>NC_135895.1:40584037-41784037 GCF_964194155.1 Cetorhinus maximus | reverse complement strand
GTTCCATAATTAAGGGATCATTGTCTTGAAATGACTATTGTGAATATTAGAGGATGAATAGTTAATATATGCCTATCATGCCCATCTATCCATTACTTTAGCAGGGGTCATTAACTCACAAAAAGTGGTTTGATGCCAGTGCAAAATAGCAGACAAAGGAATGCTGTATGAATGTGTTAAGCATTTGTCCTCTAATACCACCTACAGTAATTTTCAGGTTCATATATAGCATTACGAAATGCATCACTTACTGCAGGCTGGCCCCTGTATTCCTCAGTGTTGGAATATTTACCTCATGTATCCAGCTGCTCTCAGCACTGCAGCATTGAACAAATCAACATATTGCATTTAATGTAAGTAAAATAGAGTGAGAGAAAAGGAGATAAAATGGATAGTAGGTGGACAGATAAGTATTTGGATATATTAGATATATAATGGTTAAAGAGAAAATGGGGGGGCTGTTGGCTAGCCAGGTAAAGATAGCGGATGAAACTGCAGAAAAATCAAGGGAATTTAATAAAAAACATGCCCACCTTTTAAAAAGTATCAAAAAATGATGTGCATAAGATGGGCAGATAGATTAAAAACGTATAGAGATAGCTATATACACAAACACAGACAGTTCTTGATGCGTACTCCCCTTTTCTGGAAACTTTATTGACACTGGAAAACACATCTGGTTTGAATTTAGGCATAAATTCCAACGATGAAAGGCCAATTTCCTGAACCATTATATCAATCATTCCATTACACTTATTAATTTCATCTAATTTGCAGGGGTGATTTATTTTATTAAGGTTTACCAGTTGATTTTCCAACTGAACCATTTTTATGTTTTTCTTTTTTATTGCTGAAATTTAAAATGTTTTCAGAAGCTACTGTGACAGATATTTTGGAAAGGGATTGGAAGACTATTAAAATTATAGAAATCATACACTGAGAAAGCTTTGATTTATTTAGACGTGCTGCATTGATATGTTCTCTTACAAGGTTGCATGAAATGATTCCATCCACTATAAGAAAGGAAACCAGACTCCGTATTGTAATTACATTCTGTGAAACATTTGCATTTATTAAAGTTGTGACATTGTTTCAGGTGAACATAGAATTATTCATGGCATTCATTTTCGATGCAAAAGCTCCTGATCTGTTCTTATCTTCATGACTCCTTTGACTGCCAATCCAGTGCCTTTCTTGTCATCTCGCTATTTCAAAAAATTTGTGTTTCTATTATTCTGTTGGAAGTGTAAAAAAAAATTCCCTTGCTATCTCTAGTCTTGCTATTTTTCATCCTTCTGTCCTGTTGTTCTCAGACTTCCTTATTTCCCTGTGTTATTTTATCTGTGTGAGAGAAGCTGCACCGTCCCCGCTCCTCCCCGCCCCCCTGCCCCCACCTCTCCCACTGACCCCCACCCCCCCACCATCACCGCCACCACAACTGCAGCAATGGCATTGGAATAGCTGAGACTGTCCCTCATGAATTAGGATGAAAGGGGTTGGGGGTGGGGACGGATCCCCAGAAACGTGTCACAATTTGAAGGGCCCTAGAAGCACTTCAAAATCTTAGGAGGCTTCCCCACAGAAAAGTTTAGAAACTTTTTTCTGTCGTGTTATGGATCACTGTGGTATACGTGGAGTTATTTATTGAGGTCTTTAAGATGATGAAAGGAGCAGTTAGAGTATTTAGAGAGAAACTATCTCCCTATTGGGGAGCAATATTGCCTCTAAGCTGTGTGGGTGCACAGTGATCAGGAATATGCCACACAGGGAACAATTAGGCTGCACACAAACAACGTTCCCTTGAAAAAGTCTGCATGGGCGACCACACGTCACTCCCAAGGGTCCATGCAGCGCAACAAGCTGGCCAGCCACAACAAACAGGAATTAAAGAGAACATTGGTGAGAGTCCAAAACAAGAGGGAAAAAAAACCATTAAAATTAAAGTCAGGCCGCTCAGGGGTGATATCAGAAAGCACTTCTTCATACACAGAGCAGTGAAATTGGGAATCATCTCCCTCACAAAGCTCTTGAGGTGGTGGGGGTGGTGATAGGGGGCTCAATTCAAAATGTCAAAACTGAGATTGCTATATTTTTACTAGCCAAGGAACATGGGAACATAGGAACATAGGAAGTAGGAGCAGGAGTAGGCCATTCAGCCCCTCAATCCTGCCCAGCCATTCAACCAAATCATGGCTGATCCACCTCAATACCATTTTTCCACAATATCCCCGTTTCCCTTGATATTTTTATCACCAAGGAACCAAGTTGGGTAAATTAAGTTAGACAACAGATTAACCACGATTTAATTGCATGATGGAACAGGTTTAAGGGCTGAACGTCCAACTCCTGTTTGTGTGTGCCCACATGCAGCTTGTGGCCTTTTCATTGTACTGTTGAACTGTTTCAGTTGGCACAGTGAAGTTGAGAGAAAAACTAAGTAACTGCTAATTCTAATAAACAGTGAAACAGTAATTTCAACAGCATCCGCTAAAGTAACGAAACATCCCAAAGCGCTTCACAGTTGAGACGGGGGCGAAGCCGGGCGCTGTTATGAAGGTGGAAAGACGCAATCTTAACGATGGCACGAATATGAGATTGATAGCTCAGCTCAGGATCAAATGTGACTCCAAGATTGCAAATGGACTGGCTTATTCTCAGACTCTTGCCAGGGACAGTGACGGAGTCAGTAACTAGGGAATGGAGTTTAAGCAGGGATTGAAAACAATGGCTTCATCTTCCCAATATTTAAGTGGAGAAAATTTCTGTTCATCCAGTACAGCATGTCGGATAAGCAGTCTGATAATATAGCAATAGTGGAGTAGACAAGAGAGGTGGTGGTAAGGTAAAACTGGGTGTTGTCAGCTGGGTGTCCCGAAGTGGGTGGGGGGGGGGGGGGGGGGGGTGAGGTGAGGTGGGGGGGGGGGGGGGTGGGGGGGGGCCTGGGGGGGTGGGGGGGCCTCATTTGCCCCCACCCGGGTGGGGGGGGGGCCCTCATTTGCCCCCACCCCTCATTCAAAGGCCCTCAGTGCCTGATCAAAGGATCCAGCATTGGGAAGGAGGGACCCCACTGAGAGCCAGCCCCCTGTACTCTCTTATGACCTCCTCTGCCTCCAGCCAGTGACCCCCTCCGTGACCTCCACACCACCCTCATTCATTTGTGACCTGGGTCCCTCGGCAACTCTAGACCAATGGTCAGTACATTACTGGCAACTGCCACAGTCCTTGTGGCTCTGCCTGTAATGGAAATCTGCCAGCCGCTGATTGGCCAGCAGCTCTTGAAAGGGGCTAGATTTCCACCCCCAGGATCCTAAATCGACCCCTGTTGCCTGGATTAAATTCCACTCCAGTTGTCCGCTATACACTTTCAAGTCTGTGTCCTATGTACTTAAGGGAATGGAGATGGGGACATAATTTATATAGCCTAAATCACACAGCCAGAGAGGCATTAATTAAAGGGCTGGATTCTTGCTACTGAGGTAGGTATCTCGAGTTAGTAAATGTCCCGACTGGGCAGACTCACCTCAGCTTACAGGGCCCTGTTAGAACAAATGTTCACACTGGGGAGTTGGGGCAGGATAGAGTCTAGCCCACCAACCCCAGAAGCAGATCATAGGTGGCCACTGGGGTAGGCAATTGCTGAGGCAGGCTGGCTGGAAGGCTTGCCTCATTTCGCTGGGACTTCATCCCAGTTGTTTTAGAAGCTATTAGGCCGTCTAGCCCTCACCCCCACACACACTTTCGCCCCCTACCCACCCCTCCATGCCCCCTCATGCCTCCATGCCATCTTCAGAGCCACTTGCCCAGTAATCACCATGGGCAGACCTCAGGAGCCATGTGGGGATGAAAAGAAAATATACTTCTAACAACCTAATACAGCTCTCACCCATACACACTTGGTAGCGGAAAAAAAAACCCTTTCATGAAACCCATTCAAAGCTTTTAAATTTCCCCCGTGGTTAATCTGTAATACAAACAAACACACTTTCACTCAGCAGCCATGTTTTTTTCTAACCTGCACACTGCCCAACAGGCATTTTTTTTAACTCTTATTGGCAGCTTAAGCATGTTTTTCTCCCAAGGTTAAAGAGCAGTGGATTTAAAAACTTCAGATCATGTCACTTTAAACAGATTTCATCCACCCTTCAGGAGCGTTTATGTCTAATTTGTAAATTTGTGACTCCTACATTGCGGGCCAAGGCTCTTGGAACAGCCAAAATGGGGTCTGTTTGAACTCAACACCAAATTCAAATGGCCCTGCTGAGTTCAGGTTTCCTGTCTGTGTGAATCACGCTCCGCCCTTTCCCCCTGCCATCAACAATTGGATCTGTTGGAAATGGGAGTGGGTCTCCTGCATTCGGGTCCCAACCACACATTTTTAAAGGACCACAAAGTGTTCCCAACCACGCAAAAATCAGGCCCAAAATCTTCCAATAGACCTTTAAGTGACATGACGCAATCATCAAAATAAAAACTGGAACTATCCAATTGATGTTTTGAAATGATAGAAACTGTTCTGAGATTGGGTCCTTCAATCACAGGCTCCAGGGGTGCAATTTTCCCAGAATTGCACTAAATGAGGTAACAGGCGGGTAAAATGATGCTTTACTCTTCAGCCACAATGGCGGCTTCTCACACTGTACCCTTCCAAACCTGCCGCATTAATTATGCAGTCATGGGAAACATGCTGTTTCGATGGTGGGCGGGCTCTCATTCGCCTGCCACGTCGTCACCTCACCGCTTCATCACGCTGGGCGCCATATTTAAAGTGCAGTCACGTTCACCGCCCTCAGTGCGTCCAGCCCAGGACTGCTGCACAGAAGGCAGGATGGCCCAGAAAGGCAAAAAGACTACAGCCCACCACTTCAGTGACGCATCCCTCGACCACCTTCAGAATGGGGTGGAGGCCCGCCGTGATATCCTCTCTCCTCTTCTGGCTGCAGGATGGGACGCTGCATCACTAATCCGGCTTGGGAGGCTGTGACAGCGGTGGTCAGCACCAATGCCCTGCAAAAGAGGACAGCCACCCAGTGCTGCAAGAGGATGAATGATCTCATCCGTTCTGCCAAGGTAATTCACTCTTCTCATCACTCACTACTCACACACTCACAAACCCATGCACAGGGATCTCACACCTCAAGGGACAACACCACTAACTCTCACACACACCCTCACATCTCCATCAGGCTCATATCCGCTGGAGCTCACATCCTCATCCTGTCCATGGCTCCGCTCACCACACAAACATACCACACAGTGCCATGTGTCCTGCTCACACTCTCTCCATCTGTTTCATGCAGGAGAAACTGGCTCACAACAGCAGGGAGAAGTCCCAGACCGGGGGTGGAGTGGCCCACATTAGGCCTCTCACTCACTTTGAGGAGCGAGCCATTGCGCTGACTGATGAGGACATGTCTGTGCGTGCAGCAACGGTGAGGTCAACAGCGAAAACCCATGTGAGGATCCTGCACCACATCATCATTTTCTCAACACAAATGTGAGTTCTCTCTCTCCTGTTTTTGCCTCTGCTGCCATGCACTAATTATATTTACTTTGGTTCACAGGGAGCTCTGCCAAGCGACTGACACCCTCAGCCGGCCATTCCCTCAGCTCCATCCAGGTCCTCACCTCCAGCCAAGAGGACACCTCCTCCATTGAAGAGCTGGAAATAAGCAGCCTGGAAGACCCATCACAGCGCTTACCCACACCCTCCACCAGCGTAGAGATACATACCTCGTTGGGGCCTAGATCTAGGGCAGGCTTGGGTTCACAATCTGGTGGTCACCTCACTGACACATGTCTGCAGCAGGAGGAGGCAGGTTCAGCCGAGCTCCCCGGCACTCAGAAGACTGCTGGGGAAGAGGCATCTGTGAGGTCCAAGTCAGATGACGAGCCTCTGGATTTGGCCTTCCAACTCTTCCTGGAGAGTCCGCAGAAGGCATGGGAGCATCACACAGAGCTATTGAAAGCCCTCAACAGAGTGGCTGGCGAGTCGGAGGAATGCATCCACCTATTCTCTGGTGAAGTGGTGTCCACATGTGCATGTATGGAGGTCTCCGTGGGGAGGATGTCAGACGCCATGGAGACCATGGTCCAGCAGAATGCAGAGGTGTGTGCAGGCCTGTACTCCATCGAGGGAGCAAGGGTGAGTTCCTGCATTGGCAATGTGAGAGAGTAACGGGGCATCTTGACATTCCTCTGGGTGCTCCTTCCCCTCAAGGAGACAGGCCAGGGACCTCAGGCACCCGAAGGGAGGAGGAGCGGCAGCTGGACAGCCCTGGGTCATCCACTCAGGAATCTCAGAAGCTGTTCTCTCCCTTTGAGTCCTCTTTGCCTGTGGCTCCCTCAAACTCATCCTCTGTCACCACAGAGGGAGCAGCTGGCCAATGAGTAATTCTGGAGGGAGAAGTGTATGTGTGTGGCAGGGCCCTTTGGAGCCATGTACAAGCACTCTCCCACACACTTGGATCCTTCACGTATCACACTCACCTCAATGTCCTGAGCATTTTCAATGCTGCCTGCAGGGGTTCGCATTCAGTTGTCCACCTGAGCTGACCTGCATCTCCACCAACCTACTGATCATACTCACATGCAGCACCTGAACTCGCCCGCCAAGACTCTCGTTTAACTTTCAATTTAGACAGCATGGTAGTGCTACAGTATTTCATTTACTCCACTGTCCATTCCCCTCCCCCAGTCACCCATTTCCTTTCCCGCATCACTGTCGACCCCTCTGGCATCACCTTCCACCTCCCCTCTGTGACCTACCTGCTACAACCCTTTTCTTTCAGGGATGTCCAGGTGAACGTGCATGTTCCCTTCCTTCCCAAAAATTCCACCCGCATTCACATTCACCTGCCCGACCTCGTCCTTCCCTCCCCCAGGGTCCGTGTCTGCCTCTGAATTCCCCACCAACCACCCTCGCTGTCCCATCTACTGATACCATCGGACCCTCACCTTCCCACCCTACTGCCTCACCGCCCTGGGTCATTCTCATCATTCCCTCATACCATACCCACACTTTGTTTGCTCCCGCGATGTCAGTCATGGAGTCATTAGAGTTCTCCTTTGCACATTCACCTGGACATTCCCCCTCCGGACCCCTTCCCTCCCCAAACCCTTCCCCTCTTGGAACTCTTTCCCCACCTTGGAACCCCATCCCCCCCTTGGAACTCTTTCTCCCACACTGGACTCCCTCACTCCAACCAGACTCCCTCCCTTCACTCCCGCTTAGTCCTTCCCCCCTCCCAACTCTTTCCTCCACCCTTACTTCTTCCTCCTGCCTTACTCCCTCCCCTCTCCGCATTCCTTCCTCCCCCCAGACTCCCTCCCCTCTTCGCACTCCTTCTCCCCCTCCGAAACTCCTTCCCTTACACCTTACAGCCCCCTTACACCCACCTCCCCTGTTGTTAACTTCTCCCCTATTACCCCCTACACTCCCTGTACTCCCTCCCCCTCAACCTCCCCCATCCTGACACTTTCATTCCCCCCCCACCCAACCTCACCCTATCCTGACATCTTCATTCCCCTCCCTCTCCCAACCTCACCCCCCCAACACCTCTTCCTTTTCCAGCCAATACTAGATGTTCCTCTCCCAACCCGCCCCGGTACATCTCCTCTCCCAAACACAGCCGGACCTTCCTCTCCAACCCCTCGACCATCATCTGTTGTGAGTTTCCAACTTCTGTGAGCTGCTTCATATCAGAGCCATGTCCATGAGAATCCACCCAGCATGCCATGGATGTTCCTCCAGGATCCCGTTGCTATTGGGCTGCAGCATCTTCTGCTCCTCAGATGTCCATGATGTGAGCAACATCCTGACGGTAAGTCCTGGCTTCTACATGTCACACTTGTCAAGACGTGTTCGACACTGGCATGCAAACACACCGACTTGGGCGAACGATCCAGCAGGAGGGGATGATTCCGAAGGGCTGGCCTTATAATGATATGCAGGTGTCTTACAATGAGGTTCCTGAAGTCCGATGGCAGGGAATGAGGACCACCATCGACGGGCTGAGCGGACGATCGCTAACTGGTTTCACGATGTTGCCTTCTTGCCATATTGTCAGCTCACGCCACCGAGCACGCCCAATGCCAGCAGGCACGGAAAATTCCATCCTAGGTGTGGGACTTGGTTACTAGACAGACTGTATCTGGTATCTGCTTAACACTTGTTTATTAGTGTACAACTAAACAGGTTACAGAGTAGGCACGTAGCTCTAAGCATGATTCCAACCACTGTCTCTCGAGTCTAACACATAGCTGTACTAGTGTCAGTGATACATTATCATCTATGTCATATATTAGCATATCCTATCACACCCTTTATACTACAGAAACAAAGTCAGGCTGCATTGCAAATCTTATCATCTCTCTATTTTTAGCCAACAGTTGAATGCTTCTTGTTATATTGCTTTATTTCTCTCATAAATTATTGTATGATTGTTCTCGTTGAAAGCTGTCTCCTTTTGCATTTTCGCACTCTGCTACTCTAGCAAATCTGTCTCTTCTGTATATTTTATTCTTTCTTTAAAAAACCTTCCACAATCTTTTAAGCTTTGTTTTTAACTTGTAAATTTGCTTGCTATAATCATAATTCAAAGTGATTGTTATGGATTAACCAATTTAGAAAGGCTTATAAATTCATACAATATTTCTTCAAATGCCACATTATTGTTTTTACTTAATTATGGGTGTATATGGAAGTGGATCTGCTTTTGGAAATAGTTTTTAAGATAATTGTTTTTACAAACATATGCACCTGACATTAGAAGCTATAGTTAATAATGTTAGTGTGACTCAGCAATTCTATAATGCCTTTAAAAGATCAGAATTAAATAGTTAAGTTCTTCATAATCATAACAAGTCATAATCATCAGAACAAAGGAAGGATATGCTGCTGCCATTTAATATGACCTTTCACACAACCAGGTATATAGTTTTCCTCCATATTGTCCTCATGTCTCCTAGACACTGCTGCAAACAATCTAGAAGAAAGATTCCAAAGGCAATAATAAAAATTGTGTGTTTTTCCAATTTTCTTCCAACATTCTTATTTAGTAGTTAGAAAAATACAGGAAATGTGGGAACGGAGTCTGTTTGACTGCGCAGGAGAGTTGGAGGTGGGAGCTCACATGATGCAATCTCCAGGAACCTATCCAACCAAAGTTGGTAACCTCAGCCAGGCATCTGGTCTTTTCTCTATTTGTCTAGTTTAACAATCTGATGAACATTCCAGTATTTGCCTCATTCAGCACCGTCTGTTCAGCAACGGCACATTTACTGCCAGCCGTCTTACTCCAGCTCTCAATTCTTCAGATCTGATGAATTAATCACACCTTATTCAAGTTTCTCTCAGGTATCTTTGACAGAAAGCTTTGACAAATAGATCTTCTGTTTTCAAAGCCATGAAGCAAAGCAATTCATTAAATAGATGATAAATCATAGCAAGCTGTAGAGTGCTGATGAAATATTTAACAGTTTACCAGATAATAGTGTCTTTTTAATGGAACCGTCATTTTGAATTTTTCTGGCTCTCAAAAGCAAAATATTTTCGCTTTTAGCATCGGATAAAGTAAGTTTCTTCTCTTTTATTGCTCAATTTGCTACAATTTTATCTTAAACAAAATAGACATATTTCAACCAGGCTAAAAAAACTGTTATGGCAACAATCATTGTTAGTTATTATTGGCTAAAATGTTTCTGTGATTGCTTAAACCAATACAAGATGGACAGGATTAGGAGCTATAAGATCAAACAGGGAAATTGGGAAATGAGGGGGAGTACTAATAATGATAAAAGACACAATTACAGCAGCAGAAGAAAAGATTTCAGTGAGAGTAAATAGGCAAAGGAATCATAATGGGAATCCTTAAGGAACAACAAATAATACAAGACATGTAGGAGTTGTCTACTAACTGCCTGATATTGCAACATGGTGGGGGATGTATAAGCACAGATATTGGGCTCTCTTGTGTAGATAATCAACTATAGTCAATGAATGAGGTTTCGAGATAGCTAAAAGAAAAGCTTAAATAAATTCAATGAAAGGTGGTAATCAGGCAAATCGAAGGAACTACAAAAAATAAAGGAATACAAAGAAAGTGATGAGGTGCAAAGAGGAAATATGAAGAAAGCTTGCAAGGGATATCAAAGCTAATCATAGAAGATTTTGTAAGTGAGAGTGTGGGAAAGGGGAATGTGGGCTCAATAAAGACAAATGCTGATAAGACTATAATTGACAATAAAGGAATGGCAGGTTTTTTGTTAAGTGACTTCTTTGTATTTTTTTCACCGTGGAGGAATCAAATGTTAAAATATAAGTCAAGGGGAGGAACTTAGAATAAATCTTGAGGACCTGATTATTTCCAGAATATTAAAAGAAATAGACGAGGAAATTGCAGATGCATTAGTCATAATTTTCTGAAAGTTCACTAGATTTAGGAATTGTGCCTTTGGATTTGAAAATTGCAAATGCCGCTCTATCATCACCTGTTGTAGGGAAGCCTTGGATCTATCCTGAGTGACAAAGTGCTTGGAGAAGTATGAGCTGATCAAAGAAAGTTGGAAGTGGAGTGTTAGCACTTATTTCAATTGAGAAGATAAATGGACTTGATATTTCCTCTGATAGTCGACCCTAAAATAAGGGGCGGAATTTTCCGAGCCCGCTGGAGGTGGGCGTGATAGGTGGCATGTGTGGGAAATATGGCGCGACCTGCTTCACGTCGTCTTGAAGGCAGATCGCGATCGGGCGCTCAGCTCACCGACAGCGGGCCGCATTTCCCGCCATCAGTCGGCGGGGAGTTAATTGTAATACATTAGCATATAATTAAAAGGCCATTCCACCAGGCTCTTGGAACCCGGACTTATCGTCCGTCCACGTTGGCGGAAAAGCACGCCGACGTGTTTCAGAACAGCACGCAGGCGACGTGCACTTGGCAGCCATCACCTTGGGGGAACTGAAGTGAGTGAGCAGCAGCGTCCTCCCAGCTCTACATTGGTCTCCTCTACATTGGAGAGACCAAACACAAACTGGGCGACCGCTTTGCAGAACACCTGCGGTCTGTCCGCAAGAAAGACCCAAACCTCCCTGTCGCTTGCCATTTTAACACTCCACCCTGCTCTCTTGCCCACATGTCTGTCCTTGGCTTGCTGCATTGTTCCAGTCAAGCCCAACGCAAACTGGAGGAACAGCACCTCATCTTCCGACTAGGCACTTTACAGCCTTCCGGGCTGAATATTGAATTCAACAACTATAGATCTTAAACTCCCTCCCCCCATCCCCACCCCGTTTCTTCCCCCTCCCTTTTGTTTTTTTTTTGTTTTTTTTTGTTTTCAATAATTTATATAGATTTTTCTTTTCCCACCTATTTCCATTATTTTTAAATCTACAACTAATACCTTGTTAGTCTTTCCACCCCACCCCCACTAGAGCTGTACCTTGAGTGTCCTGCCATCCATTCTTAATTAGCACTTTTCTTAGATAATATCACCACCTTCAACACCTCTTTGATCCTTTTGTCTGTGACATCTTTTGATTATTTGCTCCTATCACTGCTTGCTTGTCCCTACAACCACCCCACCCTCAACTTCTCTCCCCCCGCTCCCCACCTTAAACCAGCTTATATTTCACCCCTCTCCTAACTATACTTCAGTTCTGTTGAAGGGTCGTGTGGACCCGAAACGTCGACTCTTTTCTTCTCCACCGATGCTGCCAGACCTGCTGAGTTTTTCCAGGTAATTCTGTTTTTGTTTTGGATTTCCAGCATCCGCAGTAGTTTTTTGTTTTTATTCTCCTAGCTCACCTGTTTTGTTTACAGGCCTCAGTGGTGCTAGGGGGCAGGGGCAACTGATGCCTGGCACCGGAGGCAACTGCTGAGGGGGCGGGATGGTGTCCGGGGGAAAGTGCTGGCCAGTCTCGGAGACAACCATTGTCAGCGGGGGTCAAGTGCTGCCCTGGCGCTGCATCCCGCACGCAGGCAATCAATGTGGGGGGCAGGGTAAGTGAGGGGTGTGGCCGCGCTTAACGGACACCTGAATAAACTGACCATGCATCTGCAACTGAGACAGATCAGGCACGGCCACAGTGATGTTATTGGGGTCAGGCTCCTAGCCTGCCCACCCATGCAAGCAACCTGGAGGCACCAAAGGGCCACCAATGCTCCATACCTTCCCCCGGCCCACCACCCCCCCACCCCCCTACACCCCTCCCCCACCCCCGACACAGTGTTCGAGTACGCCGCCACTTTATTGGACTGTGGAGCAGTTGGACTGCACGCGTTGTACAATCTCCTCGCCAAAGGCTGGCCATGTAACAGTCACCGCTGGATGTGCTCACAGCCCCTTGCAACCTCAGTGTCCCCCATGTCGCAGGTTGACAGGGCAGGCATGCAGCGCACCCTGAGGGGTGACCAGCACTCTCTGGGATGTGTTAAGGGGCAGTCACACAGAGCCAGCAAAAGTGCTAAGTACAGCCATGATAGCCACTGTCTTTCATGCTGCAGGAGGACCATGTCAGGATCACAGAACTTGGTGACCTAGCTGTATGCCTGTTGACCTACAGAAACCATAGAAGATGGAGGACAGAGCAGCTGAGGCACCTGACCGCGCAGGAGCAGCAACCTCTTGAAGAAGGGGCAGCAGGGGCTCCCGCACACACTGCCCAGGAGCGACAGCGAGCCGTGCCTGGTCAGCGCTCATCGACACTCAGGGACTATAGACACCGCCTGCCATTCCTGCAGATGACTAAGAACCAGTGTCGCTGACAACTGCGCATGTCTAGGGACCTGGTCGCTCACATCTGCACTTACTGCAGGACTCAGCGCCAAGAGGGCATGGAGGGCATTCAGTGCCAGTGGCTGTGAAAGTGACCCCGGTGCTCAATTTCTATGCCAGTGGCTCCTTTCAGGGCTCCACAGGTAACCTCTGTGGGATTTCACAATCCACCACCCACAAGTGCTTCCTTGAGATCATGGATGCCATCTTCTCCATGGCACACAACTTTGTGCGTTTTGCCTGGGATCGGGAAAGCTAGGACGCAAGGGCCATTGGGTTCGCCCTGATCTCGGGATTCCCTCAGATGCAGGGTGTGATTGACTGCACACATGTGGTGCTCAGGTCTCCATCACTACACTCAGTGGACTTCATCAATCGCAAGGGCTTCCACTCACTGAATGTGCAGCTGGTATGCGACCACCAGAAACGCATCCTGCAGGCATGCACACGGTTTCCAAGGACTGTGCATGACGCCTACATCCTGAGTCGCTTGCAGATCCCTGCATTCTTCCAGGGTCCACAGAGGCTGCAGGGTTGAGTCCTTGGGAACAAGGGCTACCCACAGAGGCCGTGGCTGATGACACCCGTGCGGCAGCCTCAGACTGCAGCAGAGAGACGCTATAATGAGGCTCATGCTGCAGCTCGCAACTTGGTGGAGCAGACCATCGGGATGCTGAAGATGTGGTTCCCCTGCCTGGACCAGTCCGGTGGAGCCCTGCAATACAGCTCGCAGAGGGCGTCACACATCGTCGTCATCTGCTGCGCCCTTTACAACCTGGCGCTGCAACGGGGGTGAGGAGCTAACTGAGGAGGAGATGGAGAGGCTGCACATCTCCTCCAATGAGGAGGACACCGACAGGGATGAGGGTGAGCGGGCCCTCAGTGGTGACAATGACAGGGATGAGGCTCTCACACTGGCTAGACGAGGCAGACTCACTTGGGAGGCCAGATTTGTGGAGCATGATGATGACATGCAGTGAGGTGTCCCCATAGATCCTCATATCGCAGTTGTGAATGTTTGACTCCACTCTGGGTAATGGCAACAGCAATACCCTCTGTGATAATGCTCCTGTCATGGAGACGCAATGGAGGCCCTACTAGTCGCTCGATCGCAGGTGATTAATGACATCATTCAGTGAGGACACTCCATAGATCTTCACATCGCCTCTGAGAATGTCTGACTCCTGTCTGGCCGAGGGCAGCTCGCTTGCGCTCCATGATCAGGGCCATCTCAGAGACACAGCCATGAAGCTTTAGATGCATCAGATGCTGTGTCCGCCTTCAGCACCTCAGCCCTTCTGGAGCTGGAGCACAGCATCAGTGGTCACAGATGCTGAAGAGATGGGGCACAGCGCTGCTTAAAGGTGCTGAGAGCACACAGAGAGTTTGAGAGAAATCTGTGACGCCTGCCCACTACATTCTGGCAGCAATGACCAGCCTTGCCGGGGTGCAGGCATCAGTAATGTTTCCAGAGAGTGTGAGGCTGGACTATCACTTTGGTCTGAAGGCTGCACAGAGCACAGGGAAGAGGCCATGGACTGAGACAGCTGCCTTTTATCTCATGAAGAAAGGTTTCACAACTAAGTGATAAGAACACTGCTCATCAGAACAAGGAGTCACAGGCAGGGTGACATTCTTAGGAATTTATTGACAATAGTGAACTGTATGTACAAGTAATCAATACCCGGGCCCAGGCTGAGCAAGTATTTTTTCCTAACTTTCTTAACCCTACCGCTACGTCTTAGTGCTTCCCAGATATCCACAGCGGAGCTGGAGGCAGCCTGCTGTCTGTGACGCCTTGTCTGTGATGACTTTGGCAGGCGTCCTCTGGAGGGCCGAGACTTGGAGGGCCCTGGCCTGCTTTCGGGGTCCTGCTGTGTTGCAGTGGCGCCCTCCTCGGCCTGTGAAGCTGGAGCTGCGAAGGTCACAGGAAGTGGGGATTCGGATGGGCCAGTCACTCCCAGAGTCACCTGGGTGAATGACCCTGGAGTGTGCACCTGCTGATCCTCCTCCCTATGGGTGCCCGAGGGGCCCTGGCTGACTCCATGAGTGGCAGGGGTAGCTGGAGTGAGATCAAGCTGCCCAGCACTGCTCTCGCGTACAAACTGTTCGAGGCCAACTATGGCATCAGTGACGGAGTTAAGCCTGTGCAGCAGTGCAGGAGTGACCAAGGTCTCCATGGCGGCTGCCATCCTGCCAGTGTTGACCTCGGTCCATTTCAATGCCAACGGTAACACCTCAGACTGAAGACAGATGGACTCCTCCATCGTGCCTCGCAACCTGAGGAGTGCAGCGGACATCCCTTCCTGATGTTCCTGAGCTTGCGTTTGTAGCTCCAGCAACTGTGACATGGCCAGAGGCTTGTCATCTTACTCAGACTCAGCAATGTTCTGGCCTCCAACAGTCCTCCGAGTGCCGGGGACCTGGGAAGTCCCTGCCTCCGCCTGCTGTGGATCAGACAGTGCGATGTGCTCACCAGATTGTGATCCCAAGGCTACTCTAAAGCTAGGTCCCACCGAGGTGTGTGTCTCTGCGCTGGTGGAGGGTATGGGTGAGTGCTGTGATGGGACCTTCAGGGAGGGTGCCTCCAGACTCCTCTTCAGAGGTTTCTTCGGAGCTTGACTGGAGGCCCTGGGTCATGGACTCTGTTGGCTGTTTGGCAGATGTGAAAGCAAGGGGAGATAATTAGAGTATGGCAATGGCCTGTGAAAGAGGACACATCACTCACGACATGGTTGTCTGATGGGTGTTGGACTGCTGGATCCTTACTTGGTAGAGCAGTGCTGACCTCACTGTCAGCACAGGACCGGTCCCGGTCATCGCTGGCCAGCTGGATGGCTCTGTTTTCGAATTCTGTCAGAAGTTTGATTTCCGGCATCCCTCCACATGTCTGCGACCTTTCCCTCCTGTTGTGAGCCAGTTGGTCCTGCGTGGATAGAAGGGGAGAGTGTATCAGGACGCCTGCCGGGCCAGATGATAAGTATGCCTGGCCTGAGTGATTGGTCCCATGGATTGGATGAGGACAATTAAGGTGTGTGTGAGAGTGAATGGTGATGTCCCTTGCACTGGCAGTGAGTGAGGACCCTGTGGATGTGTGATGGGTTTGTGAGTGGATGAGTTGAGTGTGATGAAAAGAGTGACTTACCCTGGCGAAACGGAGATCATTCATCCTTTTGAGGCACTGGGTGGCTGTCCTCTTTTGCAGGGCGTTTGTGCTGACCACCTCTGTCACCACTTCCCAAGTCGGGTTGGTGACTTTGCTGCCCATCCCAAGGCCAGAGCGGGGGCAGAGCACATCCCGGTGAGCCTCCAAAGCATCCAGCAGTCACTCGAGGGACCCGTCATTGAAGCAGGGGGCTGTGGTCTTTTTTCCTTTGCTGGCCATGTCTCCTGAGCAGCGGTGGTGGGCTGGTGGCATTGAGTGCTTTACTGGCGGCTGCCTGCTTGCCACAGAAACGGCATGTTTCGTGGGCTTGGGACGATACAGTGTGAAAACTCGCCATTTTTGTCAGTGGGTAGGACTCTATTTTACCCGCCCGCTACCGCACTTAGTGCAATTCTGTGAAAATTTCCCCCAAGGAGTCATCATTTCATGATTAGAGCCAAACTATTTAGGAGTGAATTTGTAAGCACCTTATCAAAGAGTAGTGGAAATCTGGAAATCTCTCTCGCAAAAGACTGTAAATGTTCAAACAATTGAAATTTTCAGAACTGAGATCAATGTACCTTGTTAGGTCAGGGAATCAGGGAATATGGATCACCAGTGGGCAAATGGATTTGATGTACAGATCAATCATAATTTAATTGAATGGTATCACAGGCTCGAGGCTCTGAATGACCCATTTCTGCTATTATCTTACAATATTCCTCTTATGAGGTACAATAACTCATGCCTTACCTTTTATGCTATATGTAATACTTAAAGGGAAGAAAACATTAAAGATTATTATGGTTAAGTGGAATAGTTGTACAGGATCCTTAAAGAACACATTGGGCATGAAATTCAACTTTAGCGGGAGCGCAAGACAAATGGTGTCAGACAGGCTACTCACTGATTTCAGTGGAAAGGGTATATCAGGTGGCCATTCTAACACTGCTCATTTTGCATTGCTATTGAAGTTGATCTTCGCTCCAAATGGAAATCTGTCGTACATTTTCTCAGTATTGCAGGATTTGTAATATCCTAATATCACATGCTAAAATCCTATACAGCAAGATCGTTTTCTTAAGAGTTCAGTCATTCCATTTACCGCTGTAAGACTTGTTGCATTCTAAATTGTGACATACTATATAAAAGATTATCACCTAGAGTCTTGAACACTCTCAAGTGTCCAAGTTGAAACCAAAGTAAACAAGTGGCAGTGTGCTGGCAGGCATCACAAACTGCAATGACATACTATTTGCAACAGAAGTCAGCACTGTGGTAATCTTCGAAGGAAACAGCAATTTACTAGCAGCCTAATCCTGAGATATACTCTGCACCGTATGAATTTGAGTTGACTAATGAGGCTAGTTGCATTAGTTGAACTTACATTGAATTCCACTCACTAATTCCAAAGACAGCACATCACTTAAACAGTCTTTCATACCCAGTACATAAAATGTAAAAGGCTAAATGCCATTTTACAGATTGTACAGTTGAGGTCATGCAGAAAGGTGTTACAATATTTTGGCAATTGTAACCCTATGACCACTCCCTCTCCCCACTCCAGCTTTGGTTAAAATCAGAAATAGAAAGTCAACTGTTTGGAACTGCACTTGGATACTGAAATACAGAAGGAAGTTCCAGTAATACAGGTACCAGCTGGAACCAGCTCTGAACGGGGAAATAAGAACAGTTCAGAACTGGTGGTCCACTAGAAATTTCCATTTAACAGTGGTAATGGAACTAATAAGCCGGATTGTGGTGATATAGCTACTACCGATCTGAACTGGTTATTTTTCCAGTTTATCTGCTGTGCTTTATATTGCATTTATATTTATTGCCTATATGAATTTATTTATTACATTTATTGCTGGTGAGCATCAACTGATGTCAATAACTCCCTTTCCCAATGTGTATTTTTTGGATGGAAATGCTCAAGATTAATAAGTGTGATTTTGCAGATTTGCAGATCAGAGAAAACACTCAGAATAAAAAAGTATGTGTAAAAACTGTGCAAATATTATTGTGAAAAATGCCAAGCAAAATTAAAATTCCTCATCGATCACAGGCAAAACAAACTCAGAACAAAGATTTCAGTAAAGGGTCAACAACTTTATTCCTGGAAAAGAAGTGGGGAAACACAAATAACTCATGCACAGTATCAACATGCTGCTTGATTTCAGGTCGAATTTGCTCATGGTTCAGATCCATTATTTTCTTTGTTATATAACTGAGCAGCTTGCTTTGCTCAAAACCTTCTTCTTCAAAAGATGACTGAAACATGTTGCACATAGAGAAGGTAAAGGGAAAACGTAAGCATTGACTCATTGCGCAGAATTTTGCCCTTGTCGGGCGGGCTCAGCGGGGGCAGGTGGGGGCGGTCAAGAAGCCGACCGCCTCCCGCAATCGAGGGCTGAAGGCGATTTCACGCTGGCGGGCCAAAGGTCGCCTGGCCTATTCACTCGCCCGCCCACCAACTGAACGGTTGAATGGGCAGCAATAAATGCAAATTGATTAATTGCTTAAGGACCTAAATAGGCCTCTTAATTGTCGGCGGGCGCACTGCTGACTCTTGCACGTGTCCGCCAACCGAAAGAGCACGAGAGTGTGCGATGATGTCGGGACGCTAGCCCAATGTCATCATGCATGATTTTACACCTGATCGGGCATGCCCGCCCGACAAACATAAAATCCTGCGCACGATTGCTGTGGTCATTAGGCCGAAACAGAAAGCAAGAGTAATAGTTAAGCTTATAATGACTCCTCAGCACCAAGCTAGCTGTTACATAAGGGTTGCAGTTATCTAAATGCATATTACTCTGCATCCAGGAGCTGAAGAGTTGGTCCTGGAACCTGCAGTTGAGCCTTGATAGCTCGAACTCCAACCTTTCCTGGAGGCCTTAATTGATCCCAGAAAACTCCTCCAGATTCTGCTGCAGGGCCACTTTCTCTGCCTCCAGATTAGACATATAGCAAAATATCATTCTGTTTTCATCAGAAAGCTGTTTTGTGTTTTCTTTTGATGTAACCATACAAATTATTTACTTAATACTTAATACGGAAAAGCAGCTCAGGCAAAGACTAATTTATCCTGACCTTGGGTCAAGTCAAAGCAGTGATGGAATAATAAACACTTACCTGGGAGGGTGTAACCGCATTCAAGAGACTACACACCATCCGTGATAGAGCAGCCTGCTTGATTGGTACTGCTTCCATTGCGGTCAATATCCATCATCTCCTTTGCTGGTTCCCTGTGGCTGCAGTACATGCCTCTTACTGGATGCATATCAGCAACTCATCAAGTTAACATTAACTGCACTTCCCAGCCACGCTACTTCTGTCACTGAATGCAGCAACCTTATGAGAACATCATTGTCCCCGAGTTCCCTTCCACATCATCCTATCTTGTCTTGCACCATCAGTGGATCCTGTAATTCCCTACCTAACCTCACCACAGGACTCCGACACCACATAGTCTACTACAACCTTCTCATAACAATTAGAGATAGGCTACATATAATCTTCCTAGCATTACCCACATCTCATGAACAAACTATCAAAAAAGTTAAATAACTTTATTAGAATCTTTTGCAAATCATGATTTTTTTTTGTTGTTAACTTTGACGAGGATAGATACTTCAACCATCCAGTAGCAGTTATTATCAATGTGTACAATTTACTCAGTTTAGTTATTGGATGTTGTTATGGCACAGCCAATGGTAAATGCTGAGTTGCTCAAATCCCAAAAGGAAACTTGAAACAACTGCCACAACTTGTTTTGCTGTTTGCATAAATTTCGAGGTGCGGCCTCAAATTCAGTAGTAATAAGACCACCGAGTCTTATAGGTTTTATAAAACTAGATTAACATTTATTAATAAGTGAAATGATTTTAAATATATACATAGATCTACAAATTACTATTATGATAACTTCTAAATCTCCTGATCAATCCAACTCCCAGTTACACTTTCATTAAGGCAACACTAAGACACATCAATTTTAAAAGAACCAGGCAAGGAAACATGATATCCTGAACAAGTTGAATTCAAAATGAGTTTTCTTAACATCAGTCCCTTGAAGACAGCAGCTTGAGGCATAGATGCTGAAGGCTTCTCACACTTGTAAGATCTTAAAAATGCCTACCCTTACACACAACCTTTGCTCCTTTATACATATTTTCATCTTTGAATGCAAATACTCATTGTTTCACTATGTCTTTGGACTTTATCTTCCTGATAATAAAAACCTCTCATAGCACTAAGTTTTACCAGTAATCTTTGGGAAAAATAACACACTTGGAAAAATGTACCCCTTGTCAGGCAGGCTCATTGGGGGAGGGTGGGGTGGTAGGGAAGCTGGCTGCCATGCACAATCAAGGCCAGAAGGCAATTTCACACTGGGCAGGCCATTTAAGACCCACCCAGCGTGAAACATAAGCGGCAGCGCTCAGTGCTGCATGTGCAGACGGGGGAGGAGGGCAAGTGTGATCTTCACACATGCTCATGACTGCATGCTTGAGAATCTCCCTGAGGCAGAGAGCTGCCTTAGGAAGATGAAGGGTTTTTAAAAAAAAATAAACAATCGAAAAATGCTAAAAAAAAATGTCTCTTCATGTGATTCTGTCACATGAGCAGGGATATGTTATTAATTAAATTTTAACATTTTTATTTGCTTTTGGAAACCTCATCCCGCCTGTGGATGAGGTTTCCTAAAACGTGCAAAGGCCACTTGGCCTTTTCGCCTACCTACCAACTTTAAGGTTGGACAGGCAGCAAAAAATGTACATTAATTGAGACTTTAATGGTCTTAACAGGCTTTTAGTTGTTAGTGGGCGCACTACCGATTCGGCGCATGCCCGCTGACTGAAATATCGCATGACTGCACGTTGATGTCGGACATACGCCCAACGCCAATGCGGGTCATTTTACATTCGAGCGGGTCGCGCGCATGCCCACCTGCCGAGGTAAAAACTTTGCCCACTGTTTCTAAACTTCACCTGGCTAGGTGACACATTACACTCCCTCTTTTGAAAACAATGTAGTCTGATTTATTTAAAAATACAAATGTTCCCTTGGCACCTTTGTTTCTAAACTTCCCCATGTTTACCTAATTAACAATTCAAACCTAACTTCCCTTCTTACATCAAAGCACCCAGACTAGCTGCCTCTAATTCAATTAAGTCTCACCCACACACCCAAACACATATAGACACATTGACACATCCCACTATTACTGTATTTTACAATATATTCCAATAATATTAGGAGAATTATTACATCTTCCTGACAACGTTCAGATCATAGCTTGGCCTTCCCACTGATCAACCTTACAGCTATTGTCTCTGATTAATTAACTTTTCCAATATAGTGGAAGGCTTTATTGAAGAATTAAATTGAGAAAGCCAAGTGGTAAAATTTGTCTTGAAAAATAGCACATTGCTAGCCTGCTTTAAGCTGTCTCCCAAGGCAGCTCTCACCTCCCCGTTCTGTAGCAGAGCAAGATTTAAAGAAACATTACAATAACACACATTAACGAACATACATCTTTATTTTTGAATTTCAAGCAGACTGGCTCCCATGAATGATGCATAAGCATCACAAGGAAGATTTGCTCTAATGACTATGGGCACAATTTTAAACATGTCCATCTGACAGAAAACAGGCAGACAGTTAAAATCATCTTGGACTATATGTACTGATGCTCCATCTTTCCCAAAGTTTCTAATCTTACCCTATTCTTCTGAGCAGGCAGCAAGGACAGCTTCCAGAAATCAATGGGGTCCTTCTTTACTTATACATATCGGGCCCCTATAATGTCCTTAAGACCTAACTGCTATTTTAGCCAAAGGTGTCAGTTGGCAATCTCTTGTTGCTGTCCTGCTAGGTGATGCCAGCGGAAAGAAGAGTCAGGACCAGACAAAGCTTAAAGAGGTAAGTTTAAAAAAAAATAATTTTCCTCATGGGACCAGAAGCACCAAGGGACCACTTCCCAGTTCCACAAGAAAAGTTAGGGCTCCCCTATTGCTCTGTACTCTTCTTCCTATCCAACCACAAGACCCTCCAACTAACAGCAACTTTCCTGAGTGCTGGGAACTGTTCTCCTGGTCATCGCTGGTAACTTGCTGCTTTTTATTTTTGTTAATTCATTCATGGAATGTGAGCATTGCTGGTAAAGCCAGTATTTATTGCTCATCCTGAATTGCCCTTGAGGAGATGGTGGTGAGCTGCTTTCTTGAACAACTGCAGTCCACATGTTAAAGGTACTCCACAGTGCTGTTAGGAATGGGGGTTCCAGGAATGTGAATCAGTGAGGCTGAAGATATAGTGCTATCTTTCCAAGTCATGACAGTGTGTGACTTGGAGGGGGAACTTGCAGGTGGTGGCGTTCCCATGCGCTTGCTGCCCTTGTCCTTATAAGTGGTAGAGGTTGTGGGTTTCAGAGGTACTGATGAAGGAGCCTTGGTGAGTTGCTGCAGCACATCTGCTGCTATTGTGTACTGATGGTGGAGGGCGTGAATGTTTAAGGTGGTGACTGGGGTGCCAATCAAGTGGTTTTGTCCTGTTTGTCCTGGATGATGTCAAGCTTCTTGAATGTTGTTGTAGCTTCACTCATCCAGGCAAGTGGAGAACATTCCATCACATTCCTGACTTGTGCATTGTAGGTGATCAAAAAGGCCTGGAGGGTCAGGAGGTGAGTCTCTTGCTGCGGAATCCTCAATCTCTGCCCCGTTCTTGGAGCCTGAGGAGCTCCTGCAGTGATGTCCTAGGGCTGAAATGATTTGCCTCCAACAAACACTCTTCCTATGTGTGGAACCAGTAGAAAGCTTCCCCCTGATTTCCATTGGCTTCAATTTTACTAGGGATCCTTGATGCCACATATTGTCAAAAGCTGCCTTGATGTCAAGGGCAGTCACTCTCACCTCATCTCACCTCTGAAATTCAGCTCTTTTGTTCATGTTTTGATCAAGGCTGCAATAAGATCTGGAGCTGAGTGGTCCTGGCAGAACCCAAACTAAGCATCAGTGAGTAGGTTAGTGCCAAGTGAACACTGTTTATTGTGACTGTCAATGATACCCTTTATCACTTTGCTTATGATTCAGAGCAGATTTATGGAGTGGTAATTGGCCAGTTTGGATTTGTCTTACTTCTTATGGACAAAGCATTCCTAGGCAGTTTTTCACTTTATCCAATGGATGCCAGTGTTGTATCTGTACGGGACAGTTTGGTTAGAAACGCGGCTTGTTCTGAAGCACAAATCTTCAACATTGCAGCTGGGATATTGTCATGCCTGATGCCTTTACTGTACCTGGTGCACTCAGCTATTTCTTGATATCATGCGGAATGAATCAAATTAGCTGAAGACTGGCATCGGTGATGGTGGAGACCACAGGAAGAGGCTGAGATGCATCATCCACCCGGCACTCTGAAGGCAGTTACAAGTGCTTCACCCTTATGTTTTAAACTCACGCGCTGGACTCCACCATCATTTAGGATGAGGATGTTCTTGGAGCTTCCCCTTAATTGTTTGATTGTCCACCACCATTCATGATTTGATGTGGCAGGTCTGCAGTGCTTTGACCTGATTCATTGATTGCAGGATCACTTTGCTTTGTCCAAAACATGCTGCTTCCACCATTTAGCATGCACATAGTCCTGTGTTGTAGCTTCACCAGGTATGCCTGGTGATTCCATTCCTGGGTGATTGGCAAAAGAACCAGAAATGGAATGAGAAACAAATGTTTCCCCAACAAGAGATTTGAATTTGGAATGCACTGTCTGTTATGGTTGGTACAGATTCAATAATATTTTTCAAAATGGAGTTGGATAAATACTTAGAGGAAAATAGATTGGAGAGATATGGGGAAAAAGCTGGGCAGTCAGACTAACTGGATTGCTCTTTAAATGAGCTGGTGCAGACTCAATGGGCTGAATGGCCTCCTTCACTGCTGTGCTACGATTCTAAGCTCTTCTACTTTGCCACAAAACCAGGGTTGGTCCACTAGCTTTATGGTAATGGCAGATTGAGAAATATGTCAGGCTATGAGGTTACAGATTTTGTTGGAAAACAATTTTGCTACTACTGCTGGTCCAAAGTGCTTCATGAATGCCCATTTTAGAGATAATAGATCTGTTCTAGGTCTATCCCACCTCGCACAGTGGTAGTGTCACACAACATGATGGAGGTTGTCCTCGGTGATCACACCAACAATTTTGACCTGGACAAATGCATCTGTGATAGATAAATTGGTGAGGACAAGGTCAAGTAGATTTTTTTCTTGTTTGGGTTCTCTCGCTACCTGCTGCAGGCCCAGTCTGGGAGATATGCCCTGAGGACTCAGCCATCTCATTCAGTAGTGATGCCACCAAGTCCACTTTAGTGATTAACTTTGATGTCCCCTACCCAGAGTACATTCTTTTTTTTTATTCATTTGCAGGATGTGGGCGTCACTGGCTGTGCCGGCATTTATTACCAACTCCTAATTGCCCTTGAGAAGGTGGTGGTGAGCTGCCTTCTTGAACCACTGCAGCCCATGATGCTTTTTCCAAGTGGTGTTTAACATGGAGGAGTACTGATTCATCAGCTGAGGGAGGGCAGTAGGTGGTAATCAACAATGGAAGGTTTCCTTGCCAAGATATTACCACAAGTCATGAGACTTCATGAAGTCAGGAGTCAATATTGAGGACTACAAGGACCACTTCCTCCCAACTGTATATGACTGTTCCCCCATTTCTGGTGAGTCTGTCCAATGGTGGGACAGGACATACTCAGAGATGATGATGGAGGTGTCTGGCACATTGGCTGCAAGCTGTTATTCTGTAAGTATGGGCCCAATTTTCACCTTGGAGGGAGGAATCAGAAATCAGGAAACTTCCTGACATTGCAATCCTGCCTTCTAACTGCTGGTGTTTACCCATGCTATTTTCATGGCGGGGCTGCAGAGATGGGCTGGAGTTGAGCCTGCCACCTCCAGCAGCAGAAACTAAGCAGAGATAGAGGTGGGTCGATGCCGAGGCAGCCAGGTTAAAAGGCATACCTTCACTCACTGGGATCTCAACCCAGTTCTGGGGGTGAGTGTTTGCCCACTAGCCCTCAACCCCCTATTATTCCTTCACACCCTCATCTCTCTATTGTCTCATACCTCCTCACCCCCATACCCTCATCCCCAAAAGCCCCTCACCCAGTATCCACAATAAACAGGATGCACAAGCCCTCTAATAACACTGAGAAGTCTTTGAGAAACCACAAGTATCTCAAGATACTCAAATATTATTGGATATTCACTTTAAAAAATCATAAACTTCTCAGCAGCTCATAAATCTTGTCAAAATAACAAAACTCACATTTTCCTTGACAACTGTGCCAACAATCTGTGCTAAGCAGAATCCATTAGTGGGTTTGGAAGTCAGCCAAGAGTTCACAATAAAATTCCACTGCACAACTGTATAAATAACCCCTGTTGAGTTAAATCCAATAATGTGCTTGGAACTCAGCCAAGCATACTTTAATGAGGTTCCACTGTACACCTGTTTAAACAAACCCTTTTGAGCTGAATGCATTAAAGCCTTTGAAAACAGTAAGAAGCTCAGCCACCTGTCAAAGCTTTGGAACAGCCAAACAGATTGCTGAGCTGAACCTCAAAGATAGTAAAAGCTGTTCATTGCTTTGACAGCTTGCCAGATGTTGGAAGTGACAACCTGGCAAAGACATTGGGCTGAATTTTCTGGCTGACGCGCGGGTGGCGGAGCCCGCACATCAGCGCTTAAAATGTCGTGCAAGCATCCCGAAGTCAGCGCGTGGCATTGCGATATTTAGGTGGGCAGGCGTGCTATGCAGCGTGACGCACGACCACCATTAATTAAAGGCCTTGTTAAGGCCCTTAACTCAGCAATTGATGCCAATTTTGAGGAGCCTGTGCAAACTTCGGCACGGCGCACGGGCCCAGTGGACAGGCAGGTAAGTGTTTTTTTATCAAACCTCATCCACTGGTGGGATGAAGTTTCATGTCAACTTTAAAAAAGTTTAATAAAGTTTTTGTGCACTTTATTAACTTGTCCCATCTTGTGTGACATTGTCAGATGAGGGGGACATGTTAATGATTTTTTTATTTTTCTATTTTTAAACTTTGAAAACCTTTCAGCAATCTCCCTGAGGCACCACTTAGCATTTGGGGAATCCACCCCCCCCCACACAGGAAGCGCATAGCCCGGGCCTTAATTGGCCCGCCCGCGCAAAGTGACGGCGCGGCCCGTTTCGTCGGCAGGGATCAGCTGCCCGTCCACCGCTGAGTTGGTCGGGCCCGCTCGCCTGTCAAGGGCAAAATTCAGCTCATTATTTATTGGTCACTTACTTTTTCAAAACAAACCCACTCACTCACCGCTCAAATCACTCACTGTATTAAAAGCATATATAATTTATGCTTAAGCATTTCATTATGACATGTGAACTTGGCAACACCTTTTGAACTTACCTTCAATACGGTTCCCGATTCCAAACCATGGTTCATCCATGGTTCACGACACCTCTGTGATGGTGTAAATACATTGCCTTCAAGAACCACCCTGACTCCATGAAAATTGCAGGGGTTCTGAAATGCCCTCCTCCACAATGATGCTGGCAACATCAGGAGAGCTGCGTGGAGGCTGGTGACCCGCTCCCTCACCCCATGCTGCTGAAAATTGTCGGCGCCAGGAATAAGGGAAGGAACCTTGGAATCAGGTCCTGATCAATATTTTCAAAGTCCTCCCAACACGAATCGGCCCCACATCTGGGCAGGAAAATCCGGTCCTATGATTAGGCCAGGCTGTTCTTTAACAAATCTGTGGGACAGTTCCCCCAATTTTGGCAGCTTATGAGTTTGAACTATCATAAGCACAGTTGGAGGGTTGATTGTTCATTATTTCTAGTAAAGTCGTGAATCTTATTCTATATAAAAATGTATGTGATTTCTCTGCACAAATCAAACATAACACATAACAACTGGAGGACACCTTGTTATTTGTATCCATGTGTGTGGCTTGTTGAAAAGCTGAGGAAGGTACAGATAAATGAAATAAGCAATTGAAAACTAATGCAGGCAATCTTTACAGTTTACTTGTGGTTCTTGGCAGTCATGTCATTACCACGCCACAGAAATGTGTGTGCAATAGTAGGAACCAGATAAGAAGTGAACATTCCTGAGTGGTAATACATCGTTCATTTAGTATTCCCTGTCTGAATTTTCTGTAGCAGTGCTAGTCTTTGATTTGATTTAGTCACACCCCCTCCCTTTGGAACTATTACATTACAACAGTGACTACACCTCACAAAGTACTTTATTGGTTCTAAAGCTCTTTGGAACATCCTGAGCTTGTGAAAAGTGATATTACATATATCAGGCCAATAGTATAGATGCATTCAAATAAAGCTGGATGAGGGTGAAAGGCATAGAAAAGCATGCTGTTAGGGTTAGATGAAGAGAGATGGGAAGAGGATTGTGTGGAGCATAAAGGTTGGCATAGTTGGGTTGGGTTGAATGGCCTGTTTCTGTGCTGTAAATTTTCTGCAATAAAAGTAGCCAGCCTCTGGAATTTACATATCATCCTATGGAGGCACTACTTTGTCTCTGGCTGGATGCATTCAGTGCAATAACTCATCATAAGGGATCTACAAGCATGTGCACAAACCCTATGATACAGGATATGGCTGTTTCATCAGCCAGGGCTGCCAAATTGATTGCTTCACTCTAACTATGGAGGTGATTGTGGAGCAACAAAATTCTTGGATTTATCCTTTAACTTTATGAGACCGCTCCCCTCCACACCACCCAATAATTTACTATGCTGAAGTTCCCAGCAGATCGGACACAGAAGATATTAATCAATTGTTAGATTTGATTTATAGATATAGTTTAAAGAGAAAAAGAGTCTGTTGTTATTCTGCCATGTGTGAATATTTACAGAGTTTTGTCTACTAGTTTTTGAAGTTTTATCGTTTGTGTACCTGTAAATAGTTCATTAGACTGCTGCTCCTTTTTTAAATGTACTTGTGTTATGAGCACACCCAGTGCATGAGGATGTCATTAAACATGTGATCGAACCACCTTGATGTCTGTCTCTGTTTACTGTAGAACAGATTTTGGTGATGAGGATGGGATTAAAGTACAAAAATATTTACATCAAATGGCAGCAGTGATGAACGAAATAAGCTAGTTCCCAGTGAGTGAGCTGCTAGGTTTTAGCTGGATTATGCCAGGCCTGAGCTCCAAACGGTCTCCTCAGTGAATGGGATGCCATATGATCCTGTTGTCCATTTGATTCAATTGCTGACTACACTGGCTTTGGCAAATCCAACACATCACCCCACCCACCCTCCTCAGGGCAGGTGCAACAATTTGCTGGAGGGTTGCTGGAATATTTAAGAAAAAAATCTTTGCCATGTTAAATTGGTTCACATGTGAAGTACTCAGCTCAGAAGAGCTGCTGCTGATCTTCCTCAACATAAAGAAATGTAGCATTATCATTATGGCTGGGATTTTCCAGCCCTGCCTGCAGCCGGGATTTTCTGGTGCCACTGAAAGTCAATGGACTTTTGGTTGGCTCTCCAAATTTTCCATTCCCGCCCATGACGGGTCCTGCCACAAGCAGGGCCAGAATACCCTGGCCTATTCCTTTAAAACCATTCAGCTGGTGCAGCAGATTTCCTTAAACCAAGTAATCCAACCTGCTAATTGCTCTTTTGCTCTTAATATCTTTAAGTTTTGGAATAAGCATTTGAATGTGCATTATGATTAATCTTTATACAAGCTACAGATTATTTCATAACATTTTGAATTCAGCAATATGTTTTGTGTGTAATTGCTGTAATTCTTTTCAAAGCCAGTAGGGTGCAGGATAGAGCAGAGCTAGCAAAGTAAGAATAGATGGGGACCTGAGAAAGGCAAATGGTAACATTTACAGAATCCGATAATTCTGGTGATTTATTCTGGGGATCATGGAGGAATTAGTGTTGTGATTCAATTCTGAACCTTATTTAGAGGTTCTACATTTTATCTCTCTAATCTACTTTTTGTATGGCTGAATAAAACAACAATAATGACTGTAGAATAATACTTGTAATGATATAACATGTTGTTAGTTTGCAGGCAGTATAATCCTCATCTCGAATGTGCTGCCAAATAGAGGCCAGGCACTAAGGGAGGGTAGAAAAATTGCAAAGATCCTTTTACATGTTGCACATTTCCTAATGGCCTCCATTTTTGGGGAAGGTGCAGAGGATTGGGGGGGAGGGGGTGGTGGTGGGGTGGGTGGGGACAATGGGAATACATAGATGATTTATTTTTTTTAAATCGTCAATTGTCATGGGTGATTTTAATCTGCGTATTGACTGGGCAAATCAGATTGGCAGGGGTAACCTGGGAGACGAATTTGCAGTGCGCTCCAGGGATTGTTTCTTGGAGCAATACGTTGCAGAACCTACCCAGGAACAGGCTATTTTAGATCTGTACTGTGTAATGAGGTGGGATTAATAAGAGATATCGTAGTTAAGGATCCTCTAGGGGGTAGCGATCACAACATGGTAGAATTTCAAAGTCAGTTTGAGGGCGGGCAACTCGGGTCTCAAACCAGTGTTCTCAACTTAATTAAAGGCAGTTACAGAGGTATGAAGAAAGAGTTGTCTAAGGCGGGCTAGGAAAATAGAATAAGGGGAAGGTCAGTGGATGAGCAGTGGCAGACATTTAAGCAGATATTTCATAACGCTCAGCAAAAATTTATCCTGGTCAAAAAGGACTCGATGAGAAGAATGAACCACCCGTGGTTAACAAAGGTGGTCAAGGAGAGTATCCAATCAAAAACTAAGGCATACAAAGCAGCAAAAACTAGTGGTAGGTCAGGGGATCGGGAATTTTTTAGGAACCAGCAGCAGGTGACTAAAAAGCTAATAAAGAGGGAGAAAATTGACTATGAAAGTAAATTGGCAAAAAATATAAAAACAAACAGCAAGAGCTTCTACAGGTATATAAAAAGAGAGTGGCTAAAGTGAGCATGGGATCCTTGAAGAATGCGACTGGAGAATTGATCATGGGGAATAGGGAAATGGCAGACAATTTAAACCAATATTTTGCATCGGTCTTCACAGTGGAGGACACTATAAACATCCCAAAGATATTAGAGAAGCAAGGAGCTAATGGGAGGAAAATCTTGTAACAGTCTCTATCACGAGGGGCAAAGTATTTGACAAACTAACGGGGCTAAAGGCAGACAAGTCGCCAGGACCTGATGACCTGCATCCAAGGGTTTTAAAAGAAGTGGCTTCAGAGATAGTGGAGGCATTGGTCAAAATATTCCAGGATTCACTCTATTCTGGGAGGGTCCCAGCAGATTGGAAAACCACTAATGTGACGCCCCTGTCAGGAAGGGAGGGAGACAAAAAGCAGGAAACTATAGGCCAGTCAGCCTAACATCTGTTGTTGGGAAAATGCTAGAGTCCATTATTGAGGAAAAAATAGCAGGACATTTGGAAAAGCTTAACACAATCAAACAGAGTCAACACGGTTTTGTGAAAGGGAAATCATGTTTGACAAATTTGCTAGAATTCTCTGAGGATGTAAACAGAGTTGATAAAGGGGAACCAGTAGATGTAGTGTATTTGGATTTCCAGAAGGCATTCAATAAGGTGCCACTCAAAAGGTTATTGCACAAGAGAGGAGCTAACGGTTTTGGGGGTGATGTATTAGCATGGATTGAGGATTGGTTAACACACAGAAGACAGAGAGTCGGGATTAATGGTTCTTTTTCAGGTTGGAAAGACGTAACTAGTGGAGTGCCACAAGGATCAGTCCTAGGGCCTCAATTACTTACTATCTATATTAATGACTGGAGGAGAGGGCAGAGTCTAATGAATCCAAATTTGCTGATGCTACAAAAATAGGTGGGAGGACATGTTGTGATGAGTACGTAAGGAATCTGAGTGAGTGGGTAAAAACTTGGCAGATGGAGTTTAATGTAGGAAAGTGTGAGGTCATGCACTTTGGTAGGAATAATCAAAAGGCAGACTATTATTTAAATGGAGAGACTCTCCAAAAAAGTGCAGCACAGAGGAATCTGTGTGTTCTCGTCCATGAAACACAAAAAGTTAGCATGCAGGTGCAGCAAACAATTAAGGCAACAAATGGAATTTTGGTCTGCATTGCTAGGCGGTTGGAGTTTAAAAATAGGGAAGTCTTGTTACAACTGTACAGGGTGCTGGTGAGGCTGCAGCTGGAGTACTGTGTACAGTTTTGGTCCCCGTATTTAAGAAAAGATATACTGGCATTGGAGACAGTTCAAAAAAGATTTACTAGGCTGCTTCCTGGGATGAAGGGGTTGACTTATCAAGAACAGCTAAACATGTTAGGCCTTTATCCATTACAGCTTAGAAGAATGAGTGGTGATCTTATTGAAATGTACAAGATTCTGAGGGAGCTTGACATGGTAGATGTTAAGAGGATGTTTCTACTAGTGGGGAATCTCAAACTAGGGGACATAGATACAGAATAAGGGGACACTCATTTAAAATTGACTTACGAAGGAATTTCTTCTCTCAGAAGGTAGTGAATGTCTGGAATTCACTACCCCAGAGAGTTGTGGAGGCTAGATCACTACACATATTTAAAGAGGAGGTAGTTAGATTTTTGAAATATCAGGGAGTTGAGGGCTATGAGGAGCTGGCACAAAAGAGGAGTTGAGGCCTGGGGCAGATCAGCCATGATCTTATTGAATGGCGGGGCAGGCTTGAGGGACCGAATGGCCTACTCCTGCTCCTATTTCTTATGATCTTATGTTAGTCAGAACTTCATGATTTTCTTTGTTACATAAAAACTGGGAACTGCCAGCAAAATAGAATAAAAGGAATAAATCTTGGCTGTCTAATACAAGATAAGTGTAATTCCTACATCAGTCCAGGACAAAAAAATCCTGATTTAGAACATCTCAAAAGTGCTGAAAGATGGCAAACTTCTTGTTTTTAAAATAATTGAGAGAGCTTAACTGAGAGCTCAGCTGAAGGTCAGGAACATCAACTCCTGGGTTTGTTCCCAGGTCTCTCATTGAAACCCTCATCCATGCCTTTCATCATCCTCAGCTGTTAATTTTCTAACAACCTCTTCACTGACCTTCTGAAATCCACCTTACATAAACACTAACTCTTCAGAATTTCACCACCCAAGTCTTTACCGCATTAAATCCCATTCATCAATAATCCCTGCCCTTCCTCAGATCAATCATCAATTTCAAAATTTACATTCCTACCTATGATTCTGCCTCACTCCAGCTAACCTAGGGAATCTTCTTCTGTCCTATCTTCTTGCAACATTCTTCATTGTTCATTTTGTGGTGGATTATAATCCCAGCCCCTTGTCGGGACAATCCCATTTCAGGGATCCCTCTTAGATGATTCCCTCCAAATTTAGGTTGAGAAAGGCAGATCCTAAAGATGTTACATGGGTTTGAAGGACTGATCTATCTCTCCCCAAAGGAGAGGGGACCACTGAGAGGATTACACTCCTCCGGATAGACTTTCTAACACGTTTCAACCAGGTGATAATATCCTGGACATTATTAGGATCTAGGAACACCTCCTCAGTGACGTTATCCACAACACCCCCATCAAAATAGGTACAGAGTCAGGTTGACATGTAAGCGATACAGAAAACTATGTGAGACAATATAAACTCTAAATTATATTGATGTTTATTAAAGCACCGAACAGTGTGGTGAAAACAGGCAATCACAACATTAAAATGTTTTAGGAAAAGAGAAGAAACACAATCTTATTTCTAGGAGAGAGTCCAGTTTTTAAAATCAATTTTTGCTGAGTAGGACATCCATCATTTTTAAAAGTAATATTTTTCTTAATCCCCAAGTGAAGACTACAGTTAGCAAACTGACTGTGGCCCAGTTAGAGAGACAATTATCATTGCAATTATCACCCAATGGTTGTATCTTTACTGTGGAGAGGCTGGAACAAATGCAGTTGTGCTCTCAATATTTATGGTGTTTTTTGAGGCTGCATAACTAATTTCTTATGTTGGGGTCGGGGGGCATGGTTGGTTGTATTTTAATTGTAATTATGTTCAGTCTCTTTATGTCCCAAATAAGGTTTGTATCTCTGTTCATTTCTAGGTCAATCCAGCCCTCTTTGATTTCTAACCAAGTTTATATAACTGTTAATCTCCAGGTAAGGTCTGTCCCTTCGGTAAACCAAGTTGTGAGGGTTCGAGATTGTCAAATTTTCCTTAGTCATCTGGCTGTGTTTTAAGATTATAATGCATATTATAATTTTGGATTAGATTAGCATTGTAAGAATTTAAATTGATTGTGGTTTAGGGCTATCAGTATAAACTCATTTTATCAGATATTACACTGTGGTCGCCTTCCTGACAGTTTAAAAAAGAAAGTTTTATTCTGTGGCTTTGTGGGTGGATCCCTTTTATCAGGGGTTCCCTTATTGCTGGAAGAGGAGACAAATCCCTTCATGCAGAGGCCCATAGCTATGGGGTGTGAACTGTATTTTACCTTTTAAAAAATGAACCCATTTTAACTTTTTAAGATTCCATTCATAGGAAGATAGCTCTTTTAACCTTATAATCCCTTATTATGGCCAGATTCCTTCACATGAATTCCTACACAAACTCTGATTCCCCTGTAGATTATCCCCCATTACCCATAACCAACCAATTCTGCTGCTGATGATAGAACCTTCAGGTATCACATCCAACATTTTGGGAATCTATCCCAAACCCTGTCAGGTTTGCTATGTCTCTTTCTGCCTTCAAAAGCACCCTTAAAAGATGTTTACCTCTTCAACAATAGCTTTAACCCCATTGGCTAATTTCCCTTCTATCTGGGTCTGAGTTCCAACTATGAATGCCTTGGGATACTTTGGTACACTAAAGGAGGTTCTATAAAAATGTAAATTCTTTACTGAGTTTCCTAACCTTAGAAAGGGCAGAAATGGAGATGCAATTAACCTCACTACCTCTGGGTTATATAGGGGAAAATCAGTCAGGATTCCTGCTCCTGATCTGCTTTCCAACAACCCTTGCTGGAAGTGTACAGATATAGATGTGGGTGATGGCAGAATTACGTTTTGCAACGGTGCCCTCCTGCATTTGACTAAACTGCTTACACATGAAAAACGACCACCTGAGCAAGATAGAAGATTCCCACCACCTGTGGAGAGGAGAAGGAGGGGTGAAAATTGGTGAGAAGGACAATAAGTTCTGGATATCACTTTGACTATTACAATTAGCAATCAGCTGCACAGTTTCACACTATTAGTTAAATGTACATGAGTGATTAACATAGGCTTTCAGATGAGCACGTTTCATAGGTGGGAAAAGGCAGGTAACAGCCATTTAATAAACAAGTGAGGCCTGTGACCAGTCCCTGGATCTATCCATTGGAAATGTTAAATGCAAGGGACAGCTCCCCATGTTCAGCCATCCAGAATCAGGTCCCCTGCATGATGGACAGAGAGCTTTGTAAGGCTGCTGAAATCTCACTGAAACAGCCCAGTTGAGTCAATGGGCTGTTGTTACCCAATGTAAAATGAAACCTGTTGGGCTCTTCACTTTGTAATAATGATGAGGTCCGAATAAAAGGTGAATGATGTTTTTACTGTTGGATTAACCTTGGTGTATTTTGTTCATGGCAATCAAGCCACTGAATGATGTGTGTCACATACTACAAGCAAGTTTCAAAGGCTAGGACGTGCATCTGCCATTGTCTGTTTATATAAAACATTCAAATTAATGATCTTTAGAGTGTGTCAACAGATGTTTCATTTCACTAATTTTGGACTGGTTTCCTAGTGTGGATGCAGTGAAGCTGGGAAGCAATTCACATTTTCAGATAATGTGAAATATTGAGTCAGTGAGTAATAAAATCGCTTTGAAAATATCTACTGTGTTGTCCACAGTGAGCCCTTGATGGAGTAAGCTATAGACAATTGCTTTAATGATTCATGTTTTCATATGCTGCAGAATCACTTCAGTACTTTGTCCAACTGGGTTTTATATGTGAGCCAAACATTGATGGTAAGGGATGTCACAGCTGAGACTGAGACCGTCTTTACTCGATGCCCCCATGTGCTTATCTTCCTACCAGAAATACTTGGCCCTGGATTTCTACTATCCTGAAAGTATTCTGCTCAAAGTTGAATCTGTTTTATTGTGTTTGAGTGTGTGTGTGTGTGTTTTTGCTTGTCAATGGATTAACATCTATTTTCTTCAGACCTGAGGTTTTATCAAACTTATTTTAATTTCAACAACATATTTCTGTTTGTTCTTGTGTCCCTATCGGTGTAATTGAGCATCAATACTCAACTATAGGAGCTTCCTTCTGGAGTGTTTGCACGACTGAACTCTTCAGTAGTTCGTTAAAATGACTGATCGATACTGTGGATGCTTATAAGCTTTGATATCTTTCCAATTGAATCTGATGTTAATAACAAAATTGAACATAGTCTAGCAAGCAATTAAAATATATGGGTAATTCTGAAAAAATGTAATTAATTGCCTCATGGACAAACTATATAATGGGCTCAATTGGAGAGAGGTGCAAACAAGACTGATAAAGATTGTCTATAATAGAATGAAACAGATTTTATTTGAGAGATGAATGAACCGTAAGGATATTATACAGTTAACAATCAGGACTAAAATCTTGAGACAATATACATTGCATGCATCACAATTTAACTTGAATAACTACAGGGTGACAGACGAAAGTCTAATCAGAGACCGAACAGTTACTGGGATTAAGAATGTTGGCAAAGTCATTAAGACATCTTGACCATAACCAAAACTGATTTTGAAAGCACAACATCTGCAAAACTGTTGAATCAATAGTACAGCAATATAAATAAATAAATACCTAGGAAGAAATGCAAAAGAAATTGTAAATATTGCAGCAAATGTCATGTCAAAAAGAAAGAAGCTTGTTCTGCTTGGGGTCAGAATTGTAATACATGCAGAGAATAGACTATTTCCCAACAAAGTGTCGAAAGTCTAGAAAGTGGTACAGTGATTAAAAACCAGCTACAAACCATATGAAACTCAAATGAAGGTCAGTCTATTGCTGAAGTCTTTGAATCTGTGGAAGATTAATATAGGAACAATTACTAGGCCATCATGCTCATAGACAACAAGGAAGTTAAATTTCAGATTGAATGTGTTGCTTTTGATAACTGAACCTGACAAACCAAGTTGCAGAAAGCTTCAGACTTTGAACACTTCATGTTCATAATCAACAAACCAAGGACAAAGCCACTGGGGAAGGAAGAGTCAGTGTTGAAAGCTCCACTGAGTTTCGAATTGTGCAAAGGTTTTTGGTAGTAAAGGATGCAACTTGTGAATTATAAGAACATTATGATGATGGATGCTTTGTCAAAATTCACAGACCAAGATGCAATGCCCAAGTACTGGGATATCTTCAGAAGAGAAAGGAAGCTAAATGACACTTGCCCATTTAAAAAAATCCCCAGACCATATGCTTAATTGCCAATCAGGAAACTACCTCTGGCTGTAACTCTTTTGAGTCAAAACAACTAAACTAAATTAACAAAATTGGGGACAAAGTAAAAGCAGCCCCTTAAAGGGAAACTACAAAAACAAAAGACAAAATGCAAAGGAAACTTACCAACATCAAATCAAAATGTGATTAAAGTGGTCTATAAAGGACCCCAGTCCCCGCGGTGCCCACCAAGCACGGAAGGCCTCAACGGTGCTACCTCTGGCTGTAGAAGAACTAATGAAGAAATATGTTAATAAGCCTTTTGAAGATCCAATAGATTGGGCCTTCCCAATGGTGATGGCAGCGCAAGGGAATTATCACTTAACAAAGCTCCCAAGTGTAATCATTACACTGTCTGAACAATAAATGTTCTGTCTGGGATAACAACATTATTCTTGGTTGTGAGTACAAAGAATGGGTTTAGATAAATTGTTTTAGATGAAGGATTGACTTTGATGATTACCTTTTTAACACGATTTGGAAGATGCAGATGGTTGTACATGCGCTTCAGAATCTCTCCAGCTCCTGCAAAATTTAAAAGACTTAATGAGGCACTTGGAAATCTGGAAGAGACCATTTATGGAAGAGGATAGCGGGTCTGTGATGAACAAGGAAATTAAGTATACATATCTAGGAGTGAGATAGTGTAGAATAAAAGCACCAGCATAAGACTGTTGGGCCAAATGATCTGTTTCTGTGCTGTAAGTTCTTGTAATTCTCTAATGAATGCCAACAGTTTCAGATCAACAAAAAAACCCAGATTTTAGTCATTTCATCAGCTTATCAACAAGAGAAAATGCTGTTAAAATTATTAAAGGCATTCCCAGAACAAGCACACAAGTCTGACACAGACCATTATCTCACTTTTTTGACTGTGAGATACTGAGTAGCTCACCAGCTGAAAGGCTTTTTAACAGCTGAACGTACAAGCCAATTACAGAAACTGAGGCTAATTAATGTTATAAGAGAAGCTGCACCTAAGAAAATCAAAGTGGCCTGATTCTACAATAAAGGCATTTTCTTGTTACCGCTTGCAGTGGGCATATTTGGCGGCATGAGCGGAAAATTTCGCGAGATGGTCCTAGTTGTGTTTCCATGTGACATAAGTCCAGGATGCAAGTGTCCCCTCCCCCCGTCAGTGACAGGCCGTGTTTCCTGCAGCCCAACATCAGGAACTTAATTTTAATGTATTTGCACCTCATTATTGTGCCTGCACCCCAGAATCAACCCCCCACGTCAAATTTAATCCCCAGGCTGGCGTGACTTCAGAATGACCTGATTTACGACTGCCTTTAAAAGGCGTGCACCTGGCAAGCTGAACTTTGAGGCAAACTCGGAGGTGAGTGCACACAACCTTGCGCATTGCTCATCAGGATCACCCGTAGGACATCAAGGAAGAGGCAGCTCACATCTGGCAGGGCGGTTGGGGGCACAGGCAAGTCGCTTTTTCCCTGCTGGCTTTCAGTGCAATGCTGGGGCAAGGGCTCCATTGCAGGGGGTGGGGCAGGGCGCAAGGCAGCACAGGCTGATAGACGTACACAATCACATGCCAGGGTGTCGGGGGCAGGGGTGGGGGGAGGGGGAGGGAAGCGGCCCCGCACTTGGAAAAGCTTGTCAGAAGTGAGCATTCTTCCGCAGCTGAGAGTATTCATCAGCAGCTCCATTGACATGATTGGAGTCAGGCCTCTGAAGCATTTCTGCTCACTCAAGCAACGCAAAAGCATAAAAGTGCCATCAAATGCTCCAGAACATTTCATCCCTTGGGCGCAGACTACAAATTAATGTGAGTTTTAAGAAACTGCAGAACAAGTGGACGACTGAGCAAGTTGTAGAGTCCCCTTGTGAAAGGTTGCCATGGAAAAGTCATGATGGGGGTGCTGAGAGCCTCTTGCAATGTATTTATTAAGGTTTGGACCCTTAACTCTCATGGTTCAAGCTAACAGTGCAGCCTTGCAGTGTGGGTTAGGAGAATGCCTGAGCCTGAGCTGAGAGCACAGTATGCAGTCCAGTGGCCAAAGCTGTTGTCAATCGGTCAAGTGGAGGTGGGTGGGGTTTCGGACAGCCATGAAGCGCATTAAACACTGACCATCCAAGTGGTGGCCAGCACTCTCCGACAAGGGGCCTTGAAATGCAGGCGGAGCCAGAGACTTAGCCAAGAGAGGTCCTTAGGAGACATATGCTAACCTTCACGACTCTCTGTGATACTGCAGGAGGAGAACATCAGGATCATGGAGCCTGTTGATCTAGCTGTACGCTTCATGGCATACAGGGACAGAGAAGGTGGTGATGGAGGGGCCTGTCTCGGCAAATGGAGGAAAACCACTCTCAAGATGAAGGTGCAGCAGGGCCTCATCCTGATGCAGCTGAAGATCCACAGTGAGCTCCTTCTAGGGCTCCACAGTTGACCTGTGAGGGATCTCACAAGCCTCCAACCACAAATGTATCCAGGAGGACATGGACACCATCTTCGCGAAGGCATAGAACTTTGTGCATTTCGACTGGGTTCGGGAAAGCCAGGAAGCAAGACCGCTGGAGTTTGTGGTGATCCCTGGTTTTCCACAGGTACAGGGTGCCATCGACTGCACTCATGTGGTGCTTAGGTCTCCATGGCAACAGGCAGTCAACTATGTCAACCGCAAGGGCTTCCATTCGCTGAACATTCAGTTGGCGTACAACCACCACAATCGCATCCTATAGGCCTGCGCACGATACCTCAGAAGCGTCCACAACTCCTACATTCTTAGCAGGTCTCAGGTTCCTGACATCTTCTGGGGTCCAGAAAGGCTGCAATGTTGGCTCCTCGGGGACAAGGGTTACCACAGTGGACATGGCTGATGATGCTTACGTGGCAGCCTCAAACTGCAGCAGAGAGAAGGTATAACGAGGCTCATGCCACAACCCGGACTTTTATGGAGCCCACAACTGACACCTTGAAAATGAGGTCCCAGTGCCTCAACAGGTCTGGTGGAGCACTGCAGTACAGTCTCCAAAGGGTGTCACGCATCATCATTGATTGCTGAGAGCTCCACAACCTGGCGCTGCAACGGGGGGAGGACCTAGCTGAGGAGGAGATGGAAGAGCTACACATCTTGTCCGATGAGGAGGACACTGAAGGGAATGAGGGTGATGAGGTCCTGAAAGGTGAGGATGTCGGTGATGAGGCCACCTTATTGGCCAGATGAGGCAGGCGCACTCGGGAGGCCCTTATAGCTGCAAGTTTCATGAATGCTTGGCTGAGTTTCAATAGATCCAGAACCACTTAACTCAGCAGGGGGCTGTATGGACATCTTATTGCTAGCTTTAAGAGGTTATTAAAGGATTAACTATCTTTGATGTGGTTAATTAGATAGATGTTTGTTTTAACAACAGCTTGACCACTTGAGGGGATTTAATTGTTTTGGAATGGCTTTTTTTGAAGGAGAATTTTTTTCAATATCGTGTGTTTGAATGAGATTAGATTGTTAGACATTTGTGTGTTTTACATGTCCTTTTCAAATTCCAAGGTCTGCCCACAGTGGATACTGGATGACTGGCTATGGAGGATACATGGGGAGCATGGAGGGTGCATGGGGAATATAAGGGAATATGAAGATATGAGGGGGCATGATGCGATGGGTGGAGGGTGAAGGAGGTGTGGGGTGAGGGTTTGAGGGCCCAGCATTCATCATTAAAACAGACGGATGTACCAGTAAACGGAGGTAGGAGTTGCAGCCTGCCATCCTTGCCATCTGCCTGCCTTCATTACCACCTTGGGTTTACTTCTGGAGGCGGCAAGCCCAACTCTGTCCCACCCCCACCTCCCTACCTCTCCAGAATGAAAATATAGTGGGCAAGGGTCCTTTTAAAGGAGACAGGCCTGCCGAGTCAGGAAGTGTCCCACTCGACCTTCCTGTCTCCTCCGCAAAAATCCAGCCCCGAAACCCAAAATGAAAGAATCTGTATACACCTGTGAAAGTCAAAACCATCATTTACGGGGAGACCCAAGAATCTGGTTTCATGCTACATAACATGGATGGAATTGCCCAACCATTCCACTCAAAATAAACAACAATTAGCTCAATGAAACTTAGAGGAAGAAAAGATCAGGACCATTAATGGACTAAACTGTGAGCCAATATATCAGCTGGAATCTTTGATGGAAAAGGATCTCATCAACAATATGAATAACAAGCCTTCTATCTTAACATCAAAGACCGAAGAGAATTGTGAAAAACCACATCAGCATTTTATCGATAAGACTGTAAGGCCTGTTAATATTTGAAATGATGGAAATTTACACTTCATACAGAGTTGATCATTTTTGATGGTGATTTTAATTGAGAAGTTTTTCTTTTGAAGAGGAAGATGCATTGAACTTAGTATAACTGGCCAAGGTGGTTAAGTCTGTTGAATGGAACCTAAGTAGTTAACCAAAATGGTTGAGTAATAGAGATCATTTTATTAAACACTGAAACATTTTTTTAAATTAGTTACCAAATGAATATGAATGCTATAGCTTCCATTCAGCTAAATTTGAAACTGTTTTCTCAGTATTCAATTCTGGAAGTCATATGTTATAATGTTTGAATGCTTCTTAAAACACTTGGGTCAGCAGTCACTGGAATGTTTACCGTGGCAATTATCCAAGGTGCCTGCCAAGCTAGGAAATTATCAGAAAACGTTGTTGATTTTTTTTTCAAATAGCAGATGTAATGACCGTTTTCCCAAATATGGCCTCAACATTTCATTTCCAATCCTTCCCTGAACAAAAAGAGAGAAAGTAAAACCTTGGTTCCCTCTTTCTAATGGTGACTCCCTGGAGAATTGCTATCAGTTCCAGATGTCGACAATTCAAGTCCAATGCAAGGATTTTTTTTTTCCTTTTTATAACTGCATATTCCTTGTAGTTAAAGCATTTTTTTGAAAAAGCATGTACTACTTTGGTGTTTCTTTCACGTGCATTTTCTATTATAGACATCAGTGAGAACTCAACCAATTTGCAAACAATTAAATTAAGGCGTACTGATCCTGTGAGCAAGTGTTTACAGGAGAAACACAATGTGTGTAAGGAATATATGACGTATTTTGATTGTTCTATTGCTGCTTTCAATCTCCGCCTTTTTCTCAATCCGTATTGTATTCCTCCTGCCTAGTTACTATAATAAACACAACATATTAGGTTGTGGTATATTTGTTGCTGTTGCTGATTCTGTTCATTTGGTCTTCCTTTTCTGCAGTCTCTGCATGATTTTTAAATTTCACTGTTTCCTCAGATTGTCTTTTTCTGGCACTTCCTTCTATGGTGTGTCCTCATCACATTTCTCTAGTCCATATGATTCCAACTGTGTCACATATATTCATAGAAGGAGGCTTATCATGCATGTTCTGGCTTCTTGAAAGAGCAGCCATGCCAAGACCAACACCCCCGCTTTTTTGTTGTAACACCATAAGCTTCTCGTCAGGGAGGCAGTGGCATAGTGGTACTGTCACTAGACTAGTATTCCAGAAACCCAAGGTAATATGAAAAGGAAGGAAATCTACTATCCTTGTCTGGCCTACAGACCCACAGCAAGGTGGTTGACTCTCAAATACCCTTCTGAACTAAAAGGCCATTATGGATGAGCAATAAATGCTGGCCTAGCCAGCAATGCCCATATCCCATGAACAAATATTTTTTTAAAAAGTATTTCTCCAGATTCCCTTTTTAAATTAATTTTGGAATCTACCACCTTTTCAGGTCGAATGTTCCATATCCTGAGAACTCTGAGTGAAAAAAACTTCTTAATTTCCCCCTGGATCCCAGTGATTTTAAATTGGTGATGTCTGGTATTGAACCATTAACCAGAGGAAATAGATTTTCTTTACCTACTCAATCAAAACCTCTTACCATCTTGAAAACATTTATTAAGTTACCTCTTCACCTTCTCTGTTCCAAGGAGAACAGTGCTACTTTTTCCAACCTTTCCTCATAACTGAGTCCCTCATCCCTGTTAGCATCCTGGCAAACCTGTTCTGTACCCTTTCTAAAGCTTCTACATAATTTGCAAGGTGTGGTACCCAGAATTTCCCACAATTCTCCATCTGCTTTTATATTTAAACCTAACCCATTTTAAACACCTTATCAACTTGCTCCATCACCTTTAAGTATTTGCATTATCAGACGCCAAGGTCTCTCTGCTCATTTCTGTTCTTTTCAAAATATTACCATTTATAACCTTGAATACTTTTAATCAAAGAAGTTCAATGGTTACTTGTATAATTCCCATGAGAACTGAGCATTCCCAGAAATTTGTTGTTCATTTTGAATCTAGAAAATTGAAAACCATTATTGGGGTGAGCACAGTATTTTCGCATCTACCAATCTTCCTCTCTTCTCTTATGGCTCTATGAGTACCTGTTGCTGAGGTGGATATTATTCCTAAGTAAAGCTTAATACTTGGTGGAGTGCCCTGTCTGTTTGTGATGCGGTGACGGGGGTGATGGGAGTGGGGAGGGGTGATCGTGGGTAGAACAGCGCAGCTGAGTAGATTCGGTTCTCACCAAATGCACACCTCCAACAGGAGTTGCTGAAAAGTACTTAAAACCAGAATCCTTTTGTCTCCATGCTTTGAGGCATTGATGTGCACTCTAATGTCTTTACCACCACGCTGTTGAAATCAGGTGACTCATCACCAAAGGATGATGAACAGTAGCGAAGCAGTTAGGTTACTGGACTAGTAATCCAAAAGTTTAGAATAATAATCCCCAGATTGTTGTAAAAATCCAACTGAAGCACTACTGGCCTTGGAGGGGAAGGTGACCAGCCATCCTCACCCAGACTGGTCTGTATGGGCTGAATTTTACAGGGTGCCATGGTGTGCACTCCACTGGCTACTGGGAGGAGCTGACCAACAGCTGCCGTGCAGCAATTTCAGACTGGGGGCAAGGTTAATTGCTTTAAGCGGAGACTTCTGCCGTTTTCTTAGGTGGAAGTCCTACCTTCGAGAGCAGCCAGCCAATTGGATGGCCAACAGGTCTGTAAACCCAGCAGCACCAGCTGAGAGCGTTGGCCATTGCTGGAACTACAGTCATTCCCGCCACTTCGAGGAGCCCAGGTTAGTCGTGATCAGGGATCTCAGTGAAGGGGGCGAGAGGCCTGTGGGGGCTGGGTTCAAGAGGCCAGGGGAAGGGCTAAAGGTCGGGGGGAGGATGTCCTGGGGTGGGGTGCCTCCATTAGGCCCAGGAGGCCCACAAAGTGAGTCTCCCCCTTCCCAGACACCAACCCATGCTGGCAAAGCTGCTATGCTTCCTTTACTTGGCCACTTAAGTGGCTCAATAGGCCCAGGGGTGGGTGGGCTGCCAACGCCTCCACCATCCCCATAAAATTTCAAACAGGGTGGGGCAGGCAGGGTAGGCAATGGCAATGACACTTACTAGGTTTTACAATAATCTGCCCTGAAAAATTGACACAGGAAGTTAGATGGAATCCTCAGAAATAGTCAACTAAAATATGTTTTCAGCAATTATAAAGTGAAACTTCTCCAAAATGATTACATTTGACACTGATTTTGGGTGGTCTCATAATTCTGTTTTGAATCTGTATTTTACTGGTCACTATGGATGATGACTAAGACAGGGTCCACCAAGTCTGGAAAATCCACTTGAGTAGCAGATTCTGAAGATACTGTGGTATAAAATGTTTCTTTGAACACCAGGCTGGATCAGTTGTAGAAAGAAGAATTGTATTTCAAAGACCCATGTAAACCATCCTCTGTTCTTCTTAAAATGACATTTTGGCTTGCATTGCCATTGAAAGCTTTGTACAGTCAATAATATTTCTCATCTATGTGACATTCTTTCATGAATAAATGAAAGAAATCAAGTTTATCTGGGACTTAATTTGTTTGTAAAAGTCATCTGTTAAACAAAAGCAAAACTTAAACATAACTTGACAGAAACCTGTGCTGAAAGCCTTGGTAAGTTTAAAAACAGACCCACTGATAAAGGTTTCAAATTGCAGGTGAACCAGAAGCTGCAGAGATGCTCCTTCAGAAATGGGACTACTGGTGATTGTATCAGTATATAATTCAGCAGGCTCCGACACAGCTCAGATTTCACTCCAAGCAGATATTGTATTTTGAGGGCTGAGTGCAAGGATTGATGTGGAAAGTAAAATACTATAAAACTGCGTAAGTTGTCTTATATAAGCAGAGCTTAAACAAAGGGCTAAATTGGGCTGTGTAACTCCCACACTACATGGCTAACAAAGACTCAAAAATAGAGTCTGAACTGAGCAACAGTTCTGACAGGAAATGCGCAAGATGTCATCTTGGAAAATGAGTTTGCATGTTCATGTGCCTAACAATAACAGCCAGCAGCAGCATGCAAGCCAGTGAGATGATAAGACAAGTCCATGGTCAAGAATTTCCGTGCCCGTCGATGTTGGGTGTGTTCGGTGGCGTGAGCAGATAACAGGATGCGATCCGTTTCAGGCGTGAAAACAGTTTGCGATCGTCCGCTTGGCCAGCCATCTCCTGCCATTGGAAGTCGGGAACCTCACTGTGGTACATCTGCATATCATTATTAGGCCAGCCCACCGGAATTATCCCCACCGCTGGATTGTCCATCAACGTCGGTGGGAAAACACGCCGACGTGTTTCATAACAGCTCACAACAGCACATAAGCGACATGTGCCTGCCAGGCTGCACTTCACTCGGGACTTCAAGGTTTGCCTACCTTGCTTTGGTCAGCACATGCAGTCATCTGCGCCAGGCTTCACAGACAGCACCACATCACTTTTAGGGGGGCTCACGGGTAGGTCTCTAACTACCAGATCAGCAGTGTGTGGGTGGCTTTTCAATGGCTGCAGGGCTAGGGCTTGCTTGGCGAAGGGGGAGAAGTGGCCTCAGGTAAAGGAAGAGGCTATAGGCGAGGGCTGTACTGGAGAAGGAAGGTATCTCAGGGTGTGTGTGGGGGCACATGTTGATCTGTGCAAGTAGCCTTAAGATGGTGAGGGCTGAGGAAGCAGTCTCTAGAGGAGATGAAGCCAGATGGTCATGTGAGGGTGTGTGGGTGTGAAATTGTGTGGCGATGTCCCTTGAGCTGGAAGTGAGTGAGATGCCAGTGAAAGTGTGATGGGCTTTAGTGTGTGAGTTTAGAGCGATGAGATGGTTGCCATACCCTGGCTGCACGGATGAGATCATTCATCCACTATCTGCATTGGATGGCCAACCTCTTCTGTGCAGCATTGGCACTGATCACCACAGCCATCGCCTACCAAACATGGTTGGTTATGCAGCTACCCATCTGCAACGGAGGTAAAGGACATCACAGCAGGCCTCCATGGCGTCCAAAAGACATTCCAGTGATGCATCCCTAAACCTGGGGACTGCAGTCTTTTTGCCTTTTGTGGACATCCTCCCTGCAGTAGTTGTGGGCTGGAAATACTGAGATGTGTGCATGCGTCTGGACTTTAAATACAGTGCCTGGCGTGATGATGCAGCGAGGTGAGAGTTGGCGGGCGAATAAGAGCCCACCCGCCATCAAAACAGCGTATTTCCCGGGATGCAGAACTAATGCGGCGGGTTTGGGACGATACAGTAGGTAAAACGGCATTTTACACGCCCGCTACTTCACTTAGTGCAAATCTGGGATGTTTCCGCCCCATATGTAATGGTGAATTGAAACCATTGTCATTTTTTAACTGCGCACTCCAGCCAGCACCCTGTCTTAAACTCACACATCTGAATACAATGTCAAACAGAATGACAAACACAGTTCTATATTTAAAATGAATCATGAGCTACTTACAGGTTAATTGTTGTTTCATTTCTTCTGGCTGTTCGTGCAATTGTATGCATTTTTGGAGCTTTCTTATACCTGTTTAAAGTTTGAATGCTCCACAGGCAGTGGTCTGGCTGATCTTGCAGTTTGCTTTTTGTCAAATAAAATATTGTGCTGAAACATGTTGCTTCCTGATGGGCATGCCTACTTCTTGGCATTAAGCATGGAGAGAGGCCACATAGAGTAGGACAAGCTGCTGGAGAGGAAGGAGGAGGAGGAGAAGAGGAGGCTATATTCATAAAGAGTCTTCAGGGAGCAACTCACATTGCAATTTCATCGAGGAACAATGCTGAAGATGTCCTCACTTCACAAAATAGATTGTGATTAAAATCTGTCAACCACTGCAGCTACAACTGCAGCATCAAAGCAGAATAAGGGCAGCATTGCTTGTGGATGACAAGGTGACTGTTGTTCATAACCTTTATGCACCTGGCTCCTTTCAGGTTGCTGCTGGAGATATAAGCATTATCTTGCAGTTTATAGTGCACAGCTCTATAAGGGAGGCCGCTCAGGCTCTCCATACAAAGATAAACACATTCACCTTAACCCCTCTTCCGACAGACAAACAGGAGGAGTGGAGCACATCTTTTTCCCCCGGAATGTTGGCTTCTCCATGGTGCAAGGCGCCATTGACAGAATGTACACTGCTTTGCATGCTCCTCATCTGCACTCTGTCATTTTCATGGGGGAGAGCACAAGATCCCACCCATTGGATTTGGTGGAGCCAAAGAATTGTTTAAAAATAAGCACCAAAAATTGGAAAGCCATTGGTGCTTGCAGTACATAAATACTGGAGGTGACAAGGAGCAAAATATTGGTGTGGTCACAATTATTAATGATGTACCTAGCATCTTCTTAGATTTTACTGTACTTTACCTACCATTAATTACTTTGAAATGTGGCCAATGCAGCAACCATTTTGCGCACAGCAAAACCCCACAAACAGCAATAGGTTGACTGACCAGTTAACCTGTTTTTGGTAGTGTTGGTGGAGGAAGGAACATTGGCAAAGACATAAGGGTAAATTTTCTATTTTGCTTCAAATAGCAATCAGCAGAGCTGTTTATTGTCTCAACCAAAGGATAATATAACATCCCTTCAGTAATGCACAGAAACAGCAGTTATGCTGGGACCCTTGAATGGGACTTGAAATAAAATCAATAAATTCAGAGCCAGCCAGTTGATTTGTTCAATATACTTAACTGGGATTGTCCAGCGTCAGACGTTTGATGTTAAATTAACCATTATTGACTCAGTCAATTAACATTTCAGATATTTTTCCATTCAGCTGATTGAGACAGGAATGAGCATTGTTCAAATGAAAACCAAAAGCGGTTGAAAACAGGATTATTTCAAATGGAGTAGGCTGTTGAAGCAGGAATGGGAAGGAAGACTGAAGATAATTTTGGGAGCTTGAATTGATTAGGTTGAAATAAGCTGAACTTCAAGCAAAGCCTTCATTTTTTTTTAACTGACATTTTTTGGAATTACATAAAATCAAAGGAAGTAGAAGTCTAGGAAAACTTGCAAACTGTAGCTTTTTTCCCAGTGGGGCAGAAAGTGAGTATTATTTGGAAACACTGCACCATTCTTAAAGGGGAAAAAAGCAAAATCAAATTGGGTGTGTTTATTTACAAACAGCCCCTCATTCCGATCAAGGACAAGGGACTATTAGTTCACCAAAACTCTGGTTCCAACTGACCAAACTCACACCCTCATTTACATAAAGTTTCCTACCCACTCTCATTTTAAAATTGAGAAACTCCATAGAAGATTTGACGTAACATGATCAGACACTACTGTTGCCCCAGAAATTTGTACTGCGATTCCAAGGAGCTTCTTATATTGATGTTGGGGCTGGGAAGAGTTATAAGAACATAAGAACTTAAGAACTAGGAGCAGGAGTAGGCAATTCAGCCCCTCGAGCCTGCCCCACCATTCAATACGGTCATGGCTGATCTCATTTCGGCCTCAACTCCAATTTCCCGCCCTCTCCCCATAACCTTTCAACCCATTACTAATTAAAAATCTGTCTATCTCCTCCTTAAATCAATTCAGCGTCTCGGCATCCACTGCACTTTGAGGTAGTGGATTCCATAGATTCACAACCCTTTGAGAAAAGTAATTCCTCCTCTTATTTGATTTAAATCTACCACCCCTTAGCCTAAAACTATGGCCTCTCGTCCTAGAATGCCCCACAAGGGGAAACATCCACTCCATGTCTACTTTGCCTATCCCCTTTAGCATCTTATATACCTCAATTAGATCTCCTCTCATCCTTCTAAACTCTAGCGAGTATAGGCTTAAACTGCTCAATCTCTCCTCATAAGATAAGCCCCACATCTCTGGAATCAACCTAGTGAACCTGCTATGAACCGCCTCCAATGCAACTACATCCTTCCTCAAGCAAGGGGACCAAAACTGTGCACAGTACTCCAGGTGCGGTCTCACCAATGCCTTGTACAGTTGCAACAACACTTCCCTATGTTAATACACTATTCCTTTAGCAATAAATGCCAAAACTCCATTTGCCTTCCTTATTACCTGCTGTACCTGCATACTAGCTTTCAGCGATTCATGCACAAGGACACCCAGATCCCTCTGCACTGAAGCATTCTGAAGTTTCTCTCCATTTAAATAAGTCGCCTTTTTATTCTTCTAACCAAAATGGATAACCTCACACTTATCCACGTTAAACTTTGTCTGCCAAATTTTGGCCCATTCACCTAACCTGTCCATATCCATTTGTAAATTTCTTATTTCTTCATTGCAACTTACTTTCCCTCCTATTTTGGTGTCATCTGCAAATTTAGCTATAGTACCTTCTATCACTGAATCCAAGTCATTAATATAGATTGTAAATAGTTGTGGCCCAAGGACCTAACCCTGTGGCACCCCACTAGTTACAGCTTGCCATCCAGAAAAAGGCTCATTTATCCCAACTCTCTGCTTTCTGTTGGTTAGCCAATCCTCTATCCAAGCTAATATATTACCCCTAACTCCGTGTGAACTTATCGTGTGTATTAATCTTTTGTGCTGCACCTTATCAAAGGCATTCTGGAAGTCCAGATATACTACATCTACAGGATCTCCATTATCCACTTTGCTTGTCAAATCTTCAAAGAACTCTAGCAAATTAGTCAAACACGATTTACTTTTCATAAAACCATGCTGACTCTGATGGATTACATTTTGACTTTCCAAATACCCCATTACTACTTCCTTAATAATGGATTCCAACAATTTCCCAACGATAGATGTTAAACTAACTGGTCTATAGTTTCGTACTTTCTGCCTCCCCATGCTTTTTGAATAAGGGCATTATATTAGCATTTTTCCAATCCACTGGAACCTTTCCAGAATCCAGGGAATTTTGGAATATCATAGCCAATGCAACACTATCTCTGCTGCCACTTCCTTTAAGGCCCTGGGATGTAGGCCATCAGGTCCTGGAGACTTGTCACCCTTTAATCCCACTTTTTCTCTAGTGATGGTGATTGTTCTAAGTTCCTCCATCTCTATACCCTCTGCACTACCTGTTACTATAGGGGTGGTGCTAGTGTCCTCCACCGTGAAAACTGAGACAAAATATTGATTAGGCATCTCTGCCATTTCTGCGTTCCCCACTATTAACTCCCCAGTCTCATCCTCCAAGAGACCAACGTTCACTTTGGCTACTCTCTTCCTCAAACAAAAAACAAACAAAAGCCTATGATCATGTGTTGCAATTCTTGATTTACATTTCTTCCTGCTAGCACTGAAAATCAAGGTCCATTGGCTGAAACAAACGTGGGGCAGAATTTTTCAGACCTGCCCATGGCAGGTGGGAGCAGACAATTCGGAGTAAGGCCAAAAGTTGGATTCCCGCCGACGGAAAAACGAGTTGGAAATTTCCCCTCGCCACTTTCATGGCGGGATATTGGCAAGTCGGCTTTTCCGCTGATCTATGTCGGAAACACTATTTGCATGTATTAGCATGTCATGAATACTCATTAAAAACACAACTCCCCGGAATCATGTTCCCCCTCCCAATTTCGATCCTTGCCAGCGGGAGATTGAACGGGTCTAAACCGCGACCAGATATAAATGGTGTGCAGCTGTCCACCCACACTTCACTTGTGACTTTGATGTGAGTGCAACATTCAAAGCCTACCTGCAGCAACGCTGCTCCGGTTCCTCAGCGATGCTAGTGCTGGCTCACGCTGTATGTTGGACCTCTCACCGTGGCTGCCTCGGGTGTTGAGCTGGGCTGCTCACCATGACTGCCGCGCTACTCCGGCAGGGCAGCATTGTGCGCTGCACGTCTCAAGCAGGACTGCACTCTAAAACAGGGAGCAGCATAGAGACCTGGGGGTGTTGGTGGGTCGGAGGGCTGGGAGATGACAGAAAGATGAGGGTGAAGGGGGCTTGGAAGGGTTTGTGGGGTGGAGGGTTAACAATGGCATGCAGAGGGAAGATTGGGGGTGGGAAGCTGGAGGCCGACATGGAACAGTAGAAAGCAGACACAGAGGGATGGATAGGATTCGATTTGCATGAAGGGGAGGGGTGCACGCAGATTCTATAGTACGAAGTGGGGGTAGTTGCGGCTTTACTGTGGCACAAAAGGGATGGGTTGCACAGAGACTCATGGAGTGGGGGCAAGGGAAACAGTCTTGTAATCATTCATTGGGGAGCCAGAGAGCTGAGTGAAAGACAATCATTATTCCTGGACTGAGGCCAAGAGGTCAGGCTGAGAGATTAAAGGGAGTCCTGGGGCTCTGTGGGCTATGCTACAGGGCTATGCATGGCACGCATGTTGTGTTCCCACTCCAGGAAGGGCATGGCCTGTATGCTCAATGGGGATCAGGCACAGCTTGGCGTGCAGGGCATGGTCATAGTCTCGCAGTCGGTGGTGATGGGGGTGTCTGGCTCAGTACTGGGCTGCAGATGGGATGATCATGGTCAGGAGAGGTATCTGTTGTCTGTAAATGAGGAAAATGTAATAAAGGGGGAGGGGGTTCTCGAAACTCTCCTGGGGCGCAGTCACCTCTGTATGTGACCTTGCACAAAGCTTCAAGATGTGGAGGTGTGACGTGCACATGGGGATCCACAGTGATGTGTTCAGGGGGGAGGGCAGGAATATCCACAACAATGATAATGGGATCCAGGGCTACTTGGGGAGGCTGGAGAATTACTGGAGGCAGCTCTACCTGCACATCGTGAGGCTCCAGGAAGATCAGGGGGGACCTGATCTCTGACAGAGGGAGGTCTCAAAGTGAAAATGCAGCACCACCATCTTGAAACCCTGAAGTTATGACGTGGTTTAAAGTCGAAACTGGAAAAGAATCTGCAAGAGAGGGGATTAATGCAGTGTGGGAGGAGCCCATGCTGGATTCAGGCGCCCTAACAGGAAGCACCATCACTCTGCTTAGAGTAACAACATAGAAATGGAGCCTCAAGCTGATAAATCTCAGGAAGAGTTTATTGAGAAGGTGCAATTGGACCTATTGACATTTGGAGCATTTTAACGTGAGACTGCAGGAGTCATTGGGTTCACAATAAAGTTGATCAATTTGAGCATTAACAGATTGGAATGCGAGAATGGAAGATGCAGCCAACCACAAAGTGAGCACAGTTGCTGGATATCTGCAAGAGACCAACAAAAGCCTCTAAGGTGCTTTCTCCAATTGACATGGCTAATTGGCCAAAGGGTGTCCAGTCATTCCAAAAGTGCAGGTGAGGCATAATCAGCCTACCAGATCAGGCATAGTAGGAGTGCATTAGGTAAGGTTGAACATACCCTGAATGTGCTCAAGCTTCTTCCAACCTCTCTGGGATTAAAATGCTAAGGAGCTGGGGTGGCATCTTGGTCACCTAGATCTGTGAGGTAGTGCCTCAGCTGGAACACTGGATCAGGGGAAGGGGAGCAACACAGACGCAGCTCTAAGGCATGACATGTCTTTCTGGGAGTGATTGGGAGCTCTACTACAATTGCTCATTACTCCTAAATCTATTGGATATATCTGTCCAGAGGGAGAAGGAGGATTGAATAATGGAGCCTGCACTCAATGTGGCCTTCTTAATGGGAGTGATCCAATTGAGAGGAGGCCCAGCCTGAGAATCATGGTCCAGGGGAACCCCAGCAAGACCCAGAGGCCAGAGGATGAGGAGGTCAGACCCATGGAGGTGACTTGCACGACCAAAGGTCTACTAAGATGCTGCTCCTACCTTGCGATGAATGAGGGGCAATGCCCTGCATGTCTGCGCTTGTCAAGGTCGCTCATATCTGTCGCATTCTGCAGGAGGAGCTAACACCACATGGACTGGGAGTCAGTCCCCTGCCAGTGCCCCTGAAGGTCACCACTGCGGATCATTCCAGGGATCCACAGGGGACCTATGTGGCATCTCTCAGTCCTCAACACATAAATGTATCAAGGAGGTGACAGATGCCCTCTACAGTAAGACTCATCATTATGTGAAGTGCACATTGGATGAAACTAGCCAGGCTGCTAGATTCTTGGGTTTTGCTGCAATCTCTGGTTTTGTTAGAGTGCAGGGTGCAATCAATTGCACAGATATGGCTTTGAGAGCTCCATGGCAGCAGCCCCTGATGTTCATTAACAGGGAAGGGTTCCACTCACTAAACGTTCAGCTGGTGTGCGACCATCAGAAGCACACCATGCATGTTTGTGCCAGGGTACCCTGGGAGTTCCCATCACTCATCCTGAGGTGCCTCAGATATTCGAAGGGCTGTGACGCTTACAGGGCTGGCTACTTGGTGATAAGGGGAACCCGCTGAAATGATGCTCATGACGCCCGTACTTCGTCCTCTAAGTGCCTCGGAGGAGAAATACAACATAGAACAGACCATTTGCATCCTAAAAATGCACTTCTGATGTTTCGATCACTGAGATGCGTCCTGCAGCACTTTCCAGAGAGGGTGTCCTGTGTCCCATCATCGTGGCCTGTTGCTCCCTGAACAAACTGGTGCTTCAAAGGGGAGATCACTTGCCAGAGGGAGACATGGAGGAGGCTGAGAACTCCTTGGAAGGGCAAGAATCTGAAGAGGGCAATGATGGGGAGTTTCCATGTGACAATGTGATCAAAGCCGCAAGATGCAGAAGACCTGCCCATGACAGACTCATAGCCACAAGGTTCCAAGAGTAAGGCACAGGCAAGGGTATCCAAGCATATTTCTCCTGTCCCTTGGTGGCATGCAGTGATCTGAAAGGCCTTTACAACCACTAACATCGAGAGCAATGTCAGCACTGGGCCTTGGACCTCCAACTCCCATGTTTCACCAGGCCCTAATCTTTGGAAAGGTCAGCAGTCAAATCTCTATGTAGCCACTCTGGGAAGTGAAAGGCAGCTCACCGTAGCCTTCTCAGTGAGACACTTCTTGCTGCCACAGAGATGCGCTCATGGCTGGAGAGACCATCATGGCTGCAAGTCGTGTGCTTTGGCACAAATAATGAAGACAGCTATTTGATCATGTGACAACATGAGCAGTAACCTACCAGTACAATTGAGCATGCATAGCTCCATGGTGTCTTTTAATATTACTTCTAAATGCAATTAGTAGTCACCTTCAAAAAAGAGGTTGACATATCTCCCTGACTTTAGACAAGGGGCAAGTAACTAACATGAGTCAGCCAGACATCACATGAATGTGAGGCTCACAAAGGGAGGCGATCACGGAGTGGGAGCTTGGGTTACCCTCACAATAAGAGGCTACATTGATACATATCCAGGCCGCATATAAATGACAAGACCATTGTCATGAACAGCAAATTTATTTTACAAGAGTCCCTGATATATGCAGTGAGTGAATACCTGTGACCCAGAAGTGATATCAAGGTTTCTTAACCTTTCTAACCCTATCTTGGTGGATCCCCGACATCTGCAGCAGAGGTGGAGGCAGCCTGCTCACTGCTATGCCCTGTTGTCTTTGGTGATTTTGGCGGGCATCTTTTCGAGGGCTGAGACCTGGAGGGCCCCGGCCTGCTTTGGGTATCCTGCTGTGAGGCAGTGCATCTTCCTCGGCCTGTACAACTGGAGGTGATGGGATCACGGACAGAGAGGATTGGGATCGGCTGAACACACGCAGAGTCACCTGAGTGGATGGCTCTGGGGTCTCCAGCTACTGGTCCTCCTCCCTGTAGGCCTGCGGGCCCCTGCCTGACTCCTTGAGGAGAAGGGGTATCTGGACAGAGGTCCAGGTGCCCTGCCCCCTCTCACCTAGCTGCTGATGCAACCCACCAGTGCCTATAGTGATGGACTGCAAGTCCAAGACCAAATCCAGCAGCATCTGCTAGACCAAGGTCTCTAAGGCACCCACCACCCTTACCATGGAGACCTTGCGGCACTCGCATGTCGGAGCCATGACATCAGACAGAACATGGACGGACTTCTCTGTCCTTCACTCTAGTCTCGTGACTTCCTCTCGCAATTCTGTCTGATGTTCCGCCGCCTGTCTTTACCTCTCTAGCATGTTTGTGATAGCCACTTCCAGAAATTCATCATCTGAAGCAGGCTCAGTGGGTGCCTGATCTCCAGCAGTCCCCTGAGTGCCAGAGACCTGGGCTGTCACTGCCCCTGAGTGCTGTGGAGACGTGTTTATGAGGTGTTCCCCAGAATGCGACCCGAGCCTAATCCAGAACTATGAGCCACCAGGGTGTGTGCCTCTAAACTTGTGGAGGATCAGGTGAACACAGTGGCAGGTCTTCTTCAAATGGATCCTCATCATCCTCCTCTGAGGTGGCCTGGGGGCTTATGTTGCCTGTGCTGGTCTGTCTGGACCTACTGCTGCCTGAAAGAGAGGGAAGATAGATTTAATTCATGAACAGGCTGAATACAACATTGCATGTCACTCACTGTGAATGTCAGGGTGTGATCAACTTATGGAGGGCTTATCCATACTGGCTCACTGGGAGACGCCGATCTCACCTTCCACACAGGAGCATTCAATGTCCTCCCTTGCCAACTCGGTGGCATCCTCCTTGAATTTGGAGAGTTCTTGGATGTTGGCTGTTGTTCCTCCAGTCTGGGATCTCTCCCTCTTGTAATGCACAAACTTGGCCTGCATGAAGACAAATGGATAGAATGTGATGAGGAGGAGTGGAACAGGGCTTGGGAGGCATGCCTGCTGTGTGTGCTGAGCCACACCATCACTGCCCACCCTTCCCCCCACCCCACCCCACCAACCCCCATCCAAGTAAAGGCTGAAGATACTGTTTGTGCAGGATGTTAGATGAGATGCTGGTGAATAGGTTTTCAATGCTGATATTTCCCCTACTAATATTGCGTGAGATCCCTGAACCGTGTGACGCTTTGCGTGCATAATGCCATTATGAGAGTGTGATTTTGGACTGAGATGAATGTTGGCTTACCCTGGCGGTGAGGATGAGATCATTATTCCTCTTCCTGCACTGGATGGCATACCTCTGGCAGTTGCCCGTGGGGCTGACCTCTTTTGTGACCGCTTCCCAGGCTGGTGAGGTGAGGTAGGTGGACCTCCTGGATCCATCCCTGGGAAGAAGAACATCCAGGTGCTGGCGGACATCTCCAATTATAGCTTCCAGGGAGCAATGGCTAAACCTTGGCACAAACTTCTTGTTCCTTGGGGCCAACTCCAGAACTTCTGACCACACAGCTGGGCTGGAGAGAGCAATGCGTGTGTTCAGGCGCCATTTAAATATGGTACCATGAACTACGACCCCATGAGGTGACTGCTGGTGCCCGACCCACCACACGATTCAGTGAACAGCCTGCCCATGCATAATAAATGAGGCTTCAAAGAGAAGATCAGGCGTGAGAACCCAACCCACACAGCCTCCGAAGTGGAAAATCCTGCCAATAATTGATGAGTGAAAAATAAATACAGTTCTACATTCGTAAGTTTAAGCAGAGACCCAATAGCAGATAACAGGACCAAAGAAATTGCACAACCCTAATGTTGTTGAGACTATGAAGATGACCTTTTTTATGTTAGAATGTCTACTCAACACAGGAGGACCGTACACCTTACATACCTTCACTCTTGCATGTGAAGTAAAGGGTTAATACTTATGTTATGTTATGACAATGATGTTCCTGATGATGTAAGCATGAGATCAGGGTCAGATGAGGCTCCAAGGGAGCAAGACACAGAACAGTCTGATAAAAGCAAAATACTGCGGATGCTGGAAATCCAAAACAAAAACAAAAATATCTGGAAAAACCCAGCAGGTCTGACAGCATCTGCAGAGAGGAATACAGTCAACGTTTCGAGTCCGTATGACTCTTCATCAGAACTTCTTAGTTCTGATGAAGAGTCATACGGACTCAAAACATTGACAGATCAGTCTGAGTCCAGCTAGAAAACAATGTAGTTACCACAAGGTCTTTGGTGTAAATAGTGTAAATAAATATTTTAAGAAAACCTAAATACTGACTATCTCCAAGTCACTTATAGGGTAAGTGAAACATCATCAAAACATGCATGACTTGTGTTTGCCAGAAAACCTCAATATTGACATTTGGGACATTGACTTTGCGTTTGGTATTTGTTATTTTTGGCCTCTTCAGGATGGAACATGAATTTATAGCCCATTGCTTTTAAATTGTGATAATTAGAAACATGCCTGCCTTCATATGGTAGCTGAAACTTGGTTAGCTCTGCTTCTTGTTCATTAGTTATGGCATAAAAAAACCACAAAGGAGCAAAAAGAAGACTGCACAGCTCATTTGCTTCTCTCAGTTAGAATATGCACTTTATTTGAGACAGTCTCCAGCGCCTCATTTAAAGTATAGTTGAATCTCCCGGTGCTGTTTGTCAGGAGTTCTGAACTTTGGTTTTGAAAGCTGTACAGGTGTATACTGCGGAGCCTGCAGGGCTACACATAAAGATTAAATCCAAATTCCTATTAATTCACATACTCTGTCAATTCAAGTTACTGGTATTAACAGATCTTGATGTTCTGATATTAGGTTCATCCATCAAAGAGGCACGGCAAATAGAAAGTATAAGTGCCAATAGGAGCTGGTTGGATTTTGAGGACCCAGTCGTCATTGATCAAGGACTACATGTGGTCCAATGTTTGACATTCCTATGATATGCAATCATGAGAAATGTAAATTATACTACTTCCCGAATATTAAGCTATTCTAATGCCTGAGTTTAATCACGCAAACTGAAGATAATCTTTGTAAGTATAATTATTAAAATTCCTTTTTTTAACTGTGCACTTCTTTCATATAATTATCTATCAATTTCCATTGTGTTTAGATTCTGTAATTTAAAAAAAAGCACAATTTACAAAAACTTGGTTCTTGGGAATTGGTTGGTGCTTTCTAGTTAGAATACTGTCCTTTTTAATTTAGTTAGAATAATGTGCCATTTAGTTAGAATATTCTTTTTAGTTAAATACAGTCCTTGTTATTTAAAATACTGTCCTATTTAATTAGAATATTATTATTGTTACAATTATGAGGTTTATAAAAGTGTTATGTTTTGGGACTGTAGCTTTAAACTTAGCATAAATAATGGAGTCATGTGACCTGTTCTGAAGTCTGCCTGACAGTAAGCCTGAGTGATTTGATTGTTAGAGATCAAAGGAAGGCTTAGCTTGTCTTACTGAGAACCAGGTGCAAGGTTTTTACACTTGGAAACAATGTTAGCAGCCTCTGACTTTAGAATGAGTAAATCCTGAGTCTCCCAAAGTCCCAGAAAAGTGTTGTAGGTATCAGGTTGTAAACAGTTATGCTGTAAACTGCCCATTTACTTCTCAGATGAAAAGGAGTTGGGCAAGGAAACCATTTTTGAGATCAAGTTACAGGTTTCCCTACAATTCAAGCTTTGAAAGCTCCCACAGATAGATGTGGGAGGGAGACTGTCTCTTATTGAAACGATGCATCCTGCAGCCATCTAAGAATTTCAGGAGAATCATGGCCGGGGGAAAGAAGAATAATCAGAACAGGCTTTATTGCTACTGGTGGATTTTAAAAACTCTTCAAAAACTGAAAGCATCTGGAGAACGTCACTTGAAATTACTACTTGGTAAAACGGGGATACGGGAACTCATTGGAATCAACCGTGGACTGTTTACTATAAGGACTAATAATTCTGAGGCGAGTGTGATGGCGAAAGGATAGAAGGAGATGTTCCTCTTGTAGTTTAAAGTACAAGTTGCCTACAAAAAGAAAATAGTGTTTAGTCAATAATTATTTTAGTCATTTGTTACAGTAAATGTTTTAAAAGGAAAAATCTTGTCATGTCGTTCTTTCAGCTAATAACTGGAAGTTTGAATCTCACTAAAAGTTATCAGTCTCTACGGACATCGTGACATTATACAGAATATTACACTGGAATTAAGACTGAATTGTAGTAGGAAAATTCCCCTCTCTCATATGAGGTCATTGTCATCTAAAGGCCATGCCGAGTAACATAGGCAACAATGATCTTCCAAACTTTCCAATCATAGTGACAGTGGATGACCTTGTTGTTGGAGTTCTGGGACAACATTTTCCCCCTGTCCGGGGGTGGGATTTGTGGGAGCAGTTGGGTGGGTTCCCAATCAACGCCCCCACTTGGGGGTGTGCCGCCATTTTACATGGGTGGGTCAATTAAGGCCCACCCAGCGTGACGTCCACCAGGAAGCGCTATGCGCTCCCTGTGCAGGCCGGGGGGGGGGGGGGGGGGGGGGGCGATTCCCTGAGCCAGGAGTTCGCTCTTTCGTGCACATGTGCGAAATAGTGCACAGATCTCCCTGAGGCAAAGTGCTGCCTCAAGGAGATCGGCTCAAATGTAAAAAGCTGTTTAAACAATAGAAAAAATTTTGCTGCTATGTCCCCTCGAGTGGCACTGTCACATGAGTTGGGACATGTCCATAACTTTTATTTTAAAATATTCAGAAATGTTTAAATCCCTCATGAAACCTCATCCCGCCCGTGGATGAGGTTTCATGTTTTTTTAGAAGCCCGCCTGGGCTCCCAGCCTGCCCACCAACCTTAAGGTTGGACGGGCAGGCCCATTAATGATTTCAATTGGTTTTTTTAATGGCCTTATTAGGCCGACCTGAAAATGTAAATGATGCAGGGTGACGTTGGGATGCCCATCCGACGTCACCCCGCGTCATTTTACATGTCGGCGAGCTGGCCCTGCCCCCACTCACTGACCGGAAGGTGCAGCCCCTGGTTAAACTTAGGTTCTTTAATGTTGGCTGGCTGCTTCCTTTGTTGTCGACCTCTTGCTCTTCTTCTCTTAATCCTTCCAATGGTGATTAGGCATTCCACCCCTTCCACATCAATAATATTTTTGAAGAACTCAATTTCTTTTGTTTTGACATTATTTAAGAGCCTTCTTGTTCTTCTGGCCTCAATCAGTTTTTCTTTGTTAGGTTTTCTTCCACATAGCTTACACTTATGATCCTTCTGAAGCACTACATTTTGAAGCTGTTGACTTTGTTTTTTACCCTCTTTCCCAATGCTTCAAGTTTCACATCTATAATTTATTACTGACCAGACAGAACATTTTAGTACATGGATTCTCATTTCAAGGGTCAAGCTGACATTTTTAAAAATGTTGTTTAATTTTGTAAAAACACTTTTCGCTTGTCCAATCCTTTTTCGGATTTCAGTACTGCTTTTGACATCAGATGTAACTGTGCTTCCTGAATAGTTGAATTGATTGACATGTTCTAACTTGCTTCTATTTACTGTGATATTCTTACTGGAATGTCCTTTCTCTTTATCTTTACCATAGTGTATGCTTTCTTACAGTTGTGTAAGCTCATATCTACCATTTTCATTTACGACTGTATCAGCTATTTTTTGCAAGTCTTCTTTATTTGTTGCTGTAAGTATGGTGTCATCAGCGAAGCAGATGTTGTTGATGACTCTCCCCCCTACCTTTACACCATCCATCCCTTCAATTCCTCTGAGAATACATTCACGGTATAGGTAGAAGCAGTCTGGTGAGAGAATGCAACCTGGGTACATGTGGAAGCTGATCCCCTATCAGCAAATGCTGCTGCCAAATGTTAGCTTTTACATGAGAGGTAGCCTTGTGCAACTTTTATTTAATTCATTTGTGGGTGTCGCTGGCTAGGCCAGCATTTATTACCCATCCCTAACTGCCTTGTTCAGAGGGCATTTAAGAGTCAACTGCATTGCTGTGCATCTGGAGTCACATGTAGGCCAGACCAGGAAAGGATGGCAAATTTCCTTCCCTAAAGGTCATTATGACAATCAACAATGGTTTTATGTCATCATTTGACTTTTAATTCCAGATATTTATTGAATTCAAATTCCACCATCTGCCATGGCGGGATTCGAACCCAGGTCCCTGGGTCTCTGGATTACCAGTCCAGTGACAATACCACTATGTCACCACCTCAATCAACAAACATAGGTTGAGATGATTTAGCATTTCAATGACTCTTTCCACCAAGGATTTTAAAAGATAGATTACATGTTGTATTCATATGAAGTAAGGTGCATTAAACCTTAATTTTAGTTCAGAAAGTGGTTCCATTCAGTTTCCAGTGGATACTATTCCCCAGTTTGAAACTGTTCTGAAGTTCAATACCATCAGAATAATTAAGAAATCTCATTCAGAAGTTAAGTAAGGTTAGAGTCTAGGAGATTGAAAAAAACTTGCTACCATCCAAGTGGGTGTTCTCTTAAGAGTGTTGAGGCGCATGTTTAGGGTAAATTTTATGTTAAATCTCAAGGATAGCCAATCAGCAATTGTACATGGATACAAGGGCCATGCGATTCACATTGCCATGGAAATGGCTTTGAGAGGAGAAGGACTTCTAAGATATACCTGAAAACTCACAGGCACAGTTCGTCTGCCTTGGTTCGAGACAGAGAGACAGAGAGGCAGAGAGGCTCGATGGTTCACCACACTAGAATGTTGGTGGAAGCTCATGCTCAGATTAAAAAGAACAAATTTGTGACGAGTTAAAATGAGGTTGGAAGATTCACTTAGTTGGTTCCACAGGGAGGACCTCCAGTCATACTGTAACCATGAAGGACAGTTCTGGGGTCAGAAGTTACCAAGCTGAGACAAGAAAAGAACAGAAGTAAACCCTCGGGTGCTAAGAATCACTTTGGTCTGATTTTGGGAGAATTAAATGTAACAAAAAGCACACTGCAACATATACCTGTGAAGTATGTTTTATCGGTTGTGCTAAAAATAAGAGGGCTTCTGTAGTTTAAAGTATAATTTGCCGACATAGATAGTGTTTAGTCAAAGAGTGATTTCAGTCTTTTGCTACAGTAAACTTCTTAAAATGTGAAATCTTGCCCTGTCATCCTTTCAGCTATTAACTGGAGGTTCAACTTTCTTGTAAAAAAGTTATCAATCTCTACAGAGATCCTAATACGCCCTTTAAAACGAGGTGGATTCGACGAATTGGGAAATTACCTGTCTCAAGCTACCCACCTTGGTAGTGAAAATCTGGCCTAGTGAGTGGATTGGGGGCAAAGATATGCAGTTCATTGCACATTCTGAAGATATTGGCTTCATTCGTCCTGATGTTTAACTATAGGAAATTGCAGTCCATTCATGACTGGATGTCAAACAGACTGTGTAAAAACAATGGGGCAGCAAAGCGGTAGAGAGAGGTGTTGAAGAGGTAGAGCTAGTTGTTGTCAGGGTACATGTGGAAGCTGATCCCTTATCAGCAAATGTTGCTGCCAAATGTTAGCTTTTACATGAGAGGTAGCCTTGTGTATCTATAGAGGTAATGGTCTAGGATAGGAAGGGCATCTACTGTTGGAGATGCTTTAGCTTCCATTGGATAAGTAGGAGTCGCAACAAATAAGGGCTGTCCCTTTGGACAATGGAAGAGAAGCGGAGGGGAAGGTGTGGTCAACTGTTTCAAAGGCTGCAGAGAGCTTGAGGATGATGAGGAGAGATAATGCACTGGATCACGGTGAGTCACAGACATTGCAATTTTTGACCTTGATCAAGGTTGTTTTCGTGCAATGATAAACCAAAAACCTGAATGAAGAAATTCAATCAGGGAGTTTTGGTAAAGGTGGGGATAGATTTGGGATGTGAGAACACAAAACATTCGTGATAGGGCAGTAGTTTGCAAGGGCGGTCGTGTTGAAACAGAGAAGATAGTGATTTTGAGAGGGGGAAATAGCACCTGAAAAGAGTGAAACAATGATAATGTCAGCTAGTGACCCCATTCGCAGCAGCGGTGGAACTGCAGGCGCAATCTTACATGAGCCGGCCATGTAAGAACCCGTTTCCGGGATCACTGTCCAAGTAGGAAGGGTGGGTGGGTAGTGGAGGTGGGAGGTGCATGCAGCACGGCCCATTGTTCAACAGCCAACAGTCTTCATAGTGTCATCAGGATAGGGAGAGCTACAGTGGCAGCTGCAGTCACGCATCTGCTCTGAAGAAGAGTCATAAGGACTCGAAATGTTAACTCTATTATTCTCTCCTCAGATGCTGTTAGGCCTCCTGAGTTTTTCCAGCATTTTCTGTTTTTGTTGTAGGGAGAGCTGCTGGTGGGGTAGCAGCAGGAACACAACAGAGGCGCCATCATCAGGGGAACAGCTGGTACTGCACCAGTCCCAGCATCATTGGAGACATTTGTGTGGGGAAAATCACTGAAAATGATCCCTTAATTGGCTTCCCACAGCAGACCTACGGGATGCCGGCCTGGGACTCAGCCCTGGGAAAAGTGGCTGGAGGCAGAAACTGCTTACTTAATCATGCATCACAATCCCTGTTCCCATTTTTGGGCACTATTAAATTTAGCCGCCAAACTTTCTTTGCATCGCTGGTGCTTTCATTCTGTACAAAAGCACAAGGCTTTACTTGTTAATGTGTCTATTCAGCTGAGATGTGCTGCTGATTATATATTCTATTTGTGATCATCTGCAGCAGCTGATCATTGCCATATGCCGGAGATAAAAGGCAGGGAGAGAGCTTTCCTGCTAGTTAAAAGTGAAATGTGAAAACGGATTTTTTTCTAAAGCTCATATCTTAGCAAGTTGAAGGCTAGATCTGTCACACCAATTAAGTGAGGAGATATTTTAAAGTTTCTTAAAAAAGGTTATATGCTGTGCTCAAGCATCACTTCAGCATTGCACAGTCTCACCACCTCTTTGTGGCTGGTTAAAGGTCCATCCCTTGCAGGATAAAAGAGATTGCAGAATCTTGCCTCCCTTTAGCATAGCGGCTGTTCTGTTGAAGAGCATTTGTCTCAGTGTCTCGGCTGTCTCCTGCTGCCAGTGGTGTTATAAGAGCATCCAAACCTAAGATAGGAACCAGTAAAAGCCAGTCTGCCCATTTAGCTCCTAAGTTTGATTTCAAGTTAAGGAAAAAGCTATTCAACTCAAAGAAATAAAATCAGAAAATGCTGGAAGTATGCAACAAATCAGGCTGCATGTATGGTGAGAGCAGTTAAGAAGCAGCGAGTCCTCCAGCTGATCTGATGAGGTACTTTTAAGACAATCAATTTCAAAAATTTTAACACCTAAAAGGTTTTACTGAGGAGCCCTGCGTCCATCCACAAGAACACAAGAAATAGGATCAAGTGTGGACTATCTGCCTCTTTGAGCTTGCTCTGCCTGTCAATATGATCATGGCTGATCTTGGGCTTCAACTCCATTTTCCTGTCCAATCCCCCTATACTTTAATTCCCTAATAGACAGACAGACTTTTGGTCTACCCCAGCCTTAAATATATTCAGCAATGGAGCATCCACAACCCTCTGGAGAAGAGAATTCCAAAGGTTCACAACCCTTTTAGTGAAGTAATTTCTCCTCATCTCAGTCCTAATGATTGGCCCTTTATCCCGAGACTGTGCCCCGTGTTTTAGATTCCCCAACCAGCAGAAACAGTCTCTCAGCATCCACCCTATCAAGCCCCTTCAGAATTTTGTAGGTTTCAATGAGATCGCCTCTCGTTTTTCTAAACTTCAGAGAATATAAGCCCAATTTACTCAGCCTCTCTTCATAAAATAACCCCCTCATCCCAGGAACCAGTTTAGTGAACGTTCACTGTGCCGCCTACAATGCAAGTATATCCTTTCTCAAATGTGGAGATCAAACCTGCACACAGTATTCCAGATGCGGACTCACCAAAACCCTGTACAATTGTAAGACTTCTTTATTCTTGTACTCCAATTCCCTTCCGATAAAGGCCACTTGAACAGTCGAACCAACACAGCAGGGGCACTGAAGTATTGTAGACCATTCTCAATTACCACATTTATTTGGAAGAAAACTGTAATTCTAAGACAGGATGAATATGTGCAAGAGATTAGGGAATGTAATGATGCCTCTCCCAATTAAACAAAGTTGAACACACAGAGAAGTGTATCAGTAATTTCCCACTTTAGTGAGTGACATTGTACAAGATAAAGCACAGGGTATATGGGTTTGTTAATCAGTGTTTACTGATTAACTGGTGGCACTGCCGTTCATTGGAGCTTTCAGCCTCTGATTGACTAGTTCTGTCCCTTGGGCCCTTGATCCTGGGATGGCTTGCCACTGGGTGCCTGAGTGGCATTTAATTCGATGGATCTTCCCTAAAAGAGGTGACACGGGGCTCTTGCCAGTTCTCTATCCAGTGGCCAAGACCCCTGTTGTCTCCATTAAATACCACCCAGGTGACAGCTAAGCATAGCACTGACACCAATTCAGCAGCATCTGAATTTGTAATCATTCTGTGTCTCTGTTTTTAAAGTGACACTGTCCATTTTTTGGCCAATCTAGCTTTCAATGTCAAAATGAACAGTCTGTGATCCATGAGGATCAGGACTGAACTAGAAAATATCAGTGACTAGATTACAACAGTATAACTAAAATTAGTTTGAAATAGGATATTAAGCAGTAGGTTAGTCAGGATTTCTTCCAGTTTAAATTTGGTAAACCCAAAGCCATCCTTTCCAACTCTGCCTCTGGTTTGAATTCCACAGGCTTAGTCAAATTTAGTCATGTATTATCACCATTGAGAATACCAGTTTCCATAATCAAAAACAATATTTTACTATAGTGCTATGAAACCTTTTCTGTGATTGCTTATATTCAAAGCAACTAGCATCCCCCAGTGCAATATATACACAGCTGTTTTGCAGTTCCAGTATCTTGAATATTACAAAGGAAATTTAATACTCAGTTAAATTAAAAACACCTCACTAATGTATCTGAACATGTGAAAACTGCCTACATTGTCCATTAGAGCGAATCAAACCCCACTCCAAATTTCAGCTGTTGGATAAATAACTGGGTGAATAATGGATAGGGCTAGAAATTCCTACAGCTAAACTACAGCGATAAGACAAAGTTGGTAGTTTAATACTGCCAATTAATTATTTCTATATAATAAGGTTATTGAGCATACTGTAGATTTAGTAATGTCTGCAACAAATAAAGCTTCTTCTCATTCTGCTAACTCAAAGTATTCAACATGTAAACATTTATCTTTCTGCCTCCTATTGGCAAAATGATGCATCACTCTGAGCACCTAAAGTCCTCATATTACGTTGAGAAATTAAGCCAAGTTAAAGTGCAGCATCTTTATATTTTCCATTAGGTGTATCAAAATTCTTCCTGTCTCCATGTTTTCCTTGAGTGCTTTGACATGTTTTTTCTATCTCCTATCCTGGTTCTGTATTCAGGTTATACCTGAAGGCCTAGTGCTGCCAGATGTTGGCTGCTGTTCAGATAAGCTCATGGAAATTTTTGACACTATTCTCAAGTTAAGTAAGGCCTGGGTTGGACCTGGAGCTCACCTGCTTTAAGATGAAGGTCAAATGTTGTGTTGCTCACCTGAGCAAACAGAAGCCTCAGCCAACCAAGCCCAGATGCACTGATCGTGCTTTGTCCAGGTTCCGGGTGATCATTTATCAGCGAATTGGAAGATCTCATTAGATATGCAAGTCCCAAGAGATTTTTTTGACCTATAACCTGACCCACATGTCTGAAAGCACTGCTCTGTCAAACCTATTCACCCAGGTATCCAATGCATCAGTCTATGCTCCCAATGTGCAGGAAGCATCAACTTGTCCTGGGCTGTTGTGAAGTGGGTGACAGTGTCATTTTGCAATGAATCTGCTACACACTATTAGTTTCTGCAGTGAAGGAACAGCTTTCCTAATGGTGCTACATATGAAACTAATGGACCAAATCGAGACTTCTGCCATATGCTGCACATCCTGGCTGAACAACCTCAATGTCTGCACATGGCGTGATGTTTATCAAGTACCTTTTTCCCTGATTTATGAATTCATGATCTGGAATGCTGGCTCCAAATCCTTTGTTGGATAATAGCCAAATCCACATCACGTCCCATCTCCACCTGCTCCCTTGTATTCAATAATAAAATACCCTCACCGCCACTATTATGTCCCCTCCTCACACTTGACAGTCTCTGAGTTGATACATAGGACAGGACTTGGCAAGTGACAAAACTGGTGTAACAGAAAAAGAAAGGGGGAAATTATGCCGGAGTTGCAGTCAGATGTATGGTGATCATTGACCTCGCAATCAGCTTTTCTGAAGTAAGAATTTCCTTTGATAATATCATTATCCTCATCAGCCCTCACCACCTCCTGTTGCTGCAGGAAATGCTGAAGAAGAGGACATGAACTAAACATAAATGTGCAGCACAGATGGCCTGCAGTTCCTTGAGAATTTGGTCCCTTAAAGTAAGATAGTAGAAGCAAGAACATAACACCTACTCACCTGCAACTGGCATTGGTCCATGGGTTTAGTCATTGCTGACTTCCACTGTTGCTTGCTTTCACTGGTTTCTGACAGCCTGCCAGCACTGTCGTCTGTGGTCCTTTTGATAGTGCTCCTGGGGAGTCAATTTCTTCTGAAACAATACTAACAACAGTGGATGAAGGACAGCACCTAGATGGACTTGCTGAGGTTTCAGCAGGCAGTCAATATCACCAGGACAAATGCTAGAAGGACTCTACCCAAGAGGGTTGAATTATAAGAAACTACATTTTAGAAGGACTTGCAAAGGGAGTTCCATTAGTGGCTCCAAATGGAAATGATCATAGATCCATTAATACCCCAGTGCAACATGAATGGGGATTCGTCATTCCATTTAAGAATTGAGAGTGATCAGTGAAATTGGGCCTATGGTGAAAAAGTGAAAATGGGAAGATGGCAGTTTTCTTACTTTCTCCACCCTAGTCAAGGTATTAACCTTCCTTCAGCACTTCTTCTGTGCCTCTGGCACTTCAACGCCACCTCCCTTCACATATCTCTGGTGTCCACTTTCAGTGACCTCCTTCCCTGTGAGCTTAACATGTGTTCTCTCCTCTGACTCATCTCATCGAGGAGGATCTGAAGATTAACAACTGAAAGATTCTGAGCTTGCCTCTTTCTTCTCCCTTCCTTGCCAAATAGCGCAATTTCAAATTCTTCCAAGGTGCCCATCCAAAGCATGCAAATATGTAATATAATGCTAAACAATGTGTTACATTGGTTGGACTATAGAGCATTGTAAACCTGGTGGTTTATAATACATCACATTATATTGAAAATTTAGTTTTAATTCAAATGCCTTGGCAGTTACACAACTTACATTCCTATGTTTATTATGTTCAAAAACATCCTGAAGCACTTTATAGGGTGGAGGATAGGGAGTAGATACAAAACAGCAGAGGCAAAATGGGAAGAGAGTCAAGAGGGAGCAAAGCATAATTAATCTCTATATGGCCTTGCCCCTTATTCTCTCTGTGATTTCCTCCAGTATGTATCTTCCAATCCTTAGGACCCAGAGGAAATTTGGATTTAAATATGGGCATTTCTTTGAAATTTGTGTTGTAAAAGATATTGCTTATTGTACCAATGATTAAGGAAAAGATTACTGAATTAAAAATTATTGTATAGTGTGACAGGAAAATTTAGTTTACAGTTTAAAATATTGAACAGTGACAGGTTCGAGTTAGCAAGAGTCAATTTTTCAAAATATGCTAAATTATCATTTTCAGATTACTAGCGTAACACAATTAATGCCAAATTGTGTAAAATGCATGTGAGGTTAACTTGCCTCTACCATCTAAAGTGCTACATTCCACTCACGTACGACTGAGCATGAAAATTAATGGCAGCCTGAACACCCTAATAGACCAGGCAGTTGATATAGTTCCCAATTAACAGGAGTTCCGATTCTTGACTTAGTCCCCGTTTGTTTAAAAGTGATAGTTTCCTTCGCTTGTGGAACTGGCTGATACTCTCATCAGGTTTGGAAGATTACTTAACTTGAGTTTTACTTCTTTGCATCTCTGGATCCTTTCTCATTCTGTCTCTTTTGTTGCTTATTTTCAACTTTTACCATGAAATAGTATATTAAGCATTATTATGTTATATTGATTGTGCACTACTAAAAAAATGATATTTGAGAACGGTGAACTCATGGTCTTGATTGTTGCATGGTAGTCATCACATGCTGTCCAAGTAACTTTACACAGGGCATAATCTTCTGGCTGGCGTGCAGGTGCTGGAGTCTGCACGCCAGTGCTTAAAATGTCGTGTGTTGACGTCACACGAGCGTCCCGACGTCAGGGCGCGGCATCATGATATTTCGGTCGGCGGGTGTGCTATGCAGCGGGACGCGCGCCCGCCATTAATTAAAGGCCTCGTTAAGGCCCTTAACTTGCCATTCGTTGACGATTTTGAGGAGCCCGTGCAAACTTTGCCTCAGTGCACGGGCCCAACGGGCAGGCGGGTAGGTGATTTTTTTTACAAACTTCATCCAGTGGCAGGATGAGGTTTGATAGCGGTTTTAAAAATGTTTAATAAAGGGCAGAATTTTGCCCTTGGTGGGCGTGCGGGCCCCACCGGCTCAGCAGCGGGCGGACAGCTGACCCCCGCCACCGAAACGGGGCCTGCCGCCATTTTAAGTGGGCGGGCCAATTAAGGCCTGCCCAGCGGCATCTCCAATGGGAAGCGCTGTGCGTTTCCTGTGCGGAGGGGGGAGGGATTCCCCATCTGTCAAAGTGCGCTCTTTTGCGCATGCGTGCGAAAGAGCGCACTGCTTCCTGAGACTAAGTGCTGTCTCATGGAGTTTACTGACAGGTTAAAAAAAACACCAAAAATAGAGAAATATTAAAATTATTAACATGTCCCCCTCATGTGTCAATGTCACACGAGATGAGACATGTTAATAAGATACATTAACTTTATGAAACTTTTTAAAAACGGACATGAAACCTCATCCCACCAGTGGATGAAGTTTCATGTATAACCAGGAGCCCACTGGGGCTCCTGGCCTGCCCACCAACCTTAAGGTTGGACAGGCAGGGTCTTTAATAATCTAAATTACCCTGTCAATGGCCTTAATTGGCCATTGACAGGTCAGCGGGTGGACAGCTGAGTTTGCTGTCCGCCTGCCTTCCTGAAGATTTAAATGGACCGGGATTAGGTCGGGGGTTCCTCCCGACATCATCCCGCGTCTTTTTCCCCTCAGCGAGCAGGCCCCGCCCCCAAACTGCCAACGGGAAAATCCTGCTGAAAGTTTTTGTTTCATTCATTAACGTGTCCCATCTCGTGTGACATTTTCACATGAAGGGGACATGTTAATAATTTTTTATTGTTCTATTTTTTATATTTGCCAGCCTTTTACTGATCTCCCTAAGGCAGCACTTTGCCTCAGGGAGATGTGCGCTCTTCGCACACATGTGCGAAAGAGCGCACTCTGACAGTTGGGGAATCCCACCCCCCCCCGCAGCACAGGAAGCGCTTAGCGCTTCCCATCGGGCAGGACAACTGGGCAGGCCTTAATTGGCCCGCCCACTTAAAATGGCGGCGGGGCCGATCGCTGCCGGTGGGGCCCACCCACCCATCAAGGGCAAAATTCTGCCCACAATCTTTCCTATTACTTTACATTCCATCGTCTTTCAATCAGTTTACTTCTTTTTGTGATGACTGTTGACCCCATTATTGTTATTGATATAAATAATTGAAACCATTTTTCAAATGGGTGCCTCTAATCATCAGATCTCATTAAAGTTTAAAAATGGAGATGGAATCATGAGCCAGTTAGTGTTCTCATATTATTTTCAATGCTTTCTGCGAAGAGTACAAAATGCTGAACGGGGAAAAATCAGCTGATCCATGGAGCCTGTACCATTCAGTCCTGTTATAACACGATGACACAATCTCAATACTGCCTGCCTGCCAGCCAGCAGCCATGTAATCTCCTGACAATTCAAAAACACAAGTTTAAAAAAAGCAACCTATAGGCCAATTCAGGGTTGAATTCAAAAAAGAATTCTGAAAAATTCTTCCCTGATTTCCCAAAGGTCTTCAAAACGGAGCTCCAGGAGATAACCATGATCATGCGGTTCTTTACTCATTATCCCACCTACCTTTCATGCGCAGCAATATCAGTCTGCTCCAGGACTAAGAGCTCCATTTTGAAAGTTTTCAGCTAATCTGCACCCACTATATGAACTGGCAACTTACTTCAGAGCTTAGTGAACCTGTGAGCAAAGGAAAACTGCCTGACCTGTAACATTTGGCAGCCTTCCATCTTGTGAAACGATGATTTGCACCTTGGTGATCAACTATTTCTTGACTAACAAGGGAGCCAAAGGTTATTGGGAGTAGGCAGAATGTGGAGTGGAGGCCACAATCTGATCAGCCCTGATCTTATTGACTAGCACAGCAGATTCAAGGGGCCAAATGGCCTAGTCCTGCCCTTAATTTATATGTTCGTATGTTCTGTGTTAAACACTGCCTGGTGTGGCTCAAGAGCCACATTCTGGCATGGCAGCCTTTGTCGTATTTGCTGCAGATAAAGAACCTAGTTCTATGCTTTAAACCCTGGTAAATATATTTCTCTGTTCTCCCTAACTTACCTAGTTCAAACAAACTACCCACATATACACATTTGAATCCTTTCATCACTTTAAATACTTTAATTATGTCTCCTTGAAGTTTACATTTTCTGGAGTAAAAGGACAAAGCTCATTGAACCTATTGTGATAGCTAAGGGTTTTTAAACTAAGTATTAATCCAGTAGTTGTCCTCTGAACCTCTTCCAAGAACTTAAAACACTTAAAAGTTATGTGCTGACCTCAATAAATGTTGCGCAAAAACTAGGCTGTCTCATATGCCCAGCGCCATTTTCAGTGACCAAGGAAGCATGAACCTGTACGCTCTCAATGTCCTTGCTACAGAAATGTCAATGGAAAATTATGATTTTAAATTATCGGTCATATTGTAAAGAACTGGAAAGATCTGGCAAAGAGTTGAAGGTTGTAATTCAGTCCTCAGGTTCTGCTTAATGTTAGAAGATACTTGAATTCCTCCTATGATTTATGATATTACCTGAAATACTCAATTGCCTTACTCTTTTAACTGGCAGGTATCCAGTGTCCTATATTTCTGTAACACAGAAATTCATTTGGTGTCTATTCTAATGGATTAGCCTGCAACAATACGGAAGGATAGAGCAGACCAATAACTGAAGTGAATACGATATCTCCCTTACATTGTACAGATCCATCAAACAAAAGGAATGTTATAACATGCTGGTTACTGAAGTTGAGGAACCTGACCCTTTTCTGTTGCAAATTCTCCAGCAATGGTGGCAACACATCGGCGGGCCCGGGAGCGGACGGGAAACAGGCCCCTGACCACGATCGACCCTCGACCCTGATTTCACGCTGGCTGGCCAATTAACAGCCAGCCAGCGTGAACTGCGCGCTGAGAAAGGTTCAGTGTGCGAGTGGGGTTGGGAAGAGAGCGGACGCCGACGACACCGCAGGTGCAGGTGAGCGCTTCAAGAGAGCTCCCTGAAGGCAGACAGCTGCCTCAAGGAGCTGCAGACCTCCAGAGAATAAACGAAACAACAAAAATGCTGCAAAATATGTCCCTGCAGCACAATTAAGCACCTGAAAGCATACCTCATTAAAAAAACAGTCCCCAGATATCTCTATTTATTTTGCCACAGAGATTTCATCCTGCCCTGGATCGAGGTTTGAGCTAAAATGTGAAGGCCTCCTGGCTGACTGGCCCATCCTCCAACTGTAAATGTGGACGGGCCACGAAAAATTGCTTTCAATTGCCTCCTTAATTGGCTTAATTGGCAGCTTAATTGTTGGCGGGTGCGCTTCCGACTGCCGCACGTGCCCTCCGAGCGAGATATCACGCAAGTGCGCGATGATGTCAAGTGCTTGCCCGACATTATCTTGCACTATTTCGCGGCCAGACGGGTCAGGCACGTGCCTGGCCATGGGATGTAAAATTCTGGCCTATCAATTGCGACTTTAATTTCTGGTCGTGGATTTTCACTCATGCCTACAAAGGCGCCTGGCAAGGACACCACCATTTAAATTTCCTTCTTTCCTTTACTGAGTAGGCATGAACGATGGTCAAAATGATAAAAGAAACAATTCCTTTCAAGTACGGTATTGGCACTGATGGAAGTTCCAACTTTGGCAGCATTATTCCAAGACAGGAGTGAAGTTGGGGCTACGGGTGGCTGTTGGGAGCTGTGTAAAACTGAACAGCTCAAGTCTTTCGGGAACTGGATCTGCATGTTCTATTGCATTGAAAGAAGTGCCTAGATTTGAAGAAAACCTATTTCACAGCAATGAAATTTTAATAACACTAGCATTCCCCTACCCTACCCCAGGATGATTTCCCTACCTACCCTACCCCAGGATCATTTCCCTACCTTATCCCAGGGCCCATTGTCTCGACCAATTTGAAGATTAAGGCTTTCATTTTTAAAATCAGGCACAGATTGCAGCCACAGCAATCATTGCCGAGTCAGGCCAGAGCATAGCCTGCTTCCCCGGGGCCTGGCCTCTATTTTCCACCCCCCACCCTCCCCACCCCCGGCCACTAATTGACCCCAACTCCTGACCCCTCACCAATTAACTTCTTGCCTCTGCCAAAATCGAATGTTTTGTTTGCTTCCTGTCAGTGGTGAAATCCCAGGGAAATGATCCTGGGGTACGGTAGGGAAATGCTACCGTTATTAAAATTTCATTGCTGTGGAATAGATTTTCTTCAAATCTAGGCACCTCTTTCAACACAATAGAATTTTTCCACCCTTGCAGACCCAGTTCCCAAAAGACCTGAGCTGTTCAGCTTTACACAGCTCCCAACAGCCACCCGTAGCCCCACCTTCACTCCTGTCTTGGAATAATGCTGCCAAATTTGGAACTTCCATCAGTGCTAATATTGTAATTGAAAGGAACTGCTTCTTTTATCAATTTGACCATTGTTCATGCCTACTCGGTAAAGGAAAGAAGTAAATTTAAATGGTGGTGTCCTTGCCAGACGTCTTCGTTGCCATTAGTGAAAATCCATGACCAGAAATTAAAGTCGCAATTCATAGACCTGGAAAATCCCCCCTGACAAATCCAGCTCCTCAACCAAAATCCGGCCCCAGGGTTCTAGGCGCAAAATTGAAAATATCTTAGTCGGGAGGTAACTAATCTCAGCAAGAAAATGTCTAATTATTTTGTGATAAGTATGGCAAATGAGCAGCTCCAATTGTTTTCCCATGTGTAATGGTGACCATAGAGTAGGACATCCATTACGTAGGTTTTTAGAAGCTTTCCATGATCAGTGGGCACTCAAAGAGGTTGAATCAATATTCAACCCAATTTTTAGTAAAATTGTGGTTAATGGGCACCACATCAACTGGCAGAGCTGCATAGCGCTGTGGTAGGACCTGTTCAGTTACTAGAGGGGATGCCCATGTGGGTGCCTTTCTCAGTGCAGCTCGCGCCCCAAGAGGGCTAATGGTTTCAGTAGGGCACCTAAAGCTGTTCTATTTACTCATAACTAACAGCCTCACTGTTATTCTTACAGCAAATTCTGGCCCTTTATGTTATAAAATTATTAGGAAAGAAATCACCTATGATATCAGTTTGCAGTTTTAGCTTGGATGTACAGTAAAGCATATTGGGAAAGTAGAACTAATTGGAATAATCAGGTTGGAACAAAATGTTCAACTCGAATCTGTCTCTAATCAAAGTTCAATATAAAAAGAGAGTGCAGCATTTCATCCAGTAGCAGAGTGTACTTCTGAGCTAAATCACTGGGCTACAATTTGATGTAATGTGGAGATCTATGCTCGTAATTTCTCAGAGCTTCCAATCGTGTCCAGATGTTTTGCCAAGTGGAGTCCACAGGTACTAGGGGAGAGGGAAATGAAGGGACCTTCTGATGCAATCTGACAGAAGCCTGGATTTTGCAGTTTCTTAGAACAGGGCCAGAGAATGAGATTTGAAGTAGGACATGGATCATAACATGGATAGAAAAATAAAAGAATGGCAATTTTTTTAAAAACAAAATGCTACAATACTGGTATAGCATCCTGAATTAATTAGTGTTTCCGAGCACTTTTGGAGCAGAATTTAATTTGGCACTCATTCATTGAACAATCATTCCTGTTCCCCAAACCAGGAGAGTCACTGTTCCTTGATTAACCACATTCAAATAAAACTCTTGTTATTTTTGTTTTTAAAGCACTTGCTCTGATAATAAACCAGTTCCAGCCCTGGGTAAGAACTGAGCTTTTCCATTCGGTCATACAGGAAATGAATCCAAGTTGCTACTTAGGTTAAACTTTTCGATTAATGTTTACAAGATGTCCATTAGCTGGCTTTCACGGTACCAATATTTTAAATACAAATATTATTCTGTTCTCTATATCAAACATGATAGTTAACCTGAATACTACCCAGCTGCATGCTCCCTATTAGTTACCAATGTCATTCCTATTTTTAACCCCGATACTATGGTTCTGGCTGAAGTTTTAGATATTGATTTTTTTTACCTTGGACAAAGTCCAGATAATTATTATATTTGATATGCACAAACACGAAATTATATTCCAGGAAAAATTACAAGGAGACTCTTTTGTACTTAGATACGCTTGTGGTTTTAGTAATACACGACTGATTTTATCCTTTCTCCATTCTTTAGTGAAAACATAGAGCTAAGCTTTATTATACATGTTTGCTTAGCTTACTGCATGCTTGACTGAGCAGCACCTAGCAACAGACTAACACAGGAGACTATCTTCAGATTTAATGCCCACTTACACATATATAAAAACAGGTTGCTTTTTAGTGGATTGGAGAGAAATAGCAACAGCGGCAGCAGCAGGAGGTCGCCAGGCTTTGTTTCAGTTAAACCCCTTAATGGACATGAAGTCACATAATGCTTCTTCTGTATTTTAGTGAACAAGTTGATTCTGTGCACAAGCTTTTATTTTATAATCATATAAACAATCAGCATGTTCTGAACTGAAGTATGAAAACAATGATTATATAGTGGAAAGCCCTGTGTAAAAACAGGGGGTGGGGAGTCAGGGTGTTAAGGTTCCACTTTGGTTGCAATCGAGGCAGTTGGGGCTTTAAACTTGCGCTCAATGCTTTTATCTGTCCCTGAAATCCCTACACACCCTCTGGTCTCGGGGGTTCTGTGGTTTGGTCCAGTTTCTTCAGGAAAATCTCTGCTGTGTGCCCAACTAGTATTGAGAATTCCCACTCCCACTACCCACTACAGGCACATGCCCACATTGTATTGCAAAGGAGCTCCAGGAAACCCTGAGGCAGTACAATGAGGTGGGAACCTAAAGCAACTGGCTCTCCATCCTCCTTCCTCACACTATGCCTGACGAACATTGCTTCTTCAGGTTATATGAATAGGAAGATGTCCACAAAAATGCTTAAGGCAACTGAGTCAATAGATGGCAGATGTAATTCAATTTGGATAATTGTAAATTAATTAGCAGGGGAGTTAAAAACCAGAAGACAGTGTATGTGGTCAATGAGACAATAGTACAGTGTGCAAATTGGGAAAGAAATCTAAGGGTTATCATAGATATATTTATAAAACTGGAAGTATAATGCTTAGCCACTGTAAATAAGACAAATAAGGTTGCATGTGCAGAAAAATAAAGATCACGTTAAAATAATTTGTACTAGTTTTGCATTAAGGTATTGAATTCAATCTCAAATTGTGTGTATTGTTCTAGTCATTTTTTTATTCTTTCATGGGATGTGGGCATTGCTGGCAAGAGCAGCATTTTGTGCCTATCCCTCATTGCCCTTGAACTGAATGGCTTGCTAGTCCATTTCAGAGGGCAGTTATGAGTCAACCACATTACTGTGGGTCAGACGTTTAGGCCAGGCCACGTAGGGATGGTAGATTTCCTTCCCTAAAGGGCATTAGTGAACCAGATGGGGTTTTATGACAATCAATGATAACTTCATGGTTGGCATTAGTGATTATATTCCAGATTTGTTCATTAAATTTAAATTCCACCAACTGCCATGATGGGATTTGAACCCATGTCCCCAGAGCAATAGTCTGGACATTTGGATTGCCAGTCCAGTGATATTACCACCATGCCACCATTTCCCCATATCATCTATTGATGAGAAGTATATTATTCTCCTGGAACTGGTACAGAAGTGAACAACAAATAATTTTGAGAATCAGATCTTTAGGATTAGTGGAAAGATTAAGGAAATTGATCTGTTCTATGCCGTACGTCAGTGCCAAGTCCAGCTGGAGCTCTGCACTTTATTCCATTTCCTTGCTTGTTCTCTGCAATCCATTTATATTATTCTAACTTCATCTTTCATTCCTCTAGTTTAATCTGCTGTGCATGTCCAGAGGTTCTCGTCTGTTGACAGTTCCCAATTTCTGCCAGCTGCTGTTTTGATTCTGCTATTCTTATCAGACAACATTGTGGATAGCCTGATAAGACAAATATTTTTAAGGAAGGGTTTTATCTATGTATCTGACTGATTTCTGAAGTTCAGAAAGTAACTTTTGGAAATCGATAAATGCAAAACCTTATATGGAAACTATAGAAGGTGTTTGGATTGAAACAGACCAATCAGCTTATTATGCCTGAGCCAACTCTTCTCTAGAGTAATATCATTGCCCAGTGCTCCCATCAGAGCCTTATTAATTACCCTACTTCAAATATTTATGCACTTTTCCCTTAAAAATGCAAGAAAAATATGCTCTCTGCCTCAACTTTTCCCTATGGCACAGCATTCCATAATCTATCAACTCTGATTAACGAGATCTCTTTAAAACTTGCTTCTCATTCTTAAACCAGAAAATATGCTCTTTCCTTATTCACCAAACTCAGAAATGGTAAGTTTAGTACTGGATTTACATACTGTATGCTGTCTAAACTCTGCCCTATGGTAACCTCAGAATACCTGTCCTAATAATCCCAGTGTTACCTAGATATTGAATTTGTATTGATCTTACTGCACTTGTACATGACATAGACAATATTGCCTTCATTTTCTGAGCTTCTGAGAGGCCAGACATCCATTAGGCTGTTCCATTGCACCTGGAAGTTCCCCTCCAAGCCATTCACAATGACTTGGAAATATATCACTGTTCCTTCAGTGTCACTGGCTCAAAGACCTGGAACACCTACCCTAACAGCACTGTGGGTGTACCTACAGCAGTTCTGAGAAGGCAGCTCACCACCACTTTCTCGAGGGCAATTTGGGATGGGCAATAAATGCAGGCCTAGCCAGTGATGCCCACATCAGCTGAACCCCAGGGAAAATATTTCTTGATTGACAGGTCTTGTTTCCTGGTCCATTCTGTCAAATGTACAATGTTTATTTACACAAGATAAAGAGGTTTCAAGTGTTTGCAGTTTCAGCTATTGAAACTTTAAAGGGCCTAGGTAATTTTTTAGGGCTGTAGTGAAAACAGCTTTTTTTAAGGAAGTAGAAAGTTATGAATGAATGGCTTTTTTTGAAGCTTTTTCACACATCCTATTGTTACTATAGGGTTCATTGGTTCCATACAGAGCGTATAATGGATGAGTGGGCATGGAGGTGCCATTGTTTGGTATGGAGGGTATGGATAAGAGCTTTTGAGCTTACCTTTCAAAAGGTTCCCTCATTCAGGCTATGGCTCATGACACCTTTGAGGTGCCATGAACCATGAGTCCTTTAAAAACTGGCCCGAATCCACAAAAATTGTCGAAGACTAGAATGTGCCTATTCCCATAATGGAGCAGGCCAGGTCTGGAGTGCAGGTAACCCACACTGGTGAAAAATGGGGTGACAGGAATGGGATCTGGAACTCTGGAATTGGGTCCCAGCCACCATTTTCACACTTCCATGGAGTTTCCCTGACTCCATGAAAATCCAGCCCATCACCTCTGGAGAGAACTGCTGTTAAGTACTGAGGCCCCACTTGGATGTATTGCCAGTGGCCTAAAGTCAAAACCTAATGTGAATTTTGAGGTTTTTCAATTAGTTTGTCTCAAAGTTCAGATTGTCAGAAGAGTATTAATATTAAAGTATTTGAACTGTCTTGTAACTGGCACTAAAGAGCTGAAGTCCAACCTCAGTAGCTATAGATGGGCATGGGGGTTTATTGGAAATTGGTTTACATATTCATAAATTCATTTCAAGCCCTCGTTGGTCTCCAGCCAACATTTTCATTGCTTGCACTCTGCCATTGCAATTAAATATAAAAACAATATTTTCCTTTGGCAAGCTTCTCAATCTACATTACAGACTGCATCTTGGATCGTTTTTATACCCTAATGAAGGAGATATGAAAATGAGAATATTTTGCTGGTAAAATTGTGTTACAATTTTTAGTACTCATGAAAAAATCTTTCTCATTGTTGCACGTAGCATTCTCACATTAAGCATGCCTGGTAAAGAATGTTTTTGTAGCTGTGTCAAATTTTTGACTGAACGCTCATCATTTCCTTTGTGCATATTGACATTGCTGTACACACTTGATTTTTGTTTGTTAAGTCATCTAATTGGATGTTATCTCTTCCATATTACCAATTATCTGCTGTATTATACAAGTGATACATATTTAATGTTTCATTGCATTTTGCATCAAACGCGATCCCTTTATTCTTTGGTAATCTTTATATAGAACGTGAGTCTTAATTCAAAGTATAAGGCATTAGCAATCAAGCAATTGTGTTGAGGGGATTGTGACAACCTAAAGACCTATTCAGTTTCAGATTGTAAGGAATTCTGTATTATATTTTTATAAATTAATAATGTATTAAATTAACAATTCTATAATCATTTAAAATGGTTTCTATTGTTGTATACTGATTTGGGATTTTTCTGCTTTTGTATTTGCCTTTGGAATATTGTCAAGATCAACCCCTTTGACCAAAAGCTATTCAAATATGTAACCTTTGGAAACATTATGTTTACTCTTTAATAGCTTAAATTGCATGATCTTAAATTTGGATCAAATTTTCTAGCCTAATTGTCCATTGGATAAGATAGAGTCATGCTACCTTCATCTGACAGGTCAGTTAAGAGTTTATTTGGCTAATCTGTTTATGCTTCATTGAGATATTAATTGGATCCGCAAAACCTAAATAACTTGTGGATCGGCAGTTAGTTCAGCAGCTACAGCAATATGGATATTTGATGTAGGTTTTGATTGATACTCCTGTATCCAAGAGGCCAAAATCTATTTTGTTTATGATCTTGATTAATTGCGAAAATGATCTATATATATTTCTTACTACAACATCGAATGTCAAAAGCAAGAGATATAACTAGATTCCTGGTTTGTGTTCTTTCTTATTTTGCTGTTCCACTTTATGGATTGGGAACTTAATGGGTACTTCATGAGGTTAACTTCTCACATAAACCTTTATTCCTAGGTTCATGGTCAAAAGTTCATTAAGAGAAATATTAATGTTTTGGATATTTTGGAATTGGTTGTGCAAAGTTATATGAAAAACTAATTTATCCTTTTGATTCGCTCAAGGGAAGTGGGCATCATTGTCATTGCCAACATTTATTTCCCATCCATAATTGCCCATGACAAGGTGGTTGTGAGCCACTTTCTCGAACTACTGCCATTCATGTGGTGTAAGTACATCTACAGCGCTGTTAGGGAGGGTAGTCCAGGGTTTTGACCCAGTTACAGTGAAGGAACACTGATATATTTCTACGTCAAGGTGTTGTGTGACTTGAAGGGGACTCGATATACTTGCTGAATAAATTTGCTCAGTATTTTGCTTGGGCTACAAAGTCTGCAAGCATGGTACCTTGTCACCGGTTCAAAATGATCTGAAGTGCATAGTGACATTTTGTATTGTCTCAAGTGTTCATTCCAGCCATACAAGAGCTCAAAGTCCAGTTTGTGGCCCACTATTCCAGATATTTCATGTGAAATGCCTCACTTCATCTCAGGAATTGCTTAACTTTAGAAATTTACTTTTACAGAGAGCACAAATAAAGAGCATCGTGTAGCAGCCCAAATAGTAAGGTGAATTATAAAATGATTTATTTTATTTGGTAAATAATGGTGATAGCTTTATAGCAGTGAAAATAAGTTTGGCAGTGTCAGCAGGGTTACAACATGCTGTCTTAAGAGTTTGCATTAGCAATAAACAACCACAGAACATGCTATGTGCATATGGTATCTGTTTTAAAGTTTTGTGGTCACCATATAACAAATGTGTTTAACAAGCTTGATTTTAGAAAGAATTCTGATTAGTAGTATGGATTCCGAAAATCAAGGTATTCATTTTTCTGATATGTTTTGAAGGAAATATGTGATTGCTCTTGGTAAGTAATCCCCTTATCCATCTCCTTGGTGGGATCAACCTACTTTCTGTTGCAATTTGGAACTGAAAGCTGACTTTGACAGAGCAACTGGCTTGCATTTCACACTCTGGACATAATCATTCTTTCTCAAGAGGCTAAGTTTTAATACTATTCAATGGACCAGAGGATGGAAAACAAGAACAGGTCCTTTCTTAGGTTAATTTCCTGGCAGGACAACTAAGAAATGCAATTTATGGCATCTATAGACAGCTGAATTATTCTACAGTCCCAATTCAAGGGGATATTGTGGTGCATGGGAAAAATTAGGTTAAACAAGAATTAAAGGTTAGTTGAAATCTTTTTGCCTACATTAAAACAGTGATTGTACCAAAGGTACTTCATTGGCATTTTTAGATATCTTGAGGTCAATCAGTCACCATTTTCTGGTTTAGAAAACTAAGTAAAACCATATATTCTTACTTGTTTGTTATGGATCTATTATTCTAGTTTTATTGGGTGCCATGTTTTAATCCAGCAAAAATTTGTTGCACAATTTATGTTTAGAGTTTTTTCAGGGCATTAGCAGTTGCTGAACTTATAAACTGTGCAATAAATTCAATATCTAATGAGGTTTTTTAAAAAATCTCATGAAGGTGTTGATTCTTTGCCATGGTGCAACTCTCCAAGTATCAGATATCTTCGCTGACGTGTGAGTCCAGGTAGTGAGTAGCGATTCAGCTTCACATGGCATGACTAATTCTAGCCCTGGGCTCAAAACACCCACACAAGTGATCCCTGGACAGGAATCAGCAGGTCAGAAACCATCCTGAAACCTGGTGCAATGAAGATCATTGTAGATTTTGAGGAACCTCTCAGATCACAAATGACGTTAAGATGGTTTGAAGCAAGCAAAGCCATGAATTTATACCTTCAGTTTATTTCCAAGAGTTATGTTATTCTCTGCTACAGTATGAACGCTTCTTTTGCATGCTATCATAATTTAAAAAGGAATTCAACCTATGACAGCATTAGTGGAGTTACCTATTGAGAACCAGGGAAAGTTGAAGACATCAAATTCAGGATTTTAAACTTAACTAAATTTAATAAAAATGTATTATGTGTGAGAAAGCTCATTTGGCATTTCCTTTATTGGTATAATTTGTTTGATCAGGTTGTTATTCAGTGTGATCAATTAAAACTTTCTGCTGAGTTTATAATTAACCTAACTGATGGAAAACTGACAGGATGGGATTGGCGACCTGTCAGCTGGTCCATTTTAGTCCCCAGTTACTTCAATACTTACATACTAAAATCAGGCCTGGGTTTGGAATTGTGAAGAGAGCAAAAAGAACCACATTAAGGAGCTGCAAGGAAGTGTTGCTAAGCCATAGGTCTTTGTCTACACTCAGAGATGTGTGTAATTGAAGGAGCTTGGATGTGATTGGAGACGGGGACGAGGGTATGGGCAGGATAGAAAAGAATAATAAGGTGGTGAGTGATGGGAGAGAAATTTGAGGGGAATGAGGGTGATGAACGAGAGTTGCAGCAAGAAATAGAACAAAGTACTGATAGAATGGAGGTGGGCAGGAAAGTTGTAGTTGTGATGCAGAGCCTTCATATTTGTCCAGGAGGCTTTTTTATAGCTCACCCGTACCCGCTGAATTGTCACCTGATGGCAGGATCCTTTTTTTCCCATTCATTCATGGGATGTGGGTTTTGCTAGCCCGGCCAGCATTTATTGGACATCCCCAGTTGCCCTTGAGAAGATGGTGGTGAGCTGCCTTCTTGAACCCCTGCAGTCCATGTGGTGTAGGTGCACCCACAGTACTGTTGGGAAGGGAGTTCCAGGATTTTGACCCAGCAGTGAAGGAACGGCAATGTATTTGCAAGTCAGGATGGTGAGTGACTTGGAGGGGAAATTCCAGGTGGTGGTGTTCCCATCTATCTGCTGCCTTTGTCCTTCTAGATAGCAGTGGTCGTGAGCTTGGAAGGTACTGTCTCAGGAGCCTTGGTGAATCCCTGAAGTGCATCTTGTAGATGGTACACACTGCTGCTACTGTGTGTCGGTGGTCGAGGGAGTGAATGTTTGTGGATGTGGTGCCAATCAAGCGAGCTGCTTTGTCCTGGACAGTGTCAAGCTTCATGTGTTGTGGGAGCTGCACTCATCCAAGCAAGTGACTTGTGCCTTGTAGATGGTGAACAGGCTTTGGGGAGTCAGGAAGTGGGATACTTGTCATGCGATCCCTAGCCTCTGACCTGTTCTTGTAGCCACAGTATTTATATGGCTAGTCCAGTTCACTTTCTGGTCAATGGTAACCCCTGGGATGTTGATAGTGGGGGTTTTAGTGATGGTAATGCCATTGAATGTCAAGGGTCGATGGTTGAATTCTCTCTTGTTGGAGATGATCATTGTCTGGCATTTGTGTGGCACGAATGTTACTTGCCACTTGTCAGCCCAAGCCTGAATATTGTCCAGGTCTCGCTGCATTTGGACATGGACTGCTTCAGTATCTGAGCAGCTGCGAATGATGCTGAACATTGTACAATCATCAGCAAACATCCCCACTTCTGACCTTATGATGGAAGGAAGGTCATTGATGAAGCAGCTGAAGATGGCTGGGCCTAGGACGCTACCTTGAGGAACTCCTGCGCTGATATCCTGGAGCTGAGATGACTGACCTCCAACAACCATAGCCATCTTCCTTTGTATTCGGTATGACTCCAGCCAGTGGAGAGTTTTCCCCCTGATTCCCATTGACTCCAGTTTTGTTAGGGCTCCTTAATGCCAACATGGTCAAATGCTGCCTTGATGTCAAGGGCAGTCACTCTCACCTCACCTCAGGGGTTCAGCTCTTTTATCCATGTTTGAACCAAGGCTATAATGAGGTCAGGAGTTGAATGGCGCTGATGGAACCTAGACTGGGTGTCAGTGAGCAGGTTATTGCTAAGCAAGTGCTGCTTGATAGCACTGTTGATGACCCCTTCCATTACTTTACTGATGATGGAGAGTAGACTGATGGGGCGGTAAATGGCTGGGTTGGATTTGTCCTGCTTTATGTATACAGGACATACCTGGGAAATTTTCCACACAGCCGGGTAGATGCCAGTGTTGTAGCTGTACTGGAACAGCTTGGCTAGGGGCACGGCAAATTCTGAAGCACAAATCTTCAGTACCATTGCTGGAATATTGTCAGGCCCGTAGCCTTGCAGTATCCAGTGCCTTCAGCCATTTCTTGATATCAAGTGGAGTGAATCGAATTGGCTGAAGACTGGCATCTGTGATGCTGGGGACCTCTGGAGAAGGCCAAGATGGACCATCCACTCTGCACTTCTGGCTGAATATTGTAGCAAATGCTGCAGCCTTATCTTTTACACTGATGTGCTGGGCTCCGCCATCATTGAGGATGGGGATATTTGTGAGGCCTCCTCCTCCAGTTAGTTGTTTAATTGTCCACTACCATTCACGACTGGATGTGGCAGGGCTGCAGAGCGTAGATCTGATCCGTTGGTTGTGGAATTGCTTACCTCTGTCTATCACTTGATGTTTATGCTGTTTGGCACACAGATAGTCCTGTGTTATAGCTTCACCTGGTGCTGCTCCTGGCCTGCCCTCCTGTACTCTTCAATGAACCAGGGTTGATCCCCTGGCTTGATGGTAACGGTAGAGTGGGGGATATGCCAGGCCATGAGGTTACAAATTGTGTTTGAATACAGTTCTGCTGCTGCCAATGGCCCATAGTGCCTCATGGATGCCCAGTCTTGAGTTGTTCGAAATCCATTTCATTTAGCACGGTGGTAGTGCCACAATGGAGGCTATCCTTAATGTGAAGGCAGGATGTCGTCTCCAAAATGACTGCAGTGGTCACTTCTACCGATACTGTCATGGACAGCTACATCTGTGGCAGGCAGGTTGGTGAGGATGAGGTCAAGTATGTTTTTCCCTCAACACCTGCCATGTACCCAGTATAGCAGCTATGTCATTTAGGATTTGGCCAGCTCGGTCAGTAGTGGTGCTATCAAGCCACACTTGGTGATGGACATTGAAATCCCCCACCCAGAGTACATTCTGCACCCTTGCCACCCTCAGTGCTTCCTCCAAGTGGTGTTCAACATGGAGGAGCACTGATTCATCAGCTGAGGGAGGGCAGCACGTGGTAATTAGCAGGAGGTTTCTTTGCCCACGTTTGACCTGATACCGGAGTCGATGTTAAAGACTCACAGGGCAACTCCGTCCCATCTGTATTCCACTGTGCTGTCATCTCTGCTGGGTCTGGACATACCCAGGAATGGTGATGGTGGTGTCTGGGACATTATCTGTAAGGTATGATTTCATGAAGATGACAATGTCAGGCTGTTGCTTGTTGCTTGACTAGACTGTCTGTGAGACAACTCTCCAAATTTTGGCACTAGCCCCAGGTATTAGTAATATAGGGCTGCGACTCCTTTGTCGATGTCAGGTGGTCCGTCCGGTTTCATTCCTTTTTTTTTGCTTTACAGCAGCTTGTTACAACTGAGTGGCTTGCTAGGCCATTTCAGAGGGCATTTAAGAGTCATCCACATTGCTGTGGGTCTGACGTTACATGTAGGCCAGACCAGGTAAGGATGGCAGATTTCCTTCCCTGAAGGACATTAGTGAACTAGATGGGTTTTTAACAACAATTGACAATGGTTTCATGGTCCTCAGATTATTAATTCCAGATTTTTTTATTGAATTCCACCATCTGCCATGGCAGGATTCGAACCCCGGTCCCCAGAGCATTACCCTGGGTCTTTGGTAAGAAGGAAATGAAATGTGCTACAACAGCAATAGTCTTTGTTTTCATGATAGAACCTGTCTCCACGATGGCTAACATGATCACATCAAACTCCTATTGTGCTATTTTAATTAAATCATTATTGTTTAAAATAAATTCATAAATGACTTAATTAAAATAGCTCACAAAGGAATTTGATGTGACTGAGCTAAAAATAGACTGGAATCTCAACCGATTGTTGCTTAAATAAACACTAAGCGGGCTGCTGGAAGCACAGAAGAACAGCGTGGACCTCGAAGACAGAGGTGATGGCCTATTGATATTGTCACTAAAATCATGATCCAGAGACCCAGGGTGATGCTCCGGGCACCCGAGTTTGAATCCCACCGTGGCAGATGGTGAAATTTGAACTCAATAAAAATCTGGGGTTTAAAAGTCTGCTGATGCCCACGAAATCATTGCTGATTGTCGTAAAAACCCATCTGGCTCACTAATGTCCTTTAGGAAAGGAAACCCGCTGTCCTTACCTGGTCTGGCCTACGTGTGGCTCCAGACCCACAACAATATAGTTGACTCTTAATTTGCCCTTGTTCCGAGGGCATTTAGGGATGCGCAATAAATGCTGGCCTAGCCGGTGGCACCCACATCCCATAAACAAATTTTTTAAAAATGACAAAAAGTTGCATGTCATTCACTAAGAATAGCGCAGATCACACGAATTACGCCCTTGCATGAGTGATGACTGGAGGAGCTGTGGCCAGAAATTCATAATAAGATAGTACATCAGGTAGTATCTGATGTATTATCTCAGGGACTGAAGACATCACAAGACTGGGGAAGATCATGTTTGTCTTCCATATGTGACTATATTTCTGTACTGTACCTGCCCACTTTAATATAGAACAGCTTTCTCTAATGGGGATCGGTACACAATGTTTCTGTAAGCAGCTTGCTGTATCCTTTTGAACTCCATTATCAGCAATCAATAAAGTTATACCCAGATTCAGCTACTTTGTCCAGGAGACCGGAAAGACCTTGGCCTTGATACCTATCAAGACCCAGTTCCCCTGCTCCCAGCTTTGACCTACCTCCTACCTGCTACTTCTGCTGCTTTGTTCAGGCATCAAAATCTGCTGTCTGCTGAGGAAAGCAAGGATAGCAACTGGAGGGGATGTTCAGGGACAGTGATCTGTTTAGATGCGTTAGATTATTGACATTAAAATGGGAATGATCTTAAATTCCTGATCCTGTCATAATTTCACAAGAGCAAGCCACAATAATCTACAGTGCTTAATCCCATACAGCAGCAGCAGCTGGGAGCCAGGTCATGACTGAAGGAAAGGTTTGGGACAGACGACGGTCAGCAAAAACTGGGGGAGGACGGGAGAGATCAATTCACCTGATTGATGATGGGGTTTTGCACTTAAAAGGTAAGTGGCCATTAAATTGACCAGCATTGTAAAAGTGTTCAGATACATTAGAGTTCATTATCTAAAGGATAAAGTGCTCTTCTGCAATGAACAATAGTAATTATTCAGATTTAAAGGTGTCAATTTCCCCCTATGATTTTCTTTTCATTGAATGACAGCTCAGAGATCTTTTCTGCTTTAAATCTTGAACAGATGGCTGAGTTCTTTGGCTTCAAAGGTTTTATGTAGTCAGCTCTGGCGATTTTTTTAATACAGCTGTGTAACGGAATTCCATTATGAATACTTGGCTGAATTCCAACCCTCACTAATGGAATCAGCTCAGCAGGGGTTATTGATACAGGCATTCAATAGAATCATATTATGAATGTTTGGCTGATCTCCAAGTACCACTAATGGATTCATTGAGCATTCCCATCCTGCCACAAACTGAGGCCCTTAGGTGGGCAATTAATACCATTGTGCCACCACCTCTGGTGGGTCTTTCATGTCGATGGGACAGGACATATCCGGGATGTTGATGGTAGTGCCTGGGACATTGTAAGGTATGATTCTGTGAGTATGACTCTGTTAGGCTACTGATTGACTAGTCTGTAGGACAGCTCACCCAATTCTGGCACAAGCCCCCAGATGTTAGCAAAGAGGACTTTGCAGGGTTGACAGGGCTGGGTGTGCCATTGTTGTTTCTGGTGCTTAGGTTGGTCTGGATGGTCCATATGGTTTAACTCCTTTTTAAGACTTAGTGGCAGTTTGGTACAACTGAGTGGCTTGCTAGGCCATTTCAGAGAGCATTTAAGAGCCAACCACATGAATATTTAAGGTGGTGGATGGGGTGCCAATCAAGCAGGTTACTTTGTCTTGTTTGGCATTGAGCTTCTTGAGTGTTGTTGGAGCTGCATTCATCCAGGCAGGTGCCGCTTGTCATATCCTTTCTCATGGACCACCAAGTTTAAGGTGTCATATCTGCTACCCATGTGCCCTTACAGGCTGTGCCTATTTCTTACATTTTTAAGGTGCCTTAAATTTCAACACCAGGAAGAGTTTACGTTCTTTAAATGTGGCTGCTTGTTGGTGATGAAAGTCATATCCCTGTACCATGGAAGCTGCCAAGATTCTTTTGGTCTCTGATAATTAAGGGTATCTACATTTTTCAGCCAGAGCAATATGGATGGTTACTTAGAGATCACTGTTATCCACTTCAGCTTTGGCTGACAACCCCAATCTGTCCAAAAATGAATTATTGAATGCTACATACAATCATTATTGAATAGACATTTGTCATTTTGAGGTCTTGCTCATTTTGGAGGGAGCCCTGCAGTGCAATCCAGTAAAGGTGTCAGGAATTAGAGTAGCATGCTGCATGTAGCATGATTTTACAATTAGGAAGAGATTTGGACTTTCCATCCATAGATACAGAAGGTGGTGGAGGCCATCAAATCTCAACAAGGAATTTCAGGACACGGGAGGTGGTGGTGCTGTAGCCAGTGGGGCATGAGATGTGACAGGAAATCATCAATAATTTTTCCAGTAGGAAGTGTGTAGCCCATATTCAAAGATCGTAATGCTATTGCTAAGCCCAAAAGTTCCAAAAAGTTCCAAACTCCAGAATGTTTACAAAACACTTCTGCAGGACTTTTATAACCCACTATTAATAAACAGATAGAAACCCCAACATTGCTATGAAAATTTTCCACAAATATACCAATGATCACCACATTTACTGATTGTCTCTTCATTATGCCTCATTACTATTTCCTATCACTTTGGTTTTCCCATGTGCTTAAAACCCTTTCATGAGCTTTACATCTCTGTGGTGCGTCAGGTTCCACATTTACAGTGATGACACCTTGCTTTACCTCACCAGCACCTCCACTGTCTCCTAACTATCACGCTGCCTCTCTGACATCCAATATTGGTTGAGCAGAAATTTCCTCCAATTAAATAGTGGAAAATGGCTAACAAGGAAACCAGCCTTGAAATCAACAGGGAAAAAAGGGTGGATTTTATATGATCTCCAGGAATAAAACACATGGGCCTGAATTTTCCATTGGGGGGGAGTAGGGCGGATTAATGTGTCAAACAAATCAGCTTATTACGAAAAAAAGGCAAGAGTGTTACAAATCAAATAAAATCATAAGGGCCTAATCTTGGGCCAACAAAAACCCACCAGTGAAATACCCGTGGTGTGCCTAAGGTGCCTTATGTTTACGTTTCCGGGTGCTACATCTTGGTGCTGCCCCATCGCTGGGAGTGGCAGCTGAGACAGCCTGCTGACTCTGCTGTCCTGTTGGCCTCGATGACCTTGGCGGTTGTCCTCTTGTCCGTGGAGCCTGTGCTGGCCCCGCCTGGGAGGGAGCTGCCAGTTCCACAGCTGGCATCTCCCCAGTCATCGCAGCCTCACTGGATGCTACGGTCACTGGGAGAGGGGCGGAGGATCAGCCGCCCTCATCTGGAGCGCCCTGAGAGGTGCCCGCAGAGACAACAGGCAGCTGCTGCGCCGACGTGAGGTCGCTTCAGACCTCCCTGCTCACCATGGATGGATGGGCATCGGGTTGGGAAACTTGGTGCCCAGACCATCTCCCACACTGGTACTGACCAGCTGAGGTTAGTGCCGATGTGAAGGTTCGCTGGTCAGAGCGCATCCCCAGGAAGCCCTGATGGGTCTCCTGGAGGAGCCTCTCCACGAGAGTCGCCACTCACTCCATGGAGGACGCATGGCACTCAGACATGTGGCTCATTGCTTCGGCGATCGTCTGCATAGACTCCTCCACCACAGGCACCAAGCCAAGCATAGCCTCATGTATCTCCCCCAGATGCTTCCACACACCCGGCCGCATTTCCTGCCCCTGCTGCATTGCGGGCAACTCCAGAGGCACATCATCAGGCACCGAATGAGCATGTGCCTGGTCCCCTGCAGTCCTTTGACTGCTGGCACCATGGGCACTCTCTGTCTCTGCCAGCTCCTCCAGCGGCTGTGAAGTGCCTTCACTGCTGTGCCCTGGGACACTAGCCGATGTTCTAACTCCCACCGAAGTGTTAGTACCTGCGCTGGTGCCTTCCTGGCAGAGCTGGTGTGATGCTGGTGAGACTTCAGGCCCCTAAGATGTGAGAGGGGGCCTCTGCTGCTCCTTCTCCTGGCCCTGCTCCGATGATGCTGAAAGGAAGAACAAGGACATTGGACGTGGAAACAATGACAAAGTGCATCCCTGTCCCCCGGATCATTATGCCCTCATCCTTCCATAAGCAATGGTCAAGCCATGTTGCAAAATTAAATCACTTAACATTCAGCACCGCTTTGGCTGTTGGGAGAACAATGCTGACCTCACTGCTGGGCATACATAGCTGACCGTGGCACCCCAGGCTAGACTTGACTATTCCAACACACACCCGGCCAGCCTTCCACCTTTCATAAATTTAATCTCATCCGAACTCTGCTGTCCATTGTCTTCCAGCTCCAGCTCCAATTCACCCATCACCATTGTGCTCGCTGATCTACATTGGCTCTGGGTTTGCAAAGCCTCAATTTTAAAATTCTCATCCTTGTTTTCAAATCTTTCCATGTCCTTGCCCCTTCCTAGCTTTGTAATCTCCTCGCCCCCTTCCTAGCTTTGTAATCTCCTCCAGCCCTACAAACGTCTGAGATATCTGCGTTCCTCCAATTCTGACATCTTGGATATTCCGGGTTTTCGCTCCACCACGGCTCTGCCTTTAACTGTTGAGGCCCTAAGAACTGGAATTACCTCCCAAAACCTCTTCACCTCCTTTACTTCTCTTTCCTCCTTTAAAACTCTCCTTATCCTGCCTCCCTGACCAAGCATTTCCACTTCTGGCCTAATATCTCCTGAAGTGGTTTTGTGCCAAATTTTGATTACCCATGATCCTGTGAAGTGCCTTGGGATATTTCATTATGTTTAGTAAACTGTTTTAGTTTTTATTCTTTCTTGGGATGTGGGCATCACTGGCTCGGCCAGCATTTACATTGCCCATCCTTAACTGCCCTTGAGCTTCTTGAACTGCTATGGTCCATGCAGTATAGGTACACCCACAGTGCTGTTAAGAGGGGAGTTGCAGGATTTTAACCCAGTGACTGTGAAGGAAAGACAATATAGTTCCAAGTCAGCATGGTCTGTGTCTTGGGGGGGTATCTTGCAGATGGTGGTGTTCCCATGCACCTGCTGCTCTTGTCCTTCTACGTGGTAAAGATCACGGGTTTGAAAGGTGTTATCGAAAGAGCTTGCTGCCACTGTGTGTCGGTGCCGGAGGGAGTGAATGCTTGTGAAATGATTGACCTCCAACAATTACAACCATCTTCCTTTGTGCCAGGTATAACTCCAACCAGCGGGGAGTTTTCCCACTGATTCCCAGTGACTCCAGTCTGGCTCGGGTTCCTTGATGCCACATTTGGTGAAATTCTGCCTTGATGTCCAGGGCAGTCACTTTCACCTCAGCTCTGGAGTTCATTTGTCCATGTTTGGACTAAGGCTGTAATGAGGTCAGGAGCTGAAAGGCCCTGGTGGAAACCAAGCTGAGTGTCTGTGAGCAGGTTGTTTCAGTAAGTGCCACTTGATAGCTCTGTCACTTTGCTGATGGAAGTAGTGACAAAAGATATTGAAGTTAGTGGCTGGGTTGTCTTGAAGACTGAGAAGTCAGTGAGAAATAATGACATTTGTGACCACTTTTTACAGCCACTTGTGTTGTCATAGAATTAAGAACAGATCAAATTGCTCCAATTAAATCCTGAAATCCCTGGGCTGAATTTTGTCTTAGTGAGGAGGCACATCTCTTTGGCCCAGATTTTCACTCCTGTGCCAGGTGCACAACGTTGGGAGAATTCCCAGCTTCGCCAACCCAACCTTTAAAAATGGCTGTCCACACATTGGGTTTTTGGTCCAGTCAAGGGGGTAGGGTGGGGTTTGGTTGGATTAGAAGTTGGGGCAGGTGATCCAGTAAGATCTGCAGAGGTGTGTGGAGGTGGGATGAGCAGAAGTCCTGCCCTGGGGCTCTGGTACTGTATTCAATGTTTCAAATAAAGGTTAAAGCATGAAACATCTCTCCATATCTCACCCCTCACTCCCTTCAAACCCCCACACATTCCACAAGCAGCCCACCTCATGTCTATAACTGCCCGTAACCCCTCAGAGCCCCCATGCTAATCTACACCCCCACCCAGTCCCATGGCCCTTCATAGTACTTATACCAACTTAGTGCCAACTCATGCCAACCCATGCCCCCAACTCACCATCCTTTTCCCGCACACCTATCATGCTAACGCAATTAGTATCCACCATGGGTAGACCTCAGGACACATTCAGAGGTGGGATAAAATAAAGTTCTATAAAATAATGTTCTAAGTGTCTATTGCAGACTTTGCTATATTGAAAAAAGACACATTCATAAAAACCCATGTACTACATTTACATTCCTTAAACTAAATAAAACTTCATAACAACAAACATTTCATTAAAGTGCACAATCCCATATAACAACAAGCAGTGGAATTCATAGTCTAACATCAAAGAGTCTATAACCACTTGTAGCTGTCAATCAAATTGTGAAATGGCAGGCATCTTACTATGATAATGGATGGTTGTGAAATCAATCATGCAGCACTAATCCAGTAATGGAAGCCTACAGACTTATGTCAACAGATGAAGTGAAATAGCAAATAATCAATTTACAGACATTTTGCTTCAAAGATTTGAAGGGCAGGACTTTTAAGTGCCTTGACAGCTTTATAGCTCCCTTTGACAGGTGCTTTGATAGGTGCTTCTGACAGTTTTGACGGTTGATTTTGACAAGTCTGTTGACAGTTCCAATTAGCTTGACAGTAATGCATTTATGCACTTTTTATGCATATTTTTTGCCTACTTTTAACAATTCCAAAGGGCTCCTCACCTATCTCAAAGGTGTCCCAGGACCAGATCCAAAGGGACACCTTAATTCTTCAAAGGGGTACCTCGGCTATCTAAATGAATCCACAAAGATCAGATTTGCTCTTACCTGGTCTAATCTGCGCACTTTGGGTTTCAAAATCTGACTTCATTGGAGGCAGATGCTGACTTACAGAGGCAGCTGGCTATTTAAAGCATGCATGTGCAAAAAGCTCCCTGCCCCCAATCTCACAGCCTGCCCCCAATCTTGCACCCTGACCCCAATCCCACACCCCGTGAAAATGGAAAGTGCCTTGTTCAGGGTCAGGATTTAGGATTTTGGGGTATTTCTGCTATTTTTCCCACAATCTCTTTTGTGGCAAAAATCCATGCGCTTGTTTTTTTTTGGAGGAAATCTGATTTCCTAAGCTTCCTTGACACTCTGCCATTTTTCTGCAGCCTTTATGCAGTTTGAGAACGCCTAGTGTGCAAAATGCACACCTGCCCCTGTTGAAGTCAGTTTTAAACGGGGGATAAAAATTAGATTTCCTCCTACACACCACTTTCATCTGATACTGTGGGGTTTTGGAAGTCCATTAAAAGCATGCCAGGTTTGAGAATTTGTGAAGAAAATGAAAAGCCTACTGAGGAGTCCGAGACATTCTCAAAGGTAAATGTGAAGTTTTTGAACACCATCAAATGTCACTATTAGGTGCTTTATTGTAAGGTAGGGGCGTTTTTAATGCAGTGATTCATCTTAGGAATCTGTCCTTAAAGGTAAGTCAACCCTCACATTGACTAGCTTTGTGTATTTGTTCACATGCATTACAGTGGTTTCCAATGGAGAAAGTACCATAATGCAGTGAAAAATGTAACAAAATGACCTGTCAGCCTGTGCTGTCATTTCTTCCCCTGTGATTAAAATGGCTAATAAAAAGCTGGTTTTGACACTTGAAGAAAATCTAACCACCTGCTCCCTTACTTTGATTAACAGGTACTCTGCTTTAAAATTGAAAATTAGCAACTTTTATTCTTTCCTTCCCAGAAAGAAGCTGATTGTTTGGTCAGCTGTGGCTAATATCAATGCTTGGTTGAGTTTCAAATACTAATGGTAAGTGTTTCATTCATTCAGATGAATGCCAATTTCAAGAAGTTCCAATAACAGATTGTCCCTTTAATGTGGTTTTTGGTTTGTTGACACAAGCTAATAGGATTATAAGTATTACAGTTTTTTTCATGACCGTCTAGCAATGATATAGAGGCTTTTATTAGATTGCCAGAGGGTTATTTTTTTCTAAGGAATGAAAAATATTTTCCATTCAAATGATATGGAATCTGAGCACTGCACATAGTGCATACTGGATGAATGTTTATGGAAGATACCTGAGGTCGTAAAGGTGGCATTAGTGATCTGAATGGGCATGGAGGGTATATGCACTGAAGTGGCAAGTGATGGCACAGGTGAAAGGAGGGGCCATGGGTTGGAATGGGGGTGGGTGGGTGGGAGGTTTGAGAGGTGAGGAGTGTGGTTTAGGGGGCCTTTAAACACTGTTTGAAGTTGGGATACTGTGTTGGAGCGACAAAGCGGGCCTTCTAACCCGCCTGCCTCCACACCGACACTCCTCACACACTCCAGTGCAGCTCACACTGCAAACCCAACCCCGATATGAAATCTCACAAATAGTGTGTGAAGTCACCTGGGTCAGGTATGAAGTTTGCAAGCTGCAAAAATGTGCAGGCTGGGTTTTCCCAAGCGCAGAGAAAGATTTGGCCCCCTGTGTTTATGGCGCTTTAAAGAAAATCTATTGAAGCAGTCATGGTTGCCATTCTGGAAGCATTGGTCAACCTTAATAGCCTCTTCCTGATGTTTTGTTGCCACAGAAGTCTCTTAAACTGCCAGGATACTCTGTGTGCCTTAATAAAAATGAGTTGTGGACTCCTCAATCTTATTCTTTATCTGCAATATATGAAAGGTGATTATTTCCATAACATCCATGTTGCTAATTCATGGTGCTTTTGAAGGCTGGCCCTCTGAGATCTGTGTTTCTCAGCCAAGGCCAGCCATTTCTGCTTCCCCGTGGATAAAAATAGCTGGTTACTCATCATCCTCTCCCAGCTCTTCCTGCTCAATCATATTCTCTGCTTCACCCTGTGATATACCCTCTGCCTCACAAGTTACATTCACCTGAGTGATTGTATCAGGACTAATTGCCCCTGCCTTCACCCATGGTATCTCATAGCCACTGATTATGAGCAACCTTTCTCATTGCAGAGAACAAGATGTGGAAAGGCTGGAAATTCATTAAAATTGAATATCACTAAGGCCTTTGCAGGCATTCCATTGTGATCATTCTTTCAGGTGGATGTGATGCAACAAGCTCTCTGCTTTTCATTCAGTTAGCACCACCTTTGCTCTGAGAGAGTGAGATAAAGAACAGTCAAATGGTGAGAGAGGGATGCCTGACCGAGAGTGGGGATTTACTGAGGTATTAATGATCTCACTTCTCCACTTCCGCTGTGTGGATATGGATGGCGTAGAGTTGAGGAATGCTTCTAACTTTATTTCAGGATGTGAGTGGATACTTGTGTCTTCCTCTAACGTAGTAAAGTTAAACTCTTGCCAACACTGCAATGACTTTCCTGGGTGGCTGATGCCTGTACCATCTCTATCCTGATGGCTTGCACTACACTTTTTTTAGAACTTCCTGACTTGGGTTCCAAAAGGTCCTGCATTCTTTGCCCTTCTGTTGCTGACATCACCTTCCAAAATTGCTGGGTTCTTGTCTAAGCAGCACTCTTGATGCTGATCAACCTCTTGCTATTCTCTCCTTACTGTACTTTTACTCTTTCTCTATAAAACTTATAATGCTTCTTGTCCTGTAGATTGCATTGGCCTCTTAGTTGCAGCAGCTAAACTGCCTTTTTTTCATCCACTGAGCAGCAATGGCCAACAGAAATATTCGGCAGTGGGATTCCAGCCTTTTAACCTTCCCTTCCCACAAAACCCCAAGAGTACACATGTGCGTTGCAGAATTTATAATAGAGAACAAAGAAATGGCAGAGCAATTAAACAATTACTTTAGTTCTGCCCTCACGGAGGAAGACATAAATAACTTCCCAGAAATGCTAGGGAACCAAGGGACTAGTGAGAAGGAGGAATTGAAGAAAATTAGTATTATTAAAAAAATAGTGCTGGAGAAATTAATGGGACTGAAAGCCAATAAATCCACAGGGCCTGATAATCTACATCCCAGGATACTAAAAGTGGTGACCATGGAAATAGTGGATGTATTGGTTGTCATCTTCCAAAATTCTGTAGATTCTGGAACAGTCCCAGTAGATTGGAGGATGGCGAATGTAACACCACTATTTAAAAAAAGAGGGAGGGAGAAAACAGTGAATTACAGACCGGTTAGCCTAACCTCAGTAGCCGGGAAAATGCTCGAGTCTATTATAAAGGATGTAGTAACATGACATTTAGGCAATATCAACGGGATTAGACAAAGTCAACATGGATTTATGAAAGGGAAATTGTGTTTGACAAACCTTTTTTGAGTTTTTTGAGGATGTAATTAGCAGAATAGTAAAAGGAGAATCAGTAGATGTGGTGTATTTGGATTTTCAGAAAGCTTTTGATAAAGTCCCACATAAGAGGTTAATGTGTAAAATTAAAGCACATGGGATAGGGGGTAATATATTGGCATGGACTGAGAATTGGTGAGCAGATAGGAAACAGAGAGTAGAAATAAATGAGTATTTTTTGGAGTGGCAGGCGATGACACGTGGGGTACCACAGGGATCAGTGCTTGGGCCCCAGCTATTCACAATATATATCAATGATTTGGATGAGGGAACCAAATGTAATATTTCCAAGTTTACTGATGACACAAAACTTGGTGGGAATGTGAGTGATGAGGAGGGTGTTAAGAGGCTTCAAGGCAATTTAGACAGGTTGAGTGAGGGGCCAAATACATGGCAGATGCAGTATAACGTGGATAAGTGTGAAGTTATTCACTTCGATAGGAAAAACAGAGTGGCAGAGTGTTATTTAAATGGTGATAGATTGGGAAATGTTGATGTACAAAGGGACCTGGGTGTCCTTGCACACCAATCACTGAAAGCAAGCATGCAGGTGCAGCAAGCAGTTAAGGTGGCAAATGGTATGTTGGCCTTCATTGCGAGAGGACTTGAGTACAGGAGCAAGGATGTCTTACTGCACCTGTACAAGGCTTTGGTGAGATCACACCTGGAGTATTGTGTGCAGTTTTGGTCTCCTTACCTAAGAAAGGATAATTGCCATAGCGGGAGTGCAGCGAAGGTTCACCAGACTGATTCCTGGGATGGCAGGGTTGTCGTCTGAGGAGAGATTGGGCCGACTAGGCCTGTTTTCACTGGAGTTCAGAAGGATGAGAGGAGATCTCATTGAGACATATAAAATTCTGACAGGGCTGGACAATCTGGATGCAGGGGTGATGTTTCCTCTGGCTGGGGATTCTAGAACAAGGGATCACAATCTCAGGAAACGGGGTAGACCATTTAAGACTGAGATGACTCAAAGGGTGGTGAACCGATGGTATTCTCCACCACAGAGGGCTGTGGAGGCCAAGTGAATGAATATATTTAAGAAGGAAATGGGTAGATTTCTGGATTCTAAAGGCATCAAGGGAAACAGGGAGAGCACAGAAGTATGGCATTGAGATAGAGGATCAGCTATGATCATGTTGAATGGCGGAGCAGGCTCGAAGGGCAGAATGACCTATTCCTGCTCCTATTTTCTATCATGTTAGCTTCTGGAAGTCTGATAGTCCAGCACAATCCAAATTCTAGACAGAAGTGCTTGTGGTAGCAAAATGTTCTTCACTGATGTCAAGTCATGTGGCCTGAGCTAGATATTAAATCTTTTTTTTTATGGAATGGCCTTTTAAAAATTTTGTTTCCCTGCTTGCATTCAGTTTCAGCTTTCTCTCTGCCTCTCTGTTAATCAGGATCACGGAACCTCTTTCAGTTCCTAGGCTATGATTGATTGGACTGCAAGAGTCCACTAACATTGTCATTTTTACTTGTTCAGCCAGCAGGAATTCCACTTGCAAAGGGAATTTCATTCCCCTTCTCATATTCCCTTTCCTCACATGGAACATCCCTCCACAGCAAATAATCCTCTCCATTAATCCAGCAGTAAACTGGTGAAATACACTTCCAGAAGTGAAAATGGGGGACAATTCTTCTTGAACCCACAACATTCCTCTGCCAACTATAGGATGAGACCATCCCAAGCTCCAAAATTCTAGGTAAAAATCATTACCAAAATTACAGCAATTAGAGCAATTACCATTTATCCAACCACTGAGGAGGCCTGATATATTTAATCAAATCTATTATGAATAGTTGTTCCCAGCCAAACAAGAATTTAGTATTTTATGACATATGTAGCATTATCTATGATTCCATCACTAGATTTTGCAGAAAGTCTTGGCTTGTTTCAAATCAGCCACCTTCCCCTAAGTGGTATGAAACTTAAGACATCTAAAAGCTGTTTGGGATGAAGCTGTTTCAATATCACGGGCTATCTTTTGCAATGGAAATGTTGTATTAATTGTTATCTTCTGTTAAGACTTCATCTGTGCAGATACTACTGCTTAGGTGGTAATTAGAAACACAGCATTAATAAATGAAGAGGGCACTCAATGGAGTGTATACCTCCCCAGTGCTGTGTTAACCCAACATTATTACAATTACACAACTCTTTCTTGAGGCTTTTTTCCTGCTTGGTCGGTGCTTTTGTTGTGCCCAGTACAGCGAGGAAGATATTACAAGTTTTCGAGCTGTATTTTTTTAAATGCACATGACAGTTTTAACATGGCTGACAACACATCATATGGCAATATCAGCTCCAGACAAGACCTGAAGCTCAAGAAAATACCTAATTAAAATCTGAACAATCTCACCCACTTATGAAACTCATGAGTTATTTTGTTAAGGATAAACATTAAACAACCAGCCAATTCATACCAATTCATCTTTTTGCCTCACCAGGGACAATAGAGATATTGAAACTTGATGGATATTAGACAAATATGAAATGACTCTCCAGCTTACAGTACCAGTTCAGCTAAGAAACTACAGGCTTTCTTTGAAAGAGATTGAAATAATTTAAACATGTAATTATATTGTTTCTTCCCTCATCTGTATCTATTCTTTTTGCGTGTGATAGTATATGTGAGACGTTGCGTTAATATGTCCGGGGCAAGAATGCAATAATAAATAATGTTCTTTATTTTTAACTTCACTAAAGCTTGCTGCTGGAAATTATTTAAATTGGGGCAAGCACCTCTGAGGGTAAGAACACACATTACCCTCACATATAAAAAGCACTTTGATCACAGAAAATAATAAACACATAAACTCCGTCTGTGACACTCTGTAATGACAAAGCTGAAAAAAAAGAAATATTATTAAGAGTTTCTATTTCACTCAGGAGGCTTCAGACCAATCCGTATCCAACAACCAGCTCTGAAAACTCTGCTCACATTTTGATGCCTGTGACAAATTGCACTAAACAGCATCTGAGACAATTCACAACATTCTAAAATAACCAACAAGATTCTAAAAAAAAAAATCAATTTTCCATTTCTCCTAATTTTAGGGGATCCTTTTAAAAATTCCAGGATCCAGATATGCAACTTTGCCAAAAACTAATCAATTTTTACTTGGGCCAACCCTTAACTGTGTATCAAGTTTCATTGAAATCTGTTCATTAGTTTTTGAGATATATTGCTTACAGCGAAACAGACTAAAATCAGGCCAAAACATTAAAATAAAAGCAAAATACTGCAGATAGGGCAAAGCCTTATCTCCAGCCACCTTCAGTAGCAGAGGTAAAAATGCAATAAATAATATCAATTGAAGCTGTCAAGTGACATGTTAAGTATTAGAATAGACAATAGAGTGAAAGGTCTTTCAGTTTGAAGAGTGAAAAATGGGTGCTGAAATATACATATAGGTTGAAGTTTAAAAGACTCTTTGTGAAAAATATAAGGTCATATAGTTGAGGGGGGGAGAAAACATTGCAAGAAGAGTGGAATTATCCTGGCGCAATTTTGGGAACACCAAATACAAAAGGTCAACGGGAATATTGCCATCACAATCTATCAGCAATATCCACAGATGTGAAAATAATTAAAAAGAGAAAAGCCATTCGCATGCTTTAATTATACATTGCACTCAACTGGAAGGAAGAAAGGAGGCAACAGCAGGAACATCCAGGGGAACTTATGTAAGCAAAAAATCATCATTACAAAGAAAGAACATTGCTCCTGAGTGACTGCATCTACCCGAGATCCATATTTGATCATTATCCAGCTCTTAAAATAGAAATTTATGCACAGGTTTTGCAATCCTTTGTAAACCAACTTAGGCTGTAGGATAAAGCATAACATTTCAAATTAATTGAGCAGATATATCCCTTTGGCAGGTGTGACAAATCTGGGTATTTGGCATTCTTTTTTGAGTACAGTAGTAATTTAAGTTATTGTACAAAAATCATTTTGGCATTGACTTTGCTGAACCACAATAGAACGAGGGACATGCCGACCTAAGGGAGCTGTAACCTAAATATAATGGAAAAATCACTTCTGACTTATTGCTCTCACACAATGTATGCAGTCCTGGTTAAAGTGCTTCAAAAAATAATGATCAGACTATGGATTCAGCTGGGAGTAGAGAGAGATAAAATGAAAGTCATCTGCGTGATTTAATATAACGGTATCATGATCTGGAATTTTTAAAAATTTGTTCGTGGGATGTGGGCATCACTGGCTAGGCCAGCATTTATTTCCCATCCTTAGTTGCGCCGGTTCAGAGGGCATTTTTAAGAGTCAACCACATCACTGTAGGTCTGGAGTCACATGTAGGCCAGACCAGGTGAGGACAGCAGATTTCCTTCCCTAAAGGGCATTAATGAACAAGATGGGTTTTTTCCTTTACAAGGATTGGCAATGGTTTCATGGCCATCATTAGACTTTTAATTCCAGATATTTACTGAATTCAAATTCCACCATCTGCCGTGGTGGGATTCAAACCCAGGCTGCCAGAGCATTACCCCAGGTCTCTGGATTACCAGTCCAGTCACAATACCACCCCCATGAATAAGCTAGATGAGCCAAATAGCTTTCTTTTTTTTTGATCCTGCATACTCTTATCTTTGCTGATGCCTAGAAGGATTTACTACAATGATATCTTTCAGCTGAGGAGTTTATATGTTTGGTTGTTATTCCAAAGTGCAGTATGGACAATGAAAAGGATCATACATAATCAAATGAACAGTAACAGATGAGGAAACAAGGCAGTTTTTAAATTGGAATGATTAGGCCAAGGATTGAAGGAGAAAAGATTGCAGGGATTTGGGGTGAGAGCAGAGGATAGCGTGGGACTAACTGGATTGCCCTCTGAAAGAACTGGGAGAGACTCAGTGGCCTTCTGCGCTATTCTATAATTCTATGAAACAATATTTTGCTATCTCTAGAGTTGCTCCTCTTAAAGGGGGGGTAATTATTTTTGAATGTGTTATGTGTAGTATATGTAGCTAAATAATGATAATGGGCCTGAGTTTCCACGGAGTGGCAATCAGAGTCGAATTGCCACTCCGCTTTTAGTTTTTACCTTAAAATGCAGCTGATCTTTTCTCGCCCAACCTTCTGACTCAGGCTGGGCAGGAACTGTGTAGGGCAATGGGTTCCTGAGGCCTTCAATGAGGATTGCAGAGTCGGAGGCAAGGAAGCCACTCCTTTTTTTACAGCACAATTTGCCGTGACTTTAAAGGTCCAGCCACTTTTAGAAACCATGAAGCAGGAAGGTTTGTAAGGTAAGTGGGTAGAATTGGTGGGAGGGGTGAGTTGGTTGGGGTGGGTGGCCAGTGGTGGTTCAGGTGGTTAGGGGGGGGCGGGGTCCCATGGGGGCCTTGGCAGGGGGTTGTTGGGGAGAGTCCCATGGGTGTGGTTCAGTACTATGGTTATCCAGGAATTGGAAGTGGTTTTAATTCTTCTGACTTTTCCTGGATAACTATTCTGGTAAGCCAGTCAGAACAATCTGAAATTTTCAATTTAAATTGTACTTAAATTGGCAATTGCCCAATGGGAGTTTGGACTTCCTGCTTCCAGGGTGTTGGGGGGTGTTCCTCAATGCATCTTTGGGGTACCCCCCCCAGTTATGATGGCCCAGAGCATGGAAGTTACAGGCCATAATCGTTTCTAAATGGTGTCAGCCAAGTGGGGTCTAATTGCAGCTCCTTTTTTTAATATGATAATGGTGTGTTGATTTAAAAATGCACCAATCACATTTTCATCAATGCTAGGTCACAGATATGTTCCAATCAGATTCACTTTGACTTATATTGTCCTTGCTTACAAGTATTGAAGCAACTTTGTATGAAATTTTCTCCCAGCATTTGTATCATGAAGCTAAGGACCACAATCAGTCATAGGCCAGGATTTTTCCTATGGCAGGCAGGCTGGGTGGGAGTGGGTGGGGGCGGGCGCAGCGCCAATCGCTGCCCACGATCGGCTCCGGACCGCCATTTTATGCGGGCAGGCCAATTAAGGCCCACCCAGCATAAATCGCAGCTCCCAAGATCAGCAGGAATGGTGGGGGGGGATGGGATGGAGGGGGGCCAATGACCACCGAGTCCAATGGCGAACCGGCGGCCTATTCAAAAATGGTGCAGTCAGCCATCCTAAGACTGCCATTGATGTCGGTCAGAAGCATGACGGACAATGTCCTCAGCAAGCAGGCCAGGCGGCAGGGCAGGTCGGCGGGGCAGTCAGCCCCGAGGTTCTCAGATGTGTGCCTCACTACCCTCCCCGAGGAGGTGGCAGCACGATGCAAGATCCTGGTGCCGAGGGACAGGAGGAGGAGGCCCCTCCACCTAACAAAACATGCTTGGAAGGAGGTGGCAGTATTGGTCAGCTCCCACAATGTGGTGAGACGCACCTGGGTGCAGTGCCGTATGCAGTTTAATGACCTCTTGCGATCGGGAAGAGTGAGTAACGTGTTGGCGTTGGTCACTTAGCACAGTTGTTAGGTTGCACTACCCCCCCACCCTCCGTCCCCCCCAACCCCGAACTCTGAATTTTGTTTTTGTCTACATTCATTCATGGGATGATGCCTTCGCTGGGTGGGCCAGCATTTATTGCCCATCCCAATTGCCTGTGAGAAGGTGGTGGTGAGCTGCCTTCTGGACCCACTGCATGTGGTGCAGGAACACCCACAGTGCTGTTAGTGGGCAAGTTCCAGGATTTGGACCCAGCAACAGTAAAGGAACGGCGAAACATTTCCAAGTCAAGATGTTGAGTGACTTGGAGGGGAACTTCCAGGTGCTGGTGTTCTCATCTATCTGCTGCCCTTGTCCTTCTGGGTGGTAGTGTTCGTGGGTTTGGAAGGTCTTAGAGTGTGAGTGGCAAATGTGATGGAGGCAGCATCTGGGCAAGGGGGTCAGCCCTGGCTGCTTGGATGAGTGTATGACAGCTCCAGGGTCACGAATCGGCTGAGCCCTGCGAGGTGTTCCTCAGGTGGGGTTGGCAGGGCTGCAATGGCAATGCAGGTACAGGGTGGACTCATCAATGCTCCTCTCTCCTTTCAGGAGAAGACAGCACACAATAATGCCGGGCGGCTGTGGACTGGTGGAGGGCTGCCCCATCTTCTGATCATCACCAGGTATGAGCAGGAGGCACTGGAGCTGGAGAGGCGCCATGCACCCAGGTCCAGCGGCCGCGGTAAGGTTGGGATGCCAGTGGGAGGTAAGAGTGCTGTGCACTGAGGTCACAATGTCTGTCTGTGCAACCATTCCACTGTTGACTGTATATTGATTTCAGCCTCCAACCTGGGTTTCCCATTGATAATGGAAGGAGGAGCACATCCTGATCCGGGTGCCAGGCATGCACATTAACTGTGTAACGATTTCAACTAATCAAATGTCCTTGTTCTTCCTTTCAGCCTCACCAGAGTACGCCCGGTCTCAGAGGGACCGTCGCTGACCCCTGAGAGCAAAGAAGACATTAACACACCCAGCGTTTCACCCTCTCAGCCAGGCAGGCACCAGCGCAGATACCAGCACCTCAGTAGGAATAAGATCGTCGGCTAGTATCTCGGTGCACAGTGGTGAGGTCACTTCACAATTGCTTGAGGTGCAGGCGGAGGCAGAGAGTGCCCAGGGCACCGTCAGTCAGAGGGTTGTTGGGGACCAGGAACATGCTCAGTCGGTGGCTGACGATGGAGTCGTCCCTGAGGCAGCAGATGCTGGATGTCCAGCAGGGTGTGCGGGAGAATCTGGCGGAGATACATGAGGGAACGCGTGCCATGGTCTCCGCGATGGAGGAGTTCGCATGGAGCATGAGAAATGCAATGACCCTCATGGCAAAGCACAATGCCTCCTCCAAGGAGAGAGAGGCGACTCTCATGGGATTCCTGGGGATGCGCCTGGACCTGCAACCCTCACAGCGGCAATGACCTCAGGTGGACAGTGTCAGTGTGGGAGATGGATTGGTAACCCAGTTTCCCAGCTAGGTGCCCATCCATCAATGGTGAGCAGGGAGGTCCAAAGCGACCTCATGTTGGCGCACAAGCTGCCTGTCATCTCTGCGGGCTCCTCTCAGGGCATTCAGGATGGTGGCAGCAGCTTCCCTGCCCCTCTGCCAATGACCATGGCATCTGATGAGGTTGTGGCGATGGGAGATGCCAGCCATGCCACTGGCCGCTCTCTCCCAATTGGGGCCAGCACAGGCACCTCAGGCCAGAGGACACCCACCAAGGTCATCAAGGCCAACAGGACAGCAGCGTGTGAAGGCTGTCTCCAATGCCAGTGCCAGCGAGAGGGGAGCATCTAGATGTAGCACCTACAAATGTAAGCATAAAACACCTTAGGCACAACACGGGCTTATCACGGGTGGTTTTCTTTTGCCCCACTTTTAAGTTGTTTTTAAGTTGGTGTGCTATTCAACACCTTTTAATGTACTTTGATTCCTGTATGCTAAGTTGCCAATCATTAAATATTTTGGTTCTCCACAAGCCTCTGGGTGCTTCATTAGTTCTGCAGGTGAAGGGGAACCCATGATGTTATGAGTGACTTGCTTGCCATTGAGCTTTATTGAAATGGCATGTAGTGCATGTTGCTGACCAGCAACTGTTGCTCTCAGGTATCGAGTATGATACCTGCAGCCTGACATGTGGTGGTGGTTCATCTTTGGTAGGCTAGCTGAAGGAGCATTGGATCAAAGCCTCCCGGGTGCCCCTGCCTCTCTGGAGGATGCCCGGGTCGGCGTCTATCCCCTCAGCATTCTCCTGAGCAAGCTCGTCCTCAGAGTCACTACTGAACTCATCGTGTGCAGCCAGAGCACCTGTTCTACGTCTTCTTCCTCCACTGTGTCCCCCCTTTCCAGTGCCAGATTGTGGGGAGCGCAGCATGCAACCACTATCAGTGACACACAATCTGGGGGGTACTGGAGTGCGCACCCTGAACGGTAGAGGCATCGGAAGCACATCTTGCGAAGACCGATGGTTCTCTCCACCACAGCCCTTGTGGAGGTGTGGCTCCTATTGTACCGCTGCTCGGCCTCTGTTCTTGGATGGCGGAAAGGCGTCATAAGCCACCTTTTGAGGGGATAGCCCTTGTCACCCAACAGCCATCCATCCAGCCGGGCTGGGGCACTGAAGAGCCTTGGCACCTGGGAGTGTTTCAGGATGTATGCGTCATGGGAGCTGCCTGGGTTCCTTGCACAGACTTGTAAAATCTGCATCCTATAGTCACACACTATCTGCACGTTCATGGAGTGGAATCTTTCCTGTTGACGAAGGCACCCGGCTCACCCGCTGGCGCCTTAATGGCCACATGTGTGTTGTCGATTGCACCCTGGACGTGGGTGAACCCAGCAATCACGGCAAAGCCTCTAGCTTGCTGTGCCTGGCTGGCCTCATCCGAGTGGTAGTGAATGAAAGTTAATGCACGCCTGAACAAAGCATCTGTCACCAGCTTGTGACACAACTATGGACAGCTGATTGGGAGAGTCCACAAAGATCACCCACCAACCCCTGGAATGAGCCAGACGCATAGAAGTTGAGGGCAACTGTGACTTTGAGCGCCACTGGCATGGGGTGTCCACCCACACAATTGGAGCTGATCTCAGGCCCAATCGTCTGACAGATGGAGGTCACTGTCTCCCTTGAGAGGCGGAACCTCCTTCGGCATTGCACCTCAGACATATTGAGGTGGCTGCATTGCCACCTGTAAACCCTGGCAGCAGGATAGTTGCGCCTTCTGCAGTCCCTTCCGCCTTGGACTACCTGCTGCCCCTGCACCCCGTGTGCCTGCGCCTCTCCTCCCACAGGCCCCTCCCCTGGAAGCTGCATAGGGACTCCTGGCCTCCTCTCCCTTCTGCCCCTCCCTTCCTCCTCAGAGGAGGTGCCTCCAGCGGAGACCACAATCCCCATTCCAAGGGTCAGGGAAGGCTGTCTGATACCTGAAAGGCACCAAGAGTTATGATTCCTCCAGAGTCCTGAACTGAAGCCTGTTCTTTCTGTCAAAGCAGCTCTGAAGTGAAATGCAGTTGCCCTGTTCACACAAGGAAGCAGCAGTAAATAATAATCTAAAGTTCTAAGAACTTGCATCAGTGAGCCCACTCTCCCCTCTTATCCCACCCGTGGATGAAGTTTATAAAAATGTGGCCTACCCGCCTGCTGATTTTGTGCAGCCCGTGCAACGCACTGAAAATCGCACGGGCTGCACAAAATCATCTTCAATTGCAGCCTCAAGGGCCTTAACTGGCCCGTTAATTAATGGTGGGCGCGCCTCGGAACTCATAGCTCACCCGCCTTCCGAAATATTGCGATGGTGCACGGAGACGTCGGGACACAAGCCCGACATCATTGCGCGTTGGCGTATCGGGCCTTCCCCCCCACATCGACCAGAAAATTCTGCCTATAGGCCAGCAACTTCCGGTCGGCGAGCAGGGGGTGGGGCCCGCTCGCCGACGCGTAAACTGACACGGGTACCGTCGGGCGTGTGTCCCGACGTCGCTCCGCATCATTTAGATTGTCAGTTCGGCAGGCGTGCATCCGAGTCAGCTGCACGCCCACTGACCTGTCAACGGCCTATTAAGGCCATTAAAAAAACCAGTTGAACTCATTAATGGACCTGCCCGTCCAAACTTGGGCAGGCCGGGAGCCCAGGAGGGCTTGTGAAAAAACATGAAACCTCATCCACCGGCAGGATGAGGTTTCATGAGGGATTTTAAAAATGCAGAATATTTTACAATAAAAGCTATGGGCATGTCCCAACTCGTGACAGTGTCACATGAGGGGACATGGCAGGGAAAAATTTTAAAGATGTTTATTAAAAGTTTTAAATCAGAGCCAATCACCTTGAGGCAGCATTTAGCACTTTACCTCAAGGAGATCTGTGCACTCTTCCACGCACATGCGCAAAAGAGTGCGTTCCCGGCTCAGGGAATCCCACCACGACTGTACCCCCCCCCCCCGCCCACACAGGGAGCACATAGCGCTTCCCGGTGCACGTGACACTGGGCGGGCCTTAATTGGCCCACCCATGTAAAATGGCAGCGCACCCCCAACCGGGGGTGTCGATTGAAAGCCCACCCGCTCTTGCACTTCCCCCCGACGGCTGGGGGGGTGGGGGGGGGGATGTTGCCCATAGTGTCTAATTCTGTTGTACTATGCACTGATTCAGCAGATCATTCCTTGATTTTTGGACCGCTAACTATGTGATTTTGCTAAGACTACCTTCTGTTTCAATGCTTCACACCTGAGCTTGTAAATGCATGCTGGAGTACAACATATGCCCGAAAAATTACCACACACCTCTGTCAGGTAATTAAGGTAGTGGAGATTTCTTCCTGCCCCTGGTCAAGATGCCTTGAGCACATGCTTTTGCATATTTTTTCTTGAGGTATTTTCTTTTCTCTTTACTGGGCCATCTAAGCCTGAGAAAAACCGTCTGTCAAGAAAGTGGCTAACTGGTTTACAGGCCTTCACCTATGCAGCTTAAGCATGTGCAAGAGCTTTCCCTCATTCCCTGTTGGCCAGTGTCTGCTGTTCACTCAATGTTTCCTCTTTGTGGTGCCGTTGAGCTTGAGTTACAATTACATAACAGAACTCTGTGTGGCAAGGTTTGAGGTTGCAACGTGCTACCTGAATAGACTTGCATCCTCTTCTTTCTGTACAAAAGGTAGTACAGATGGGACTCTTCTCATAAGTTAAATATCCAATTGATTTGTTTTACATTGAGAAAGTAAAATTTTGAATCATATGAAATAAAAGCTGGAATACATCAGGAAACATTATCACTTGTGGTTTATATCAATGCCTCAAGTGGAATTCTAGAGCTGCAACTTTGAAACATTTTAGAAAGAACATGAAATATACATTATAAAATGGGTATTTTGGCTTTCACTGCTTTCCATAACTGCTAAAGCTGAAACAATCAAATAAGATACTGTCAATTGACTTAAATGTCAACTGTTCAATAACCACACTGGAAGCGATCATTATACTCTCACCTCAACTTGACCAGAAAAGAGTTAGCTATTTGTTAAAGCACATCTCTTTGTTGCCTATTGTGAATCACAGTGCATAAAATACATAAAGCTGAGAAAACAGGCTGGGTTATTGGTATCAATTGTCACTCAATTCTACCATGGGTATCCCTGCCCCACAGTAGTTCTTTCATATTGTGGTCAGATTTTTCTTTCTCAAGGCCAAACATTTTCCATATCCCATGAACTAAGAAGTGCCAACCTACAATGGACCACATGAATTGAAAATTTAGTTGGGGGATATCTCAATGTGTAATGTAGATGCATTGATCTTTCTCTTTATAATGTCACAATTAAAAAACTAATATGGCTGCTCAACAGGGAATTTGATTACACTGGAACCTCTCCAGTCTGGAAATGTATTGTTCAGAAACACCAGTTGACCAGAGGTTTTTTGAGCAGACCCAATCAACTCATGGACTCGCACTCGACTGTTCAAATACTGCAACAAATCGAGAAGGTTCTGTAAAGATAATGAACATTTAACTCCTCCTTAATGTGGTACACTTTTTTTTAATATTGTTTTATGTTTCAGGTAAATATTTATATATAAAGTGTTTTCCAGTTCACATACTTGTCCTAATTGCCCTTGAACTGATTAACTTGCTGGCCGTTTCAGAGTCAACCACATGTAGGCTATACTGGGTAAGGATGGCAGATTTCCTTCCCTAAAGGAGGTTAGTGAACTGGACAATTGATGGTAGTTGTCATGGTCACCATTGCTAAGTCAAGCCGAGCTTTTTATTTCCAAATTTATTAATTGAGTTTAAATTCCACCAGCTGCCATGGTAGGATTTGCACCCAAGTCCCTAGAGCATTGGTCTAGGCCTCTGGAATGTTAGTCCAATGGCATTACTACTACACCATCTCCCTCATCCAGAAATGTCTTGGTCCCAAGCATTCCACACTGAAGAGGTTACAATGTATTTACATCAGGGTATAGATTGCCTGCTTTCCTAGTTTCCCTGTCAGTAACTCTTTGAGAACAATCCAATACTGGCATTTGTTTACTTCTGTGTGTTCTTGTATAATTTAGGTTAAGGTTCTGGGCCACAGTGCGATACAAAATACAGATGCCATGGATTATTCAAAATGACAAGGTAGCACTTTAAATTGGAAAGAAGAATTAGTGCTATGCTAAACATTTCTTCTCATGTGCAGCATCAACTCTTGACCCTCCCACATGACTCCATAGCTGCAATAATGTCATAAGGATTTGGTGATCCTCGGAAAAGCAGAATAGCTGAAAGTTTTACACATATTTTTAGCACATCTATTAAGAAGAGATGGGGAGCCTTGTGGCACCGATCTCGGGCCAGAAGCTCTGGATTCAAATCCCACTTCAGGATTTGATGGCCAAGAAAGGTGTGTTCATAACATGGCCAAACAGATTGATTATTAGCTAGTAAATCCTTCCAATACACCTGATGGCGGGCAGTAAGAGTGGGAGAGTTTCCTGGTCAGTATACTGTAGAAGGCAATGACAAACTGCTGCTGTACTTACCCAAGTATATGGACCAATCCAATGGAAGTCTATGTTCGCCTAAGGCATGGTACCTAAAGGAGAAGGAGAATTAAGGAGGATAATTGAATTGCAAATTGGCTGAGACCGTTTGAACTTATTCTCATTGACATCATGTTGCATTTGAACATGCTTTCCTTTTTGAGGGTGAATGGTGACAAGCACTTGTAAAAGAATAGATTTTACACTACACTGCAATTCTTTTAATCATCAAGTGACAAATGTACTCTTTGAATCTCCCGGTAACTGACGGTTGTGTATCAGCCATGGCTCAGTGGGTAACACTCTCCCTTAAGTCAGAATGTTGTGGGTTCAAGTCCCACTGCAGAGACTTAAGCTTGTAATCAAGACTGACATTTGAGGGCAGTACTGACCATATGTTGCGCTGTGAAAAGTACTGTATTCCTGATGAGAAGTTAAACTGAGGTCCAGTCTGTCCTGTCAGATGGACATAAATGAACACATGGAGCTATTTGAAGAAGAGCAGGGGAGTTCTCCCTGGTGTGCTAGCCAATATTTATTCCTTAATTAACATCATTAAAACAGATTAGCTGGTCATCACTACATCTCTGTTTGTGGACCATGCTGAATGCAAATTCAATGCTGTATTTCCTAAATTACAGCAGTGCATTTCAAAAAATACCTTATTGGCTGAAAAAGAACACTGGGAGGTCCTGAAGTTGTGGAAAGTTTTATATAATTGCACATCTTTCATTATTGAAAGAGATCCAGCAAAAGCTAACTTACCTCACAGAAATAGTGTATGGTGGAGAGAGATGTAAATCTGGGATGGGGAAGGATAGAGAAAGGAGTAAAGAAATTCTTTAAAAGTGAAGGAATTGGCCTGAGAATAGTCCATCCAAGCTTCCAGTCACAATGGATTTAACCACAAATTGAGTCACACATTTCAGTTTAACCATTGCTGTCCTCCGTTGTTCAACTGGGTGGCACTGCCCTCGCCTGGTTCCATTCTTATCTTTTCATTCCAAAGACTAATTTACAATGGTTTCTCTTGCTGCTCCCACACTGTTACCTCCAGAGGACTCCAAAGATTCCTTGGCCTCCTTCTATTTCTCAACATCATTCTACTCCTCAACAGCATCACCTAAAATCAAACTTTCAGGTTCCATATGTACGTTTACAACACCCAGATCTACCTGGTCACCATCTCCCATGATTTCTCTATTGTTTCTGGTTTATCACACTGCTTGTATTGGATGAGCAGAAATTTCCTCCAACATAATCTTGGGGAGACTGAAGCCATTGTTTTAGGGCCTGTCACAAACTCCCTTCCCTAGCTATCAGCTCCCTCCCTCTCCCTGGCAATTGCCTGCGGCTCATCCAGAGTGTTTGTAACCCTGAGATTAACTTTCAAACATATATCTCTTTAACACCAGGAGTGCTGATTTTCACCTCCATAACATCACCCATCATGGCCCCTGCCATAACTCATTTTCTGAAACCCTCATCAATGCCTTTTCTAATTCTAGACTTAACTATTCCAATACCCTCTTGGCTTCCCTTCCATCTTTCACCCTCAATAAACTTGAGGCCCGTACTTTCAGCCATTCCCTCTTTGTGCTCACTAACCTATATTAACTCCCAATTGTTGGCACCTCAATTTTAAAATTCTCATCTTTGTTTTCAAATCCCTCTATGGCCTCGTCCCTCACTTTCTTCATAACTTCCTCCAGGTTACAAATTCTGTGCTTTTCTAATTCTGTGATAACATGTATCCCAGATTTTAATTGCTCCACAATTGGTGATTGTGTCTTCAACTGCCTGGACCCTGAACTCTGGAATTCCCTCCTCAATCTTCTCCAACTCCCTACCTCTCTCTCCACTTTTAAGATGCTCCTTGAAATTTACCTCTTTCACCAAGCTATTGGTCACCTGTCCAACTATCTCTTTATGTAGATGTTATTATGATCCTAGACAAGACCCCCAAGTCTTTGGTACAATCTGGTTAGGGACCAATAACTTTCTGTTCAAAGCACGGAGAGTTTGAGATTCAAGATACTTGCCAAGAGAATAAAGTCACAAGGTTTCACGGGTTTTGAACAAACAAAAATGACCTTTACTATACAAGGTCAAAAAGATAAAACAGTTTACAATATCTATCTTATATTAACCTTGAATGTTAGAGCATGCGGTATATGAATTAATAGGTGAACTGTGGTCCAACACACCACACTGTACATTAAATAGCAAATGTGACCATGGATTTTTCAGCAACCCACCCAGACATCAGTAAACACAGTTAGTCAACCAATTTTGCTGAAACTCTGTCTCCCTCACAAGGGACTCCAAACTTTTCACTTTTGAAGATCAGGCATCTGAGTTCTCGCAAAGCCACTCCAACTCGGATTGCATCAACAACTGCACATTTCCCAGGGTTTCAATCTCATCACCCGAGACTCTGTTCCTTTGGATTTCTGAGTCTGTTCTCCAGCATCTATATACTGGTGCAACTTCAGCTCTTTAATGGTCCGCTAGCTTCATTGGGCTGGCACCGCCCTTGGATTTCACCAAACTCCAACCTCCCCAGTTACACCAAGCTATAAATGAAAGGGCTTCTTCTGAGCCCTAACTCTTTCTAGCACAAAGTGACCTTCTGCCTGCCACCCTCTCAGCTCCCCAGGACTTCTCCTGAGCCCTAACTGCACAGAGCCACCAAATGGCTCCCCAGGACTTCTGAGCCCACAGAGCTACCCAACAGCAACATATTTGCTGCCTGGAGCCTGCTAACGGTGGTACCTTTTCACTGTGGCCTTTCCCCCTGCTGCAGTACACTTAATTCCCCAGCAAACACACAGATAAATTGAAACCCTAGAACTTTCTTAAGCTCCATCCATATCCGTGATAATATAGTCTTCTGGTGCTCGCTGAATGCATTTAAATTAATTGTAGCTTTAACTCCCCCAAAAAAACTCTCTGGGATGCATTTCTTTGCAAGCAGTATAGTCACCTCTAACTAAGTAAGCCCACTTGCTGTTTTATGACCTTACCTTTCTAGCTGTTAAGCCCCTTAAGTCAACACGCCCCCAACTTTTAAGCGTCATAACCTTAAAGCTGCTTTAGTTGGGTTTATCCCATTTTCTACAGTTTACTTTAGTCTTCCCAGAATTAAAAATTACCTCTACAATATTACTATGAACCATAAACTAGGTATTTATAACACTGTAATGGGCAGAATTCTATGTATTTTTACTCTCCATGATTGCAGTGTTTTGTGTGTGAGATGCAAGTATTTTTTACCCTCAGAGTAGATGTCCCAATTTAAAAATTCCAGCAGCAAGCCTTTTTGTGAGTTTTAAAATAAAGAAGGCTATTTATTATCCCACGAAGGTTTAAAAATGCTACATCTCCCTCGCTCAACTTACACACACTTTCACTCACACCAGGACCAGATGCAGATGAAGAGAAAAAAAATATGATTGCAATGTATAATTATCTCAGTTTCTGTTTTGTGGCAGGCCTGTAGTTTCTTAGATGAGTTGATGCTTTTAGTTGAGGTGAAGGGCTTATAAGCAGAGGTTCCTCAGGAAACTGTGAGGCTTCTTATAGTTGAATTTCTAGGATATTGATTCTCAGGTGAACTTGAAGTTGGAATAGTTTGGGGGGAATTCTTCTCCCACTTTCAAGGTATTGCTGTTTATTGCCTTGGCAGCTTAGTTGACTGCAGCTGGTTCAATGGCTTTCTGATGGTCTCTCTGTCTCTACGGATCTGATTCTTGCCGTTTTAAAAGCAGGCAACAAACATGGCTGTCTCACCCATGTGACATCTTACAAGTCCAAATAAAGTGGCTGGTTAGGTTGATAAACTTCCTGTGTTGTCATTTTACACTTTGCAGTTTACCCAGTCTGAGTTTGGATGAGGGACCATCATAAAACAATGGGAGGTCGATGGGGATCCATTCCCATTTGTCTAACACACATTGAATTTCCATGCATCTTTTGTCCACGGTGAACCAGAAAGATGAGTCAGCTGGAATGCTACAGCCCTTTTGTTGACATTCCACCCATAAACAAAGGAATGCGTGAATTTCCTGGATGGCTGTGAATGTCCATATGTAATTGGGTATTTGCTTGAGTCCCAGGATTGTTTGGAGCTGATTCTTGATACTACCAAAGCTCACATGATTGTCAGTGTCACATGATTATCAGACTAACAGTCTGTTTTTAGAAAAGAAAAGAAAAACATACACATTCACATCTTCATACATACTCGGACTTTCACACACACTAATCTGATACTGCTACAGTTTCTCTGTCATGTTCATTTTCTTTACAAGCCCCAGTTACATGTTATCTGGTGAATGTTGATTAATGTTGCTACACAAGAATGTGGGAATGGTAAATCTACTAGATATATGATTTTTCAATCCATGCTGTGTCCTAGGGACGTGTTAGGTTTCACCAGGCTGGATTTTGTTTGAAAGCTTGTAATATGTAAATTACGCTGACTGTTTTGTTGTGCTGTCTGCAAAGCTCTTAACCCTTTCATGGCTGCTTTCATAGCCCAGCAGTCTGATCATGTAGATTCTGGTCCATTGAGGATTCATATTTCTAGGGTAATGGTGTGGGGTATATTGTTTTTAGGCTCCTGTGAGGTGTCTGGGTTCTCCCCCCGCACCTTAACATCGGTGACCTTGGAGATCAAACTGCTAGGTTCAGTTAGATTTAAGTTTTGAACCTGATTCTGTGATGGCTTTGTGGTTAATTCTGTGTTAACTGCACTTGTACTCCCCTTGTGGCTTTCACAAGTTCGCATTGCCTCAAGACATATTGATTAACTCCTTTCTGTTACTTTGGGGGTGGGTTTGTCCCCAATCTGCCCCATGTCCTTTGGGACTCTACTTCCCACAGGTGGCTGGCCAGCTTCTGCTGCACTACCCCTTGGCTCTTCAACTGGGTGTGGTGTCTTCCTCATTGTCTGTCTGCTGTTTTGGGATCTTTCTCTGTCCCTATTTACAGTCTGAAAGAAGATGTCTGCTAACCAGACCTCTGGTTCAGCCCCTTCATTCCTTTTAAATTCCACTGGCCTTTCCTCGTCCTCTTTAAACCTTAGTGATCCAGTTTTGGCCTCTTTACCCTGTAGGCCTTCATCCTGACCCTTTTTACTTCACTGGGCCCGCTGCTGGCTTCCAGAAAGTCCTCTGGCTTTCCTTCTATTTCCCTTTTGCATATTGGTTCCATCGCCGCTGTAGGATGCTAGGGGCTTCTTCAGCTCTCTGCAGCTGAATGGCATTTTTCTGGTTCCCTTCTGTTACCCCAATCTCCATGGACTGTACTTGACCTACTGGGCACGCAACCCACCAAGTAATTTCCCAATAATAGATCTACCCTCCCCCCACTCCATAGGTAAGTTCGGCATAACCCCGACTGTCACTACGCTAGTGACCCACTTAATCTGGAGGTAATTTTTTTACTAGGGGAGCCTTTAGTCATGTGCCAGTAAGCCATTTTACTAGCACTATGTGTTTGTCCTGCTTTCGGGTGGCAAATCAGCCACTCTCACTGCAAGAGGCATTTGAAAACACTCTATATCTTGAGAAATAGTTATTTATTTTCCTGGAGCTTGCGATGCATAAGGAGTAATTTTCCCATTTCACAGGAAGGCTTGGTGGGTATCTTATCCCGCCTTCAACCCATTTGAGCCTGGGCTTGGTACTTTTAAGGTTATGGACACAGTTCTGACCCTAGTTCCCTGTTGGTTTCTTGGCAATGCAATATTTTACTTTTATGTGCTCCAGCTTGCACACTGGAAGCTGTGGACCTGCTGGTTTACTTTTCAGGTTCTTTCCTTTTGAAGTTCAAGGTTGATCTGATTTGTTTTCTCTACCCTCCTTTCCTCTGGAGTGTATTTCTGTTCCATCTTCCTCCTTCCTATCTCTCCCTTACTGGTAAAAGTTACTGGATCTAAATATGTTTTAGATTAGAAGTTTGAGTTAAATTATAATCATCAGCCATGATAGCGATGTCTCTGACTTTGGAAACCCTTTGTTCCTCCATGTGAGATTTGAGGCTGTATGGGGGACAATTTTAAAACTCCTCTAGCAGTATTATTTCTCTTAATCCTTCATAGGCGCATTTAATATTTAGAGCTAAGACTCACTGGTCAAATGCTAGCTGTTTAATTCTCTCATTCCAGGAAGGTCTGTGTGGGTTATTTTTGACTGGGAGTTCCAGAATTGTTGGTGGTATGCCTCGGGTATGAGTTAATAAGCACTGAGAATAGCAGCCTTTATCTGATCATAACTGGCAGAAACCTTGACAGGCAGCATGGAATAAGCCGACTGGGCTTTTCCGACTAGATGACCTTGTGCTCAGAGTGTCCAAAACTCTGCTGACCATTGTAATTGAGCTGCCAGCTTCTCGATGTAAAGAAGGTTTCCACATCCTCCCCTTCAAACTACTTGAGGACAAGTCAGGAGTGCTTTAGGAAATCAAAATTTATCTCTGGTCTAGTTGTAATTTAAATATGTTTAGGTAAAGTCAGGTTCCCCCTAGCAGCTGCAATCTGTGTCAGTTCCCAACCTTTCTTTGCCTGTAACTCTCTCCCAAGCTTTTCTAGCTAGAAAATACATTCCTCCTGGTCTCTTTTGGAATTCCCTTTCTTTCTCTTTTTCCTGGAATTCTCTCTCTCTCTCTCTTACCTGAAAGTCTATTTCTAGCCTCCGCTGCTCTAGGCGAATTTTGGCAATGGTAACTTGGTCTGTTTCAGGTTCTGCTTCTTCTACCTGTTCCGAATCTGGAATGAGGCTGAGATGTTCAGGCAGCATTTTTAGTCCCTCAGTTCTCCATGCTTCAGTTTGTATATTAAGTTTTACCTGCCTAGCTATGGCTTTTAGCTGTTCTAATTTTAGGGACATTAATTTTTGCCAAGTCCTGTCTTGCAGAAATGCTTTCACATCAAAAGTAGCATTCTTATTTTCTATTGTTAGTACTCACAAAACATACTACTGTCATCCCTTTCGTTTCAGCAATTTTGGCTTTATGTTACTTTGCCCTTCTGCTTCCAATTCCATTAAAGTCTGATTTGGCTAGCCTGTTTGCAATGGATTGATCCCAGACTGCAGATCCCAATTTTTCATGGACAGCATTCTGTGTGTTTCTTACTCTCCATGTTAACAGTGTTTTGTATGTGAGTGTGTGATTTGCTTACCCTCAGAGTAGTTGTCCCAATTTAAATAATTCCAGCAGCGAGCCTTTTTGTGAGTTTCAAAATAAAGAATGTTATTTATTATCTCACACTTGCCCCAGAGGTTTAAAAACACAATGGGCTGAATTCTCCAGCTGGTGAGCGGGGGTGGGGCCCACTCGCCAACGCGTAAAATGACAGGCGGTGACGTCGGGCGGGCATCCTGATGTCACTGCACGTCACTTAGATTTTCAGTTCGGTGGTTGCGCAGCCGAGTTGGCTGCGCACCTGCCGATCTGTCAAATGCCTACTAAGGTCATTTAAAACCTAATTAACTCAATTCAATGAGCTGCCCATCCAACCTTAAGGTTGGCGGGCAGGCGAAGAGCCCAGGGGGCCTTCGCATTTTTCATGAAACCTCATCCACAGGCGGGATGAGGTTTCATGAAGTGTTTTAAAATCTAATTAAAATTTTTACATTAATTCTTTGACATGTCCCAGCTCATGTGACAGTGTCACATGAGGGGACATGTTTTAAAAGTTTTTTTTCTCCTTTATTTAAAGTGACACATGTCAAACTAACCTCCCTGAGTCACGGAGGTGCCTCAGGGATATTTCTATACTCTTCCATGCACGAAAGAGCACAGGAAACGACTCAGGGAATCCTCCCCGCCCACACAGGGAGTGCTTAGTGCTTCAGGGCGAGCGTCACCCTGGGCAGGCCTAAATTGGCCCACGTAAAATGGTGGTGCGGCCCCGATCGGGGGCACTGATTGGGTTCACGCCTGCCCCACCCGCCCCCGCTCAAGCCCCCCCTTTGGGAGGCATAATTTTTCCCAATGTCTTGCTCGACTCATACACACTAATACTCATACAAAGACTAGATCCAGAAGAAGAAAAAAAATGCAATGATATTTTACCATGTTAAACACACTAGATAAATGCAAACTGTTTTATGTAGCTTATTTTATTTGATAAGCAAATTAGTTGAATTATTTTTGCCTTGCTTTACAAGCATCATACAGAAGTCTTGTGGCACAGTGGGTAATGTCCCTGCCTCTGAGCCAGAAGCTCTGGGTTTGAGTCCCACCCCAGGACTTGGTGGCCAAATGGGTTGAGTATCAACCTGCAAATCCTTCCACACGCCAATGGCAAGAGCAAGAGACGTTCCTGGTCAACCATGTGATAGAAAGAAAGTTCACATCTCTACCATCACTACTCCAGACTACACCATGCTTGTAAAAAGTGCATGTTGCCACAGCAACCTGGACTTCCTGAGTAAACTGTGGCACACCACGAGCAAAATATCAACTAGACTGGACAGTAATATAAACCTCAACAGATGTTAATTATAAAGCCTGTAATATAATCAAACTTTTCACCCTTTGTCAACTGTGATTTTGTAGACATTAATCTTAGCATTGGCCGTCACTCTGCAGAATAGCATATAATTACTGTACACTGTAGCTCCTGTAGAATCCACTGTAAAAATCAAAACAGTTGTAATTTCTGTGACATATAGATTGAACTTTATTTGCCCTTTCAGGGAGGTTTCACAACCAATTATAAACAATAACCTTTTACTATTAAATTCAGACAAATTAATACTATGTCTAGCCAGGGCATGCAGGCACCTGTTGTGTACAATTTTCCATTCATGAAATGCCAAGCCTACTCAGCAGACACCCAGTAAATTGTTGTTCCATGTTGAGGAACATAGGTCTTAGGGTGTGAGACATTGCCAGTCTTTATCAGCTACAGCTTCATCATTCAGCATAATTATAGAATCAGTTGAAATGTTTCATTTTGAGTCTTAATTTTCTTACAAAAAGTACAATTGTGTAAATGTTGGCTCACAGTTTCTTCAAACAGTGGAACAGCCAATTTATGCTGAAATTTCCAGATAATCTCATTGACATAACCCAGAACATAAAAACCATTGTCTTTTTACTAGCAGGGAAAACAACATAAAAAATCTTTTAAAATCATCAGAAATCACCAGGAAGATCTGCTTAAAATAATAGGCATAAACTTACACGTATTCAGGACTAACATAAATGCAGGGTACTGCATAATTCCACATGGAGGACAGAATTCTGTTAATGAGCAGCAGAGGGTTTTGGAATGAGTTTCACTAAATTCATGAAAAAGATGGGGAAATCCTGGTTTAGATTCAAAACTTCCAAAAGTCACCTACACCCAAATTTCTTCCACCTTTGGTGCTGAAAATTGACATCATGCTATTACTTTGTGATGCTGCAAACTTTGCTGCATTTTTAAAGAAATTCCAATGGTTAAATCTGTCATGATAATGTGGTAATCTGAGGTGCAGTACACTTTTAAGAGAATGTGAGCAGATTGACCACGTGAAAGTGTTACCCAATGCTGTGTGTAGCACGGGCTACAATGTTAACCAGTAGTTTAGAATAGGGCCTGGTTGGAGAAGCACATGTGTTAGTGCTCTGCTACTTGTTACTTGTGTAAATAACCAGCATGTGCTTCATCTTGCATTGGTCTCTGCATCCGCAGTATCTTGTTTACCAACTCACTCACCAGTAGCTAGGCGTGCAACCGTGTTCGCTGAGCAAAACAACTGGCGACGAGGCAGAGCACAACCAGTCGTCGACACCAAAGGAAGCCGCAGAAATTCAACAGGAGTGAATCAGCTGTACCTTGCCAGTACAGTATGGAAATAGGTCTGTTAAGTCACCCCTGATAGTGGTAGCAGGGGAGGGTCCAAGTCTAAATGGAGGAACTGGCTTAAGGAAATAAAGTTGGAGTGGACTAAGATTTTTCAACTCAGAATGAAAGATCTGCAAGAATTATTACAGAAATATGCCTCTGTTTTCAGGGAAGAGCTTGGGAAGCTTCAGGGGCTGTGAGCTAAAATCCACGTGGATCCCGGGGCATATCCCAGATTCTTGAGGGCGAGGCCTGTTCCCTATGCATTATGAGAAAAAGTTGATGTTGAATTAGACAGGCTGTAAAGGTTGGGAGTCTTACAACCTGTACAATTTTCTGAATGGGCAGCACCCATAGTTCCAGCACTAAAGCCTGACCAGAGTGTGCAAATATGCAGGGACTACAAGTTGACCGTTAGCAAAGTGGCCAGACTTGACAGGCATCCTATACCAAAAACTGATGAATTGTGCTCCAAGCTGTCAGGGGGAACCCCATATATGAAACTCGACATGAGCCACGCTTACCAGCAAGTCGAGCCAGTAAAGGCCATTTGGGATTTCGTAGCTATCAACACACATTGGGGGTTATGCCAGTATACCAAGTTACCCTTCGGAGTCTCATCGGTTTGTGCCATTTTCTAACAGACATTGGATTTGCCCCATATTGTGGTTAATCTCAATGATGTCCTAGTAACAGGACTAACTGATGAAGGACACCTGGCTAACATGGAAGAGGTATTGCAGTGTTTCTCACAAGCTGGAGTAAATTTAAAAAGAGAAAAATGTATCTTCTTAGCAAAAGAAGTGATTTACCTGGGTCATAGGGTCGACTCGCAGGGCCTTCGCCCAGTAGAAGACAAAGTGAGAGCAATTCGTGAGGCGCCAGCACCGAAAAACACCATGGAACTCATGTCCTTCTTGGGAATGATTAAGTATTAGGGCCGTTTTCTCCCAAATTTGTCAACAGCACTGGCTCCATTATACGGTTTGCTCAAGGAAAACCACAGGTGGACTTGGCAAGCTCCACAACAACAGACTTTAATGACAGTAAAGCAGTTGCTACATTCGGCCCTGTTGGTACATTTCGACCCAAAGAAAGAATTTATTTTGACCTGCGATGCATCCCCGTATGGAGTAGGGGCAGTACTCTCCCACCGGATAGCGAATCAAGAACATTCAGTGTTGCAGAACGAACATGCTCACAAATAGAGAACAAAGGCTTATCCATTGTACTTGTTGTTAAGAAGTCCCACCAATACATCCATGGTTGCCATTTCACCATTGTATCTGACCACAAGCCACTACCAGGCTTGTTTGGGGAAGATAAGGCAATACCCCCAATTGCCTCTGCACACATCTAAAGGTGAGCACTGATTCTAGCTGCTTACAAATATACTTTTATCCACCAGCCAGGAAGCCAGATTGCAAATGCCGACTCACTGAGCCGATTACCTCTAAAAGACAGCAATGTGAACGTCCCAATTCCTCAAGAACTTGTCTTGTTATTAAACTTTCTGGATTCATCACCAGTACATGCCAAACAAATAAGAGAGTGGACAGACCGCAATCCAGTTTTGTCTCGTGTAAGGGAACAAGTCTTATACAGGGATGGTCTAACGAGCCATAGTCTTTTTTTCTCATTCATTCATGGGATGTAGATGTCGCTGGCTGGACCAGCATACACTTGCATCCCTAAGTGCCCTTGAGAATGTGACGATGAGCGGCCTTCTTGAACTGCTGCAATCCATGTGGTGTAGGTGCACCCACAGTGCTATTAGGAAGGGAGTTCCAGGATTTTGACCCAGCGACAGTGAAGGGACGGTGATATATTTTCTAGTCAGGATGGTGAGTGACTTGGAGGGGAACTTCCAGTTGGTGGTGTTCCCATCTATCTGCTATCCTTGTCCTTCTAGGTGGTAGTGGCTGTGGGTTTGGAAGGTACTGTCTAAGGAGCCTTGGTGAATTCCTGCAATGCATCTTGTAGATGGTACACACTGCTGCCACTGTGCGTCGGTGGTGGAGGGAGTGAATGTTTGTGGATGTGATGCCAATCAGGTGAGCTGCTTTTCTCCTGGATGGTGTAAAGCTTCTTGAGTGTTGTGGGAGCTGCACTCATCCAGACAAGCGGGGAACATGCCATCACACTCCTGACTTGTGCCTTGCAGGTGGTGGACAGGCTTTGGGGAATCAGGAGGTGGGTTCCTTGTCGCACGATTCCTAGCCTTTGACCTGCTCTTGTAGCCACAGTATTTATATGGCTAGTCCAGTTCAGTTTCTGGTCAATGGTAACCCCCAAGATTTGATAGTGGAGGATTCAGTGATGATAATGCCATTGAACTTCAAGGAGCAATGGTTGGATTCTCTCTTGTTGGAGGTGGTCATTGCCTGACACTTGTGTGGTGTGAATGTTACTTGACACTTGTCAGCCCAAGCCTGGATATTGACCAGGTCTTTCTGCATTTAGACATGGACTGCTTCAGTATCTGAGGAGTTGCGAATGGTGCTGAATATAATGCAAGCATCGGCGAACATTCCCACTTCTGGCCTTATGATGGAAGGAAGGTCATTGATGAAGCAGCTGAAGATGGTTGGGCCAAGGACATTACTCTGAGGAACCCCTGCAGTGAAGTTCTGGAGCTGAGATGACTGACCTCCTACAACCTGTGTGCCGCAGATGCATCTGTCCATGACATAATTATTGATGAAGAGATGTCTAAGGACACATTTGAGTCTCATAACGCCAAATTTAGAGAGGAGAGTAGAGGAAAGTCAGGAGGCCCAGAAAAATGAACACAATTACCACAGTCATGAAAGAAATTTCACTGTTGGAGACACAGTTTTTGCAAAGAACTTTCGAGATGGGCTCAAATGTCCTTAGACATCTCTTCATCAATAACTCTGCGGGGAAAATACCAGTGGCCATGTCTGGCGTAGTCCTATAGCTGAGTAGGAAACGTGATGATCTAGTTGCAATAGAGCCTCCATTCAGTTTTTTCATTCCGGGCTTGAAGGTCAGGACTGCCTGTTTGGCCAAACCATTGGATGCAGGTGTAGTTAGTGCTGTGACAGGACCCCTTTCCTATCACATTTCGGTCAAAGGTCGGATAATTAGGAAATACGTAGAACACCTCAGGAAAAGGGAAACAGATCCACAAGAAAGGATGGGCCAAGCATTCCCGTCAGAATCTACACTACATGTGGAAGGAACTCCCCTTGGTTTGGAAGTGCCTGTAGGATCCGTTGAGCCTGAGAGAGTCGAAGAAACAAATTTACAGGATCCTACTGGAGAGCCTAGTGAACAGATGACTCCTGAGAGGTAGGCCTCGGATAAATCATCCAAAGTCAGAGAACTACGACGTTCGACACTTTTGAAGAAGCCTCCAGAGAGACTGAATTTGTAAGTAGCTTATTTATGTAAATAGTTGATATATTGTAAAGATTGTAAATTGTATTTTTGAGTAAAAGGGGAAGTGGTAACCTGAGGTGCAATACACCTTTAAGGGAATGTGAGCAGATTGACCAGGTGACCGCATTACCTAACTGCTGTGTAGCGCGGGCTATAATGTTAATCAATAGTTTAGAATAGGGTCTGGTTTGAGAAGCACACATGTGTTAGTGCTCTGTTACTTGTGTTAATAAACAGCATGTGCTTCATCTTACATTAGTATCTGTGTCTGCAGTATCTTGTTTACCAACTCACTCACCAGTAGATAGGCGTGCAACCGTGTTAGCTGAGCAAAGCGACCCAACAGCAGGAACATAACAGATAAAGTCATGAAAATGTCTTGGGATGTTTTACTGTGTTAATGTTATATAAATATAAGTTATTGCTGTTGTTGTTTGGTGCATCAAAGTTTTATGGAAGGAAAATGGAGCTTGCACGCAACCAATGCAATCTCAAAAATTAAAGCTGCAAGTTAATCCTCTTCTAACAATCTTGTTGAAAATGTGGTACTCAGCTGTATAGGTCAGGGAGTTACTTGGTTCGTTGGATTGTTTAATTTAGTGTGAATTAATCTGAATAGCAACAGAGGCACTACAATTGTCCTCACTGACTCTGGGCTATGGAAAGAACATTGACCAGGGTTCGTATCTGAAATGAAAGCAAAATACTGTGGATGCTGGAGACCTGAAATAAAAACAAGGCGCTGGAAAAGCCTAGCAGGTCCGGCAGTATCTATGGAGAGAGAAACAGAGTTAATGTTTCAAGTCTCTTCTGAACTTTTTATTTTGCATTTGAAATGGCTGTTCAGTGACTAAAGATTACAGGTGAAGACAAGTGAACAAGGGAGTATTGTGTATAACATTTGTATTCAAGTCACATTCTATCCATGAGCAACCTAAGAGATTTACCACATTAATATTAATTATGTTTAATACAATACGGTGATCTCTGTTTTATGTACACTCATTTTATTTTAATTGTCCATTCGTTGAAAACAAATGGTGCTAAACACAGCTCCCATTAAAAATGCATTAAAATTAATTATTTCGTTCATACTGAAAAAGTATAGATAATTAGAGTTTGAATTCAAATTGATGTCAAGCTGCAACCAATGAAATGTGCTGACTGTTGTAAATTCAGTATAAAGCGTCAAGAATGCCACCTGGTTGCAGCGCTTTGTAAAGTGGAGAGAGAGAGAACAGCTTGAGAACATGGTTAGCCAGAAGTACAAGTCCAACTCCATTGAGGTAAAATAAACAATCATCCAATATATGAAAGGTCATCCTGAGGAAATGAAGGAAGTAACAGCACAGAAATGTATCATAGCTCCCACCAACTTTTCCATATTCTGAAAAAATGAGTATAGAATCACAGTAAAAATTGTGTAGGCAGTGGAAGAGGATGAACATGTCAGCTTGTCCCAGCATTGAATCAATTAGCCATCCGAACTACCTTGCCTCATCTTGGTGGAGAAGGCAAATGAGTTCTCCAAATAATTTGGAGCTGGCCCCGTTTTGGCATCTTGGGATCAGTATTCTCAAAGACTACTATGTAATCAAGTCCAAGCACAGATGGTGTTCTCATAGAAAGCACGAACAACTGGATGGCTGGTGGTAAACTGCTTGAAATTTTATCTCATTATAAGTCTGAAGATGAAATTGGCTTTTTTTAAAATAAGCTTCACCCATACAGAACACAGATAATCAACAAAAATTTGGAAAAATGCTCAGCATTTGTGTTCATGTAATATATAGTGTGCCATTCATTAAACTGTTACGTTGCAGGTTAACTGATTTTTTAAAACTGAGGTGTCTTCTAATTAAACAGAGTAGGCTTTATTCCCTTACTTTAACATAAGTAAGGTAGGAAACATATTAACCTCCAGTAGTAGTAAGTCACTGATTTCTTATCTGGAATAGCTGGAAACCCAACTGAAATGTAGATACTATTTTCTTTGTCTTTAATTTAAGAAATGTATTGGGTTCAAACCTGCCAGAAGTTAAGGTATTAATGCAGAAGTGTAGGCCTAGATTTTCTGTTTCTGCAGAATTAGATTCTCCAGCTGGGTTAAACCTCTGTCTACCAGAGAACCCACCGTAACCCTAGCTAATCCCTCCTTAATCCCTTTCAATCAACAGAGGGGCCAGTAGGCACATCCTGGCACAAGAGAGCTGAGGCCGAACAGAATCATTGACCACAATCATTGTGTGAATCAAAATGGAATATGAGCCGTGAATCAGAATTTAGCATGCCTTTCCTATTGACAATTCCTTAGTACCAAGTTAAAATATCAAGCAGTTGTTGCAATAGCTATTTGCTCTTCAATGATTTGTTGTAGTTTGTTCCAGCTTTCAGGAGATTAAAATTTATCATTCTGCAAAGTTTCTGGAAAAGTGGAATCGGTGTTGAGTAAATACTCAATGCTCCTGATGAAGGCTTTGACATGCCAGAAAACTGCTATGTAATTTTTGCAGATTACAGGCTTCAGGTCTGAAATGTGTCCTTTATATGTAGACGGTTATGGAATTTGAAAAGTTTATTGTTAAATGTAAAAGAAAAGCAAAAATCCGCAGCTGTCCAAAGAGAAATAACTTCCTATTGATCAGAGTTCTCATAAATTAGAATGTGGTAAAATGTTTAATATGTATGTAGAATAATCACATTTAGTCAAAATCTAATTTGCAATTTGGGTCTAGGTGTGGATCTTTGTACTCATGTACATTTAATGATTCCAAAAAGTAATTTTATTTTCTCCTCCTTTGTGTAAAACACTTGCACTATTTATTTCCTCTTGCATTGCACAGCACTCCAACAGTGTAGGCTTTCAGTAACTTAATCCTTAGGGCGGAATGGTCCCAGATTTGCACTAAATGCAGTAGCAGGCGCGAAAACGAATGTTTTTCCTGCTGGCCACAATGGTGGCTTTTCATGCCGTGTTGTCCTAATCCTGTCTCATTAATCATGCATTCCCAGGCAACATACCATTTCGATGGCAGGCAGGCTCTCATTCAGGTGGTATATTTTCAAGTCAGAATTGTGTGTGCCTTAGATGGGAACTTGCAAGTGATTGTGGTCCCAAGAGCTTGTTGCCCATGTTCTTCTGGAGCAGGGGGTAGAGGTCATGGGTTTGGAAGGTGCTGTTGAAGAAGCCCAGGCAAATTGTTGCAGTGTATCTTGTATATAATACACACTGCTGTTACTGTGCACAAGTGGTGGAGGAACTGGATATTTAAGGTGGTGGATGGAAGTGCCAGTCAATTGAGGTGCTTTGTCCTGATTGGTGTAGAACGTTTTGAGTGTTGTTTTAGCTGCACTCTGTTTTGGATGAGATGTTAAAGCGAGACCACATCAATGTGTTTGGATGGATGGTAAAAGATCCCATTGTCACTATTTCAAACAAGAGCAAGGGGGTTACCCCCGGTATTCTGGCCAGTGTTTCCAATATTTATCCCTCGGTCAACATGAAAAAAAACAGATTATCTGGTCCTTATTTCATTGCTGTTTGTGGCAGTTTGCTGTGCACTACTGCATTTTCTACATTGTAATAGTGACTGCACTTCAAAAAGTACTTCATTGACTCTAAAACACTTTGAGATATCCAGTGGTTATGAAAAGTGCTATATAAATGCAAGGCCAGGGTTTTCCATTTGTCGGGCAGGCTTGGCAGGAGTGGACAGGGGCGGTCACAGAGCTGACCGCTGCCCTCGATCGGCTCCGCACTGCGATTTCATGCAGGTCTGCATGGATCACGAGCAGTAGCGCTGAGCACTACCTGTGCAGGTAGGGGGGAGGAGGGAGAGTTGGGGCCAGCGCTCTTATGCACATGCACACGAAAGAGTGCTTCAATCTCCCTGAGGCACAGGACTGCCTCAGGGAGATTGAAGTGCTTTATTTAAAAAAATAAATAAATACAATAAAAATTTAATGAATTCAAAAATTCAAAAAAAGTTTTTATTTAATTTGTAAAAGCCTTAGGAAACCTCGTCCCACTTGTGGATGAAGCCCGTGCATGAACCCCAAGTCTTCCTTTTTTCTCGACTCTCCTTAAAATTGCTCATTTTCTACCATAACTCCAAGCTTCACCCTGAATTTCTTGTTGGGAAATATTCTACATGTGAAATGTGTTGTAGAGGAAGATCAGAATTTCTGTTCTTGAAAGAATATTGGATTGAGTGTTCTTTTGTATAATTTGGTAAATTTGTCAATAAGCACTCATTGCAATTCTGTCATTCTGACCTGATTTCAATTGTTTTGTTAAAACCTCACACATCATCATTAAAACATAACTGTGCTGCTCCCCAAAATGTGCATTCTGTCATAATGATTTGATGAGACAAAAATTGCTACTTGGCTTGCACAGCAGCCTGTGAGAACAAATAATAGAAATTCTCCTCCTCCTCCCCCAACCTCCTACAAAGCTGCTGTAGTCACCTTCAAAAGTACCCGATTCTCCTGCTTGGCGTGTTGTGTGTTTAGCATCTGTTATTATACTGGAATTTAGTGAGACTGCTTCATAGTACCAATAAATCAACTAGCTCATTACTTTATCTTTGTACTGGGTCATGCAGAGTGCAATGTATTCTATGTGTAATGCTGGATGCTGGCGAGTTCTACAGATAATAAATGTATTAGAAGAGCCATGCTTAGTTATGGATGTGTGTTAAATTCTTTGCTCCAAGTGAATAATGAATCCTTTATGTTACTGAAGATCTTAGGAATTCCACTAGACATCATGACAATTCAGATATGTGGTTAGAACCACATTAGACAGCCCAGGTACTCAGAAATGAAATCTGTACAGCTCTGAAGGGTAGGAATGAGGTGTTGACATCAATCCAAAAAAAAAAATGCTTGGTGATAGTTCATGAAGGGTTAAGCAGACTAATTAAACAAATTAGGTCCTTTGAAACTTCCTGGAAAACTTTGATAAAACTGACATTCTCTTAGAAATAGCTGGATTCTTTTTCAAATAAAATGGATATAGGTTTTATGAAGTATACATACACATAAACCTATGGGTCCATATTCTACCTCTACACACTTTAGCTAGATCAACCCAGTTGCTGATATATTAACTATATGGGAATTTTATGCCTGTAAAACTCAGAAAAACAGCCTGTTTTGAAGGTCAGTCTTTGGGGAAAAAAGCAATCTGCTCAAACATAATTACCAATCTTCATAACCAATAAACACTTGGTGTAACAGAGCCAAGTTTTGACATACAAAACCAAAATACAGTGGGTGCCGGAAATCGCAAATAAAAGTAGAAAATACCATGCTAGAAACATTCAGCGAGTCTGGCACCAGATGCAGAGAGAGAAACCTAGTTCCAGGTCCTTGTGCAGGTTCCAACAAAATGTCAACATCATGAAACATGGGGCTGAATTTTATGGGGGTGGAAGGGCAGAGGGGTGTACAAACCCTCAGAAGAAATGTCGGTCCCAAGCCAACTGATGTTAAATAAGGCCGTCCCACAACCATAATGCCCTCCAGGTGGCCATTAAGTAGGTGCCCATCAGTGGGAAGAAGTCCCGCCCTTGAGAGTTGCTGGACAATCTGATTGGCTGGCAGTTCTAACAGCCCCAGCAATGCTTCAACTCAGTGGTAGGCAGTACTGGGACTGCAACCAGGCCCCAGGATGAAGGCAACATCCTGGAGACAGCAAATTGGGGGTATTGGACAGGGGGGGATTAGGAAGCTTAGGGAGGTGGGCATGGGAGGTCGGGGTGGTGGGTTTTAGTGGCCAGGTGGGAAGTGGCAAAGGGGTAACATCTTTGGAGGGGTGCCCTTGTTGTGCACAGGGCATCCCCAGAGGACATTTTCCTGCCTGCTTTTTAACCAGTTTGGTTAACAAAAAACAACCTACACACTTCCACCTGCCTGCCCACACCAAATGTATTATGGAGTGAGCAACATAATATTTGGGTCAACTGGCCCGTAAACAAACTCAATTGCCTATTAATTATTATTTTTTAAATGGCAGTCAGGCTGCCAATTTTGGCGGCTGCCAACCTACTGTTTTATGAGGATCAGGTTGGGGGTGGGCTGGATGGCAGTGGGTTAGCCACCCATCATATTTTAGGTGCCATTCCACCAAAACCATGCTCGGCGGAGGAGGGGGTGGGGGGGTGGGGGGGCGGGTGGGTGTCAAAATCCAGCCTATTGGCTGTGATTTTAACCCATTCAGAATCCATTGACCTGCACAGAGATTAAATCAAACCCATTAACTCTGTTTCTCTCTCCACAGATGCTGCAATATTTGTTGAATATTTGAAGCATGTTCTGTTTTTATTCCAAGTGCTTACATGTCCCATTGAGACTTGGCTCAAAGCAAGTAACGTTATAATTGAATTAATTAAATTCTTTATGATGCACTTTTATGATCTTACAATTAAAATATTTGCATATTAAATTTCATAGGATAGATCAGGCAAACGAAAGTTCATTCATTTTACTTCAACTCTTTGTAAACAGCTTTTTTATTTATTTGTATTCAAGAACATGCGATGTAAATGTGTTATATAATATTAAATAATTTAAATTTGTTGAGTTTAAAGAACATAATATTCCTATGGCAACATGTCCTACAGTTGTATTGAATTTATCACAGCAGTCTGCCTCAGCAGAGCAGCTTTAAATGGTCACCATAAGAGGATTTGGGGAAAATAAAAGTAATTATGTTACCTTTGTAAACAATTCACAGCAGTGGTGAGTCATCAAATTGGGCGGTTAATTAGCAATGGTTGCATTGGTTTAGATATCTTCCAAAAAAACACTTTGATCTGATTCAGGTGTAAAGTATATACATTCATAGTTACTGTGAAACATATTATTTAAGGAGGATTCTATGTTGTGAAGGTAGAATGGAGAGCATCTTCAGGCAGAGCTAGTACGTAAATACCTAGGTACAGGGAATATTACAAAAATTATGTATTTTGTCATATTGCACTTGAAATGGATGATCAATACTACATAGCCATATAACCAATTGGAATTACAACTATAAATGGATTCTTCATGAAACACTTTTGTTCCAAATTGATTCATTTTTCAACCTTCTTCCTTGGAGCTCTCCAACTCTTGATCCAACATGTCTAATACAACTGCTGTTATGTCAAGGAATCTAGACAATTTGAGCCCTCTTCAAACAGAGAGCTTGCATGGCTACAAGGTAGTGAGTATCTGTAGCATGGACAGCTTTTCTAGTTTCTTAGGTTCAATCAGTACAAGTACCCAAAAGCAATACAACAAAGCATTTAACTTTGTTATTATTTGTTGATAAAACTGGACTTTCAAATTCTAAAGTTCCTGATCTGTGACCCTACATTCACTATAATATCTCTGAAGCTGTTCATTTGATAACCTGCTCCCTTGCCTTTTGATGCCCTTACCCGGAGAACAAGTGTCCCCTTTTCCAGTTCTTCCCCCAAATATAGTCGTAAATATGGACTTCATTTCCTCAAGTCCAAGGATTGTAGACTCGAGGCAGAGCTCACCTTCTACATTATTATATTCTAACTCTTTCAACTTTCTCTCTTATATTGTACTTCAAGTACTGCTTTTGCTGACTATGAAGGATCCAGGTTAAATCTGAGGGGAGATGGTGATGTTGTGATAATATCACTGGACTAGTAATCCAGAGGCCCAGGCTAATAATGCTCTGGGTTCAAATCCCACCATGGCAGCTGGTGGAATTTAAATTCAATCAATATAATCTGAAATTAAAAGCTAGTTGCAGTAATGGTGACCATGAAATGATTGTTGTAAAAACCAATCTGGCTCACTAATGTTCTTTAGGGAAGGAAGTCTGTCATCCTTATCTGGTTTGGCCTACATGTGATTCCAGACCCACAATAATGTGGTTGATTCTTAACTGCCCTCTGAAATGGGCCTAGCAAGCCATTCAGTTCAAGGATGGGCAACAAATGCTGGCCCAGATCCCATGAAAGAATAAATTAAAACTAATCTCCTCATGTTTCAGAGAGTTCCTTTTGATATTTTGAGCTGAGAGCTAAACTTCTCTATCATTGCAGGAGATCATCGTTACCATGACCACTTGCTTCCACCTCTGCAGCATCACGTGTCTCCAGCCTGCCTCAGTGTACCTGCTGCTAAAATCCTCATCTATGCCCAAGTACTCTAATATTCTCCTAGCCAGCCTCCCAGCTTGAACTGTCCATAAACTTGAGCTCATTCAAAACTCTGCTGCTCTTAACTCAATTTGCACCAAGGCCTGTTCACTAAATCACCCCTGTGCTCGCTGACCTACAATGGTTCCTAGTCCGGCTTTGTCTTGATTTAAAAATTCTAAACCTTGGGCTGGATCTGGTGGAGCCAGCCAGAGAGGTTATGATGGTGGGGGTACCCGCATTGGATTCCAGGCATCAGGAAAACTGTCCCAATTAGGTCGGGGGTGGGAAGGGCTCAATGCACGAACACCACCAGTAAGGGAATTAGGCTCATTAATGGGTCATTTAAAGCCAATTATCCCTGAGCCCACCAGAATTTAGTGGTAGCTCAGGGATTCTCTCGAACTTGAACAATTTCCTGTGCCCCCTGAAGGCCGCCCAGCAAATCCTGTTGGGTTTACTGCAGCCTCATAGGCGGGGGCTCTCATTGACAGGTGCTCTGTGCCTGATCAAAGGACCCAACATCGGGAAGCAGGGGTTGCTGAAAGCCATTCCCTCTTCCCTTCCCGACCCCCCCCCACCACCCCGCCCCCACCCTCACCCGGTGACCCCTCCCCACGATCCCCATCCCACAGTCACTCACCCGTGCCCTGGGATCCAGTGGCAATCCTGGGGCTGGGCCCAGTGCATTACCAACAGCAGACACCACTCCCATTGGCACTGCCTGCAATAAAGAGATGCCAGCCTCTGATTGGCTGGCAGCTTTCAGGGGTGGGATTTCCACCCTCCAGAGGCCTTAATCCTGTGGGAGGCCCGACGTTAGATGGTTTGTGTCAGGCCTCCCCCTTGCAAGTAACATATGGTTCTCGCTGGTTCTCCAACTGGTGGGGTGTTGGCAGGAGGTGGGCGGTAGTAGTGGGGGCCCACGTCGCTGGAACAAAATCCAGCCCCTTGTTTTTAAATCCCTCATAGTCCCACTCCCTTCCTATCTCTGCAAAATCCTCAAGCCCCACAAACCTCCTAGATTTTTGCACTACATTTTATACTTGCCAACATTATTGTTATAATTTATGATCTGTTATAAGTGATGAACAAATTTATTGTCAATGTTTGCAGAGTATACCTTTGCATAAATAAAAAAACAGGTCAAATTGATCTAAACTTTAGGTAAGAGACAGTGTTTGCAAGTATACTGGGACAAGCTAATGAATGAACATCCATAAGGCATGTCTGCAGCTAAACACAGAGTCGGACTGGACTGAGAAGGTTGAATTGCTTATTTCCAAATTGACTTTTCAACAAGATTTCAGAGGACTAAGCATATCTTAACATCAGTCCCTGGTTTCAGGAGAGAACAAAAAGGAGAAAAATGTAATGAAGAATAATTTTTCAAAATTAAACAATACCCCACAAACGTGAAGTAACTGCAGCTCAAAGCTGGAATTTAAATGTGTCTGTGCAGTCTGCCCCTCCCTAGCTACTACATACCCTAACTCTCAATGTATGTGTGCAGCTTGTATCCATTACTGAGCTGTCTACTCTCAGATTTGTGGAAGAATGTACCAAATGGACAGCGACTGTTTTCAGTTCCCACCACAATCTCTGTTCCTTAACAACTCCATCCATCCCCCTAGCAAGCATCTGAGGCTGAACCAGACTTTTTGCAAACCTGGTGTCATGTTTGACCTTGAGATGAGCTTCTGACCTCATAATTCACACCATCACTAAGACTGCCTATTTTCACTTCTGTAACATCACCTGACTCCACTTCTACCTCAACTCATCTGCTGCTGAAACCCCCAGCCATACCTTAGTCATCTCTAGACTAAACTTTATGCACACCTACCACATTCTATCCTCTGTAAACTTGAGGTCATCCAGGACTTTACGGCCCAGGTCCTAACTCTCACCAAGTCAGGGAGAGGGAACAGGGAGAGGTACTAAAGAGGGAACACAGAGGGGATCCGGGGAGAGGGGTCAGGGAGAGGTCCCAAAGAGGGAACCCAGAGAGGGAATCCAGGGAGAGGTCCCCAAGAAAAAGAAAGAAATGGAGAAGGAGCCACCGAGAGGGGGAGCAAGGAAAGAGGCTGCAAGTAGTAAGAGTACTGCAGTCGGCAGGCTTTAAGTAATGAGGGCTCAGGAGAAACCCTGGAGATCTGGGAAGGCAGCTGAAGGTTAGTGATTCTGTGCTGCAGGCTGTTGGGACAAAGGTAGCCCTTTGGAATAGTGGTATTCTGCTTGATGTGGCTGAAAAGCTGAAATTGTGCTAGTGAATTGGTTCTGGAGAGTGCAGACTCAGGAATCCAGGGGAATAGGGTCTTAGAAAATGAGATTGAAACCCTGGGAGGCAAGCAGTCATTGAGGCAGTCTAAGCCAGAGCAATCTTTGGAGAGAATTACAAGGCTAAATATTCAAAGGTGAAGACTGGAATTCTTCATGAGAGAGATAGAGTTTCAATGAGATTGGTTGTCTCAGTGTTTACTGATATCTGGGTGGGTTGCTGAGAAGCACGTGGGATCTGTCTTGGTCGCATTTGCCATTTATTGTGCAGTGTACTGTGTTCGACCACAGCATGCCTGCTAATTCACATGTACCTCATATTAACTGAAGGTTAGAGTTTAAGATGGGACAATTTACAATGTCTATCTGGAATATTTGGAATTCCTAACCTATATTCTCTACCTTTCTAACTCTCTCTCCTTCTTTAAGGTACTGCTTAAAATCTACCTCTTTGACCAAGTTTTTGGTCATCTGCCCTAACATGCTCTGAGTCAAATTTTGTTTGATAACGTTCCTGTGAATTTTACTACATCAGATACAAGCGCTGTTGCTAAATGTGGCAATAGCAGCTCAGTGTTACAATTTCACATTTTGTGTGAAAACAGCTGCAGTCCTTTTTGTCCAACAGCTGTGTACAGTTAAACAATCTTCAGCCACCTGATAGCTTAAATAGTCATTTAATTAGAAGTCTTTTCAGATATCTCAGGCAACACTGGCATCCTATGTTTCTGACAACCCTTTCCACAGAACTCTGAACCAAAGTATGGATAATCCAATGATTCCGTTACATAGCTATATTTTCTTAACTAACCACAGGCTGATGTTCTTCAATCAATGGTGCAACTCAGAACATGGACTGAAGCAACCTCACTGAATAGTGCTGATCTTATTGTTCTCCATCATCATGACATCATCTGTATGGGGAATATGTTACAGCACAGAGGGAGTCCATTTTGCCTATGGACCCACTCCTGCTCCCCCACTCTTTCCTCATATTTTCCGACAAAAATTTTCCTTTCCAAGTGTTTATCCAATTTTCTTTTACAAGTTACTGTGGAATTTGCTTCCACCTATATGTAAAAGTATTTATCTGAACCTTTCTTCCATCTGAATCTTTTGCCCATTAGTGTACATTTATGTTCCCTGGTAACCAGCCTACCCACCAGTAGAATTTTTTTTTCCATATTTTCTCATTTCTCTTATTTTGAACACTTCTATTCAATCTTCCTTAACCTTCTCTGCTCTAAGGAGGTCAAACCCAACCTCTTGTGTTTTTCCATTGCAGAACTCCTTCATTCCTGATATCATTCTCTACAAGGCCTTACTGTCCTTTCTAAAGTGTGGAGCCCAGAACTGGACACAATACTCTAGCTGAAGCCAGGGTTAACATAACTTCCTTCTTTTTGTACTCAATTTATAACACCATGGATTCATATGCTTTTTAATAGCTCTTTTTAATAGTTTTACCAATTTGTCCTGCCACCTTCAAAGGTTTATATATGTGAACTCTTCTGCATCCCCTTTAATATTGTATCATTTAGTTTATATTGCTTTCCTTACTTCTCTTCCAAAATGCATCACTTCACACTTCTCTGCATTAAATTTAATCTGCTATGCATCCACATATTTCACTAGTCTTGTGTTTTTACCTGAATGGCTAGATTTATGAATTTCAATGCCTCCAGGACCATTTCTTCTGACCAAGAACAATGGAAAAGTTATTTTCCTGTTAAGTTTTTTTTTACAAGACATGGGTTAGGTGGAAAGATCTTAGCTACTTTTTCTTCATGCTGCTCAATCCAGTTTCATACTCAATGGTTTCCTGCCCCTAAATGCCAAGTGTTGTTGTTTCCATTAGGCGTCAGCCTTGGATCTGTGGAGTGCACTCACCTCTGAATCAGAAGGTCCTTAGTTCAAGCCCCACTGCAAGTGCTTGAGCACTTAATCTAGACTGACACCAGGGCAATGCTGAAGGAGTGGTGCACTGGTGGAGGTGATGTCTTTCAGATGAGATGTCAAATCAAGGTCCATCTGTTATCTTGGGTATGTTAAAGATGTTAAAGATTCCATGCCGCTATTTGAAGAAGATCAACAGAGTTCTTCTGGTGTCCTGGAAACAATATTCCCTCAACCAACATTCCTAAAACAGTTTACCTAATCTTTCATCTCATTACTGTTTGTGGCACATGCTACACTCAAATTGGCTGCTGAATTTCCCCATATTACATCATTGACCACACTTCCTAATTACTTCATTGACTGTGAAATGCTCTGGGACATCCTGAAGTCCATGAAAGTGCTACCTAAATGTGAGTTCTTTCTTTCTTACCTCACTGTAACCAGATCTGTGCAATATTTCCTGGTACCGTGACCATTAACATCAGGATGGTTGCAATTTGTGGAGCCATAACTAGTTCTACTCTAGCTGCCAATCTCTGTTAGAAGGTCACTACAGGAGTCTGCTGACTTACACAAGCTTTTCTTGGCAGGCTATAAAGTTTATTTTAAAGAAGTTGGCGAGAACAGTGTGTTCCTCCCAAAGAAATGCAATTGTCCCCTTTTGAATTATATGGTACTGATTATAATATTACTAAAATATTACACAAAAAATAGGCATTGATGAGTATGATTAATCCCATACCCATGTTAAATTGCTTACTTGCAGTTTTTTTTGGTTAAATTTTGTGACAATGTACGTGTGGTAAACCGTTTGACATTCCTGTCTATCCTTATAAATACATGTTGTGGATTAATTCTTCTGAATGCCTTACTTCTTACAAGGACAGGGAGTTTATTTGTGAGAAAGTGGCATGAACAGCAAAGGTGGATGTTAAAAAAGGCCTTCTTTCACAAAAATGTAAAATAAGTCTAACCTCTTTTGTAATCTAAGTGACTTATTTTAAGAGTGAGCCTTAGTCCTAGTCACCCTCTCTGTAGAGCTGTTAGGGATGCACACATTTAAGCCTGGTTCAATCTTTTGTCATGTGCCATTACTGAAAGAGAAGGAAAAGCTGGAATTACAATAATATTTCATGATAATTTGCTTCAGTAAAGTTTAGTTCAATGATTTAAAAAGTAGAAGTGCCTTAAACCAGACTGGCAGTGTTGTAAAACAAAGAAATATATGGACAATCCCTGCAGCCCTTTTCTTGGCAGTTCATCTTTCTTCCCATCCATAAGTCAGAGCTCTCAATGAAGCAGTGCTAGATACCAGGTGCAGCAGCATGCTTGACATTTAAAACAATATTGACATGGGGAGAGACTTGGCAGGTTCCACTCTGTACTTACAAGCTTACATTTATCCTGCAGGCTGCTATACCTTGATATTTTCATTCAGTCACAAGGTAGTCACCTGGGTCTTTTGAAAACACCCTTGTTTATATTGTTACAAGGACATGTTATTTTTAAAGACAACGGTACAATTTCTAATGCCTTGTTTCTGGCTGGGTTTTAATAAACTGTAATCCCATTAAGACAATGGAAAAACTGCCAGCCAGCTGAACAGACAACTTGCATTCTGCCCCAAATTGGGATGCAAAGGAACAGACTCTCAACACTCCTGCACCGCAACTCCCCACCCCTCGGGGAGAGTGAAAGATCCCATCTCCTTTTGACTTTTACTCTTCAAAAGTTTCTGAGATGAGACATTAAAAATGTAATTACCTGTTCGACAACACAATGACTAGAGCAGAAATGGTAATTGAATTCCTCTGTAATATACAGCCAGCAAGGCTTTTTAAGAGCTGTTTTACCAAGTCAGGACAATGACCGGAAAGATATACTGAAAGGCTGTAAGAGCTGTCTCTCTCTCTCTCTCTCCCTCCTTCCCTCTCCCTCTCCCTCTCCCTCCCCCTCTTTCTCTCTCTCTCTCTCGTGGAAGTATTGTGGACAATATTGCAGAGCAGCCATTCTAAGAAGAGAAACCTACTGCAAGATCTTGTGGGGATAAAACATAGAAATCTGCTCCATACAGCTACACCCTGGAAGACAACAGAACAAAACGGCTGCAACATGGAATCACTACAGTGGACCAGCCAAAGAACAGTTAACTACATATTTCTTTGATTATGTTCTTCATAAATTGTAAAAATTCTTTAACTCTATCCTCATATTCTACCATCTGTGCTAGTGTGTTTTTGGGGCCCGAGGAATGTGTGTAATGTATGAATGAGGGCCACAATTTACCTAGTTTTTTTTAAATTCAGCAAGTAGGGTCAATAAACCTATCTCGTTCTTTAATTTAAACTGAAAACACCTGTCTGGCTAATTATTTATAACCTGAAAGCATACATAGTAGAACTCCTGAAGTACTGGCAAAGCACACCCTCGCTAAATGCACAACAAAACCCTGTTACAGCCAGACGAGGAATCGTAAATTAGAGACGGAGTCAATTTTTACTCCTCCTCACATGGTCGTAACAATACAAAGTACCAAACTTTCTGTTAGGAAAGCTCCACTGTTATTCCACTTAACGGCCAGGTTCAGTGATCATTTGCAATACTTGGAGGAACATCATGATAGACTATTCAAACCATGCAAAACCAACGATGAAGGTGATCAGGGAGAATGACGTTAGTGTTAAAATACATGGTTTTGGAAGGTATGTTTGCAATGGCTCACAAGGTTCTTGGCTTTACCAAGTTATTAACATAATAATGACCAAGAAGACAGGGATAAGATGAGAACAGAAATCACAAAGGGAGAAAACCTAATCTGACCTTGTTCTTCTGCACTTTATGGCTTAAGGTTTCTTGTTCCTTTCCATCTATGTCCTGAAGTAACCACAGCACAAAGAGACAATAAAAATTGATTATTGACTTCTTCTGATGATTAATTTCTCCCAATTCAGACCACAGTATTGAATGATTTCACCTAATTGAGCCATTTTTTTTACAATTTGAGAAACTGCTGTACTTTCTCTCTGCTTCGGGGGATTTTTACAGGCTGAAAGCTTGCTGGACATTTTGTAGAACATTGAAAACCAAGTTTGCAGATACGGAACAATTTTGGATCAGCTATGAAAGAGAACATCCAGCCATTGTAAGGGTAGTTTGTTATAATCAGGGTCACCTTCCTTGCATAAGTGGAATGCCGTGCAGGAATCAACATTTAAATTTCTTTCTTCTCAACAAATTCTTTCTTGGCTGAATAAAGTTTGGAAGAATCTGTCACAGGATGGGAGGAGGGAGAGTTAACCATTTTTGAACATAGAAATGATTTCTTCCTGTGGTTTGGCATTTTACATTGGTAACATGGGGCAGGATTTTGCCCTTGGCAGGAGTGCTCGGTGGGGGCGGGAAGCCAACAGCCGCCCGCGATCGACTGCACACCGCGATTTCATGCGGACGGCAGTGCTGAGTGCTGCCTGTGCGGGCGGGGGGAGGAGGGTGAGCCGCCATGCGCGAGAAAGAGCGCTTCAACCTCCCTGAGGCATGGGCTGCCTCAGGGAGATTGAAGCGCTGTGTTAAAACAAAAATTAAGAGAATAAAAATTTAATAAAACATGTCCCCTCATGTGACTCTGTCCTACACGAGCTGGGACATGTTTTTAATTCAAAACTAAAGTTTTTATTTAATGTTTATTAGCTTTAGGAAACCTCATTCCGCTCGTGGATGAGGTTTCCTAAACAATGTAAAGGCCGCTTGGCCTTTTCGCCTGCCCGCCAACCGTTAGGTTGGATGGCAGCGTAAATTTGAATTTAATTAGATTGTTTGTGGCCTTAACAGGCCTTTTAATTAACAGCGGGCACTCAGCCGACTCCAGCGCGCGCCCGCCGAACAAAATATCGTCAGACTGCGCGATGACGTCAGGATGCACACCCAACGCCATCGCGCGTCATTTTACGCTCGGGCGGGTCAGGCGCACGCCCGTGTGCCGAGCACAATATTCTGCCCATGGTTTAAATTACCACAGCACATTTAGGGCTATACATGTGGACGTAAGATGCACACAACAATTACCATTTAGATAGCCACTTTAATAATACTAAATTGTTCAGAGGCACTTCACAGGAGCATAATCAAACAAAAGCTGATCGAGAATGACATAAGGAGACATTAGTTCAGATAGATAACCAGTCGTTTAATCAAAGAGATAGGTATGAAGGCATGTCTGAAAGGAGAGGGTGTTAGAAAGGGGGAGAGACTTAGGGAGGGAATCCCACAGCTTAGGACCTTGGCAACTGGAGGCCCGGCCGCCAAGCATGATTAAAATTGGTGATGTCGGGAGTCCAGAATTAGAAGAGTGCAGATAATGGGAGGATTTGTAGGCCTGATGAGGGTTCAAGAGATAGAGAGGGCTGAGGCTATGGAGGAATTTGAATCATTGAATCATAGAATGGCTACAGCACAGAAGGCGGCCATTTAGCCCATTGTGTCTGCACTGGCCCTCTGAAGGGCCAATCCACCTAGTGACACTCCCATGCCTTTTCCACTTAGCCCTGCAATTTTTTCCTTTTTAGATAATGATCCAATTCCCTTTTGAAAGCCTCAAATGACCCTGCCTCCACCACAATCTCAGGCATTGCATTCCAAATTCTAACCACTTGCTGCATGAAAATGTTTTTCTTTATGTCGTCATTGCTTCTTTTGTCAATTACCTTAAACCTGTGTCCTCTAATTCTTAATCCTTACACCAATGGAAACAGTTTCTCCATATCTATTCTGTCCAGACCCCTCATGATTTTGAGTACCTCTTACAAATCTCCTTTCAAACTTCTCTCTAAGGAGAACAGTCTCAAATTCTCCAATCTTTCTACGTAACTGCAAAGTCCCTCATCCCTGAACCGGTCTCATGAATCTTTTCTGCACCGTCTCTAATGTCTTCACAACCTAAAATGTGGTGCCCATAACTGGATATAATACTCCAGTTGACCTTGAACCAGTGTTTTATACAGCTTTAACATAGCTTTCTTGCTTTTCGATTGCTCTATTGAGAAAGCCCAGGATGCCATATGCTTTATTAACTGCTCTCTCAACCTGTCCTGCCACTTTCAATGATTTATGCACATGTACACCCAGTGCCCTCTGCTCCTGCCCCCTCTTTAGAAATATACTCTATATTTTATATTGTGTCTCTGCATTTTTCCTACTGAAATGAATCACTTCAGACTTCTCTGCATTATATGTCATCTGCCACCTGTCCACCCATTCCACCAACCTGCCTATTTTCTTTTGAAGTTCTACACTATCCACCTCACTGTTCACAATACTTCCAAGTTTTGCATGATCTGCAAATTTTGAAATTGTGCCCTGTACACGAAAGCCTAGATTCTATAATTAGGGAAATTGATAGCATCCTTTGTAAGCAGGATCGAGAGTCCCGCATGGTATGTTGCCTGCCCGGTGCCAGAGTGAGGGACATCTCTGACCAGCTTAAAAGGATATTGGAGCTGGAGGGGGAGGATCCAGTTGTTGTGGTCCACGTCTGGACAAATAACATAGGTAAGACTAGGAAAGAGGACCTGTTTGGGGATTATCAGGAACTAGGAACAAAATTAAAGAACAGGTCCCCAAGGGTTATAATCTCCGGATTACTACCCAAGCCACGTGCAATTTGGCTTGCGAGAATAAGGGAAGTAAACACGTGGCTAAGGGAGTGGTGCGGGAAAGAGGGGTTCCATTTCGTGGGGTACTGGCATCAGTATTGGAACAGGAGGGATCTGTACCGTTGGGACCCTGAACCAATCTGGGACCAATGTTCTAGTGAAAAGGGTAAATAGGGTGGTCAACAGGACTTTAAACTAGAAAGTTGGGGGGAAGGGAAGGGTAAAACTCCAAGAAGTATGACTAATGGGAAACAAAGCAGCAGGTTAGCATGTGGGGGGGGTGGATTCAACTTCACGGAAAATTATGAAAAAACTGAAAAGAAAGGAGAGCACAGGAGAGGCTATTAAAGTCTCCAGAACACAAAATAGGACAGAGTGTTTGGAAAGGGCTAGGAATCTAACTTCAAGCACATCAGATAAAGGGACAACAATGAGAAAGGGGATGGGAAATACAGGACTGAAGGTGTTGTATCTGAATGCACGCAGTATACGAAATAAGGTAAATGAGCTTGTGGCTCAGATTGAAATTGGCAAGTATGATGTGCTGGGCATCACAGAGACATGGCTGCAAGGGGATCAGGACTGGGAGCTAAATATCCAAGGATATACATCCTATCGAAAAGATAGGCAGGTTGGCAGAGGGGGTGGGGTTGCTTTGTTAGTAAGAAATTAAATTAAATCGATAGCAAGAAATGACATACGGTCAGATGATGTACAATCTGTGTGGGTAGAGTTGAGGAACCGCAAAGGTAAAAAAACCATAAGGGGAGTTATGTACAGTCCTCCGAACAGTAGTCAGGATGTGGGGCACAAGATACACCAGGAGATAGAAAAGGTGTGTAAGAAAGGCAAGGTTACAGTGATCATGGGGGATTTCAATATGCAGACAGACTGGGAAAATCAGGTTGGTAGTGGATCCTAAGAAAAGGAATTTGTGGAATGTCTACGAGATGGCTTTTTGGAGCAGCTTGTGGTGGAGCCCACTAGGGAACAGGCAATTCTAGATTTAGTGATGTGTAATGAGGCAGATTTGATAAGGGAGCTTAAGGTGAAGGAACCCTTAAGAGGAAGTGACCATAATATGATAGAATTTACCCTGCAATTTGAGAGCAAAAAGCTGGAATCAGATGTAACGGTATTACAGTTGAATAAAGGCAACTACAGAGGCATGAGGGAGGAGCTGGCCAGAATTGACTGGGAGATGAGCCAAGTAGGAAAGATAGTGGAACAGCAATGGTAGGAGTTTCTGAGAGTAATTTGGGAGACACAACAAAAATTCATCCCTAGGAAGAAGAAGCGTACTAAAGGGAGAACGAGGCAACCATGGCTGACAAGGGAAGTCAGGGACAGCATAAAAGGTAAAGAGAAAGCATACAATGCGGCGAAGAGCAGTGGGAAACCAGGGGATTGGGAAGCCTACAAAGACCAACAGAGGACAACTGAAAAAGAAATAAGGAGGGAGAAGATTAAATATGAGGGTAAACTAGCCAGTAATATAAAAGAAGATTGCAAGAGTTTTTTTTTAGATATGTAAAGGGTAAGAGAGAGGCAAAAGTGGACATTGGGCCACTGGAAAATGACGCTGGAGAAGTAGTAGTGGGGAGCAAAGAAATGGCGGAGGAACCGAATAGGCACTTTGCATCAGTCTTCACGGTGGAAGACACGAGTAACATCCCCAAAGTTCAAAAGAGTCAGGGGGCAGAGGTGAGTATGGTGGCCATTACCAAGGAGAAGGTGCTAGGAAAACTGAAAGGTCTGAAGGTGGATAAATCACCTGGGCCAGATGGATTACACCCCAGAGATCTGAAGGAGATAGCTGAAGAGATAGTGGAGGCGTTAGTGGTGATCTTTCAGGAATCACTCGAGTCAGGGAGGGTCCCAGAGGACAGGAAAATCGCTAATGTAACCCCCCTGTTTAAGAAGGGAGTGAGGCAAAAGGGAAATTACAGGCCGATTAGCCTGACCTCAGTCGTTGGTAAGATTTTAGAGTCCATTATTAAGGATGAGATTTCAGAATACTTGGAGGTGCATGGCAAAATCTGGCAAAGTCAGCATGGTTTCATCAAGGGGAGGTCATGCCTGACAAATCTGTTAGAATTCTTTGAGGAAGTAATGAGTAGGTTAGACAAAGGAGAGCCAATGGATGTTATCTACTTGGACTTGCAGAAGGCCTTTGACAAGGTGCCGCACAGGAGGCTGCTAAGTAAGATAAGAGCCCATGGTGTTAGGGGCAAGATACTAGCATGGATAGAAGATTGGCTGTCTGGCAGGAGACAGAGAGTGGGGATAAGGGGGTCCTTCTCAGGATGGCGGCCGGTGACTAGTGGAGTTCCGCAGGGGTCAATGTTGGGACCACAACTTTTCGCTTTATACATTAATGATATAGATGAAGGAACTGAGGGCATCCTGGCTAAGTTTGCAGATGATACAAAGATAGGTGAAGGGACAGGTAGTATTGAGGAGGCGGGGAGGCTGCAGAAGGATTTGGACAGGTTAGGAGAATGGGCAAAGAAGTGGCAGATGGAATACAACGTGGGGAAATGTGAGGTCATGCACTTTGGTAGGAAGAATAGAGGCATAGACTATTTTCTAAATGGGGAGAGAATTCAGAAATCTGGAGTGCAAAGGAACTTGGGAGTCCTAGTTCAGGATCCTCTTAAGGTTAACTTGCAGGTTGAGTCGGTAGTTAGGAAGGCAAATGCAATGTTGGCATTTATTTCAAGAGGACTAGAATATAAAAGCAGGGATGTGCTGCTGAGGCTTTATAAGGCTCTGGTCAGACCACATTTAGAATATTGTGAGCAATTTTGGTCCCCGTATCTCAGGAAGGATGTTCTGGCCCTGGAGAGGGTCCAGAGGAGGTTCACAAGAACGATCCCAGGAATGAAAAGCTTAACATATGAGGAACGTTTGAGGCCTCTGGGTCTCTACTCAATGGAGTTTAGAAGGATGAGGGGGGGATGATTGAAACTTACAGAACACTGAAAGGCCTGGAAAGAGTGGAAGTGGGGAAGATGTTTCCATTAGTAGGAGAGACTAGGACCTGAGGGCACAGCCTCAGAGTAAAGGGAAGACCTTTTAGAACAGAGATGAGGGGAAACTTCTTTAGCCAGAGAGTGGTGAATCTATGGAATTCATTGCCACAGAATGCTGTGGAGGCCAGGTCATTGAGTGTATTTAAGACCGAGATAGATAGGTTCTTGATTGGTAAGGGGATCAAAGGTTACGGGGAGAAGGCGGGAGAATGGTGTTGAGAAACTTATCAGCCATGATTGAATGGCAGAGCAGACTCGATGGGCCGAATGGCCTAATTGCTGCTCCTATGTCTTGTGGTCTTATGGTCTTATGGTCATTGATGTATATCACAAAGAGCAAGGGTGCTAATGCCAATCCCCAAGGTACGCCACTATTAATTTTCCTCCAGTCTGAAAAAACAACTGTTTACCACTACCCTCTGTTTCCTGTCACTCATCCAAATTCTTATCCATGCAATTACTGTCCACTTTATTCCATGAGTTCTAACTTTACTCACAAGTCAGGTGACAGCTGGTTGGGGTGATATGTGGATATAGTGACAGCTGGGTCGAGTGGTGGGTGGGTAGGGTGGCAGCTGGGTAGGGGGCAGGTGGATAGGATATCAGTCGGGTCAGATGGTAAGTGGTTAGGGTGGCGTTGGGTAGGTGGGTCAGGGGGTAGGTGGGAAGTTAGGGGGGTAGTCAGGGGTCGAGGAGTGGATTCTGGTGTTAAGAGTGAGTGTTTGGAGCATCAGTTGTATAATTACCCAGGAGTTAGACTAGGATTTTTCTGTACAACATTTCTTGGGTAACTATCCAGGTAAGTACATTAGAACTGTCCAAAGCCTCTGACTCCAACTCAGGGTTGGATGCTTTTTCAGAGGGTCCTGGGGAACAGAGAAATTGCCCACCAGAAGTTCAAACTTCCCAGGCAACTGCCATGGAGTCAGTGTGTCAAGACTTCTGCAGGGTCCCAACTCACATCTAGGGTCGTGGATCCATCTCCGATTATCCGGAGACCATCTGAGCCAAAGTTTCTAAAAGCTTCCCTACCACTGAGGTTAAACTGACTGACCTGCGGTTTCTGGGCTTGTCTTTACACATTTTTTTGAATAGGGGTGTAACATTTCTAATTCTCCTCTGGCACCACCCCTGAGTCTAAGGAAGATTGGAAAATTATGGTTACTGGCTCTGCAATTTCCGCTCTCACTTTTTTCTTGGATGCATCTCATCCAGTCCTGGTGCCTTATCAACTTGAAGTACAGGCAGCCTATCCAGTGCCACCTCCTTATCAATTTTAAACCCTTCAACTGTCTGAAAATACTTATGAGAATTTTAAAATTGCAGCAATGTAAGTTAGCGAGCACAGCAGTGATTGGTGAATGGGACCTAATATGAGTTAGAACAGATAGGCAGCAGAGATTTAGATGAGCTCCATTTTGTGGAATGTGGATGATGTGAAGCCAGCCAGAAGCATGTTGGAATAGTCAGGTCTAGAGATAACAAAGGCATAGGTGAGTGCCTCAGTGACAAATGAGCTGAGGCAGGGGTGGGGATGGGTTATGGAAGTGGAAGTAGGTGATCTTTGTGAAGGAGTGGATATATGATTTGAAACTCATCTTGGGGTCAAATATGATACCAATAACGAGCTGGTTTAGCCTCAGACAGTTGCCAGGGAGAGAGATGGAATCGTTGGCTAGGGAACGAATTTTAACAGCCACTTCTACAGAACTTTATTGAACTGTTTGGCTGTTGCAAATCATTTTACATTGATTTAATTCAGAAGCAGGCTTACAAAGAAGTATGCTTCAGCAAATTTTGGTCTTTATGCAATTGAGATTCTGTCTTGACAAACTTTTGAACCTTGTCTGAGCAATATACTTTGTCTATCAGACACGATTTTCTGTGATCTGAAGAAGTTTGGAGCATCGATTTGCATTAATAACTCCTCACCAGTTGTGTATTCTTTAGAAACATAGGGCAGAATTTTCGGTGTCTGTTGGCATCAGGCGTCATAGTGGACGTGAGCAGACAATGTGGTGGGAAGGCCAAAAATTGGTTTCACGCCGTTGTGAAACCAGTTTACAATTGTCCGCTCTGCCCGTCAATGGCAGGCGCGTTTCCCACCGCTGCACGTCAGGAACTTCATTCTAAAACATCTGTATCTAATTATGAGCCCAGCTCGCCAGGATCATCCCTCTACGTCAAATTTGCCGCCCAGGTCAGCGGGAAGACGCCAGTGCAGAACGCACCTTCACAATGTTTATGTGCAGACTTACCGTCAGGGCCTTGCTCACATCACAGACATCCCAGGAGCAGAAGATGCTGTGGCCCTACAGCAATGGAAGCCTGGAGGAATGTGTATCGCATGCTGGGTGTATTCTTGTGGACATGGCTCCTCCGCAAAGCAGCTCACGGAAGGTGGAAGGTCACCGTTGAGGATCCAGTGGGTGCTCGAGGGAGGCGTTGCTAAATCTGGGGGCAGCATATTTCCTCCCTTTGGCAGCCATGACTTTTCAGCAGCTTCTGATGCCTTAGAGAGTGCTAGCTCTGTGCAGGGGCGCCCTTTGAATATGGTGCCTGGATTACTGAAGGCCTGATGTGACAGCGAGATGGGCAAATGAGAGGATGCCCCGCCAGTGACCCAGCGTATTTCCCGGGAAAGCATGATTAAAGAGGCAGGATTGGGATGATATGGTGAAAAACCACCATTGCAGCGAAGGGTAAAACGTTCTTTTTCCCACCCACTACTGCGCATAGTGCAAATCTGGGACGATTCCACCCATAGAAACATAGAAAATAGGAGCAGGGGTAGGTTATTCAGACCTTAAAGCCTGCAGCGCCATTCAGTGTGATCAAGGCTGATCCTTTATCTCAACGCCATGGTCCGACTCTCTCCCCATACCCCTTGATGCCTTTACAGTCTAGAAATCTATCTATTTCCTTCTTAAGTATATCCAGTGGCTTGGCCTCCACAGCTCTCTGTGGTAGAGAATTCCACAGGTTCACCACCCTCTGAGTGAAAAAGTTTCTCCTCATCTCAGTCCTAAATGGCCTGCCTCATATCCTGAGATTGTGGTCCCTTGCTCTATACCCCTCAGCCAGGAGAAACATCATCCCTGCACCCAGTCTGTCCCAGCCCTGACAGATTTTATACATTTCAATGAGATCCCCTCTCATTCTTCTAAACTCCAGTGAATACAGGCCTAGTCGACCCAATCTCTCCTCATATGGCAATCCTGCCATCCCAGGAATCAGTCTGGTGAACCTTCGCTGCACTCCCTCTATGGCACGTGTATCCTTTCTTAGGTAAGGAGACCAAACTGCACACAGTACTCCAGGCGTGGTCTCACCAAGGCCCTGTACAGCTGCAGTAAGACATCCTTGCTCCTATACTCAGTCCCCTTGCAATGAAGACCAACATACCATTTGCTTTCTTAACTGTTTGCTGCATCAGCATGCTTTCTTTCAATGATTGGTGTACAAGGACACCCAGGTCCCTTTGTACATCAACATTTCCCAATCTATCAATATTTAAATAACACTCTGCCATTCTGTTTCTCCTACCGAAGTGGATAACTTCGCACTTATCCACATTATACTGCATCTGCCATGTATTTCCCAAATCACTCAACTTGTCTAAATCAATTTGAAGCCTCTTAACATCTTCCTCACCATTCACACTCCCACGAAGTTTTGTGTCATCAGTAAACTTGGAAATATTACATTTGGTTCCCTCATCCAAATTATTAATATATATTGTGAATAGCTGGGGCCCAAGCGGTACCACACTAATCACTGCCTGCCATCCCAAAAGAGACCCATTTATTCCTACTCTCTGTTTCCTGTCTGCTAACAAATTCTCAATGCATGTCAACATATTACCCCCAATCCCATGTGCTTTAATTTTGCACACTAATCTCTTATTTGGGACTTTATCAAAAGCTTTCCGAAAATCCAAATACACCACATCCACCTGCAAGGAAAATAAAAGTGGACTGTAAAAGCTTCTATAAGCATGTAAAAAGAAAAAGATTAGTGAAGATAAATGTAGGTCCCTTACAGTCTGAAATGGGAGAATTTATAATAGAGAACAAGGAAATGACAGAGCAATTAAACAACTACTTTAGTTCTGTCTTCTCAGAGGAAGACACAAATAACTTCCCAGAAATGCTAGGGAATCAAGAGTCTAGTGAGAAGGAGGAATTGAAGGAAATTAGTATTATTAAGAACTCAGTGCTGGAGAAATTAATGGGACTAAAAGCCAATAAATCTCCAAGGCCTGGTAATCTACATCCACTGGCTCTCCCTTATCTATTCTGCAAGTTACGTCCTCAAAAACCTCCAGTAGGTTTGTCAAACATGAATTCCCTTTCATAAATCCATGTTGATTTTGTCTATTCCCATTGATATTTTCCGAGTGTCCTGTTATCACATCCTTTATAAGAGACTCTAGCATTCTCCCTACCACTGATGTTAGCTAACTGGTCTGTAATTGCCTGTTTTCCCCCTGCCTCCTTTTTAAAATTGTGAGGTTACATTTTCCACCCTCCAATCTGCGACTGCTCCAGAATCTACAGAATTTTGGAAGATGACAACCAACGCATCCATTATTTCCATGGCCACCTCCTTTAGTACCCTTGGATGCAGATTATCAGGCCTTGGAGATTTATTGGCTTTCAGTCCCGTTAATTTCTCCAGCATTTCTGGGAAGTTATTTGTGTCTTCCTCTATGAAGACAGAACTAAAGTAGTTGTTTAATTTCTCTGTCACTTCCTTGTTCTCTATTATGAATTCTCCTATTTCAGACTGTAAGGGACCTACATTTAGTCTTCACTATTCTTTTTGTTTTTACATGCTTATAGAAGCTTTTACAGTCCAATTTTATTTTCCTTGCAAGTTTACTCTCATACTCTATTTTCCCCTCTTAATCAATCTCTTGGTCCTCCTTTGCTGAATTCTAAACTGCTCCCAATCCCCAGGCTTGCTACTTTTTCTAGCAAATTTATTTTCTAGCAGATCCTCTTTGGATCTAATAATATCCTTAATTTCTTTTGTTAGCCATGGTTGGGCTGCTTCTCCTATTATGTTTTTGCAACAGAAAGGAATGTATAACTGTTGCAATGCATACATTCATTCCTTAAATATTAGCCATTGCCTATCCACCTTTTAATGAAGTTCCCCAATCTATCTTAGCCAACTCATGCGTCATACTTTCGTAGTTTCCTTTGTTAAGATTTAGGACCCTAATTTTGATCGAACTATTTCACTTTCCATCCTAAGGAAGAATTCTATCATGTTATGGTCACTGTTCCCTAATGGACCCTGCACAACAAGATTATTAATTAACCCCTTCTCTTTGCACAATACCAAATCTAGGATAGCCTGTTCCCTAGTTGGTTTCTCAACATACTGGTCTTAAAAACCATCTCATTCGCCACTCCAGGGATTCATCCACCACAGTATTATTCTTACGTGGTCTGCCCAGTCAATATGATTAAAGTTATCCATGATTATTGTAGCACCCTTGTTACTTGCATCTCTAATTTCCTGTTTAATGCCATCCCCTACCTTACCACTACTGCTTGAAGGCCTATAGATAACTTCCACCAAATGTTTTCCGTCGCTTGTTGCTCCTTAGCTCCACCAGACTGATTCTACATTTCGATTTTCTAAACCAATAACCTCTCTCATTATTGCACTGAGTTTGTCCTTAACAATGTCACCCCACCTCCTTTTCCTTTTTGTCTGTCCTTCCTAAATCCTGAACACCCTTGGATTTCAGTTCCCAGCCTGGGTCACCCTGCAGCCTTGTCTCTGTAATCGCAATCATGTCGTACCCGTTTACATCTATTCGCGCTGTTAATTTGTCTACCTTATTGCGAATGCTCCATGCATTCAGATATAGTGCCTTTAGACTTCTCTTTTTAACATTTTTACGCAGCTTTTTTTGTACTATGGCCCTATTTGCTGCTAGCCCTTGTCTCCTCTGCCTTCCACTTTTGCTTTCTATTTTTCTGTCTTTCATTCCTAGTTTTGTTTCCCTCTCTTGTGTCCTCCCACTCAGGTTTCCACCCCCCTGCCACTCTAGTTTACATGGTTTAGATAATGATGTGCTTTATAGTAGGAAAAGGCCTGGACTGCAAAGGAACAGATATGTTTTTCTATCATAATCTGGTGTTGCATCCCAATGATGTCAGGGTGCCTCCTTTTTTAGCATATGGTACCTTCAGGTCCCAGTGTTAATGAAATAAATCTCATGTAATGTTGAATATTATAAGTTTTGTCCAGATCAATGTGAAATATATTATCAAGACTTAGAGAATAGAGAAACATGAAAGGGAGTTATTACTAGAAAGTGACAAGAGGCTCAAATTATTACAGCAACTCAAAATTATTTTCTTGCTCCTTCTCATCCATTTCATTTTGGACTATAAGTTTATATTATTTTTGATGAATCATTGGAGGATTAAATTTGTGAGCTATCACCAGAAGATTATAAGAGTTTAATTTGTTGTGAATTACTGAGATAAAATACCACTTCCTCCCTCTGACTATAATTTTTTTACTTTTCCTTTGGTTTTTCTTTTTTTTGATTTTGTCCCTCACCGATACAGCAGACAGAAAAGCCCCAGATTTCTGTCAGGGCCTTGAGCTGGTTGCTGGGAGGTGTATGAAAGTAGCATGATTTCCCATCCAACTACCGTCAGTTTGCTGCCTCTGCACATTATACAGCTGAGATTGGGAACTTGCCACATGAGGAATTGAATTCCATTGTTCAGCTGTGCAATGTGCTAGTACTGATCATCTGCCAAAGTAGCACTGCACTTAATGCTTATTTGTCTTTTTATTTATGAAAGAGAAGCAACTGTTTGTTTACAACAGAGGAACAAGACCCTGAGTCTGAAAACCATAGGATATTTGTATCCAGAGCACCTCATCTTATAATGAATTAATACCTTTCTCATATTGTCTCATTGAAAGTCTCTTTTAAAGGGAAGTGACGAGGTAGCTAATTACCTTTTCCTCATTCAGCCAATGTATTGAAATAACTCATTAGCGGGAGGTGCTCTATGGTTTCCTGCCTTCATTTGTTTCAGACATTCACAATTGATGAATTAATTTGAGGCCAGGGTTCTGCTTTACTGTATCGACCCTATGATAATGGTGGCAATAGAACTGATCTTTTCTGGCCACTGATTATGGGACCTAACAGTCTTTACAAAATTTCTGAAAGTTTTACTTACTATCCCTAATATCTGGACATCGCAGATTCCTTTCTAATGATCATACCATTTTCTTTTTATTCTTTTTATTATTTTTTTAATCAACTGAATGTAGTTAGTTTGGTGCTTTGCAAATTCTTGTTATCAGTCAATCACACAAAAGAAGGTGTAATTTAGAAGCAAAATTCTGCACATGCCGGAAATCGGAAATAAAAACAATGGGCGGAATTTTACGGCAGTGGGATTTTACGTTCCCGCCGAAGCCAGTGAGATTTAGAATGTCTCGCCGCATTTTACGGCCCCGTCCCCACCGAAACGGGGCTGTAAAATTCTGCCCGTAAAGCGCTAGAGAAACTCAACAGGTCTGGCAGCACCTGTGGAGAGAGCCAGAGTTATGTTTCAAGTCGAATATGGCTGTTCTTCAGAACTCAACATCTGTTCCACAGAAGAGTATTCGACTCGAAACGTTAACTCTGTTTCTCTCCCCACAGATGCTGCCAGGCCTGCTGAATTTCTCCAGCACTTTTTGAAGATATAATTTATTTGAGTTAGCCAAATGTTATTCTTAGCCTTCGGCATCTCCTGCGATGAGGTATTCTAAGTAATGGACTTTTTGCAAAATTATACCTCCACAAGATTATATTGCTCACATCAAGAATAGCATAGTGAAATGGTAGAATTTTAAGCATTGATTGGTTTGCAGCTAAGTGTCTTTTCTTAAAAATAATACTCATATCAATGTTAGGAACAAAAAAGTGTCAACGTGTTGAGCCTTCCTGTTATTTTGCAGTTCATTTTTCTGGATTAATGCTTCAAACAATGACATGTTTGAACACACTGAAAGCTTTCAATAACCATTGGTTGGTCTCTATACCACAGGATGTTCCACTGAAAATGAAAGATGTGGTTATTTACATTTTTTTGTACTTCTGATACACAACCTGTTTTGGCTGCCTAAAACAATATTACTTTTGAAATATAGTAATCCATTATGATGTATTTTTCCTCTCAAAGGTGCATACCATTTCCAACAAAAACAAATAATTATTCCAAAACAATAATTCTGGAAGGATTATTGTGCCCTTTGAAGCCTTATCAGTCAGCAAGAAGCATTTGGTTTTCAGCACAGATCCTGGTGTGCAGTAATTACAGAGCGTTTATGTATAATTAACCTTTTTGTCATCCAGTTTGATTGTAGCTCAAAGTAAGCACCTCTGTTCGGCAATTAGCAAAAATCAGGTTTAAAGTGGGCTGGCATGATGTTCCAGTTGGTATTTGAAGAATGAGGATTCTTGTTGAGCTAACTTTGGTTTAATATTTTTAATTTTATTTAAACTGTCGTCCAACTTTTTGAGTGTCCAGAAGGCTTTTGTGTGAAGTGGGCAGCAAAAGTCTTAGGCCAGAGCAGCCACAAAGATTGGAGGCATTGAGCTGCTGTATATTAATCACTTGAGTGACCATTGCCTGACTGAATCTTGCATCCTCAAGGCTTTGCTTTCTTCCTGCACCAATCTTATCCCAATTCCTTCTTATAATCTTATAGGATTACTCCATAGAATCATAGAACATTTGCAGCGCGGAAGGAATCCATTCAGTCCATCGAGTCCATGGCAGCCCTCTAAAAGATGAAAAATATGACACCAGTTTAAGGTCCCCATCCTACCACTGTGAACCGTACATGCCTATATCTTGAGATATAGTGAGTTTCAGCAAGGTATAACTCTTAACTTTAAATATATCATATATAATATGTACCTATACGCTGTTTATTTTTTAAAGTTACATCCATTTTCCTCCAATGAAGAATAAAAGTAGAGTCCATGTAATTGCTTCCACATGGTAGGCAAGGCGAAGGTGATCCTTGCTGCACATTAGAACAAACACTCCATTTGCTGCAGTGGCAAACCACAAAGCTGGCTGCATGTTGTGCTGGGGTATAAATTCTGCCCGAATGAACTGGAAATAGCTAGCGTATCCGTAATGTGGTAGAACTAAATATCTTTCTACGCTATGAAGTAGCTGCTCTGAAATGGTTAGTTGTTTATTTGTGAATAAATTGATGCTGGTGAGGCTCACCAACTCATTTCTTAAACACATTTGACCTGAAGGGTCAATATAATTCCAAGTCCCAAAGTTGCTTGAGTGGTTGCAATGACATTAGAGAAATAGTCACATTTATTAATGCAATAGTCCTTGGCTGAACAAATGATTGAGTGCGGATTTAATTCCCTGCACTCTGTATCCATGGAGAGTTAAACTGCTGCGGTGCAATCATCGAGCGACCACAAAATAAGACTAAATCGACTGTGTTTTCTCAGTAATGGATTTGTGCTCTTGTGACACTTTTTTTACGTCAATTGAAGCACAAAGTTAGACTCTTTATTGGTTGTTTTAATATGAAAGCTGTATTGTCAGTTTTCCAGTAATCAATACCTAATTGGTTACTTGTGCACCTAAAACTGACTTGTGTAATTGTCTAAATGTGTCCTGATGTATATTCTGCAGTTTCACTTCTATACACATAGGACAGGATCTTTCCTTCATCGGGCGGACGCAGCGGGTGGGCCCAGGAGCAGCCGCGAAACGGATCGCCGCCCGCGAACGAGCGCCAACCACGATTTTACGCTGACTGGTCAATTAACGGCCAGCCAGCGTGAAAGGCATGCTGAGAACCTCAGCGCTACAGGGGTGGGGGCGGGAGGAGGGCAAGTGCAGAAGTCTGCGTATGCATGAGGGAGCGCGCGCTGACAGCTCCCTGAGGGCACAGAGCTGCCTCAGGGAGCTGAAGATTTGGACAAAGGAAAATAAAACTTTAATAAATGATATAAACATGTCCCCACGTGACGTGTGACTTTTTTTTGAGTTTTTTACTTACCATTGGAAACCTCATCCTGCCCGTGGATGAGGTTTTGTAAAAAATGCAAAGGCCGCCTGGCCTATTCGCCCACCCGGCCGCCAACCAAACAGTTGAGCGGACAGCAAAGAATACAACTTAACTAGTAGTTTAAGGGCCTTAATAGGCCTCTTAATTGTAAGCAGGCATGCTGCCAACTGTCACGTGCGCCCGCCAACTGAATGGTCGCGAGAGTGTGCGATGACACCGGGACGCTCGCCCAACATCATCACGCGAGATTTTATACCCAACCGGGTCGGGTGCACGCCCGCCCGATGGACTGAAAATCCTGCCCATAGAATTACATGGAATATACAGCAGAGAGACAGGCCATTCAACTCAACCAGTTCATACTGGCGGTTGTGCTGCACTTCAGCCTCCTCCCATCTTTCTTTATCTAACTCGATGAGCATGGACCTCTATTCCTTTCTCTCTCAAATGTTTATCTAGAAATCCCTTAAATGCATCCATATTATTTGCCTCAACCACTCACTGTGGTAGTGAATCCCACATTCTTACCACTCTCTGGGTAAAGAAGATTCTTCTGAATTTCCTATTGGATTTCTTAATGAATATCTTATAATGAATGGCCTCTAGTTTTGCTCTTCTCACAAGTGGAGACATTGCAGAATCTTAAACTGGTATTTCCTGCCGAAACAATGGGACTTGTAGCGGATCAGGAACTCATTGAGGCCTGCAGTGGGCTTTTCCATGGCTCTTTACCTGAACCGTACAGTTAGCATCCCACTTCCGGATTTCCTGGCTAGTGTCTTCAGATGAGGTTGCCAAGGGGCAGCATCTAAGTGTGGAAGTGGAGAGGGCATAGGATAGGTCCTTGGAAGATTCCAGAAGTAACGTGCAGGAGCAAAGAATCCATTGATGGAGATTCTCTTACAATCAAATCAGCTAAAGTGGAATTAAGAATAACATTAGCTTCAAAGTACAAACCATTTCGTTGGTACGCTAATGTAGCAGAAAGAGGTACACATTTTAATTGTAATCTGCTAGTTGCTTTATGCTAGTAAAAGGTCTTTTCAACTGACTGGGATTGTATGTACTCATTGGCTGGCAGACTAAAGGCTGTCCTCCAGTTGAGTCTCCAAGACTGGGGGAAAGGGAGAGGGAGGCCATCTAACTTCAGACTGATGTACATTCGCATTTACTGGTCTATTGGCAGTAATATGTATTTGCATACTAGTTTTTCAAATAAACTTTGGATTAAGATTTTGAAATTTGAGGCTTATGAATCTAAAGGCCATGTTTATCCTCATGCGCATTGCTATAGTTACCAAACAAACTAAAAGCAACAGCAAGTATTTCTTCTAGCCTGTTAGCTGATAATCCATTACATAATCTCCTTAAATTTAACGGTGACACATTGCTTTCATAATTATATTTTGATACCTCACGCATATTCATTGGTAGCCATTATTTTTTGATGTGAAATATAATCTACTTCTGAGAAAACTTGTACTTTAAATATGATGTTATTTATGTTGGTGCATTGTAATTTTTAATTCTTAACATTAATAATAGAGTATATATTGTGGTTATTGAGTGTTTTTTGGATACATTTCATAATTTTATGAGTGTTATTGAGCCCTAGGTGGCTGCCAGTAGTAAAAGGACATCTAGGTCTGTGGCTAAACTTGAAATACTGTTTTCTCTGAAGAGGAATTAATCAGTGGTGTCTGCGACCTATTTTGTGCTTTTTTTTGACCTTTTGGCTTACTGTCAGGTTTAAATTTGAAAGAGCCAAGAGGTGTAGCATAAATCAGGGTATCCATCTTCTGGGGAATAGAATCTAGTACACAAAGTTACTCTTGCCACTAAGAATTTGATGAATACAGGGCAAGTTAATAACAATTCTGAACTTACAGGACAGGGAGGGTTCCTAATTCTCTAATTTCCCCTTCCACATTACACTGCATTTAAAAATATAATATAACTGACAACGTTAAACAGAGTTCCTTTTAACAATATGGGCATTAAGCCCTTAGGATCTAAAAATATATATTTTTCCATTCCCATTGCAATTATTATTTTTTAATACATTGTAAGATTTTGAGTGATACAGTAATCTCCGTTCTTAAATAATGTGGAGGAGTAGTCCTACAGAGATAATGATAAGATACATGGCTAGAGACTGCCAGTATTGAACTATCACCATAGTGTTCAATAAGGAAAGGAAGGTGTGCTGCTCTTATTTGTTTAGATTATCACAGAAGTGCACCTTTGCTGCGTTTGGAGTTGATACTCTAAGGCCTCAAAATCAAATTTTCCATATCAGTGGAGGAGGTCCATTAGTAGACCACCACTAAAGTCAGCCATATGATACCAAGGATTTTAATATATCCTGGCAGAAGTAATACTTAAGAATAAAAGAAGATGGGTGTAGTTGTTGGTGGCCATAAATCTCAGCTCCAGGGCTTTGCTGCAGGACTTCTTCAGGGTAATGTCCTAGGCCTAACCGTTTTTCACTGTTTCATCAATGACCTTCCTTCCATCATATTGCTGATATTTTCTGATCATTACAGTCAGTATTCAGTTCCATTGCAAATCCTCGGATACTGATTCAGTCTGTGCCCACATGCAGCAAGACCTGGACAACATTCAGGCTTGGGCTGATAAGTGGCAAGTCACACTCATGCCACACAAGTGCCAGGCGATGACTATTTCCAACAAGAGAGAATACTATCTCCCCTTGACATTCAATAGCATTACCATCACTGAATCCCGCACCATCAACATCCTGGGGATCATCGTTGACCCAAAATTTAGCAGACCAGCCACATAAGTATTGCAGACACAAGGGCAGGTCAGAGGCTAGGAATTCTGCCCTGAGTGACTCACATCCTGACTTCCCAAAGTCTGTCCACCATCTACAAGGCAGAAGTCAGGAGTGTGAGGGAATATTTCCCACTTGCCTGGATGACCGCAGTTCCAACAACATTAAAAAAGCCCCGCACCAACCAGAAAAAAGCAGCCATTTGATCGGCACCACCTTAAACATTCATTCCCTCCTCCACCAGTGCACAGTGATCTACAAGATGCAATGCAGCAACACATGAAGGCTCTTTTGACTACATCTGCTGAAGCTGCAACCTCTACCACCTAGAAGGACAAGGGAACATCACCACCTGCAGATTCCCCTCCAGTCACAGACTATCATAATGGAAATATAGCCTTCAATGTCACCGGGTCAAAATTTTGAAACTCCATCCCTAACGGTACTGGCAGTGACATCTGCATCCCTTGAACAAATTAAAATTAAAATCATATGATGGCAAGAACATTAATATATGCACCTATTACCCTCTTCCAGTCACTGTCATTCAGAAGACATCTAGTTATATGTTGCCAGGTACTATATACACCCCTTAGGCAGGCAAGACACCGACACATCAGCAGAGCACAAACTGAACCAATACATTATTCCCCTATAACATACAAACATGTTTTGAAAAAGTCAATGAAAAAATTGCATTTTGGGTTTGGCACTAGGTGTAAATTATGTAGCTTTAATGTACTTTCATATTAGTTTAATCCTGGTTCCGCAGTCATATTCCAAGGTGGTCTGGAAGATTCTACTTGGTAGTTTGTATTGCACTATTTGACTCAACAATCCAGGTGTATTCTGCCTAAAAAATAAAAACATGTTGATGCAGATAAGTGCAGATGCACATTTTACTGTAGGAAAGAGGAAAATGTTCATTGTAAACATATCAAAACAGGTGTGTTCAATTAGCTTTTGGTTTTAAATTTTGTGCTGTGTTGCATACAATATGGCAATCTACAAATTATTAACAATAGCTCACTGTGGGGGGACATCATAAAATATTTTTGAATTGGAGATTTTGTAGCATCTCAGTGGAGTGGGTAGCAGTAAAACACTAATGATATTCCAGGGAAATACCTAGCAGATATGAGGCTCCTATTGTGGTTGCTTGCTGTGCCATACATAAATTTGAAATTCTAAAGGATTGGTACTGGAATCAATAGAGAAGGAAGGTCCCGCTTGTGTGGTGGTGAGGACACTTGGAAGCCAACATGTGGAGGATCTTAATTCAGAGGAGATTACTGTCCCAGCTGCCAGAGAAAATATAGGTTGATTATTAGTCATATATTTTCATTTTGATAACATCACTCCACTGACTACAGATCTGTCACAGCATCTCCTTAAGCTGCTCCATTGCTTTCATGTGAAAATATTTGTCTTTAAGCCTCACAAAATATCCTACCTCTAGACCCAAACCAGGTCTCAGGAAACTAATGAGCTCATTGAACAATAGAGCCAATGCCTACAGCAACATCAGTTTGATTATTATTCTTGAGGACATATCGCCTATAAGTCAATCACTATGCTTCCTTTGGATGCCTAGGTGCATTTTTCTATGACATATCTAGTGCTTCTTCCAACTGTAACCTGAAGCCAATGTTGCGAGAGGTGGTCAGCTCTCTGCATCACCAAGAGTCTCAAGGGCCTTCTGCCTTATGGCAACTGAAACTTGCAGGAACCGCCTGTGGGCTGTATCTCTCTTCCACCTGCCAGGTGAGCCTGGCCCTGCCTCTTACTTGCTATTTATGTCAGGCTTGGCAAGAAGGCTGCTACATCCTGGAGACAGCTGCATAATGCTGAAGGAGATAAAAAGCAAAATACTGCAGATGCTGGAAATCTGAAATAAAAACAGAAAATGCTGGGAAAGCTCAGCAGGTCTAGCAGCATCTGTGGAGAGATGAAGCTCTGAAGAAGAGCCATACGGACTCGAAACGTTAACTCTGTTTCTCATTCCACCGATTCTGCCAGACCTGCTGAGCTTTTCCAGCATTTTCTGTTTTTATTATAAATGTTGGAGGAGCCTTGCTGTGTCAAAGGTGCTAGCTACAGGTTAAGAATGGTCACTGATCAGCAGGATGACAGGTCTCATGCTTAAGACAAAGTGCTGAAAACGCTGAGAAGGATCTCTTGTAAACCAACAAGAGAAAGTGGGAATAGGGTGCCCCATCAACTCTGTCTCCCAAAGACTCAAGGGCTACAGCCTTATTATAAAAAGGAGGCACTTGGATGGGAGGTTGCAGATCACAATGAAGATGCCATACACTCTATTGATGTTTGTTGTGAGAAAAAATGCTACCCAGATGGTACCATTTAAGAAAGCAGTCACTGGTATCCACTGCATTTCTTAGGAATTGGATTTCAGTGCCTGTGTACAATGCTAATATTTTCAGAGAAGGCCCTTGAGATTTGAATCTGTTGTCTTTTCAGCTGAGGGTGGATGTCTCCACAGCCTTTCCTTCACTCCCCAGTGGTCTGGTTCCTTAGTGGATTGTGAATACCCCAGTGCTAATTCTTCATCTCACTAATTTCAGCTTCTGGGTGAAAATCACCTAGGTGGCGAGCAGAAAAAAGCAGCTGAGTAATGCATGGAGTGAAAGAGAAGATTCATTGCCAGAGGCTGAGAGACTAATTTCTTCTTCATAATCATCACCCTTCTCCCCCTCTTTGTCTCATATGTGAATGATCAGTACCAGCCATAGAGAGGTGCCAGTTAGAGATATCCATTTTCGGGAATTTTCTCACTGTTGGGTCCAGTAAACAACAAATCTTGGCAACAGACTCACTGATCTCTCCATGTTGGGAACACCAACACCATTGCTCGCTTCTCAAAACAGTTTCACTTCCAGTAACCATTCAACAAGTCTTCCTTACACATCCTCATCTGTCTAACCTTTAGTTCAGTACCTGAGAAACTGTGAGCTCTGCACCGATCCTTCAAGGGTTTTGGTTGCAGCTGCTGATGCTTGTGACACTGAGGCTGCCATGAAGTGACTCAGCATCTGGAAATACTATAACCTCTTCAGAATCTTTTCTTGCACAAGTTTTGGATGAGACATTAAACCAAAGCTCTGTAAGCTCTCTAAGGTGTACATACAAAATCCCATGGCACTATTGTGACGGGGATCCAGGGAGTTATTGCTCCTGTCATGGTCGATGTTTATCCTTCAACTAAAACTCTTTTAAAAAGAAACAGAAACATTACTGTTTGTGGGACCTTACTGGGGGGCAAATTGGCTGCAATGTTTCCTACATTTACAACAGTGACTACACTTAAGAAATATTTCATTAGCTGTAACCTCTTTAGGATGCCCTGTGACTGTGAAAAGCACTATATAAATGCAAGCTCTTTTTTCTTTCTTTACCCTGCCAATTCTGGTAGGGTCTGTGGTTACATCACTAACAGAAAAAGCCTTGCCTCACAGTATTTCCAACCACACCCCCATCCCCCCTAATTACATTCTCCAAGGGAATTTAAGACTGATATATTTCATATAACACTCTGATGGGTTGGAGTAATATCCATTATGGGTATGTTGCATCATTAAACTATATTCCCTGCTCTAGGTCCAGATGCGGGATTAAAATAATGCTGGCAAATATTTAATTCAGACAGTAATGAACTGTTAGCTCCAGGGGCCTGAATCAAACATAAATAATTGTGTGACATCTGTGGAGGAACTCAAATTGTGTCATTATGCAATCTCTTTGTAAAAAGAATGAAAAAGTTGTCGTGAATAAGCCTTCTTAAATTCAGGCAGGAATGTAAAAAGGCACAAAACTACTTTGTTTTAATTTAAGTTTTAATTCCCTATTGGCGAACATTGATGGTGCAGTTGCCTGGCGACTAATAGCATCTCTCAGTAGATGCAGAAACACAGTTGCAATGTGCACTTTAAGTAATTGTAAGAATAGCGATGTTCTTGTTTGTGGATAAAGGAAACAACTCTTATTGTACCTTGGTCATATATTACTGTGCCTCCTAGAAAAAAAGGGCTATTCATCTATCTGTACTACTAAACTTACTGAGTTATGTAAATTATATTGTGTATCCTGAAGATTAATGGTTAGCATTGTGTAAAAAAAAACCACACTAAACCCAGCCAAACTCTTCTTGGAAAAGCCTCTGGAAATTAGAAAACGAGCAGAAATGACTAATATTTGTTGGGTCATGATTCTCGCTTATAAGAATTTTGGAGATGTATAAAGCACACCATTGCCACCACTATCTCGACTGCTCTGGAGAAGTCCTACTGTATAGGTAGAATGAGTTGTGGTAGTATATTACATGCTGTACAAACCATTATGAGGGTGCAGTCCTTCCTACCACCCATCAGGTGAGAAGCTGAGGAGAGGCAGGATAACGAGGAGGAGGAAGAAGTGCAGCAGAAAGTGGAGGAAGAGGAAGGAAAGTGACAATTTACACAGCCCCTTTCTGCCTGTGCTGTAGGTGATGAAATAATGAATGACTAATCCCAGTAACCGCAACCACACCTCTCCATTCACCAACTCCTTAGGGCTACACTCCTTACCTTTCCTCTATCACTGACATTCCTCATATTATTCTTTTTCCATTAACACAAAACTAAAACCACCAGAAAATTCAGATTCCAAATAAACATTCCAATGCAAGTTTATAAATTCAAACATAACATAGTGCATCCAAAAATAAACTAATCCCCTTATGCACTTCTTTATGTGCCTCTCTTACATGAGCCTTTGTTTTAGCTTTGCTTTTATCTTTAGCTAGTGCTAAATGAAGTGCTTCCCCAATGGCTGCAATGTGGCTGGTGGAAGGCTGCTGACCTCCAATTGAGGGGATGGCCTTGGAGGGTGGTCTCAAGTCACTCTGGGTCTAGAAGACCTGGCTTCAGGCTGCACCATTGCAGCTTTCCCAGAAGGAGTCTGTGCTGGCTGGCATTCCATATTGGAAAGCATGCCCTCCAAGCTCTGTGTGAAGCCCTGTGCCAAGCTGGTACTGGACTCCTCCATGTTCCTTGACATTGAGCACAAGCTATCTGGTTAGTATTCCGGTGCACCAAACATTTTGTTACATACACACACCCATCAACCTTCTTCTCCAACTTGGCTCATCAAAATCCTCATCTGGGTCCCCAGCAGGAGATCTTATGTCCAAACTTGCCCTCCAGCAAGCTGGTATTTGTACTATCCTTCCCCTGAAGCCTGGCTGCTGTGCACTGGTGTCCAGTGTATCACCAGATCCCTTCTCTATCCTAGCCACTAAAATATATGGAGTGTCAGTATCTGAGCTACTAGCTGCTAGGGTGCGATCATGTGGCAGACCCTGTTCATCTTCACTTTCTTCTTCCTCCACTGACTTCCACTGACTGGGCAGGTAGTAGTTCTTGGGTATCTGAAATGAAAAAAAGGACAAGGGCTGGGTTGTGGTGAGGGGAGAGAAGACAGTGAGAATTAAGTGCTTACACATCAGCAGCTACTTCATCAGAAGAGATTAAGGGATGAGAGGAGGAGGATTTGGCATGGTGATACCCATCGCTTGCTTCAGTGCTGCCAGTGGCTACAGTCTCAGTGATGGCCCTTCCCATAATGGCAGCACTGTCTCCTCAATGGGTGTTAAAATTTGCAGGCGTGTTTGTTATGTGTCACCTTCTCCTGCAAGAAAGAATGAAGTGTGTCAGTGGGTGTTGTACAATATGTTTGGGTGATGTGGCTGTCATGATTGATCAGTTGCCTGTGTCAGCGAGCTGTGAGTTGTGCACATGAGGTTTGCAACAGTGCTAAGTGTGTGAAAGGGAGGTAAAGCTTCATTACACAATGAAGTACTGATTGATAAAATTTGTTGGTAGGTGGATGATGGATGTTTAGGAAATTGAGTACTGTTACTGATGTAGTTGGTAGGATGTGCCATTTGAAAATAAAGTCGATCACTTAGTTGTTAAACTTCTTCCTGCAGTGCATTCGTGTTCTTGGACCAAAACTCATAGAATTGACCTCCGCTATTCCTTGTTCCTACTATGACCTAAGCATCTGTCTGGAGTGACTCCTGCCTCCCTGTGGATACAGGGTCTCTCTCCTTCTTTTCCACCAAGACCTCCAGTGTAATATCTGAAAGCCTTGGTGCACGCATTCTTACGTGTTCAGCCATTCCGCAAAGTAGCAGAGCACAGATTCAATTTTCATATGACTCTCATCACTTCTTGCAGCCTCAGTGCACCTCCCCTTTAAGAAGACTGTGTTCTCGTTAAGTAGCAACAGCCACTAGTTCCAGCATCTCTGTTCACTTAGCTTGTCACTGGATGGAGCAACATTTCTGTTGAAGCAAAGTTACTGACTATGCATTTTAAATTTATGAGCGTCAATCCTTCATTGTTTAGTCTTAAAGGAGGAGCCACATAAATCAATGAAACTTGTACTTCCAAAACAAAAGATGCTTAATATCTGTCTGCACTCTGATTATCCCTAAATTATACATCTTAAAGGCATTCCAAATAAAAAATATAAAAGCCTGTCTGGTTCTATCATAATCTCCACATGTGAGGCTTAGTTTGGGACTCATGTGTTTATCACATCCCATTGCAGGTCAAGGCTTATTCTAGGAGCCACAGTATGGTTTCCACTCAGGACATGAACCTGAATGAGTATTTTTGTAATTTTATTGCCAATAAAACTCAGATAAAGTGATATCATATTGCAGTTTCATGATTTAAAAAACCTCAGAAGCCAGGGTTAAGACTTTTCTTGAAGGACCACACCACAATTGATAAGAATACATTCAAGGATGAGATAAACCAGTAAGGATATGGGAAGAATTTAATCCAGCCCATCACAGCAGGATACATGGTGGCCAGGCCGACTTAATCATTGGAGGGGCTGCGCATCTGTTTCCCAACAGCTGGAAAACCTCTGGTGATCAAATTGGAGGCGGGAAGGGGCCCAAACAGGAAACTCGCCTGCCCGAGGCAGGATGTAAATTAGGTTTATTAATAAGTCAACTGGTGCCAATTATCCCTGATCCCACTGGAATTTAGTGGCAGTTCAGGAATTAAACAGGAGCTGCACAGCTTTCTGTGCCTCCTGAAAGTCGCCCAACAAACCTGGTAAAGGCATTCCAGTGGCCTAACATGGAGGGTTCCTCATTGTCAGACTACTGAAAGCTACACCCCCTGCCCGTGCCCTCTTTCCCATCTTCTCCTGCAATCACCTCCCCATGACCCCCATCCAACCCTCACTCACCTGTGTCCAGGGATCCAGCAACAATCCCCGGTGAAAGCCCTGGAGCATTACCGACAGCAGCCACCACGCCAAGTGGCACTGCTGGTAATGGAGATTGGCCAGCAGCTTTTGACGGGCAGGATTTCTGCCACTGGGGTCCTAAATCATGGGAATGGCCCAAAGCTGGCCAGTTAAATGCCTGAGAGGCACTTAATTCAGTCAGACCTCCCCCAAAGAGACATGGATTTCCCAGCGGGGTGGGCGGGATCCATGTTGGGAATATTAAATTCTGCCCTATGATTCCATGCAGCACCTTTCACAACCTCAGGATACTCCACAGCCAGTTGACTACTTTCTTTTTTGACATGCAAGTCACTAGTGCTTTACTGTCAAGGTTTGGCTCTGTGAGTTGAGGAAGACTGGGGCAGTTAAGTAGACTTTATCATTTGGAGGTCCTGACAATGTTCCTGAGCAGGCAATGATACCTTGAGGCTTGATTTCAACTCAGTGAGAATACGAGGAGCGAAAAGGTGTGAAGGACTTTGCATCTGTAGCTTCAGGGCATTCAAATAAGCACAGCAGTAGCAAATCAAATAGCAAGGGGCAAGAATGAGCACAGAGACTGGACATCAGAGGAAGCAGGAATTGCCTATCAAGTCATATGTTTTTATTTATTTCTTGTCTGGGAGTCTGAAATATTAACCATCATATCTGTAGATCTCTTTTTCTTATTGCTGCAGATATTTTTCTGTGCACAATAATTCACAAGTGACGTGACAAAGATGTCAATAAGTCATGCCCAGTATCACAAAATTAAATTTATTCTTTGGATGTTTATCACACATAATACTGATGTAGTTAAGAATTATGGACTTAATATGTTACTAAATGGGGGTCTTATTAACATAGATTGTCAGTCTGCTGTCAGGCATAAAACTAGTGTCATAGAACAGGCAGCTGGTACTGAAACTACACAACCTTCACTTCTGAAACAGGCAACCAATCCACAATACAATTATGAGGCCAGACAGCAAGTGGAAAATCTATCTCACTCTCTCGGACAGTCAAGTTATTTTGGTCCTTTGTACGTGAGCGCATTCTTCTTCCAACTTCTGAATCATGATGTTATCTCTATGAATTATAAAAAACATTCCAAAGAATAGATCCACATCTCATGTGACTAGAGGATATTGGATGACTATCAGTGAATTTCAAGAGAGTGATTGAATCATCAATTGGTTCAGATTGCATCATAACCTTTTGTATCATCTGTTCATCATCTGAATCCTGGTTGGATTACTGTCTGCAATTCATTGACAGCCAACCAGCAATTTTGAATCTAAGAATGTTTTAAGAGCTTGGATTATATGGCAGTAAACATTAGCCTACGTGAAGTATTGCACTGCGGGACTTCACCAAAGCTCCTTCGACAGCACCTTCCAAACCCATGATCACTACCATCTAGGAGGACAAGGGCAGCAGATACATGGGAACATGAACACCTGGAAGTTCCCCTCCAAGTCACTTATCATCCTGACTTGGAAATGTATCACTGTTCCTTCACTGTCGCTGGGTCAAAGTCATGGAACTCCCTTCCTAACAGCACTGTGGGTGCACCTACACCACATGGACTGCAGCAGTTCAAGAAGGCAGCTCACCACCACCTTTTCAAGGGCAATAAATGCTGGCCTTGCCAGCGATGCCCCCATCCAAGAATGAATAAAAGCAAAATCTGATTTGAAGAGATTTGGAAGTGAGATGCAACTTTTAAGGACAAACCTGTTTCAAAAAAGAAGAAACTCAAAGATTGGATGAAGTGTCTCAACATGATGGAACAAGAAACGTTCATAAATCTGCCAACTCCTGATGCTTTTAAAATGTAAGGAACATATGCATTTCTACGGGAGCAATAGAAATACATGGATAATATATCAGGAATTCTCTCATTAGATGAGGAAATGAGAATTTGAAGCTGTCAACGCTGAATGATTGCTAGAGTCCAGAAACTATCTAATGTGTACAACACGCCAATTGTTTTCTTTCCAGCAAACACAGTCTCCAGCAGCGTACAGCATGCAGTCTTTTAAGAAACACTTAAGAGATCATTTTATAACTGCCTCATGGGTAGTAATCTGGTCGAGATAAAAGAAGAACTGACCTAATTTTCACTGCACTGACTCCTCTGCCTTGGAAGTTATGTCCAATATGTCTCCCTGTCTTTCCACCCTTAAATGAACTCTATCCACCTAAAAATATCACAATAATTCACATCAACTAACAACATGGGGTCACCAGTTGCGGGAGGAATTGGCTCTATGCATAAACTATTCAAAAAAATGTATAACTTTCCTCCCTTATACAAATGTCTATCACTAAATATCACTATGTTCTGACCCTCTAGAGCCCATCTGGAGTACTCTCTTTCTTGGTTTGTTGCCACTACACTGTGCTCCCCAGTGGTTTCAGCATGGGAAGCAGAAGGGTACTGTAGCTCAGTTTCTTGAGATGCCCATGGTCAATGACCTCCAGGAGGTTAAACCTGAATGAACCTGATTGTAGTAGCTGCTGGAGAGGTCTGGCCCAGTTGTGTATAAAGAGAAAAGGAAAGGTAGATGCCTGAACATCCTACCATGTACAATCTCCAGCCTCGCCATCTCTCCCTGCCTACGATATTGATGGTTGCCTCATCCACTGGTGTCAACATATATACAGATGCAGGGCTCCCTCCTGTTTTGACAGTCTTTCCTGTTGCATACCAACTTCTCTTGCAAGAAGAGTGCAAGTGGATTAGTCTGTTCCCTGCTTGAGAGATTTGAAAGTGTTTGAAGCAACTTAGCATAGTGTACATGATGAGGAGAAGAAGCAGCAGGTGTGACCAAGAGGAGGGAAACAGTTGTGAGAGTAATAGCATTTTCTTTTAGGGTGTGAAAGCAAGCAGAAGGAGGTGCAATAAAATGCCTCATTGTCATTGGTGGAGAGGCATGGGAAGTGAGAGAGGGGAGCATTGATAGTGCTGGGGCTACTGTAGGATATTGCAGGGCTATACAGGATGTAAAAGAAGTGTAAATAAGATTCTTACCTTGACAGTACTACAGCTTGATTCTGGGAATAATGCTGGTGACAATGACTTGCCCTGCCACCTTTGGTGCAGACTCATTTTTTTTGAAAAATATACTTTATTCATAAAATATCTGAAAGACATTACAAAACATTTCTAAATCACCATCACAAAAAGTGCAATCATATTCAACTTTTACACATGGGTCACAAGGTGCTTCAATACAATCAATGAATATTACAGTCATTTCAATATGGTCATTATAGACAGTCAGACAGTGGAATGGGATTGGAGTCATCAACATACATCATGTTGTACTCTGAGGTGCTTCAATACAATTATAATAAAATTAGTATTCAATGCATACATTCATTGCGAGCCATACTGCTCGAGCAGTCTATACAATTCCCAGCCCCTTGGTGCACTATGGCAGAAAGGTCTTAGACAGCGACCTTTCCCCATTGCGCCTTTGTGGTGACTGCCCCAAGCTTTAGTGCGTCCCTCAGCACGTAGTCCTGGACCTTGGAATGTGCCAGTCTGCAATTCTCGGTCGGGGACAACTCTTTGCACTGGAAGACCAACAAATTTCAGGTAGACCAAAGAGAGTCTTTCACTGAGTTGATGATCCTCCAGCTGCAGTTGATGTTTGTCTCGGTGTGTGTCCCTGGGAACAGCCCGTAGAGCACAGAGTCCTGTGTCACACGTTTGGGATGAAGCTCAACAAAAACCACTGCATCTCTCTCCAGACCTTCTTTGCAAAGGCACATTCCATAAGGAGATGAACAACTCTTCCCCCCCACAGCCACCTCGAGGGCAACGAGCAGAGGTGCAGACTCATTTTGCTCCATACCTGTCCCCCCACTTAGAAGGAAAGACAGCCTCTTTACTGCTGCTCTATAAGTGGGCCTTGTCATCAATGTCACGCGGACTGCTTCTTCAGAAAATTACTTTCCACTCACCACCATTGAAGGGTGCACCCCCCCTTTCAGGATCTGCAGGCTGCCTTTAAGTAGTAGCTGCGCTGCTTGATTTTCCACCCGCCCAATTGGCATGCTGCTTATAGGCAGCACAATTATGGTGGAAACGTAGCAATTATGCTAATAAAAGCTGACCGCAAAGCTGGCTAGGGTCTTCCCTCAACTGCACAGACAAGGGGGTGTAGTAGATGCTGTTCCTACTGCCCACTCAACTTACGTTAAATGCAAAAGTCAAGCTCAGTAAGTCCAACTGCAGAATTATCTCTAGATGTTTAATGACTTGCAACCTCCAGCCCTTCAATTGTTTGCTGAGATTGCTGACAAAGTAAGTGAGTCCTCCCAAAGAGAAAAGGCAGGCTGTGAATTACAACTCAATACTTCGGAATATAATGAAGCACTTATAAAACTTATAGCACCAAACTAGCAAGATTAAGGCCACCACCTGTTGGAGAACATTGAACAGAAGCTTTCATCATTGTGCTTTTTCCCATGCAGCAACAGTCGACACTCTTTGACACATGTTCATGCAGGACACCATCTGGCTTTCCTTGGCTGGAAGCCACAGCATTCATTCTAAGATATCACGTCCAAGCAATCATCCATGGTATTATATATATGTTAGGCCGATTGACTTGATTATTTTTAAGCCTGAAGTTTGCCCTAGCATCACTAATAAATATTTACACCATCACTTAACTGAACATACATCGATGCTGTCCTTGTTGAATAAAATTAAGCCTGCATCCTTCCAACATTTATCAGTCACCTGTTAGCAAAGCCCTTTGCCTTTCAAACCCAAGTTGTAATTAGTCGATTCAGGAAAACTGTACTTTATTAAAATTGCAAACCCTGCATGTACTGTGCTGTTGTCTGTCTGTGGGTTTAACATTGTAATACAACAAAAGACAACAGTTTAAGTCAAAGAAAACAAAGCCAGTCAGAGTAATGAGATGCACCAGCCAGAGCTAAGCTTTTGCCTCAAGAGGTTGATTTAACATATTTAATTATTGAACCTGTTGCATTGAATATATTTGGTGATAAATATAAGAACAACAAGTTCTGATTTGAGGAGTCTTGTGATCTGAAAGCAGATGCATTGTTTGCACAGGAGATTTTTTTAAGAAGTGACGGATGTATATTTCTGATACAATCCACGCCACTTATACCTTTCCAGAAATTGGTTAGGGTTGGATTGTATTCAGTTTGGATTGAAATGATTCTCCATAACAAAATTGTATTTTTTAAGCTTAAACACAGGTAGAAACTGAAGTATTTATTCATAAATCCAATCATTCTGTATTATTCATTGATAGGAGCACCAAGTAGCTGGGACTGAATTATCTGAAGGTAAGGCATGTACAAGGGCTCAGTTTCTGATTGATATCAATTTTGTTTAAATCTCTGTTTTAACTAAAATAGGATTTACAATGTTAGTGCAGCTAATCCTAAACTTAGTCACATCCTGGTCAACTGTGACGTTTGTTGCAACAACATCCAGCATCACATACCAGGCCCTAGACATGTAGCGTATATTTTCTAATTACTACTGTAGGGACAAATGAATGGAAAAGATGTTGGATGCCACAGAATTGGGGTCCAAAACACCTAGCTAGATCTTTTATAGACCTTATAGACTACCCTGGAGTCGTCTCATTGGAAATCAGCTATTTAGTTAAATATTACAATGCATTTGAATGGAGTTTAACATGATTTTCCATCCCCTTCGTGCTAGGTGCTTCCTTCAACCATCACGAGTAGGCCAAAGAGTGGCCCATGAATAATACAACCCTTAAAGGATTAAATAGTCATCAATACTGATTTTCCAATCTTAAAAGTGTGATTTTAGTGTTTTGTTAAACCATGTTTTCTTGCCATTTGTTATCAAAAGGTTTTTCAACATATTTGGACAGTTTTTGGAAAAAAATATTTTCCTAATTGTGCAAATGTTTATTCAGAATCCAAATTAGTCAAATTGTCTGCTAATTCACTAGAAAATTAATTGAAAGTGAAGCAAGATTTCAGGACAAGAAGAACTGAAAAAAAAACAGGAGATATGAAAAAAGGGCTGTTGTATTAGGAGCATAAGCAAGTGGTGCTCTCACCAGCTTGTGAGCTCAAATCTAAGGGGGCATGCAAACCCACCAACATGTTACTGTCTGCAGGGTGCAGAACAATGATATGACATATGACATTGCACCCTGAGGTCTTCTCTTCCTCCTCAGAGGTGGATGAGTGTCTGCCAGACACAGCAGCTCCCTGTTCTTATGGCTGACCTGTGTGACAGAATTGATAGATCAAAGTGTTTTGTTCTCCCAAACACGAGCCTGCAAAGACATCTAATATGTAGATCTATAACAAAAACAAAAATAGCTGGAAAAACTCAGCAAGTCTGACAGCTTCTGCTGAGAGGAATACAGTTAACGTTTCGAGTCTGTATGACTCTTTATCAGACATCAGTGTAATATGTAGATCTATGCTTGTACAATGGAGGACGTTGGAACATTCTCTCTCATGCTTGATCAAAGTTCTCTTGTTCCCAATCATGAGGCTACTCTCTCTCTTTGGTTTCCCAAAGAAGATAGGCACATTGACTAAGTGGCTGTCAGTCTGGCTCTCCATTTTGAGGGCACTCAAATGCCCCCTGCATTCTGGAACAACCTTGCCAAGTTCACCACTGACAGATGGGTGCCCATTGATCGAGCTTTTTCCATTCCTCTTACAGAAGCTGCTGCAGCCTGACCTCATTGACACTGACTGGGGGGACTTTCCTTTTTCAACAACTGCACCATCACATGTTGCCATTTGTAAACCCCTAAGCAAATAGAGGTGCCTGGTACTCATATTGGCAAAATGGAAAAGGTCGTCGTGGAACTTCAGCCCCATGGCTGCTGATTCACTCTGCAATCCCTTCCAGGCTTGCTTGGTTAGGCAGTGAGGTCTCCGCCTTCTACCCCTTGGAAAGGGAGGACCTCCCGCCTTTCCTGAATAGTCTAGAGGAGAAAATGCTGGGAGTCTTCATTGAACCATGGAACTACGTGGGATTTTCCTTCAGCCATGCCAACAAGCACCTTGGTCTTCAGAATGCCTGCTTCAGTCATCAAAAAAGCTTCTCACCTTTGCAGGGCTAGACTGAGTTCTGTGGCTCCAAGAAAGCTGTGACTTCTGTCAAGGCTGGGACTCCCATCAAGGCTGTGACTCTTGTCAAGGTTGTAACCCCAGTCAAGGTTGTGACCCAGTCAAGGTTGTGACTCCAGTCTGGGCTGTGACTCCTGTCAAGGTTGTTACTCTTGTCAAGGTTGTGACTCTTACAGAATACATCCCAGACCATCACCATCACCACCATCCCTGGGTATGTCCTGTCCCACCAGCAGGACAGACCCAGCAGAGGTGGCGGCACAGTGGTATATAGTTGGGAGGGAGTCTCGCGGCATCATGAGAATGGGCAAGGAAACCTCCTGCTGATTACCACGTACCGCCCTCCCTCAGCTGATGAATCCGTGCTCCTCCATGTTGAACGCCGGGAAGCAATGAGGGTGGCAAGAGTGCAATATATACTCTGGGTGGGGGACTTCAATGTCCATCACCAAGAGTGGCTCGGTAGCACCACTACTGACCGAGCTGGCTGAGTCCTAAATTACATAGCTGTTAGACTGGGTCTGCTGCAGGTGGTGAGGGAACCAACAAGAGGGAAAAACATACTTAACCTCATCTTCACCAAACTGCCTGCTACAGATGCATCTGTCCATGACAGTATCGGTAGGAGTGACCACCGCACAGTCATTGTGGAAATGAAGTCCTGCCTTCACAATGAGGATATCCTCCATCATGTTGTGTGGCTCTACCACCATGCTTATTGGGATAGATTTCAAACAGATCTAGCAACTCAAGACTGGGCATCCATGAGGCGCTGTGAGCTATCAGCAGCAGAATTGTATTTGAATGCAATTTGTAACCTCATGGCCTGGCATATCCCCCACTCTACAATTACCATCAAGCCAGGGGATCAACCCTGGTTCAATGAAGAGTGCAGGAGAGCATGCCAGGGGCAGCACCAGGCATACCTAAAAATGAGGTGTCAACCTGATAAAGCAATAACACCAGACTACTTGTGTGCCAAACAGCATAAGCAACAAGTGATAGACAGAGCTAAGCGATTCCACAACCAACGGATCAGATCTAAGCTCTGCAGTCCTGCCACATCCAGTCGTGTATGGTGGTGGACAATTAAACAACTCACTAGAGGAGTAGGTTCCATAGATGTCCCCAGCCTCAATGATGGGGGAGCCATACAAATGCTGAAGCATTTGCTACAATCTTCAACCAGAAGTGCCGAGTGGATGATCCATCTCGGCCTCCTCTGGAGGTCCCCAGCATCACAGATGCCAGTCTTCAGCCCATTCGATTCACTCCACGTGATATCAAGACTGTGACTCTTGTCAAGGCTGTGCCTCCAATCAAGGCCGTGACTCCAGTCAGGGCAGCAGATATCTTCAGAGAGTGTGCTAGCAGCTGCTTTATATATGGTGTCAGCACCTCCATCAGTGTCATCTGGCTACACGGCCACCACTTCACTGCTCACCTCCATTCCAGGACTGGTCGGTCACCCCCACCTGCTGGCAGTAAATTGGCTGCCTGGCATGAGATTGTGAGCAGCAACTCCCAGCCCTGGCAGTGCGACCACAGGCCTGTCCATACAGTTACAGCCCAAATGTTTTTCTTCTTCCTTTGGGTTTTGCTAATCACTTCTTTTACTCAGTTCAATCTTCAGAAATGCTGAAAAATGCCTTTTCACCCAGGTAGCCACATGCCTTTAAGTGGCTACATTTACTATAAATTTTAGCTTCAGCTTTTCACAAATGTTCTTTCTGCACAATTTTACCCTCCCCTTTTGCTGAATTCCCAGCACCAGGTCCCATTCGGACAGGAGCTCACATGGATCAGTATTTAGCACAAGTCTCAGGATATCCCACAAAGTTGGCCCATTATGATATTGGCTGGTATTAACTTCACTGCCTTGTGGTCTTACGGCCCTAGTGCCCATGGAAACAGAAAAGGGGAATACAGGCATAGAGGAGATATAAAGAGAGTGATCTGGCTTTAATTAAAATCATTTTTATTATGCTAACAATTACAGTCATTTCTACTTATTATTAAAATACTTTGCTTCTTTTCATTAATTTGCTGATTACAGGGTATATGGAAAATTTCTGATTTTACAAATGATGATAGGGAAGGATATAAAGAAGAGGCAACTAGAAAACATTCATTTCACAGAGGCACAGCAAAATTCTCCAGGCAATAAGTGGAAAGTACAAGGGCGCTAGCAGAATAGGGAACGGAAAAATAGAATGGATTGTGCACAACATAGGGATCAACAAAAAAATACAGGAAGAAATATCATTGCTTCTTAGGGATAAATAGCTATAAGGCATTTTTTAATTTCAGCTTGATATTGCAAGGAACAAATTTGTGCAATGTTTGAATTTCTGTTGCAATACTTTTCAGAAAGAAACATTTAGTTGCCCATTCAAATTATGTAAGAGAATGATTCTTGACATCTTCTACAAGGGCAGCTTACATTTATTTTCTCCTTAAATGCTTCTAACATCATTGGTTTCCTGCCCCCCATTGATGTGGTTAAGCATTTGAATTATCCAAATAGGTTATTTCTGTTACAAATATGTACTCCTAATTTCACCTCCAGCTTTCAACTTCTCTCTTTCCAAAAGAGGGATTTGTCTGCTGATACTTTGTGGCCAAATCCCTCCTGTGAATGAGCAACTGTATGACCACCTCAAATACTTAACAACATCCAAGGATAGCTGGGCTTAAATATTGCTGATCTGTTCAGATTTAGTTAAGGCTGATGAAACACAAGCCTGATTTCCTTTCTGGCTATGTGTTCAAGGTGGAATGAATTTGGTCATTTTCAATGCAGTTATTTGTGTGTATGAATAGTTGGCAAGGAAAAATATCTACTGTTGACAGAGCCCGTTTCACATTTGAAGCTAAATCCCATGTCTTGGTTAGACTGGATTCTCCTACGATGGATTAGATTCTATTACCTTTTGAGCATCTCAAACAGACCTTGAAGTTTAACATCATTTATCAACCACTGAAACCAGTCTGCACCCAAGTCAGGAATACTATAAGAAACATTTTGTCAGCACTTTCTTTATGTCAGGCATTGTGTAGAATAACAATTTGGCTGGGGGAGAGTAAACTCAGTTGAAAGCTTCAGGAGTGAAACGTGATGAGTTTGCAAACTCGACTTCTCTTTTTTGCAATAGGTACTTTTCTTTTGGTTTCTGGTTTGCTTTTCTTTATACTTAAAAGCAATTATATTTATAATATTGTAAAAACTATTGCAGCTACAAAAAAAATCTAATATTGACAAGCAACGAATGCCTTGAGGATCTTGTACATTAATATAAGAAAAAAAACATTGTTATCCAATAATCTCCAACAACAGCCTTGCTCCTTTCATTGAAAAGCTTCCAATCTCTTTTTGCGATCAATACTACTATGGTTATTTAATTTTAATTCTCCACCTTGCTTCCACACTGACATTTCTGTCCTTGGCCTGCTGCAGTTTTCCAATGACACTCAACCCAGGTTGGAGCAAAAGCACTTCATCTTTTGACTGCGTACTTTATAGCCTTCTGGACTCAACACTGAGTCCAACAATTTTAATCATAACCTCTGCCTCTATTTTGCTGAATTTTTTGTTTTTTTTTCCACTTATTTCTTTAAATTTGCTTTACTATTCAGGATCCTACCATTCGCATCTCCTCTGGACAGATCTTTTGTTTCCTTACTTGTCCCTTTGGCCTTGTACCTTGAAACCTTTTGTCATTTAATCTCGTCTGCCCTCCGCCCCATCATAGATTTTCCCTTTTGTTCATCTTCTCAACCTCCCCCCTTTCACTTGTCCAAACTATTTACATTACCAGTTGTGATGAAAAGTCACAGACATGAAACAGTCGGTGGAATTTTACAGCCTCTCCTGCCAGCAGGATCTTCTGGTCCCACTGAAGTCACTGGGGCTTTGAATGGCTCGCTGCATTTTTTGGCCCTGCCCCTGCTGCGATGGTACAGTAAAATTCCGCCCATTAACTCTGTTTCGCTCTCCGCGGATGCTGTCAAAATTACCAAGTCGTTCCTGCATTTTCTGTTTTTACTGCAATACTGCTCCTCTGACCTTGCTGTTACTATTCCTACGTAGCCTTCCTCCAGTGTGTTGAAGCCAACATACATTGCATCATTCCCTACCCCAATTCATTGTTCCCCAGGGTCTCATAATCATAGAATTCTTTGCTTCCATTAGTTTCCCCTTCTTTCATTAGGCTTTTAAACATTAAGCTCAATATCACCTACTCACTACTTATTGATTTTAAGGATATATATTCTTCTGCCCAGCACCTAGGCAGTCAGCATTCTTCAGATGCAGGGCAGAGGATAAAGAGAGCCATTACATCAGGTCTTCTTTCCCATTGTATCCCGCTGGGATTTTGTGAAACTGTGCCATGGGATGACTCATTTTGCTTTAACTGCTTGTTGGACACCCCAGCATAAGAGACTCTTTGGAAAAGTTGGAACTTTGGCACATCCCAGATCTCTGTTGACTGGAAGGCCCTCATTGAAGGCGATCCAGATTTATCTTTAATCCCCCCAGCAAGATTTGAGTCACTTGCTTCAGCTATTGATCTCCATCAGTAGCCAGAAATCCTTCATCTCTGTTATTTTCACCTGGTTTTAAGATGCATAACACAACTAGGGATCTATCTAGATTCTAATCTGCCCAGGCCATGTAGATGACCCAGGGAAACTGGCACCTTCTTCCACATAGGTTCAGCATATCTGAGGTGCACAATGGTCTCAGCAGTTCACTTAGGTTTCTAAATACAAACATTGTAACTGGGGCACAGCTACATAAAATTTTCATTACAGCCCTTCCAGTCTCTTCATAAGGTCCTTGAATACAGATGTCAGATGACAGGAAGTGCTGGTCATGCATCAAATGTTTATTGCTGTTGTGATGTTGAGACTTAATGTACACCAGATACTTCACTATTAGTGCAATTCAGAAGGAGTCAATAATAATACTTGAATATGTTTTGTGGAAGTGTAGATGGCATTCATGAAGCCTGGACTGAAACTGTTTTGATCTCTGCTGGAGTTTTTGCTTTATTACCATCATTAATCTATTTTCACAGGACATGAGTTCCTCAGGTTAAACTGCAATGTGATTATTAGCCTGTCAGAAATCACAGGGCTTTGACTAATGGCATTGAAACTGTTATTGTGAGAAGCCCACACATGAAGTTAGGCTAATCCTGGAGCAGCAATTGAATGCCAGTGACGGAAAGAAAAACTTTCTAAACATAGGGTTAGATGAAAGAAAATTGATGTGTAGATAGTTTGAAGAAAGATGTCATCTGATTCAACAAATTACATTGAAGTCAGAACAGCGGGCTTTCTTCAAATGAGAATGTAATAACTTCAGAGACAGCAGCAGAATTTTCCTGCTTATCACATTTTTCCTGAAGTTTTTTGCTATATTTATTGCTTCTCTTGATGTAATGTTCCAACAGGCAAAAAAGGCCAAAATCGTAACACAAGGTCAATGGGATTCTGTAGGCAACAGTCTGAGTCTAAAATTATAAGTCCTCTTCATTAAAAAAAGGAATGTATTAAGTAGGTTTAATAATTACATACATCACATCAGAATAAATGCAAAAGGCAATAATGCAGCCTTGTTGTATTGCACAAGCACCTTTTCTCCTTACCGCTACACGGGCTAGATTTTGTAGAAAGTTGACCTCACCTAATAGTAGGGTTACCAACTCTGACCGTATTCTTGGAGTTTTCATTGCATGACCTCATTCCTCCCAACCTCCAATCACCCCGTCCCCATATGCCTGCCATTGGTCACCCGACATGTCCATCTTCTTGGCTTCATATTTGGGAAACAAATAGACTTTGATATCCTGATTGGATAATTCTTTGCTCTCTTTAACCCCAACTCAAATATTTTGCCTCCCTTATCTTTCTTCCTCTTATGATGATGCCTCGTACTGCATCATAACTGCATTGTAACCATATTGCTGCGCTATTGATGCACACTGGCAGCAGCTCATGTGCTTTCCAAGTGCACTGGCATGTCTTTATTCCAGGGCACTTGGCATTATTGGTCGATGAACTATTTGTTCTGTGGCCCATTAAGTGTGATAAACAATAAACATTCAACATACTTCCTACATCATATTGTGCTGATACGTATTTGCCTCCTAGTCACAGTCATTGTATCTAATTAGTTATTTGTCTTCTCTTGTAACCTTTACGCAAGCTCCCTTTACAGCATGTAAATAACTAAGGTATAGCAGGCAAGCATAATTTAGATACCTTAAATAACCTGTCCTGCAGCACTCCTGTGGATCAATCCCGGCACCTGCATCTTTGTTTAAGGATGCCAATAGTATACATCACTAAGGGCAGAATTTTCAGTTTGTCGGTCAGGTGGGCAGCCGATCGCCGTTGGAGAAATGGGCCGCAACGCCATTTTCCGTGGGCGGGCCAATTAAGGCCTGCCCAGCGGGTTAGCGACTCCCATGGAGAATGGGAAAATAGTCGCAGGGGCGGGCAGCCTCAGACTGCCAGTTCCAATGGGGAACCGTGATGTTCTGACCCGAAGTTCGCACGGGCCCCTCAAAATCCAGGACAATTGGCAAGTTAAGGGCCTTAACGAGGCCTTCAATTAATGGCGGGCAAACGCCCCGCTGCTGAGCGCGCCCGCCGACCAAAATATCGCGATGCCACATGCTGACGGCGGCACACTCGCGCAACATCAGCACGTGACATTTTAAGCGCTGAAGTGTGGGCTCCACCACCCACACGTCAGCCGGAAAATTCTGGCCTCAGTCTTTGCTAGCAGTATAAGCTCATTATATCCTTCTTGAGGTGCCTCAATGGGCTAAGGTGCCATGGCTGCAGGGCTTAGCATTGGTCCTTCTGCAGTCTTCCTGATTCTTGCAGGCAGGAAGATGGGGATATGGTCGTAAAATCAGATGGAAGGCGAGGAAGGTGTGCCCATCGCCTGCCCACCTCTGCTGGAATTTTACCAGTGGCGGGACAGGTGTTGAACAACCTCCCCACCCTTGGGGCAATTGAGGCCTTACATGGCTTAATTGGTGGCCACTTAAGGGCATACTCCCACCGATGCTGATAATTTACCAGCGGCAGAAAGAGTGCCCAAGTCACGTGGCGAGCCAGGTAAACCTGGATTGCGGGTTAAGGGGTTCCCTCTTATTCACCCCACCCCTATTTGTTCCCCACACCTCTGGCCTCCCAATTGCTCCCACCCTGTCCAATCCCCTCACCTGGGCTCACCTGACTGGCCCAGGTAAAACTACTCCACTTACCTGGCCAGTTCTGATGAAAGGTCCTGACTCGAAATGTTAACTCTTTCTGTTTTCAAAGATGCTGCCAGATCTGCTGAGTGTTTCCAGCATTTTGTGTTTTTATTTCAGATTTCCAGCGTCCGCCGTATTTTGCTTTTGGACTAATATAAAGTTAATGAATCTTGGCAACTCCGGTAGATGTAAAAAATTTCATTGACCTATTCAAAGAAGACAAGGTGAGTTCTGCTGGTGTATTGGTTATAGTTAGCCCTCAACCAAAATCACTAATACATTATCTGGTCATTATCATATTGATATTTGTGGGATTTTGTTTTGTGAAAATTGGTGCTGTGTTTTCCTACATTACAACAGTGACTAACTTTGTGAAGTACTTTAATTGGCTGCAAAGCCCTTGGAATGTCCTGAGATTATGAGAAGTGCTAGATAAATGCAAGTCTTCCCTGCATTGCTTTTGTGTTTTTTTTTCTTATTCTATTGTTTTTAAAGCCAACAAGTTGTAAAACAGATATTGGGCCCAAAATCGACGGTAAATTAGGAGGAGGGCGTTTTGGTCTCGAAATCCAGGTTTACCCACACGCTGTGTTTTGACTCCACAGCATGCGACTATTTTTTTAACAGGATCCCACCAGGAACTCAGCCTGATTGACAGGATAGGTTTCTAATAGGAGGGATGGATTCTGAAAGGAGGTGGCAACCACAGGTAAACTGCGTGCGGATACTAGTGGGAGCATGGGGTGGTTGGAGGGGGGGGGAGCGGGGGTGGTGGCAGCGGTGGGGTTGGTGGTGGTGGGGGATGGATCAACTGATCCCAGACCATGGGGGACTCCAAATTCAGGGGCAAGGGAGTTCAGCTGAGTTGGCGATCCAACCCCTGATGTGGACTCTGGAAGGCAAAGGTGATTCTGATGGTTTGGGGAAGGGGGAGGGGGTGGTGGGGGTGGGGCGGTGCAGTGTTCTGATCCAAGGAAAAGAAGTAAGCTTGATGCTCAAGTGCTTGGGTGCTACCTGCTCTACCTCCTGGCAGTTGTATCAGGAATGATACCGAATTGTTCTTGCTAATATGGTGTGCTTCTCCGAGGATTTGAAATAGGATATCCAGCTAGCTTCAGGCTAGGCCAGATGTGGATTCTGCTCCACCACACTTGAACCAGTATAATTGACTCCCATAGTTTCTGTGCCACTGATTATAAAGTGCTTAACAGTACAGCTGAATGATAACAGCTAGTTAGACATTTTAAAATTTCCGTCCTTGTTCTTCTCGACCCGTCTACAGCCTTTGACATGGCTGATCACACGACCCTCCTCTAACTCCTATCCACCACTGTCCAGCTGGGTGGGACTGCTCTCACCTGGTTCCATCCTTATCCATCTAAACATAGCCAAGGAATCACTCACAATGGCTTCTCTTCCTGCTCCCCCACCATTACCTCTGGTGTCCCCCTGAGAATTGATGCTTGGCCCCCTCCTATTTCTCAACTCCATTGCTGCCCCACCTGAAGATGCAGCATTAGTCTTCACATGTACGCTGATGACACTCAGCTCTACCTCACCACCACCTCTCTCGACTCCTCCACTGTTACCAAACAGCTTATCTGACATCCTGTACTGGATGAGCAGAAATTTCATCCAATTAATTATCAGGAAGACTGAAGCCATTGTTTTCAGCTCTCATCTTCAAAATCTGTTCTCTAGCTACTGACTCCATTCCTCTCTTTGGCAACACTATCAGATTAAACCTGTCTGTTCATATGCTGCTGAGATATCCACTCATTTCTTCATTACCTCTAGACTTGACTATTCCAACACAATCCTGGCTGATCTCCCACATTCTACCCTCTATCACCCTTGTAGTCACTAACCAACATTGATTCCAAGCCAAAAAACATCTTGATTTTAATATTCTCACCCTTGTTTTCAAATCGCTTCATAGCCTCACCCCTCTAATTCCAGCCTCTTGTGCATCCCCAATTATAAATACTCCACCATTGGTGGCCATGTCTTCAGTTATATAGACCTCAAGCTCTGGAATTCCCTCTTTACACCTCTTCGCCTCTCTACCTCATTTTCCTCCTTTAAGACACTGCTTAAAACCTACTTCTTTGATCAAGCCTTTGGACATCTGATCTAATATCTCCTTATATAGCTTGGTGTTATAGTTTGTTTTATAATGCTCTTGTGAAGCATCTTGGGACATTTCATTATGTTAAATCGGTGTGACTTTAAGACAACAATTTTATAGTTTTGATTTTGACTCTACTGCTTTGAAACTCTGCTTCAAGGATTAATAAATTGATGAGAATTAAGTAACCCAAATAATGCATGACAAAATGACAAAATAAATAATCTGTTTTAATCGGCACTTTTCCTGGTGGCTAACATGGTGGCCCATCCGAACTTGCCATTGAGATATAATACCTTCCATTTTAAATTCACAGGACCATGTTGAAACTTCAAAACAACTTTCCAGTTCAGCATTGGACCTCCATATAGAAAAGTAGTCAGTAAATACAGTATTACTATTACAAAACACCTGGAAGTAGAAGGAAGATCATTGATGCATATCTTCGGTGTCTGAAGAAGCACTGCCTGGGCACACTGGCCAGTAACATGGAAGCAGGGCTGGATCTAAAAAGGTTAGAACAGGGTACTTTCTAAAGGGTGAAAAGTTAGAAACAGTGGAGCTCCAAAGAGATTTGGAGTACAGGTACATTAAAAGTCATGAACAGATACCGAAAATAGTAAAGGCTAATGGAATAGTGACTTTTTTTATTTAGAAGACTGGAAATCAAGGAGGTAGAAGTTACTTGTAGGACCCGATGGGGTGGCAATGGAGGCGGGTGAGCGGTAAGAAGAGTGAGCACCATCTGTTGACTGTTAAAGCTCACTGCTTTGTGCTCAACTGGTAGCCTTTCATGAGAAATGTTGTCATGTGCTTTTCGGAAGTCTCAGTACACTTTGGAGTTGTGGTTTCAAAAGTTCACTCAGCATATCACTTTCTCAAAAAAACTCCCATCTCCAAGACTTTGTTCACTTATTCCATGTCTGTGGAAACTGATCCTGCTATCCTGAAAGTAAGCCCATCAGTCAGGGCAAGAAACCAGATTGACCCTGATTTTCTTTTAAATCCATGGTATGTTCTGACTTTGGCAGAATTGTGTTTAAAATAATGGCCGCACTTTGGCAAACTGTGCATGTAAGCATTTACAGCATAGAAGAGATCATTCAGAGGCAATTTAAAGAAGAGCTAATTCAAGTACAAACAAGGTATATTCCCACAAAGGGGAAAAATAGGGCAAACAACTCAGAGCTCCCTGGATGGTGAAAGAGATAGAGATTAAGATCAAGCACAAAAAAATGTGCTTATGACAAATGTCCGGTGGATGATACAATTGAGAACCAGGTTCAGAAGAGAGTTGAAAAAGCAAATAAGAGAAGCAAAGAGCAAGTATCAGAAGAGACTGGCAGCTAACATAAAAGAGAACCCAAAAATTTTCTATAGTCATATAAATAGTAAAAGAGTGGTAAAAGGACGAGTGGTGCTGATTAGGGCCTAAAAAGGGGATTTGCGCATGGAGGCAGGGGGTATGGTTGAGGTATTAAATGAATTCTTTGCATCTGTCTTTACCAAGGAAGAAGATGCTGCATAGGTTATGATGAAAGAGAAGGTAATTCAGACACCTGAATGGTATAAAGTTGTTAAGGAGGTGGTATTGGATATGCTGTCTGTGTTTAAAGTTGATAGGGCACTAGGACCGGATGAGGCACATGCAAGGATACTGAAGTGAGAACTGAAATTGCGGAGGTACCGTCCATAATTTCCCAATCTTCCTTAAACTCAGGGGTGGATCCAGAGGACTGGAGAATTGCAAATGTTACAATCTTATTTCATAAAGTGTGTAAAGATAAGCTGAGCAACCACAGGTCAGACAGTCTAACCTTGGTGGTTTTAGAAATGATAATTCAGGACAAAATTAATAGTCACTTGGGCAAATGCAGGTTAATTAAGGAAAGCCAACATCAATTGTTAAGGGCAAATTGTGCTTAGGTAGCTTGCTTGAGTTTTTGTTGAGGAAACAGAGAAGGTTGATAAGGGTAATGCTGTTGATGTGGTGTATATGGACTTCCAAAAGACATTTGATAAAGTGCCACTCAAAAGCCTCGTGAGCAAAGTGAGACTTTATGGAATAAGAGGGACAGTAGCAACATGGATATGAAATTGACCGAGTGACAGGAAACAAAGAGTAGTGGTGAACGGTTGCTTTTTGGACTGGAGGAAGGCTTATAGTGAAGTTCCGTAGGGATCGGTGTTAGGGCCCCTGCTCTTTCTGATAGATATAAATAACTGAGACCTTGGTTGTAAAGGGCACAATTCCAAAATTTGTGGATGGTGTGAAACTTGGAAGTATTGTGAAACATGGGGAGGGTAGTGTAGAACTTCAAAAGGACACAGAGAGGTTGGTGGAATAGATGGACAAGTGGCAGATCAAATTTAATGCAGAGAAGAGTGAAGTGATTCATTTTGGTGGAAAAGAAATGGAGAGACAATATAAAATAAAGGGTACAATTCTAAAGGAGGCGCAGAAGCAGAGGGTCCTGGATGTATCTGTGCATAAATCATTGACGGTGGTAGACAGTTTGAGAGAGTGCTTAATAAAGCACTGGGCTTTATCAATAGGGGCATGGAGTGCAAAAGCAAGTAAGTTATGTTAAACATGTATACAAACCTGGTTCGTCCTCATCTGGAGTACTGTGTCCAGTTCTGGCTTTAGGAAGGATGTGAAGGCATTAGATAGAGTTCAGGAAAGATTCACGAGAATGGTTCCAGGGATGAGGAACTTCAGTTATGAAGACTGATTGGACAATTGGTGACTGTTTTACTTGGAGAAGAGGAGGCTTAGAGCATATTTGAAAGAGGTATTCAAAAGCATAAGGGGTCTGGAGAGAGTAGGTAGGGAGAAACTGTTCCTGTTGGTGAAAGGATCGAGAACCAGAAGGCACAGATTTAAGGTAATCGGCAAAAGAAACAATGGTGACATGAAGCAAAAACTTTTTCAGGCAAAAAGGTGGTTAGGATCTGGAATGCAGTGCCTGTGAGTGTGGAGAAGGCAGATTCAATTGAAGCATTCAAATGGGAATTGGATTAGAATCTGAAAAGGAAAATTTGCAGTGCTCCAGGAATAAGCTGAAGAGTGGTACTCTCTGAGGGCCAGCACAGGCACGATGGGCCAAATGGCCTCTTTCTGTGCTGCACCCATTCTATGATTCTATTGTTTGAACCTCTCGATTTGTCACATTCTCCAACACAATCATTACTTAAACAGCTTTCAGTAAATCTGTAAATCTAGAGATGGAAGATCATTCAAGTTTTATTCCTGTTTTACCCAGTTCTACTTATTTTTTAACCATTTTTTAACATTATGTTAATGTTATTTAACATTATGTTTAACATTATGGTCATGTATTATGTCCCAGGGTCCTACACCATGGGGAATACACCATAAATATGGGAATTTGCATTAAAACAACCCGTCTTTTTACCCAGCTGAGTGACAATGCCTTTCATCACTTTGCACATTCCTTTCATGAATAGGGCTAACTCGCTTCTGAAGAATCTGCAGAAGATATTCATTAAATAAATGCTCCAGCAGCTGTGATGCATCAAGAAGGAAAACTACATTAGCTCCAGATGGTGTGACTACTACAAAGGCTCCAAGATTATAAAAGTTGCTTTTCAAGCAATGTGATCAAAGTAAAATTTATTACATCTCGAGTATTGAACAACCTACTCTTGGTTTCCATGTGGCTTCTATGTGGTGCCAGTAAAAAGGGGATAACAATGGTAATTGAGAAGGGGAACAATTTCAATGTGGAACAAAACTCCTTTATCCAGTAAAAGGTAACATTTCCCGACCCCAGTTAGTGATTGAAGTAGAGACTGTGCCAGCATTTAAGAATAAAGTAGATGGTTGAAGGAAAATGGAGTAAAGAGACATGGGAACAAAGCAAGCACATGGAATTAGGGCAAATGCAAAAAACCATCAACATGGACTGGTTGGACCAAACGGCTTGTCTCTATGTTGTAATTTCAATGAATTTGACGGAACTTTAAAAATTAAAAAATGGTATGAAGAAAAGCTGGATTTTGCATTAGCTCAGAATCAGCATCTGGGCTGGCAGGTTGCCAATATTTTGGTAATACTGTGGTGCCATTTAGCGAGGAACCCACCATTTGTATTCGCAGAATGGTGCATTTCCATCGTTCAGATCAAAAATCACAAACCTTAAAATGAGGTAGAAACATAGCAAAATAGGAGCTGGAGGAGATCATTCGGCTCTTCGAGCCTGCCCTGCTATTCACTATGATCATGGCTGATCCTCTATCTTAACACCGTACACCCGCTCTCTCCCCATACCCCTTGATCCCTTTAGAGTCTAGAAATCTATTTCCTTCTTAAATATATTCATTGACTTGGCCTCCACAGCCTTATCTGGTAGAGAATTCCACAGGTTCACCAGCCTCTGATTGAAGAAGTTTCTCCTCATCTCAGTCCTAAATGACCCACCCCATATCCTGAGATTGTGACCCCTTGTTCTAGACCCCCCAGCCAGAGGAAACATCATCCCTGCCTCCACTCTGTCCAGCCCTGTCAGAACTTTATACATTTCAATCTCTTATTCTTCCAAACTCCAGTGAATACAGGCCTAATCGGCCCTGCCTCTCCTTGTACGACAATCCTGCCATCCCAGGAATCAGTCTGGTGAACCTTCGCTTCAATCCTTCTATGACATATGTATCCTTTCTTTGGTAAGGAGATCAAAATTGCACACAATACTCCAGATGTGGTCTCACCAAGGCCCTGTACAGCTTCAGTAAGACATCCTTGCTCCTGTACTCAAGCCCTCTCACAATGAAGACCAACATACCATTTGCCTTCTTAACTGCTTGCTGCATCTGCATGCTTGCTTTCAGTGTTTGGTGTACAAGGACACCCAGGTCCCTTTGTACATCAACATTTCTCAATCTATCACCATTTAAATAATACTCTGCCATTCTGTTTTTCCTACCAAAGTGGATAACTTCACACTTATCCACGTTATACTGCATCTGCCATGTATTTGCCCACTTGGTCAACATGTCTAAGTTGCCTTGAAGCCTCTTAACATCCTCCTCACCACTCAGTCCCACCTTGTGTCATCCGAAAACTTGGAAATATTACATTTGGTTTCCTCATCCAAATCATTGATATATATTATGAATAGCTGGGGCCCAAGCACTGATCCCTGTGGTACTGCACTAATCACCACCTGCCATTCTGAAAAAGACTCATTTATTCCTTCTCTCTGTTAATCAATTCTCAATCCATGCCAATGTATTACCCCCTATCCTATCTGCTATAATTTTACGCACTAGCTTCTTATATGGGACTTTATCAAAAGCTTTCTGAAAATCCAAATACACCACATCCACTGGTTCTCCATTATTTATTCTGCTGGTCACATCCTCAAAAAACTCAAAAAAGGTTTGTCAAACATGATTTCCCTTTCATAAATCCATGCTGACTTTGTTCAATCCCACTGATATTTTCTAAGTGCCCTGTTATCACATCCTCTATAATGCACTCTAACATTTTTCCTACCACTGAGGTTAGGCTAACCAGTCTGTGATTCCCCGTTTTATCCCTCCCTTTTTTTAAATAGCAGGGTTACATTGATGGCGCAGACCCAATCGGGGACGCCAATTGGATTCGCGCTCACTCCCGCCCACCCACGCACAGCTCTCCCAACAGGGGGAAAATTCAGCCCATGGGCCAGAACATGCCACAATGATATGATTGGCAACAACATTAGACCATTGGGCTCCCCAATCCTCCAATGGGAAAATAATTAGAAAACACAGCTGGGAGTGCAGTGTTGGATCAGGAGGAGTACAGCTGATATCTGATGCACATCCAAGATACCGTGGCCCAAAAGATACTGGCGCAACTGGGATGCCTTTAGAATATGGTTTCAATCTGATAACAAGCAGATGGGTCACAGTATTATATGAAGAAAATGCCCATCTGAGTTCAACATGATTGATAAGTTTGTACTGAAACTGTATAAATGTATAACTCAGTGGTGAGAAGGTACCCGTACACAGAGGGTCATCTTCCAAGCTGCAATGATCTCCAGCAATGTTTCATTGCCAGTTGCAATCCATACCTAATGCACAAAGTCAATAACTGTGAATATAAATTATCAAGCAGTGGAACATCAAAACGGGATGTCAAAAGGCTTATTTTATTACTTCATTGCAATTTACGATTTCAATAAAGTTCCTAAAACAATTCAGTAAAAATATTGCCCTTAGGCAACCTTCTGTGTGATTATTGATTCAGATTGTACTGATTCAGAGCTGTTCAGCACCGTTCTGCAACGGTCAAAGTGGCTGTGGTGATCACTATGTAGTTAATTCAGCGGACTCGATCTGCCCCTTGATTTTAATTGGAGCAGTAGGTGGGTTGATGGCTTGCTGTGGTGATTCACCGTTCAATATTTTCTAGAGAATAGCTTTGAAGTCCCAGAAAATTATGGCATCGCTCGTGACAAAAGTTCCTGGAATGTCTACATCATAAGAATTGAGTTCACTGTGGACGCTCCACTGCTATAATATTTGTTTTCAGCAAATTCATGTCCATTCTGTCTCTGACACATTGGAAAAATTTTATAGGTTAAATTTAATCGGTAAATCGGGAAGTATTGATAGTTAAAATATCCCATAAAACATTTTCTCCTCATGTGATGGAGAAACTGGAAACTACTCCATTGACATCGGGCATGATTTCAAATCAAAACAAACAATTTTGAATAAATACATGAATAAATAGAACCTGTATATTGTTGTTTTCAATTACCTACACTTCTCAATATGGGAAAACAATAAAGATGACACTTCTCTAACTCTTTAAACAGGGGTTCACTGAGAAGAAGTTCTTACTAAGCTATGCAAGTAACTGGCTCAGACTGGCCATTGCTGCCTTTCAGGAGGATGTTGTGGTTGTGAGAGAGAGTGAGGAAAGAAATCTTCTTGGTGCTGCCTTTATTCTGTGAGACTGAGGCGTTAATCTAGTAACATTTGATGTGCAGTACGGGGCTCTCAAACATTTAGTTTAGTTACACTTTACACTCTGCAAATGCAATGAATTAGCATTTAGCCCCCTTCGTTGGCACAGACAGTGCTGTACCTCCAATGCATTTATGATTAACAAGCTTTCCTTTACCAATTAACACTCCAAATCACTGCGATAACTTGCCTTGTTCCAGTTTACTGTCTTATTGAGAAAAACATACCCAATTTAGCCTTACAGAAATATTGTAAATTAAGAAATTCAACTTAGGCAACACAAGCAAAAATCCAATTTGTTAACAGTGTGTTGGAGGAAATCATTTGGCGCAGGGAATGTTTGGAGTGAAAATAAAATGCTAAACAACAGCCAAAGAGTACAAGAGTTTGACCAAAACTCTTAGGGCAGGATTTTTCAGTCGGTGTGCGGGGGTGGGCCTGACAGGCCGACGCTTAAAATGACGCGCGATGACATCGGGTGTGTGTCCTGATGTCATCGCACAGTCCCACGATATTTCTTTCGGTGGGAGTCGGCTGCGCGCCCGCCAATATGTAAACAGCCTATTAAGGCGATTAAGAAAGTAATTGATGTAACTATTAACGCTGCCCGTCCAACCTTAAGGTTGGCAGACAGGCAAAAAGGCCTGTTGCGTTTTTTAGGAAACCTCATCCACGAGCGGGATAAGGTTTCCTAAAGCTTTTATTAAATAAATGTTTAAAATTTCCTAAATATAAAAACATGTCCCATCTCATGTGACACAGTTACATGAAGGGACATCTTTAAATAAATTTTTAAACCATTTACTTAATTATTTTGATATTGATTCAATCTCCCTGAGGTAGCCCAGAGCTGCCTCAGGGAGATTGAAGCGCTCTTCCAAACTCATGCGTGAAACAGCGCTGGCCCCGACTCTCCCTCCTCCCCCAGCCTGCACAGGTAACGTTGAATGCTACAGCTCGCATATTACGCTGGGCGGGCCTTAATTGGCCTGCCCAGATAAAATGGTGGCGCGGAGCCAATCCTAGGTGGCAATCAGCTCCGCAACCACCCCCGCCCACTCCCGCCGAGCCTGTCCACCACCTGAAAAATTCAGGCCTTAGAAATCTCACTAATTTTTACAAGTTAAATCTATCAGGAGTTTACAGCTTGAGTAACAGCACTTTCTTTCTAGCAAATTTCTGACTGTCAGGTTCCTCTGGTTTCAGCAGAGAGAATTAGTCGCTTCAATGTACATATATTGGCAAAGCAGGACCCCAGGAATATTCAGAGAGATCAATACCTAACCAAACATGGCCAGGATTCATTGGAGCAACTCTGCTGTTTTTGAACCCATTGTCATCCAATATCAATTCTGCCTTTGACATAATCTTGTGTTAATGATTATTGTCTATTAATTGGTGAGCTTCTGGGCTATGCAGAAAAAACATTATTGGCTCATATTTTGCAGTCAGTGGCGAAGGAAGGTTAACCTTGCTGATGGCTATAACGGGCTTTTGAACAGAGACTAGCTCTAATCCTGTGTCTGATCCAGTGCAGTATGCTCCACAGGGCATCAAAGGCATGTGTGAGCAGGGCAAGAAACACTAAGCATATTGAAGAATCCTTATTGAATTGCTCAGAATCTAAACAAGGAAATACAAAGCAGGGAGTATAGATTAAATTTAAATCATGTACACAAAGCAAAATAAAGATTTAAAAAGACAGTGGGATTAAGAGAGAATCAGGAATGGGATTTTTTCTTAAATCACCATCACTAATTAACTTTGGAAGGAATGAGAGTCCATACTGCAGAAAATTAAATTTTCAGTGCCAGGGAGGTTGTTTGGCAGTGATTATCAATTATCACATTATTAAAAATTAATTTACTCTTAAATATATCAGCCCTAACATTCTGTGGTATCTATAGTGGCAAACTACAGGACAATAATCATAGAATCACAGAACAATGTAGCACAGATGGAGGCTATTTTGTGCATCAAGTCGATGTTGGTTCTTTTGAAGAGAAATCTGTCCTCTTTCTTCATTAATTGTAAATAATTTGCAATGATTTATCCAAATCCCTTTTAAGGACTTTTTTTAATTGAATCACCTACCTCAACTTCCCACTATTGTATGGATACCTGTGCAGGATCTAGCTAAAAGGGTCTGTGCTAGCATAACCTGTGGAGTAGGGTATCTCTGATAGCAATTTCTGTATTTCCATGTCTAAATGCACATATGCACACATATTAAAAGTTAAAAACAAAAACAGAATTACCTGGAAAAACTCAGCAGGTCTGGCAGCATCGGCGGAGAAGAAAAGAGTTGACGTTTCGAGTCCTCATGACCCTTCAGCAGAACTGAGTAAAGTTAGGAGGGGGGTGAAATATAAGCTAGTTTAAGGTGTGGGGGGTGGGGGGGGGGGAGGGGGGAGAAGTTGGTGGGGGGGCGGTGTGGTTGTAGGGACAAGCAAGCAGTGATAGGAGCAGATAATCAAAAGATGTCACAGACAAAAGGAACAAAGAGGTGTCGAAGGTGGTGATATTATCTAAGAAATGTGCTAATTAAGAATGGATGGCAGGATACTCAAGGTACAGCTCTAGTGGGGGTGGGGTGGAAAGACTGACAGGGTATTACAGTTACAGATTTAAAAGTAATGGAAATAGGTGGGAAAAGAAAAAACTAAAAAAATTATTGGAAAAAACAAAAGGGAGGGGAAAGAAACAGAAAGGGGGTGGGGATGGGGGAGGACATCTTTTGATTATCTGCTCCTATCACTGCTTGCTTGTCCCTACAACCACCCCACCGCCCCTCCACCCCAACTTCTTCCCCCCCCCCCCCACCTTAAACCAGCTTATATTTCACCCCTCTCCTAACTTTGCTCAGTTCTGTTGAAGGGTCATGAGGACTCGAAACGTCAACTCTTTTCTTCTCCGCCGATGCTGCCAGACCTGCTGAGTTTTTCCAGGTAATTCTGTTTTTGTTTTGGATTTCCAGCATCCGCGGTAGGTTTTTGTTTTTATTAAAAGTTAAGTCTGATTGATTCCATTATTACTAATGTTAGCCTCATAGCCTCATATAACTGCTGTTAGCCTCATAGTTATTACCTATGCAAATGTGGGCATTTCTGTCCATGGAAATGTCAGAAATTTGCAGACATTGCCATTCATTTTCTTATATTCCAACAGGTAGAAAATATGCAATTATCTTTAACTGCTTGAGCATAGAAAGAGGGAAAAATGTATTTATACATTTCGTGACCCCAGAACCTCCCAAAGCACTTCACAGTCAATGAAGTATTTATGAAGTTTATAGACTGTTGTAATGTGGGCCCAAGGCACATGTAGCAGGAATGTCAAAGAACTTTAAATAAACTGTCTCTATTAGTGGCAATGACCCCTGTTATGTCTAATGCAAGGAGCAACACCAGACATAGTAATGCCTTATGAAGATAGCAACAACATGAGCTGTTTCACTGAGTGCTTTTGAAAGGTATTACTTGGATTATCCTATCTGTGACGGAACAGCTACCGTGAATTGCTGGCAAGCTTCTGCCTCTTTCGATCGTAGAACACGTGTGTGAGGACTTTACTGGAATTGTCCATAATGACAATGTGTATTTTGTGCATGGAACTGGATGTTTTGCCAACATTTTATTGCCTACTTTATGGTTGCATTAATTGAAGAATGTCAGGAGTTGCTTTATATAACTTCAGTTTATTTTTATTCGTCCTGCCACTTTATCATTGTGTACAATGTTTTCTTGTTACAGTTCCAGGTTACACAGGCTCCCTCCATAGCAAGGAAAACAATGTACATAAATGAATTACACCATCTAACACACAGGCCCAGTTTTCCACTGGGCATTAAGTCTAATTGTGGTGGAGGGGGTGACGGCTGGAGAGCTGTTTTTTGTTTTATTCTTTTTTAATTTAAACTCCTCTGCACTCTGCAGCTCGTTCCGGGGTCACCCGCCCCGCCTCTTATTTCACAGGATCTGCAGAGAGGAATACAGTTAACGTTTCGAGTCAGAAGAAGATGAAGGGTCATATGGACTGCTGTCAGACCTGCTGGATATTTCGAAATGCCAGGTTCGCTGAGCAGGGAAATCTCCTGACTCTGCGTACTCAAACTGGGGACGAAAATCTGGGCCACAGTCTTTGCTCTTCTGAAGAAGGGTCATTGCTGTAGGAAGGGTAGGGCTGGGATCAGAGGACTCTGGGCATCTGATTCCCATGCCTTAGGCCCTTGAAGGAATCTAGGCAAGTGGGCCTCACTGACAACCGGTAAAAATGTGGGTCAGCTGTAAGTTTTTAAAACTAAATTATTTTAAACTGGATTTCTTACCAAAGGGAGCATCAACTTTCTATTTCTAGAAGTAGAAGGACTACAATACTCTCCCCCAACCACAACACAGCAGCCATGTTTTGCTACCACACCAGCAGCCAAACACTGGAAATGTCTTACTTTTGCTAATCATCTAGTTCTAATTTTCAATCCATTATCTTTGCATTGTCGTAATTTCATTTTACAAAGCTATTTTCGAAACAAAGAAACCAACCTGCTGACCAACCTTAGGAGGTCATAAGCATGCATCACATATGTTTACCACTGAGTCATACAGTGCTGTTTTCTCCACTCCCACATAGTAATTTAGAATCAATGACAAATTAAGCTAGGCAGTGGTAAATTAGATGAAAAACTATCACTTAATTCATTGTAAGTGAGCATTTGATCTTTACTAATAAGCACAGTTTAAGGTACACAATTGCAGTACATTGTAATTAATTTTAAGTTACAAAAATGGCCCATTTCAGAGAGAAAGGAAACTCCAAATATTGGTCCACAATTTTTAGAAATGAAATAAGAGTACAATGAAAAATGTCCGAATAGAATAACAATAGCTTCCCTGCAATGGTTCACTGATATCACCCAAAACAAGAACTGTTTTCCTTAGAGAAAAGGAGGCCGAGAGGAGATTTGATAGAGGTATTCAAAATCATGAGGGCTCTGGACAGATTAGATAGGGGGAAACTGTTCCCACTTGTGAAAGGATCAAGAACAAGAGAGCATAGATTTAAAGTAATTAGTACAATAAAGCGAGTGGTAAGGATCTGGAATGCTCTGCCTGGGAGTGTGGTGGAGGCAGGTTCAACTGAAGCATTCAAAAGGGAATTAGACTGCTATCTGAAAAAGAAGAATGTGCAAGGTTATGGGGACAAGGTGGGGGAATGGTACGAGTTGAGTTGCTCATTCGGTGAGCTGGTGCAGACACAATGGGCCAAATAGCCTCCTTCTGCGCCATAACAATTCAGTGAAAGGAAATATGAGTATTTTACTAGAATAATCCATAATGACATTGTATATTTTGTGAATGGAACCAGATGTTTTGCCAAAAAGTAATGCTGATGAACGTAAAAATTAACCGAATATCAATAGAATATGAGCAGGAATAAAAATTAGAAAAGGATAATTAAAGTTGGAGGTGCACCACAGACCAAAAACAGGGCTGACACTGAATGTTCTGAAATCCTGACCATTTAACTTCTTAACTGCATCTACAGTGCCACAGCGACCACCAGGCCCTGCGTTCCGAGGTCGGGCAGGTGCACGAATGCATGTAGAATTGCGTGAAATGACATCAGGCGTGCATCCCGACGTCATCGCGCATGTGCGCAATATTGAAGTCAGTAGGCGCACGCGGGAGTGGGAGCAGTGCCCGCTGACAAAGGGTCAATTAAGGTTATTAAAACGCCTATTAACCACGATTTTACGTTGCCCGTGCGATTTTTAGTTCATCGTACAGGCAAAATGGGTGGGGGAATTCAGGTTTCAATAACTTGCTCATCCACAGGCTGGACAAAAGGCCCCCGGAGCAGCAGCATTTTCTCTGTCATTGCCAGTCCTTTCTGTGTGAGTACAGAGTTGTCCCAGAGTTTCTTGGCATCTCGTTTGATTGTCAAGCCTGCCTTGCAGCATCTCAGGTCCTCATCTTCCCTGGAAGGCTCCTCTGAGTATTACAGCACAGTGCTCCTTCATTTTCAAGGCACTGGTCCTCTGCATCCCATCTAATGGGGATAGTGTATTCCACTGGTGGAACCTCCTCTGAAGAGGATGAGAGGGGCAGGAAGGGAGGAGGCCAGGTGGGCATGGGAAGCATCCCAGGGGCAGACCTTTAAGAGGAGGGGCATGGGCTCAGTTGGTGCAGAGCCAGCAGGGAGGCCAAGGCGGAAAGGCACACCGAAGACACCACTGCCCAGTGTCTAGTGTGATCAGCAGCATTCAAACTACCTCCAGATGTCCGAGGTCCAGTGCCGCAGCAGACTCCACTTCTCCAGGGACACAGTGACAGCAATATGTCACATGATAGGTCCGGAGATCATTCCAACTGCATGGGTGGACACCTCATGCCGGTGACTTTGAAGGTCACAGTGGCCCTCAACTTCTATGCCTCTGGTTCTTTTCAGGGCTCAGTGGGGGGATCTGTGCGATATTTCTCAATCATCTGCACACAATGGCATCAAGTTCGTGACTGATGCTACGTTTAGACATGTTCACATGTTCATCCGCTTCTGCACAGACAAGATGAGCCAGGCAGAGAGGACACGAGGCTTCACTGCGATGATTGGGTTCCCCCACGTACAGGGTATAATAGATTGTACTCACGTGGCCATCAAGGCACCAGCAGGTCAGCCTGGAGTATTTGTAAACAGAAAGAGGTTCCACTCAATGAATGTTCAGATTGTCTGTGACCACAGGGCACAGATTCTCCAAGTTTGTGCCCGTTACCCTGGGAGCTTACATGATGCTTACATCTTGCGGCACTCACAGGTACTAAGGCTGTTCATGGCCCCTGCAGGAGTGGATGGATGGCTCCTGGGTGACAAGGGCTAACCCTTGAAGAGGTGGCTGATGACCCCACTCCGTCACCCAAGAACTGAGGCCGAGGAGAGATGCAACATGAGTCATGCCTCCACAAGGGCGGTGGTGGAGAGGGCCATCGGGCTGCTGAAGATGCGCTTCAGATACCTGGACCAGTCAAGGGGAGCATTGCAGTATCCTCCAGAGCGTGTCTCCCTCATTGTCATCGTATGCTGCACCCTGCACAACCCGGCTCTGGCAAGGGGGGGATCCACTGGAGGCTGAGGAAAGCGAGGCAGCTCCACAGGCCACAGAGGATGACTCAAGTGATGGCTCAGAGGACGACCCTGGGGAGGCACAGGGTGAGGATCTCGAGGCAGAGGACAGGAACATACGTGGAGGCAGGGACAGCAGGGATGCTTTGATGCAATGAACCTTCAGCTAGGCATCCAAGGCATCAAGGCCTTGTCAAGCCAATGGCACTGTCTCCTTTTCTAACAATCAATAAATGAGAACCCAACCCAGTAGGCCAGCACCACACAACGCCACACTTTTACCAGCCCGTGCTGCACCTGGCACCTAATCAAACCATCCAGCCGACTCACCCCATTTAAGACAGGTAAATATTTATGTTACTTCACATGAACAAACAAAGAACAAACAAAGTGTCTATCCCTAAAACAAGTGTCAAAATGATTACCGCAAAAAGTGTCACCTTGTGCTCGAGGTGCCCTCAGCTTACATCTGCGGGTGCTGTGTCTTGGTGCCCGCCCCCCATCGCTGACAGTGGTGTTGGAGGCAGCTGCTGACTCTGCTGTCCTGGTGGCCCTGATGACCTTGGCGGTCATCCTTTGGCTGCTGGAGCCTGAGCAGGCTCCACCTGGGAGGGTGTATTCAGTCCCATGTCTGGGTACTCCTCAGTCCTTGCAGCATCACCAGATACAGTGGCACTGGGATGTGAGGTTGCAGATTTGGCACTCCTCCACCCATTCTGCAGCACTCTGCAGCGATATGACTGCTCTTCTCCTGACAGGGAAAAATAGCCTCATTATTGCTCTGTCTCCCTGAATGTCCTTTCCTGGTTCCCCCCTGTCTGCCCTCCCACCCAGGCATTAGACAGCTGTGTCACAGTGGCACATCTCACCCTGCAATGCATTGAGGCCAGTCATGCTGACATCCCAGCCTTGACAGGGCAGCTTTCAGTGCCAGTTGGCATACACACTCTTAGACCCCGAACCTTCCAAGCAACGGGCAGCCAACTAAAGTTCTGCGCACAGGTCCAAGCCATTTCTGCACTTACCCTTGCTGACTACAGAAGATCGTTGAACCTTCTGGGGCACTGAAACCACATGTGGCGCACTATGTTGTGCCCACTAACCTGGGCAGTGACCTCTGTCCAGGCCTTCTTGGTCAGATGGGACAACCTTCTCTTACCATCCCTGGGCATTAAGATATGCCAACTGGCACTGACCCCCCTCGACCATCTCTCCCAGGCACTCATCTGAGAAACAGGGGGCAGAGTGACTTACCCTCTCACCTCCCATGACCAGTTGCTGAAGCCATGACTGGACACCAGGACGCTTCTTGGATAGCTTCAAAACAACTCCCTCAGCCTCTCCCACAACTCCTGGCAGCCCTCAGGGAGCTGCCTCTTCTGTTTTTTGAACACCCTGCCCTGTTCCCATTGGACCCAGTGCCCGACATGTTCCCACCCCCATGCACGGAAAACACATCTGGCATTTGTGTTTCACACTGGGCGGGACCTTAATAGGCCACCCAGCGCAAGATCACGTTCACTGCACGAACTTGGCCAGGAGCAGGTTTTACATCTGCTTCTAGCCGCACTGACTTCAGCCACACCCTGAGGGTAGAATTCAGGCTCAGAATTAGCCAAGCACCACAATGATAACTGAGACCATATTGTGCCCACTGGAAAAGATGCATGTTACCTGTGTAGGTGTTTTCCTGCTGAGATACTTAATATAATCACATATAGCCATCTGTTGTCTCATTCAAAAAATGAACAATTGCTCCAATTTGTAAGGTGCCATTTAAGAAAATCTTCAGTTTTTTTTTCAAATGTTGCTTTAAATTGAAAGTGTGTTCTCTTTCAGAAAAAAATTGAGTTTTTTTTAAAATTTAAGTACACCAATAGGATTATAATGTTGAACTAGCCTTTTACATTCGCGGCTGACTTCTACAGTCAGTAAGTGGAACATCATGTAGCATGACATCTATAAGCCTCATGAAAGACGTTTCACATTTTTAACATTCATACAAAAGCAAAATACTGCAGACACTGGAAATCTGAAATAAAAACTGAAAATGCTGGAAATACTCAGCAGGTCTGGCAGCATCTGTGCAGAGACAATCAGAGATAACATTTCAGGTCAGTGACCTTTCATTAGAACTGTTCAGAACTGATAAATGCACCTTATGGGGTAACCTGGTTGGCAATTTGGTAGAGCAGATCACCCGCCCACCCATTGTAGATATTACCTAATTTTCGTCCTATTGAAATATGCAGTGAAAACTGGATAGCTCTACAAGGAGCTGGTGATGAACCTGGGTGGTAAATGTAAAAATTATCTCTTAAGATTTAGAAAGAAGAGTTCAAATTGATGGATTATGCAACATTGCAGCACTATGGGGAAAGAGAGAGGGAGTGGAACCAATTGGATAGTTCTTTCAAAGAGCCAATATAGGTACTCATTTTATGAAGTATTCTGAAATGTTGGTTGGGAAAGAGGAGCTACTGGGGGAGAGACAAATAAACGGAGAAACAAGGAAAGGCAGATGGAGCATAAGTAAGGTGAATTTATTTTCAACCAAATTATGACTGGGTTTATGTTGCAGTTTATTTTGATTATCACAGTATTAAAATTATTGTACCAACAGCTGCTTGGTAATACAGAATTTGAATATTGCTGAAGAGAGAAACATGTTGCCAACGCTCTTGTACTCAACAGGGCAAACTCAAGAATGACAAATTTCAAACGATCACAACAATTTAAACTACAGGGGAAAAGGGTGCACATTGGTATCAAGTCGACTCTGATTGGCCAAGGCATTGCCATGGAGAAAGCAATGGAGAATATAGGCTTCTCAAGCTCCCAGGTAATTCAAAAAAGGCACAAGGCTTGAATATATTGCTTTTGTTTGCAGAGAATGGGTCCCTGCGTATGAATGTATGTTGCTTCTAGCAAGAGTAAATGAGCCACTTTAGGAGCTCGACTCATTATCTTAAATTGCTTGATAGTGTAGCTATTCACACACTCAGGATTGTTCAGTAAGTGCTGACCAATCACGGAATCACATCTAACTGTGGACATTTTATTTTGGGTTTTGCAAACGCAGGTTGGTTGAGTACGGCCTGTATTCTGTCTATTATGAAAAACTGAAGGAACATGCTGTTTAATTCAATCAGCCAATCATTGGGATGTACAGCCTACATACTTGGCATAACACTGGCAATGATATTCATACACAATGTTACTCAATTGTGTGGTAGGCAGAACATATTTTTGAACTGACTGCAGCATCCTGTTAGTGGTCGAGTCGCCACTGTATAGTAGCAACGTGAAATGGCTCGCTTAACCTGTTGTTCAAAGTTTTGAGATACTTTGCCTTTCCAGTGTAATTTGAAGTAGACTGGGCACTTTTCAGGCCTGAAAGTGGCCCATTTGCAAGTTTGCATGATACACAACAAGCAATGATATGATCAGGATAGCCATTGTCCCACAGGATAGCTACACTAACAACCAATTTAAGATGATCAGTCATGCTCATTTATGTTTGCTAGAAGCGTCATACATTCGTATGCAGGGACCCGATCTCTGCAAATAAAAGGAATATGTTCAAGCCTTGTGCATTTTTTAAATTACCCAGGAGCTTGAGGAGCCTTTGGTTCCCCATTGCTTTCTCCATTGTAACACCTCGATCAATCAGGGTCATCTTGCCAACCAATCAGCATCCTTTTTTTCTGTAATATAAATTGTCGTGATCATTTGAAATTTGGCATTTTTGCGTTTGTCCTGTTGAGTGCAAGGTGAAAAGCTTCGGTAACATGTCTCTCTTTTCAGCAATTATTAAATATTTTTTCAGATCAAATATATATAAAATAATCTTAATCTGGCCCGGGGGACAGTTATTTCCCTGAATCTGTCAGTTTATCATAGTCATAATCTTCATATTTTACTGTGCAAAGCAAATTTATGCAACACATTGCCAAAACTAACTTTTCGATTTAAGAAAGCCACATATGCCAAAAGTTTTGAATCCTAAAAATATTATTCTCATTACCATAGAAACTGACTTGTTCCTTACTCCAACTTTATTAGGTCTTATTTGTACATGATGCAAAACAATTAGTGCAAGACAAGATATCGGGCGGAATCGCCCCAGAATTGCACTAAGTGCGGGAGCGGGTGTAAAAACGACATTTTACCCGGCAGCCGCAATGGCAGATTTTCACCCAGTATCATCCGCTTCCACCTCAATAATTATGCAGCCACAGGAAACGCCGTCTCGCTGGCAGGCAGCCTCTGAATCACCCACACCGTTACCTCACCGTTCCCTCACTCCGGGTGCCATATCTAAACTGTAGCCATGCACACAGTTCTCAATGCTTGCAGCCCAGAACTTCTCCAGTGAAAACATGGGGTGGATTCATTCCAGGTTTGCACTAAGTGCAAATGGCGGCTTTTCACGCCATATTGTCCTATTCCCGCCTCATTAATTATGCATCTCCGGCAAACACACCAGGTCACTGGCAGAGCAGCCTCTGATTCGCCCACCCCACCGTCACTCAGGCCTACAGTAAACCGGGCACCATATTAAAAGGGCACCCCAGCACAGAGCTAGCACTCTTAAAGGGATAGGAAGCTGCTGGGAACTGATGGCTGCCAAAGGGAGGAAGCATGCTGCCCCCAGATTCAATGACACCACCCTCTAGCCCTTACTGGACACTGCGGAGGCCCACCGCAAAGTCCTCTACCCTGGCTCTGGGCGAAGATCAGCAAGCAAGGTCACCAGTCCAGCATGGGAGACGGTCGCAGCAGTGCTCAGTGCCAATGCCCTGCAAAAGAGGACAGCTATCCAGTGCAGGAAGAGGATGAATGGTCTCATCCGTTCTGCCAGGGTAAGTCACTCTTCTCATCACTCTCAACTCACACGCTCCCAAACCCATCACACATCCACAGGGATCTCACACACCAAGGGACAGCACCACTAACTCTCACACACACCCTCACATCTCCATCAGGCTTATATCCTTTGGACTCGCAACCTTATCTCATCCATGGCTCCGCTCACCACACAAACATTCCACGTAGCGCCATGTGTCCTGTTCACACTCTCACCATCTGTTTTCATGCAGGAGAAGCCTATTCACATCAGCAGGGAGAGGTCCCAGGCCGGGGGTGGAGTGGCCCACATTAGCTCCCTCACTCACTTTGAGGAGAGAGCCATTGCGCTGACTGGTGAGGACACGGACTGTGCCTGCGGCAACGGTGAGGTCAACAGCGAAAACCCACGAAAGGATCCTGCACCACATTATCCTCTCTCAATGCAAATGTGAGTGCTCTCTCTCCTGCTTTTGACTCTGCTGCCATGCACTAATTATCTCTGCTTTGGTTCACAGGGAGCTCTGCCAAGCAACTGACACCCTCAGCCAGCCAGTCCCTCAGCTCCACCCAGGTCCTCACCTCCAGCAAAGAGTCCACTTCCTCCATTGAAGAACCAGAAATACGCAGCCTGGAAGACCCGTCACAGTGCTTACCCACACCCTCCACCAGCGCAGATACACACACCTCGGTGGGACCTAGATCTAGAGCTGGCTCGGATTCACGATCTGGTGGTCACCACATGGACACGTGTCCGCAGCAGGAGGAGGCAGGTTCAGCCGAGATCCCCGGCACTCGGAGGACTGCTGGGGAAGAGGCACCTGTGAGGTTCGAGACATATGACGAGCCTCTTGGATTCGGCCTTCCAACTCACCCTGGAGAGTCAGCAGAAGGCGGGGGAACATCACATAAGGCTGTTGGAAGCCCTCAACAGAGTGGCATGTGAGTCAGAAGAGTGCATCTGTCGGTTTTCTGATTAAGTGGTGCCCACATGTGTGCGTATGAAGGTCTCCATGGAATGGATTGTGGATGTCATGTAGACCCTGGTCCAGCAGAACACGGAGATGCGTGCAGACCTGCAATCCATTGCGGTCGCCATAGGTGATTTCCTGTAGTGGCAATGCGAGAGCGAAACGGGACACCTCGACGTCCCTCCGGTGCTCCTTCCTCTCAAGGAGTCAGGTCGGGGCTCTCGGGCATCCCATAGGAGGTGGAGCAGCAGCTGGACACCATTGGGTCATCCATTCAGGAATCTCAGAGGCTGTCCTCTCCCTCAGAGTCCCTTTTGCCTGTGAGCCCCTCAACCTCATCCTCTGTCACCGCAGAGGGAGCAGCTGGCCCACAGGAGGACAGCCAAATAAAGTCAGGGCCCTCAAGGCCTTGGCTGTCCAGAGAACCCATGCTGAAGTCACCAGAGGCAACAGGGCCAATCATCGCACAGGCCGTCTCCACTCCTGCTGCAGATGTCAGGGCAGCATTTAGAAGAAGTGGTAGACCTTGAAAAGTTAAGAATTTCTGAGCACAAGCAGTTGCACAGGTGAACACATTTTGCCATGTTGTCTTTCAGCTTCATTTACAGTCTCCATGAGCTCTCGCACCGCATTCCCCCACTAGCAGTTCAGCTACATGCAGCAGCACCACAAGTGATTCTAGAGGGAGAAGTGTGCATGTGGCAGGGCCTTTCGGAGCCTCATGCAAGCACTCTCCCACGCACACAGAGCCTTCCTCCATCACATTCATCTCAATGTCCTGAGTATTTTCAATGCTGCCTGCTGAGGTTCACTTTCAGTTGTCCATCTGAGCCGACCTGCATATCCGCCCAGCCACTGATCGCACTCCCATGCAGCACCTGTACCCGTCCAACACGAGGCTCCGCTCACTTCTGATTTCAGAAGCATGGTGGCTGTTAAGTATGTTTTCAGCTTCCCTGTCCTTTTCCCTCCCGAAGTCACCCATGTCCTTTCCCCTATCATTGCTGACTCCCCCAACATCACCTTCCACCTCCCCACCATCACCTACCAGCCAGAACCCTTTTCTTTCCAGGGTGTCCAGGTGAATGTGCACATTCCTTATCTTCCAGAGAATCCCACCCCATCCATATTGACCTCCTTCCCACCCCTAGGGTCCGTGTCTGCCTCCGAGTCCACACCAACCACCCTTGCCGTCCCTTCTACCGCTACCATCGCACCCTCACCCTCCCACTCTACCAGCTTACTCTGCCCTGTCTCATACTCACCATTCCCTCCTTCCATGCCCACCGTCATTTTATTCCCCAGGAGACAGTCATTGGCTCCACACACATTCGCCTGGACATCCTCCCCCTTACTCCATCCTCCACCCTTATTTCTTCCTCCAACCTTACTCCTTCCTCAACCCTTACCCCTTTCTCCACCCTTACCCCTTCCTCCACCCTTACTCCTTCCTCCCCCAGCTTCTTACCTCCCCCTGGACTCCTTCCCCCCTCCAAACTTCCTCCTGCCGGACTCCTTCCCCTCCTCCAAACTCCTTCCCCCCTCTGAGCTCCTTCCCTTACACCCTTACACCCTCCTCCAACCATACGCCCACCCTACCATCCTCATTCTGCACCTCCCCCCCCAACACCATCGTTCCCCCACCTCCCAACCTCACCCCACCCACCGGTCCATCTTTCTCTCCCAGTCAAACCTAGACTTCCCTCTTCACTGCCTTGACTATCATCCATAGCTGACCACGGCCAAGATCGTGATGAACCAAAGCAGACCCCAGACATCAACAGTGACCTTCCACCTTTGGTGAGCTGCTTTGTGGTGAAGCCATGTCTGTATAAATCCACCCAGCATGTGGTGCACGTGTTCCTCCAGGGTCTGGTAGCTGTAGTGCTCCAGCATCTTCTGCTCCTTGGATGTCCGTCATCTGAGCAAGGCCCTAACAGTGAGTCCCAACTTCTGCACGTCACGGTTGTCAAGACGTGTTCTGGGCTGGCGTGTTTTCCCACCGACATGTTTGGTAAATTTGATGTGGGAGATGATTCCGGTGAGCAGGGCTTATAATGAGATGCTAAAGTATTAAAATTCGGTTCCCAACATGCAGCAGTGGCAAACGCAGCCCGCCATTGGCAGGTGGAGCGGATGATCACAAACTGGTTTCTCGACAGCATGAAACCAATTTCTGACCTTCTCGCCATATTGTCCACTCGTTTCGCCGATCACACCCACCGCCAACAGGCAGGGAAAATTCTGCCCATTTTTACCTATCCTTAAAAAATTCAATCAATTTCAAATCCTTTCTGATTCATAAAGTCTTGAATAAAATTTTCTGGAGGACATTTCTGTTCTCAGTATGCTTCATTTCTATCTGGTTGTCATTTGTCATGTTTTGTTAGAAGCTCCTCTGGTCTTACTCTCTTCCGACCCACTTCATTTAAATTAAATTATTCAGGTTGCTTTAATTTGTGGATGGGGAATCAGAATCACATATATTCAGTGATTTGGCTGTATTTTACAAGTCGGGCAAGAAAATATCATTGCGCCCATCAATATTTGCCCTTTCCAGTAGACAGTGCAAACTCATGTTCTCCTCTTTTCCGACTGTGCTGACTCTTGGGAGAGGTAACAAAAAATAATTTCTGGAGCTATTCTGGATAAGTGTTCCCTCACGCTGGGTGCCACTGATTAACCATATGCTTATCTAGGTGAATTAAGTTAACTCATACATCCCCATTGTCCTTCTCCATCAGGAACTGATCAAATGCCTTATTAAAAGATTATAGCATACCCATCAGTAACCAGTTGCAGAATTAAACCATTGAGAAAACCAACACTTCCTTGCAGCTAATCTAACTTTTTGCCTATTTCCTTCTCCTATCACGACAATCCATTCATAGGCCTAAATTTTCAGCTTGGCAGATGGACGCGATCAGCAGGCTCGGGAGTGGCTGGGAAACGGACCACCGACCGCGATCGGCCCGACTGCGATTTCACGCTGGCTGCCCAATTAACAGCCAGCCAGCATGAAGCGCGAACTGAAAAGCTCAGTACTGCAGGGATGGGGGTGGGAGGAGGGCGGGTGATAACGTCAATGTGGGCGTGAGCGAGCACTGACAGAAAGCTCCCTAAAGGCAGAGAGCTGCCTCAGGGAGCTGAAGACCTGAAAACCATGAAATAAAGTTTTTTAAAATCAGGAAAAAAATGTCCAAGCATCACAATCAGGCACCTAACCATAGAGATTATAAAAATCCTGTTAATGGACTTAATTTCCCTCTTAATTGTCAGCGGGCACACTTCCAACTTTTGTGCACACCTGCTGACCGAAATATCGGGCGATTTCACGCCCAATCGGATTGGGCATAAAATTGAGCCCTTACAAACTGTAATCTTTTCCTAACTTTATGAATCTCAACTATCTCCCTTTAAGACTTTCTCCAAAGTCATTAACTCTAACTCCTTAAGCCTAATTTCATAATTCAAAACTCAAGGTTTAGATGTTATTCTTTTTCTCTTCTGCATTGTCTTTTGTGCCTCAATGTACACCATCAATAGTTATGTACTTTATTAAACTAGCAATATTTTGAAGAACCTGTGATACATTATGAACTGGCTATTGACTGCCCCCACTCTATTATTTTTAATGGATATTCATGTCATCTGCAAGCATATAAGAAAGACAAAAATTTGTTTCGCTATGTAAGCACTGGATGACTCTTTAAGGAAATAGCGGTTGAAAGTATGGCCATTGGTGTACCTTGACAATCCACATAAAACTGAAGTGGCCTTTGTTCCTCTTCCAATACCTTTACTAACATGAGCTTGGCACCTCACTTACATATAATGTAGGAAATGTGGCAGCTAAATTGTGCACGGTCAGGCCCCATAATATGTTAATCACCCAGTATATGAAATAAGGGAAATGAGCTTGTGGCTCAGATTGAAATTGGCAGGTATGATGTGGTGGGCATCACGGAGACATGGCTGCAAGGGGATCAGGCCTGGGAGCTAAATATCCAAGGATATACATCCTGTCGAAAAGATAGGCAGGTTGGCAGAGGGGGTGGGGTTGCTTTGTTAGTAAGAAATTAAATTAAATCGATAGCAAGAAATGACGTAGGGTCAGATGATGTAGAATCTGTGTGGGTAGAGTTGAGGAACCGCAAAGGTAAAAAAACCATAATGGGAGTTATGTACAGGCCTCCGAACAGTAGTCAGGATGTGGGGCACAAAATACACCAGGAGATGGAAAAGGCGTGTAAGAAAGGCAAGGTTACAGTGATCATGGGGGATTTCAATATGCAGGTAGACTGGGAAAATCAGGTTGGTAGTGGATCCCAAGAAAAGGAATTTGTGGAATGTCTACGAGTTGGCTTTTTGGAGCAGCTTGTGGTGGAGCCCACTAGGGAACAGGCAATTCTAGATTTAGTGATGTGTAATGAGGCAGATTTGATAAGGGAGCTTAAGGTGAAGGAACCCTTAGGAGGAAGTGACCATAATATGATAGAATTTACCCTGCAATTTGAGAGGAAAAAGCTGGAATCAGATGGAGGAGCTGGCCAGAATTGACTGGGAGATGAGCCTAGCAGGAAAGACAGTGGAACAGCAATGGCGGGAGTTTCTGAGAGTAATTTCGGAGACACAGCAAAAATTCATCCCTGGGAAGAAGAAGCATACTAAAGGGAAGACGAGGCAACCATGGCTGACAAGGGAAGTCAGGGACAGCATAAAAGCTAAAGAGAAAGCATACATTGCGGCGAAGAGCAGTGGCAAACCAGGGGATTGGGAAGCCTACAAAGACCAACAGAGGACAACTAAAAAAGAAATAAGGAGGGAGAAGATTAAATATGAGGGTAAACTAGCCAGTAATATAGAAGAAGATTGCAAGAGTTTTTTTTTAGATATATAAAGGGTAAGAGAGAGGCAAAAGTGGACATTGGGCCACTGGAAAATGACGCTGGAGAAGTAGTAGTGGGGAACAAAGAAATGGCGGAGGAACTGAATAGGTACTTTGCATCAGTCTTCACGGTGGAAGACACGAGTAACATCCCCAAAGTTCAAGAGAGTTGGAGGGCAGAGGTGAGTGTGGTGGCCATTACCAAGGAGAAGGTTCTAGGAAAACTGAAAGGTCTGAAGGTGGATAAATCACCTGGGCCAGATGGATTACACCCCAGAGATCTGAAGGAGATAGCTGAAGAGATAGTGGAGGCGTTAGTGGTGATCTTTCAGGAATCACTGGAGTCAGGGAGGGTCCCAGAGAACTGGAAAATTGCTAATGTAGCCCCCCTGTTTAAGAAGGGAGTGAGGCAAAAGACAGGAAATTACAGGCCAATTAGCCTGACCTCGGTCGTTGGTAAGATTTTAGAGTCCATTATTAAGGATGAGATTTCAGAATACTTGGAAGTGCATGATAAAATAGGGCAAAGCCAGCATGGTTTCATCAAGGGGAGGTCATGCCAGACAAATCTGTTAGAATTCTTTGAGGAGGTAATGAGTAGGTTAGACAAAGGAGAGCCAATGGATGTTATCTACTTGGACTTCCAGAAGACCTTGACAAGGTGCTGCATAGGAGGCTGCTCAGTAAGATAAGAGCCCATGGTGTTAGAGGCAAGGTACTAGTGGGTGGTACTGTTGTTGTCTGGCGCTTTGACCTCTACCTCGCGGAGGCTGAGCGTCAACTCGCAGACACTTCCTCCTACCTCTCCCTGGACCATGACCCCACCACAGAACCTCAAGCCATTGTTTCCAGGATTGTCACTGACCTCATCTCCTCTGGAGATCTTCCTCCCACAGCTTCCAACTTGATAGTCACCCAACCTCGGATGGCCTGCTTCTACCTCCTACCCAAAATCCACAAACAGAACTGTCCTGGCAGACCGATCGTGTCAGCCTGTTCCTGCCCCACGGAACTCATTTCTCGTTATCTTGACTCCCTTCTCTCTCCCCTTGTCCAGTCCCTTCCCACCTACATCCGTGATTCCTCTGACACCTTACGTCACATCAACAATTTCCAGCTCCCTGGCCCCAACCGCTTCCTCTTCATCATGGATGTCCAATCCCTCTACACCTCTATTCCCCACCAGGATGGTCTGAGGGCCCTTAGCTTCTTCCTTGAACAGAGGCCCGAACAATCCCCATCCACCACTACTCTCCGTCTGGCTGAACTTGTTCTCACACTGAACAATTTCTTCTTAAACTCCTCTCACTTCCTCCAAATAAAAGGTGTGGCTATGGGTACCCGCATGGGCCCCAGCTATGCCTGTCTCTTTATGGGGTATGTGGAACATTCCTTGTTCCAGTCCTACTCCGGCCCCCTCCCACAACTCTTTCTCCGGTACATCGATGATTACTTCGGTGCTGCTTCATGCTCTCGTCTGGACCTGGAAAAATTTATTAATTTTGCTTCCAATCTCCACCCCTCCATCATTTTCACATGGTCCATCTCTGACACTTCTCTTCCCTTCCTTGACCTCTCTGTCTCAATTTCTGATGATAGACTGTCCACCAATATCCATTACAAGCCTACCGACTCCCACGGCTACCTCGACTACAGCTCCTCACACCCCGCTTCCTGTAAGGACTCCATCCCATTCTCTCAGTTCCTTCGCCTCCGTCGCATCTGTTCTGATGACGCTACCTTCAAAAACAGCTCCTCTGGCATGTCCTCCTTCTTCCTTAACCGAGGTTTTCCACCCACGGTCGTTGACAGGGCCCTCAACCGTGTCCGGCCCATATCCAGCACATCCTCCCTCACGCCTTCTCCTCCTTCCCAGAAACATGATAGGGTCCCCCTTGTCCTCACTTATCACCCCACCAGCCTCCGCATTCAAAGGATCATCCTCCGCCATTTCCGCCAACTCCAGCATGATGCCACCACCAAACACATCTTCCCTTCACCCCCCCTGACGGCATTCCGTAGGGATCGTTCCCTCTGGGACACCCTGGTCCACTCCTCCATCACCCCCTACTCCTCAACCCCCACCTATGGCACTTCCCCATGCCCACGCAGAAGATGCAACACCTGCCCCTTCACTTCCTCTCTCCTCACCGTCCAAGGGCCCAAACACTCCTTTCAAGTGAAGCAGCATTTCACTTGCATTTCCCCTAACTTAGTCTACTGCATTTGTTGCTCCCAATGCGGTCTCCTCTACATTGGAGAGACCAAACGCAAACTGGGCGACCGCTTTGCAGAACACATGCGGTCTGTCCGCAAGAATGACCCAAACCTCCCTGTCGCTTGCCATTTTAACACTCCACCCTGTTCTCTTGCCCACATGTCTGTCCTTGGCTTGCTGCATTGTTCCAGTGAAGCCCAACGCAAACTGGAGGAACAGCACCTCATCTTCCGACTAGGCACTTTACAGCCTTCCGGGCTGAATATTGAATTCAACAACTTTAGATCTTAAACTCCCTCCCCCATCCCCACCCCCTTTCCGTTTCTTCCCCCTCCCTTTTGTTTTTCCAATAATTTATATAGATTTTTCTTTTCCCACCTATTTCCATTATTTTTAAATCTATACCTGTAATGCCCTGTCAGTCTTTCCACCCCACCCCCACTAGAGCTGTACCTTGAGTGTCCTGTCTTCCATTCTTAATTAGCACCTTTCTTAGACAATATCACCACCTTCAACACCTCTTTGATCCTTTTGTCTGTAACATCTTTTGATTATCTGCTCCTATCACTGCTTGCTTATCTCCACAATCACCACACCCTCAACTTCTCTATCTCCCCCCGCCCCCCCACCTTAAACCAGCTTATATTTCATCTTTCTCCTAACTATGCTTCAGTTCTGCCGAAGGGTCATGAAGACACGAAACGTTGACTGATTTCTTCTCCACCGATGCTGCCAGACCTGCTGAGTTTTTCCAGGTAATTCTGTTTTTGTTATGGTTAGAAGATTGGCTGTCTGGCAGGAGGCAGAGAGTGGGGATAAGGGGGTCCTTCTCAGGATGGCGGCCGGTGATTAGTGGAGTTCCGCAGGGGTCAGTGTTGGGACTACAACTTTTCACTTTATACATTAATGATCTAGATGAAGGAACTGAGGGCATCCTGGCTAAGTTTGCAGATGATACAAAGATAGGTGGAAGGACAGGTAGTATTGAGGAGGCGGGGAGGCTGCAGAAGGATTTGGACAGGTTAGGCGAATGGGCAAAAAAGTGGCAGATGGAATGCAACGTGGGGAAGTGTGAGGACATGCACTTTGGTAGGAAGAATAGAGGCATAGACTATTTTCTAAATGGGGAGAGAATTCAGAAATCTGGAGTGCAAAGGGACTTGGGAGTCCTAGTCCAGGATTCTCTTAAGGTTAACTTGCAGGTTGAGTCGGTAGTTAGGAAGGCAAATGCAATGTTGGCATTTATTTCGAGAGGACTAGAATATAAAAGCAGGAGTGTGCTGCTGAGGCTTTATAAGGCTCTGGTCAGACCACATTTAGAATATTGTGAGCAATTTTGGGCCCCATATCTCAGGAAGGATGTTCTGGCCCTGGAGAGGGTCCAGAGGAGGTTCACAAGAACGATCCCAGGAATGAAAGGCTTAACATATGAGGAACATTTGAGGACTCTGGGTCTATACTCGATGGAGTTTAGAAGGATGAGGGGGGATCTGATTGAAACTTACAGAATACTAAAAGGCCTGGATAGAGTGGACGTGGGGAAGATGTTTCCATTAGTAGGAGAGACTAGGACCCGAGGGCACAGCTTCAGCGTAAAGGAGAGACCTTTTAGAATAGAGATGAAGAGAAACTTCTTTAGCCAGAGAGTGGTGAATCTATGGAATTCATTGCCACAGAAGGCTATGGAGGCCAGGTCATTAAGTGTATTTAAGACCGAGATAGATAGGTTCTTGATTGGTAAGGGGATCAAAGGTTACGGGGAGAAGGTGGGAGAATGGGGTTGAGAAACTTATCAGCCATGACTGAGTGGCAAAGCAGACTCGATGGGCCGAATGGCCTAATTTCTGCTCCTATGTCTTATGGTCTTATGATCTAATCATTAGTTTTAGGGATGTTGTTTGAGTGACAAATGTTGGCATCAGGAGAAACGTCATGTTCTTCTTCATAATAATGTTGTGAGCCTTTACATCCATCTGAGAAGCTGGACAGAATCTCATGTCAATGTCTGAATGGCATTTCTTCAGTGCTGCATGGAAGTGCCATTTTAGATTACATGCTCAGGTCTTTGAAAGGGGACTTGAACCCACAACCTTGTATGAAGCTCACCCAGATTATAGCAGAAGTTAGCTCTCTGCATTGCAAGGAAAATAACTAGCTACAAAACATTTGAAGTAGTAGCTCTGAAATGGAACCCACTTCTCCATGACCTGTGAGTGCTGCATCATATTTGATTTGTTTTTTAATGAATTTATTGTTTCTGCTCAGTTTCCTCTTTCTGACCATTTCTGAGAAAAGACGACATTCTGTTCCCAAGCCTTTGCCAACATTTGTCCGTGGCCAGTTTGGAGGCGACGCCTAGGAAAGCCCCATTTTAATTTTCCCAGTGGCCTAGTTGATGGTTCTAGGCTCATGTCAGCATTTCCTAACCAGCACTTGGGACATTGTATGGGAGGGTCTAACATCTGCATCCTTGTGTCACGCCAGCCTTTTCATTTTTCTATATATAATTTTTTAAATCAATGTTTATAAAAGTAAATGAGTTCATGGTTTTAGTTCCCTTCTGAGGATTTCAATTAATTATTTATTTATTTAGCGTGTGCATAGTCATGGAGCTAAGTCAGTGGCTAGATGGAGTTCTTTAAGGCCAATGATATAGTACAGAAAAGTATGGCAATTGCCAGTTGCCTGAATTCTGCAGTAGCACGGACAGAAAGTTACAATAATTAATGGAAATAATTATTAATGGAAAGAAAAGCTTTGAAGTTGCCATCTGTTGAAAACCCAAAACAATCTTCTTCTCCATCAATAACCCATTGATTTTTTTTAATGGTCTTTCAGAGGACCAATACACTTCCTCTAAAGGTATCAGTGACCCATAGCTAAGCTCACATGACTGCCTGTTCAAACAAAGAATGAAACCAAACATGTAATCAGTTCTTTCAGTACACCCAGCTGTATGTTTGGTTTTGTACAAAATGTACTCGAAGCTACATTTACTTAGTCTTTGGATTGTGGCAGTAGCAATCTTGTGAAAGAAGTCGACGCAAACCAAGTGGAAGTCGGAGGAATATTATTAATGGCCAAAAAATCTGAGGTGCCTCATTTCCTCTTCGCCCTGGGGAAGCACTTCAAATGAACACAAGCTTAGGAAGCAGAAAGCATACATTCTACAGAATGAGAGGAAGCACTTGCTTTGGATGGATAAATTAAGATGGAAAAATTAAGATCATCTTGTAATCTTATGATAAATAGAATGAGGTTAAAGTATTTTAGCCAGGTCCAACTAATCTGATTTTAATGGTACAATACTCGATGATTAGGAATGAATTTTAAGGCTTTCACTTAATCAAGAGGTTTAGATGATATTTTAAACCATGAGACCCAAGTTTAAATTACTAAACATCATTCAGACATGAGAATTGAATTAGAGCTCATTAAATTAGAGCTTTGAAGTCATTTCCTGGAATGTGATAATGTGAAATATTGAACATTTGGATAAATTCCAATTATGATTTTGGAGTGTCCAAAGTTTCAATTACTGAATCTAAATAGTAAAAAGAGAATGTGCACATTGTACATTATATCTGTAGTCCATTATTTAAATCGATCACTGATATCTGTGTCTTCAATGTGTAGATGGTATCATTAAAACTCAGTATAATTTTATGTTTTCTTTTGAACTTATAATGCAAGCTTGTATATCAGGAGTGATTATATCTTCTTGTACTCTCAGTGTTGTAGTCTTCAGATTAGTTTTCAACTTTACTGCCTGGGCACCAAGCATCACATGGATGATGAAATGTCTGATGGGGAAGATCACATTCCCCTTACTGAACGTATCAGATTTTCATCCCATTGAAATGAATGGCAGCAAGATCTCGTGGGTTTTATAAGGGACATGCACATCTTTACTGGTTTAGAACTTCAAGACTTGCTGGAGTACATTGAAGATGGAGAGCAGCCTATGGTTACTGGTAAACCCTGGTAGGCAGGGAGGGCCTCTAAGTCTGCCTGGAGCACTGACCCAACCTCCCCCGATCTACCTCCAAGGAGCTCCAATATTCCCTGCCACCTGCAGGGTCCTGGAGGCTGATTAGAAAATCCCTGTCAGCCTCTGAAAAAAGGGCTCGTTAGCTCTTAAGCAGCTCAACTGACTACCCACCACTGCTGACCCCGCTCCAGCCCCATCCTGCCTTTGAGAACATGGCCTGTGTTCAGGATGGATCTGGGGAAGTGACACACTGGCAGGCTGCACCAAATTTTGCACCCGCCCACTTCTGTTCCCACCCTTAGGCAGGGCTAAAAATCCAGCCCCTGACGCAGGTGTCACCAAGACATTCAGATTTCTCAATTTTGCCACCTGGAGGGCAATATTACAAACTTGCAGTCCTCTCGCCTTCCTAAAAAACATGGTCCACCAGCATATTATTCACCCAGTTTACGTAACACTTCCCCAACTACCCTTTCGCAATGCTCTCAGGTTAAGGTGCTTGTGTGCCTGTTCAGTTCCTCTAACACACAATGGCCTTGCACAACCCCAATACCCTTCTGTCCACTTTAACACACTCACACACCCCCTATCCATTACATCACCTCTCCCAAGCCACTTACCAGGCACTCCTTAACTGTCAGCTAACCTTCATTATTGATTTCTTTGCAGTAGAAATGGACACATGATGGTTGGAATCAAGAAAGCCCCACCCCTGGGACTGAAAGCTGTTCCCAGGCCCATGCCAGAGGACAGCAGGGAAATGGGGACGATATTATCAGCAATAGTCAATTAAGAGGCTGATGGCCGGGGACCGCCAATCAATTGAGAAATAGCAGCCCCCCCTCCCAGAGCTGCAGCTCAATCAGAGAACCGGCAACCTGGCAGCCCCAGCAGCAGAACCAACTGAGGGGGCCGCTGCTGAGGCTGCAGGGAGAGACGGTACTTCCATGTTGAGGCACCTCTGAAAGACAAGTAAGAAATTTGTTCAGTGTGCCAGGGGCAGGCAGGAGGCTGCGGTGATCAGAGGGATGAACCCTACAGTGGCAGCATTGGAGCCAATGGCTGCTGCTGGGGGGCCTATCAATGGACCATGGAGTAGCCAGAAAGAAAGGCCTCCACTGGGAAGCTGCCAGGAAGCTGCCATGGTATAGCTGGCGGTCTCCCCACACACCAGAAGGCTGTGGCAAGACTGGCAAACTCCTGGCATCGTGGTAAAATGGCTGTTAATTGGCCAGCCAACTGAATTAATTGCCCCCTGACTGGAGGCAGGCAGGCAGCTAAGCGGCTGCCTTTCCTGCTCCTGGGAATATCGCGTGGTGACGGAAAGATGTCAGACTTTCCTCCAGGTATGTCCTGCCTCTACTTTAGAAGCCCTCTCAGCTTCCAGCCTGTCTCCAGAGGGCTGAGAAAATTCAGCCCCATATCTGTCAAAGGCAAGATACGGGAGTGGAGGAGGCTTCTCCACCATTAGACCTCCCATCACCTTTGAGGAATAGGCCATGCAGTAGGTGGAGAGGCTCTTAGCTCTTACTGTGGAGATGGTGGTGGTGAAGTTAATCCATGTCAACGGAATTAAATGGGCTCGTGGAAAATCAGCCATGCTAGTTTTTATTTTCCAATAACTTGAAAAAAATGGCCAGGAGTTTTAATTTCAAACCAACTAAGTCACAGTGAGAGTAGGAAACCAGGCTCCAAAAAGAGATTGAACTATCATTCTGTGCACTTCAGTGGAAAGATGATCGGGCATGGTGAAAAATCAGCTTCTGATTCTCACCAAGATGTTATTAGCAAAACCACAAGTGTACATAATCAGAGGTAATCTTATGGCATGGACTGGTAATTGGTTGTGAGGGAGAAGACAGAGAGTAGGGATAAAAGGAACATACTCTGATTGACAGAATATGAGGTGGTGTTCCCCAGGGACATTTACTGGGTTCTGTGACTTTTCTGAATATATATCAATGGTTTGAATGAAAGAGCGAGAGAGACATGTGCCCAAGTTTGCAAATAACACGAAGTCAGAAGGATCAATGAGTTGTGTAGATTGGAGCTGGAAGTTTCAAAGAAACATAGGCCAGAATTTTTCTGACCCTGTTGGTGTCGGGAGTCATGGCAGGTGGGGCGGAGGCTATAATACGGCAATAAGGCCAAAAACCGGTTTCTCACCGTCATGAAACCAGTTTGCATTATCCGCTCCACCGTCAATGGCGGGCCGCGTTTCCCACTGCCGCACATCAGGAACCTAATTTCAATACTTTAGCGTCTCAAAATAAGCCCTGCTCGCCAGAATCATCCCCCTCAAGTTGGATCATCCAGGCATGTCGGTATGTACAACTGTACATAAGTGACGAGCACCTGGCGACCTGCACTTCACTCGGGATTTGGAGGTTTGTTCGGGTCAGCACTCACAGTTATCAGTGCCAGGCTTCACAGACAGCACCACATCACTTTTAGGGGGGCTCACGGGTAGGTCTCTACCTACCAGGTCAGCCATATGTGAGTGGCTTTTCAATGGCTGCAGGACTAGGGTTTGCTTGAGGAAGGGGGAGAAGTGGCCTCAGGCAAGGGAAGAGGCTGTAGGCGAGGGCTGTACTGGGAAAGGAGGGTATCTCAGGGTGTGTGTGGGGGCACATGTTGATCTGTGCAAGTGGCCTCAAGATGGTGAGGGCTGAGGAGGCAGAATCCAGAGGAGAAGAGACCAGATGGTGTGGTGAGAGTGTGTGTGAGAGAGTGAGTGGCGATGTTCCCTGAGCTGGCAGTGAGTAAGATGCCAATGAACGTGTGATGGCCTTGTGAGTGTGTGGGTTTAGAGCAATAACATAGTTGCCTTACCCTGGCAGCATGGATGAGATCATTCATCCATTTTCTGCACTGGATGGCACTGGCACTGGCCATCTCTGCCAGCGCCTCCCAATGCGGAGTGGTGAGACTGGTGAGCCTCCTGTGGCCGGAGCGGGGGGTAGAGGACATCGCGGCGGGCCTCCACAGTGTCCAGACAGCGCCCCAGGGATACACTACTGAATTGGGGGCTGCACTCTTCCTGGTTTTTGGGGCCATGTCTTCACCGGAGCTGTTCTGGGCTGCAAGCATTGAGAAGTGTGCGCACAGCTGCAGTTTAAATACGGCGCCCTGCGTGAGGAAGCGGCATGGTAGGCAAATCGGAGGCCGCCCACCACCAAGATGGCGGGTTTCCTGTGGCTGCATAATTAATGAGGTGAGTATGGGGGGATGCGGCTATTGCGGCCGGCGGGTAAAACAAATTTTTTTCTCGCCCGCTTCCGCGCTTTGTGCAAATCTGCAGCGATTCCACCCATAGACCTAGATAGGTAATGTAAAGCACTTCCTGCACTGAATCCAGGCACAGTACTCCTGCTGACAACCACTTGAGTTACCTGACCCAGCTCTAGTCAAACCTTTGTCTTAGCTGCAAGTATCTTTCTCCCACATATGGAGAAGAGAATATCTCTCTGGCTCCTCACAGACCCAGCAGTAAAATAAAGCGTTTCTCATTAAAGTGGGGAGCAGCTTTGGAGTGTTCTGAATTCATTCACACCCTACTTTCGCTTGCCTGCAAAACAAAGTTCCTCCAGATTCCATCTTTGGATTGGCCCTATAAATACTGGAGTTGAGATTCTGCCATGTGGTTCTCATCACATCTGCTGCCAAGCAACCAACACCAAGCCTAGATGTGAAATGATGATGAGTTGGCTGCATTAAAACACCATTGACAGATATGCTGAATTTACCTTCAGGCTTCCCGTGTCATACTGCACTCCAACCACCCACCCCACCCCGCTACCTTCCCATCAACCTACTCCTTACCCCCTCCTGCCACCCTGCTCCCAATCTGCCTTCAAGTTAATATCATAGCCATGGAAGACAATGAGCAGAATTGTCTGGTCCCACTGGCACCGGGCATCATGGCGGGCGGGAGGGGGAACAATATAGCGGGAAGGCCAAAAATTGGTTTCACTCCATCGTGAAACCAGTTTGCGATCATCTGCTCCACCTGTCAATGGCGGGCCACATTTCACATGTCAGCAACCTAAGTTCAATACTTTAGCATCTCATTGTCAGCCCTGCTCGCTGGAATCATCCCCCCTGCGTCAAATAAATCGCCCACGTTGGCATGACTTCAGAACGCCGTTCTTCACAACTGCCTTTAAAAAGGCGTGCACCTGGCAACCTGCAATTCAAGGGGAACTCAGAGCTGAGCACACACAACCTTGCGCTGTGCTCACGAGCATCACCCATAGGACATCAAGGAAGAGGAGCAGCGCATTCACGATGGGCACAGGCAAGTTGCTTTTTCCCAGCTGGCTTTCAGTGCGGTGCCGCGGTAAGAGCTCCATTGCAGGCCAGGCCGGGGGTGAGGGCCAAGGCAGCACAGATTGAAGGAAGTACACAAGCACATGCTGGTGGTGGGGGTGAGGGGGTGGAGGGGTGAGGAAAGTAGCCAGGCACTTGGTAAAGCTTGTCAAAAGTGAGCATTCTTCCAAAGCTGAGACTGTTCTACAGCAGCTCCATTGACACGCTTGGAGTCAGGCCTCTGAAGCTTTTCTGCCCCCTCAAGCAATGCAGAAGTGCCATCAAATGCACCAGAACTTTTCACCCCTTGAGCATAGACTGCAAATTAATGTGGGTTTTAGAGGTCAGCAGAGCAAATGGCTGACTGGGCAAGTTGTAGAAACCCCTTGTGAAAGGTGGCCATGGCGCAGTCACTGGTGGAGGTGCTCACAGCCCCTTGCAATGTCTTTATTAAGGCTTGGACCAGTATCCATCATGGTTCAAGCTAACAGCGCAGCCTTACAGTGTGGGTTAGGAGAATGCCTGCACCTGAGCTGAGAGCACAGCATACAGTCCAGTGACCGAAGCTGACGCCAATTGGTCATGTGGAGTGGGACGGAGGTGGGTGAAATTTTGGACAGCCAATGAGCACACTACATACTGCTCATCCAAGTGATGGCCAGCACTCTCCAGCATGCATGAAGGGGCCTTCAGACTTAACCAGGAGAGCTTCTTAGGACACATATGCTAACCCATGCATCTCTCTCTTTGATCCGGCAGCAGGAGAACAACAGGATCGTGGAGCCTGGTGATTTAGCGGTGTGCCACATGGCTTCCAGGGAGCAGAGAAGAAGAAGAAGAATGCGGTGTAGGCACCTGACTTGGCAAAGGGAGGAGCACCTCCCTGAAGATGAAGGTGCGGCAGGGCCTGCTGCACATGCCGCTAAAGATCCACAGCGAGCCATTGCTCGTAGGCGCTTTGCTAGGCCCAGGGTCTATAGATGGCACTTGCCATTCCTGCAGGTGATTGAAAACCAATGTCGCTGAAGACTGCGCATGTCTAGGGAACTGGTCAGTCACATATGCCAACAGCTGCAGGATTTGGCGCCACGGGGTCATAGAGGGCATCCACTACCAGTGGCCGTGAAAGTGACCACGGCGCTCAACTTTTATGCCAGTGGCTTCTTCCAGGGCTCCACAGATGACCTGTGTGGGATCTTGCAAGCCTCCACACACAAGTGTATCCATGAGATCACGGGCGCAGTCTTCGCGAAGGCACAGAACGTTGTGCATTTTTCCCAGGATCAGGAAAGCCAGGGAGCAAGAGCGCTGGGATTTGCACGGATCTCATGTTTTCCACAGGTGCAGGGTGCCATCGACTGTACTCACATGGTGCTTAGATCTCCATGACAACAAGCAGTCAACTACATCAACGGCAAGGGCTTCCACTCGCTGAATGTTCAGCTGGCGCGCAACCACCACAAATGCATCCTACAGGTCTGTGCATGATTCCCGGGAGTGTCCATGACTCCTACATCCTTAGTAGGGTTCAGATCCCTGACATTTTCCAGGGTCCAGAGAGGCTGCAGATTGGCTCCTCGGGGACAAGGGCTACCCACAGAGGACGTGGCTGATGACACCAATGCGGCGGCCTCAGACTGCAGCAGAACGACGGTATAATGAGGCTCATGCTATGACCAGGACTTTGGTGGAGCAAATGATAGGCATTTTAAAAATGAGGTTCTGGTGCCTTGACAGATCCAGTGGAACACTGCAATGCAGTCCACCAAGGGTGGTGTGCATCATCGTTCTTGCTGCGCGCTCTACAATCTGGCGCTGCAACGGGGGGAGGACTTGGCTGAGGAGGAGATGGAAGTGCTGCACATCTCCTTTGATGAGAAGGACACTGAAGGGGATAATGATGGTGAGGTCCTCGAAGGCGAGGATGCCGAAGATGAGGCCATCGCACTGGCCAGATGAGGCAGGTGCGCTCAGAAGCCCCTCATAGCTGCAAGGTTCGTGGAGGATGATGACGAGATGCAGTGAGGACAGTCCTGACATCCTCACCTTGTATCTGTGAATGTTTGACTCCTGTGTGGCTGATAACAGTGCACATACCTTCAGTGCTCAGGCTCATGTCATGCAGGCGCAGTGGAGGCCCTAATAGTCGCTAGAGTCCAGGAGGATGATGACAACATGCAGCGAGGACACTCCATAGATCTTCACATTGCCTCTGAGAATGTTTGACTCCTGTCTGGCTGAGGGCAGCTCGCTTGTGCTCTGTGATCAGGACCATATCATGGAGGCACAGCCATGAAACTTTAAACATACCTGATCCTTTGTCAGCCTTCAGCACCTATCACGTTCAGGAACACACTGTCACCAAACATGGATGCTGAAGAGATGGGGGCCAGGCCCACCTCAAAGGTGTTGAGAGCACCCAGAGAGAATGACGGAACTCTGTGATGCCTGCTCGCACATTCTGGCAGGAATGACAAGCATCATCGATGTGTAGGCATCACGAATGTGAGTGTCAAGCCGGACCATCACTTTGGTCTGAAGGTTACATAGGGAAGAGGCCCTGGGCTGAGGTACCTGCCTTTATCTTGTGCAGGAACCAAGGTTCACATCTGAGTGACAAGGACACTGCTCATCAGAACAAGGAATCATAGGCAAGGAGACATTCTTGGGAGTTCATTGACAACTGCGAACATTATGTTCAAGTGATTAACACCCATGCCCAGGCTGTGCAACTACATCTTCTTAATAACTGAGGTGTCAGCTGTGGCTCAGTTCATAGCACCCTCGCCTTTGATTCAGAGGGTTGTGGGTTCATGTCCCACTCCTGGAAACCAAGAACTGTGAATGTACTTGAAAGAGTTACAATATGTGACTGTTGATAACGCGAAAGAGTTACATCTTCTTAATAACTGAGGTGTCAGCTGTGGCTCAGTTCATAGCACACTCGCCTTTGAGTCAGAAGGTTGTGGGTTCATGTCCCACTCCCGGAAAAAAAAACTGTGAATGTACTCGAAAGAGTTACATCTTCTTAATCTTCCTAACCCTGCCACTACCTCTTGGTGCTCCCCCGACATCCACAGCGGAGGTGGAGGCAGCCTGCTGACTGCTACGCCCTGTCTCTGCTGACCTTGGCAGGCGTCCTCTGGAGAGCCGAGACCTCGAGGCCCCTGCCCTGCTCAAAGACAATAGGTAATAAAATAATCATGTTCACTCACATATCCTTAATTCAGAAACCTTTCGGAATGAAACATGAATTTTATCCTTCATAAAAAGGAATATAATTGATCAGAATCTCTAATATGATTCAGGTGGTCAAATGGTCCCATTGTCACTTTGTAATATATAGCTAACAATCATACTTGTCATATCATATTTGGAAACTTATATCTTTGTCTTTGGCATTGAAAGCATCCCTTGTGAGATGAAATCCCTAATAATGCTTTTAACTTGGAAGCATGATGTCATTCTGTGAGTGCTTGCAAATTGTATTATCTATTAGGCAAAGTCGCCAGGAGATGAAAATGGAGCCTGGGAATATCAATCAATCAACTGGAATCTATTAGCTGTTGATGGACTTCATTAATATATTTTCTCTCCTGTTATTTCTGTTGTTTCACATTTTTTAAAGCTTATCCTACATGTATTGTGTAGTGTATATAGTTAACTAAACATCATTAAGAATACATTACCTTCCCCCATTCCCCGTTTATGCAAAGAGATGCTGATAAACTCTGTGACATCTCTCTGTCCTTCCAAGCAGCACAGTACCACAGTTAGGATGAGTCCAGTTCTTCCACACCCTCAGCTATTTCTTTTCTTAAAAATCAGATGCACGGCTTTATCTTTAACTTTAACCTCTCCTGATACTTTTGTTTAATATTTTACTTTAATAGCAAATGTTGGTGATCTCACCGGAAGCATTGACTAGAGAAAAGTATGAAACATAACCACCTGAGAGATCAGTTAGCATGTGCTGCTGAACTTACACAACCATTTAAGCACTGTTTGTTTCATATCTTCACACAGTTATGACCAGGTGAGAAATGGTGAACTGGATCTCTTCTATTCAACCTCTTTGGTTGGTCACAACTAAGATTTAAGTTTATTTTCCATGAGGCTATGCCTTTTCCAAATCAAAACGTATTTAACTATTTGTGCTGTGAACAATATGGAGCCAATCAAACCAGGGTTTTTTGAGTCAAAGAAAGAGCAAGCTTATTAACAACTAAACCTGAGAAAAATGATAAAAGCGCAACATCAAGCATTCGGCCTTCATGCAGTCATCAGGGCTCACACACACACACTCAAAACACACACGCAAAACACACACACACAGACACATACACACACACACGTATCAGAAATAAAGGGAGTTAGAGTCCAATTTAAAAAAAGGTAAAAGAATATACAATTGAGTGTCCTTTGATTGACCTTGGGGCAAAGGTTTAACGCTGCGGCCTATTTGGGTTAGCTGGTTTCTTGGATGCGGTCAGTGGTGCTTTAAACCCAAAATGTTATTTGTCTGAGGTGTTCATTTCCACAGTAGCCTAACAGTTGACCTATTATTTCCCTTGCGTAGTAACTAAATGCATTTTGTTTTTCTAGGGAATAGGCTACTATTCTATTCAGGAGTGCTTAAGTTTCTGTATTTACACTATATTGAAACTCTTTTTAGATTAAACTCTTAATGTACCATTTTGAAGAAAAAAGTCCTAGTTGGACTAGAATAGGCAATGTTTAACAATTCACAGAATCACAGAATCACAGCGCAGAAGAGGCCCTTCGGCCCATCGAGACTGCACCGACACGTGAGAAACACCTGACCTACCTACCTAATCCCATTTACCAGCACTTGGCCCATAGCCTTGAATGTTATGATGTGCCAAGTGCTCATCCAGGTACTTTTTAAAGGATGTGAGGCAACCCGACTCCACCACCCTCCCAGGCAGCGCATTCCGTCACCACTCTCTGGGTAAAGAAGTTTTTCCTCACATCCCCCTAAACCTCCTGCCCCTTACCTTGAACTTATGCCCCCTTGTGACTGACCCTTCAACTAAGGGGAACAGCTGCTCCCTATCCACCCTGTCCATGCCCCTCATAATCTTGTACACCTCGATTAGGTCGCCCCTCAGTCTTCTCTGCTCCAACGAAAACAACCCAAGTCTATCTAATCTCTCTTCATAATTGGGAATTGTTTGGAATTCTAAAACCATCATCTATAAAAAATTGTTTTATTATGGAAAGGGATGAGTGTGTCTAAAAGGAATATGCAGTCCAAGTTGTTCTGTCTTCCTAGCTGAAGAAGGAAGCAAAGCAGTGGTTGGTACCAGTGGGTAGCCAATTTACAAATAAAAATTGATGTTTTCCCTAGTCTTTACAGCTTCTACCACTGTGTTGGTTTTGGCCTAACTTTGTATTTAGGTACTTAAACGTTACTGTTTTCAGTACTGCAGCATAGTCACATTGGTACAATCCTCATTCCTGTAAATGCTTTGCCTGTGGTTTTGTGTCAAGTAATCAAGTGGTAGATTTGAAGAACATCATCCCTTTCTCAATCCAGGAGAATTGTGCTTTATTTTATTTAATTAGTACGTGCCCTTGATTACCTTCTCATTGTAAATGGGACTCCAATTACAGCGAGAATAATTCTGTGTTTAATTGCTCTTCTGTTTGATAAGCCAACTGTTCAAATGAACTACAACTTATATTTCATGTCCTCTTCAATGCTTAACATTCGCTCACTTCTGTTGTTCTGTGTTAGGATTAATGCACTGAGAGAAAATTGCTTTAGGCACAGTACAGACAGAGAAATGACAGATGATTTTGTTAGCTTGCAACATTCTAACAAACCAAGTCAAAACATCAGCAGCCCAGTTACTGGAGCATTTGAATCCTGGATAATCTTTATGGGGTTGGGTATACAGCGCATGAATCAAATTATTAAAGCTTCTACAAACATTATGGGTGGAACCTTCTACATTTAGTCCCAGCTGAGACATTTGTGGGCTGGGGACCTGATTCACTAATTGGCAGCCTTTACCAAAGCTCTTTCCCAGATGAGCCCTAACATTATTATTCTGCCTTTGGGTAACCTGACCAATTAGGGTTTTCAGGGCATTGGGGGTACTGTGGTGGGGGTGGGGGGGTGGATGTTTGCCAAATGGAGGAAGAAGAAAACCTCTCTTATCAAGCAGACATGGATGGAAGTGGCCAAGAACATTAGCAGCAGCAGCAGTCTGGTCCCTCCAACCCAGAGACAGTAAAATAGGGGGAATCCAGGATCTCAGGAGGGCATGAAAAATGAATGGCATGACACTTTCAGGTTCCAATCCCCACACTCTGACTTGCCCAGCATTCTCCTGAGCACTCCTCAGGTCAACACTCTGTGCACTTCATCCCTCTCTCTGCAGACACATTATATCCCAATCTGAACAGTCAACATTCACTCTCACCCTCATCCTATTGTTCTCTCACACCCATACCTTACAGTCACAAATGGTGTCCTTCCCACCTCGCCACACAAGTCATTATGAACACTCAAATCTCTCTGCTTTCTCTTCTTGCAGAAGAGAGCATACAACTTGGCAAAAAACAGAGGCCCAGGTGGCAGCCTTCCAGTGACAGACACTTTATCAGCCACTGGCAATGCATGACCACCTGGCCCACTGAGAAGGAGGTCTTAATCCAGGAGACATCAGGAGTGACCTGCTGTGAGGTCTTGAGCCTCCTGAGGCGCTAATGCTCAGACATGTCAAGAGAGCTGATCTTCTGTCTGTAGATCCTGTATTCGGGCTCTCGCCTCCTTCCAACAGGGTCTCAGCATCCATTCCCTCTGTCCTATAGAGGGGCATATGGCTGAGGAGGAGGGAGCTTGTCTGCTACTGATGCTGATGGCGTTTCTCCTTTCCTTGGTGCAAGGTACAGCTACATAATCTGCTTCCATGCCATGCTGAAGGCTAGCAGCAGGGAAGTGCAGCTAAAGCTGTGTCAGTTGAAGTGCCTTCCAAGAAGTTGTCAATCACCTGTAAAGTAGTGATAGCACTCTCTCAGAGAAGAAGTGCTTTGAACAGCAGCCTCTCACCTGGCCATGTCTGGAGCTCTTCAATTTCAACTGATCAAAGGCTTCCCAGCCTGTCAGTTTCACTGAAGAAGTACTTCTCACTGTGCACTCACCTGGGCGACCCTGGCGAGTTGCTAACAAGTCAGAGAATGGGTCCTATGACTGAGAAGTCTAGTATTGAGGGTTAAAACAGTTCTAAATTAGCTATTTAAGTAACTTAATTGCTTTCCCAATCACCTTCAATCGCGGCTGGCAGAAACCCGGTAGAGGGCAGGATGATGTCGGGATCCTGACCAATGTCAATTTAAGGGGATTGCACTTCTCACACAGACAGAAACCTGCCTCTCCTTCCCTAGGAAAATTATCCCCCTACATTCCAAGCTGCTCTGTGATGGAAAGGAATACTTACATTTATATAGTGCCTTTCATGGCACAGCCATTGAAGTGTTTCTGATGAGTAGGGGGATATTTTAAACCCAAAAATGGGTGGATTATGTTCAGTGGGAGATTGAAAACTAAAAATCTGGAACAAGAAGCCAGCCCACTTTGAACCCATGCACTTCCAGTTCTACAGAGGCAGGTAAAGAGGCAGCGACCAATGCATTTTCAGGAAGTAGGTTGGTCATTTAAACATCTTAATGAGACTGTGTATCTTCATTTTAACAGTGATTTTAACCACAGTTGGCTGGGTTTTCCTGGTGTCTGGAAACCCGGCAGGTGAAAGGAACAATAACGCCTGAATCTGTGAGGTTAGTGCCTTTGCAGCAATGTTTTTGGGCCAGGGGAAACAAAGGGGTTTCCTCCAGACTCAGCAAGCTACCCACTCGCACACACGATCTGTCTGCTCTCTCCCTGCGATCGATCAGACACTTCCCCCAACAACTGCCACCCCACAATCAGAGCCATTCGACCCTAAGCTGCTCACCCAACCACTAGACCTACCTGTTCTCAGCTCAGCTGCAGCCTTGTGCTGTAGATCTCCTGTCAGTCCAGGCTGTAAGTCAGGCTGGCTGTGGGCATGAAACCTACAGAAATAAAATTAAAGCCATCAATGCAGTTAGAAACTGTATAAGATTAGGGCCATGGTCACTGTAGGAAATGCAGCAGCCAATTTCTACACAGCAAGATTCCACAAATAGCAATGAAAACAATGAATAGACAATCTGTTTCAGTGGCTGGTTGAGGGATAAATATTGACAAAGACACTGGAGAAAACTCCCCTGTTCTTCAACAGTGCCATGGGATCTTTTGCATCCAACTGAGAGGGCAGATAGGCCTCGATTTAATTCCTCATCTGGATCTCTGATAGTGCTCCATTCCCTCAGTGAATCGTCAACATAGATTTAGTGCAAAGTCTCTGGAGTGGGACTTGAACCTGCAACCTCCTGAATGAGACGCATGATCCATCTAAATCATGACGGACACCAGCCTCCAATTAGATGTAGGTCACATTCCCTGAGGGATCAACCTCCAAACTCCACTGCATCATTAGGGATTGGCATTACCTTGTAGCTATTTTTGGTTAATTTGTTCACACAAAACGTGTGCATTATTTTAATAACACTGTTAACCTATTTATTTTATGTACAAAATAGTGCAGGGAAGAACATCAACCCACAAGTGTACAGAAGTGTTTCAAATTCTGAATGTTTGGACTTTGATCCCTAGGCTCTAAAGTAATCCTAACAGGACTAGACAGGGTAGATGTAGGAAGGATGTTCCTGATGATGGGGGAGTCCAGAACCAGGGGTCACAGTGTGAGGATATGGGGTAGACCATTTAGGACTGAGATGAGGAGAAATTTCTTTACCCAGAGAGTGGTGAGCCTGTGGAATTCGCTACCACAGAAAGTAGTTGAGGCCTAAAAATTGTATGTTTTCAAGAAGGAGTTAGATATAGCTCTTGGGCGAAAGGGGTCAAAGGATATGGGGAGAAAGCGGGAGCAGGCTATTGAGTTGGATGATCAGCCATGATCATAATGAATGGCAGAGGAGGCTCGGAGGGCCGAATGACCTACTCCTGCTCCTAGTTTCTATGTTTCAAAGGGCAGCCACTCACCCACACACCATTGTGGATGTAACAGCTGTATGCAACTGCGATAGAGAGGGGTCGTTTTCTTCTTTCCATAATTTCTGTAAATCAATCTTAAGCGAGTATTATTGCACAAGGTAAAGACTCAAGACTCGTGCCCATAGTGGAGCTACACTTATTGCTGTAATGATGTTGTTTCAATGAGAAATTAAGGTAAAGAACAGTATGGCTGAGGCGTATGTAATGAAGTAATGAATAGTCTTAGCGTTTAACAGATTGAAGAAGGTACAAGGAAAGAAAGATTGAGAGGCTGAGGAATTGAGATTCTAAGAAAAGTGTAGAAGACCGTGTGATGGATGTTTATTTAACGGCGCAATTACCTGTCATGTTACGTAGCCCATCCAACCTTACGGTTGGCGGACAGGCAAATCGGCCAGGCAGCCTTTACATTTTTCATAAAACCTTATTCAAGGGCAGGATGAGGTTTCCATTATTAAATATAATAAAAATAGAAATCTGTGGACAGCATTTTTATAATTTATATGTTCAAGTACCTGATTGTGATGCTTGGACATTTTTATCCTGATTTTAAAAACTTTATTTCCTGAGTTTCAGGTTTTCAGCTCCGTGGGGAAGCTCTCTGCCTTCAGGGAGCTTTCTGTCAGCGCTCGCCCGCGCCCGTGTTGATGTCATCTCCCGCCCTCTTCCCGTTCCTACCCCGGCAGCACTGAGCTTTTCAGCGCGCACTTCACACTGGCTGACCCTTAACTGGCCAGCCAGTGTGAAATCGCGGTCGGGGGCCGATCACAGTCATGGGTCCATTCCCCGCCCTCTCCCGGGCCCACCTGCCAAACTAAAAATACTGCCCCAGATGTAAAAAGAAGGATGTGTGTGTGTATACGGTGACCTATTTGAAGTCCAGAAGGAACCAATGCTTCAATTTTAAAATTTTCATCCTCAGTGTTCAAATCCTTCCTTGACCTCAACCTCTCCTTCTCTCTGCTTTACCTGTTCCAGCCCCACAACCCTCCAATACCTCTGCCTTCCTCCAACTCTAGTCTCTTGTACATCTCCCATTCTCTTCACCTCACCATTTGTGGCTGTGTCTTCTGTGGTCTCAGCTAAGTTCTGAAACTCTCCCCAAAAATTTCTCAGTCTCTCTTTCCATCTTGAGGACACTCCATAATACCTACCCCTTGATGAAGCTTTCAGCTGCCCATCCAAATATCTCCTCCTTTAGCTCAGTCTCAATTTAATCTGATTTTATTTTTTATTCATTTGTTCACAGGATGTGTTTGTCACTGGCTCGGCCAGCTTTTATTGCCCATCCCTAATTGCCCATGAAAAGGTGATGGTGAGCTGCCTTCTTAAACCACTACAGTCCATGTGGTGTAAGTGCAACTCTAGTGCTGTTAGGAAGGGTGTTTCAGGATTTTGACCCAACAACAGTGAAGGAACAGTAATATAGTTCCAAGACAGGATGGTGTGTGGCTTGGAGGGGAACTTGAAGATGGTAGTGTTCCCATGCATCTGCTCCCCTTGCCTTGTAGGTGGAAGAGGTCACGATTTTGGAAGGTGCTGTCAAAGGAGCTTTGATGAGTCATTGCAGTGCATCTTGTAGATGGTACACACTGCTGCCACTGTGCATCGGTGATGGAGGGAGTGAATGTTTAAGGTCATGGATAGGTTGCTAATCAAGCAGGCTGCTTTGTCCTGGATGGTGTCAAGCTTCTTGATATTTGTTGGAACTGCACTCATCCAGGCAAGTGGAGAGTATTCCATCATACTCTTGACTTGTGCATTGTAGATGGTGGACAGGCTTTGGGAAGTCAGGAGGTGAGTTACTTGCTGCAGAATTCCCAGGCTCTGACAGGTGGCCACAGTATTTATATGGCTAGTCCAGTTCAGTTTCTGGTCAATGGTAACCCCTAGGATGTTGATAGTGGGGTATTTAGCAATGGTAATGCCATTGAATGTCAAGGGTTGGATTCTCTTTTGCTAGAGATGGTCATTGCCTGGCATTTTTGAGGTGCAAATGTTACGTCGCCAAGCCTGATTATTGTCTAGGTCTTGCTGCATTTGGACATGGACTGCTTCAGTATCTGAGGAGTTGCGAATGGTGCTGAGCATTGTGCAATCATCAGTGAACTTCCCCACTTCTGGTCTTGTGGTGGAGGGAAGGTCATTGATGAAGCAACTGAAGGTGGTTGGGTCAAGGACACCACCTTGAAGAACTCCTACAGCGATGTCCTGGGACTGAGATGATTGATCTCCAACAACCACAACTGTCTTCCTTTGTGCTAGGTATGACTCTAACCAGCAGAGAGTTTTCCCCCTAACTCCCATTTACTCCAGTTTTGTTAGGGCTCCTTTATGCCGCACTCAATCAAATGCTGCATTGATGTCAAGGGCACTCATTTTCCCCCCACTTCTTGAGTTTAGCTCTTTTGTCCATGTTTGTACCAAGGCTGTAATGAGGTCGGGAGCTGAGTGGCACTGGCAGAACTTAAAATGAGCATTAGTGAGCAAGTTATTGCTCAGTAAATGCTGCTTGATAGCACTGTTGATGGCCCCTTCAATCACATTGCTAATGATTGAGAGTAGGCTGATGGGGCGATAATTGGCTGGGTTGGATTTGTCCTGCTTTTTGTGGACAGGATGTACCTGGGAAATTTTCCGTTTTGCTAGTTAGATGCCAATGTTGTAGCTGTACTGGAACAGCTTGGCTTGGGGTAGAGATAGTTCTGGAGCATAAATCTTTAGCCCAAAGGTTGTCAGGGCCCAGAGCCTGTGCAATGTTTGGTGCTTTCAACCATTTCTTGATATCACATGGAGTGAATCAAATTGGCTGAAGAATGGCATCTGTGATGCTGGGGACCTCAGGCGGAAACCGAGAATGATCATCCACTCGGTACATCTGGCTGAAGATGGTTGCAAATGCTTCAGCCTGATCTTTTGCACTGATATGCTGAGCTCTCCCATCATTGAGGATGGGAATATTTGTAGGGCCTCCTCCTTCAGTGAATTGTTTAATTATCTACCACCAGCCATGATTGAATGTGGCAGAACTGCAGAGCTTAGATTTGATCCCTTGGTTGTGGAATCACTTAGCTCTGTCTATTGTACACTGCTTTCACTATTTGGCATGCAAGTAGTCCTGCATTGTTGCTTCACCAGGCTGACACCTCATTTTTAGGTATGCCTGATGCTGCTCCTGGCTTGCCCTCCTGCACTCTTCATTGAAACAGGGTTGATCCCCTGGCTTGATAGCAACAGTAGAGATGGGGATATGCCTGGCCATGAGGTTACAAGTTGTTGTTGAGGACAATTCTGCTGCTGCTGATGACCCATAGTGCCTCATGATTACACTTCTGTGCAGCAATTTGGAGTGTTTTACTGTACTAAAGGTGCTAAATAGATGCAAGCTTTGTTGTTATTGGATAAGAGAAGAAAGCTCAGAGGAACAGTGGTATAAATCAAGTGGAAAGAGAAAAATTCTGGTGGAAGGGGGAAAGAGATATTGCCCATCAGTTGGCCAATGCTTTCTTGTAATATTACAACAGCATTGTCATCCCATCCATCACATTTAAACTTTTTTCTTGTGTTTCATCAGCTTCCACTCCCTCACCCTGCTGTGCACTATTTTGGCCTCTGTCAATGCTCATCTTGAACTGATTATAAGGATGTGTGATCTTGAGTCACCCACAGTTTTGTTGTGGTTTTTTTCCACTAACCTAAATCTGTCCTGCGCAGAAATGCATGATCTCTGTTCAACATCTTTACTGGATGTTAACATGGAAAAGGAGAAGGAAATCTGTATTGTGAATTGTGAAAGAAGCCACATCACTAATGCAGTGTATTAGGGCATCAATATATCATGACTACAAGGCCACATCGATGTAGCTATGTTTTTACTTTATTACCAGCTGTAATAATCAATTTACAACTTAATCCTGCATTAGCTGTGTTTGGATGAAGATAATTAAGCTCTTAAAAGAAGCATTTGTGATACAGCATATCTCATTGAGAAAGCAAGACAACTGATGTGTTTAATGGTATAATAGATTCTGTGTATCACAACAGCAAAAATAACGTTCCTTTATCACAAAATGCCATATACCTGAGGACTGTTACCTTAGCTGTTGATTCCACGTCATGTTACTTACAATGCCATTTGACCTTATGACAGAGGGTAACAGCAGGTGTGATAAAAGACTGTGACATTTGCAAACAATGTCAGACTCCACAGCAGCTGTAGGCTTGACAGCGAGAAACTGCATGGCTGAATTTATTTAACATAGAATTGGGTCAGATCATGTTGTGACAAATTGGCGGTGCCAGGTGATTTTTCACAACATGCTTGAGTTTTCTTTTCACAGTTTATCAACTGAATGCAGCAACTGAGTTACAGCATATGTTCCAAACTAACTGTGTAAATTTGCAAAATCTTTGGATCTGATACTGGGAGACAATGGCAGTGAATACAAAGTTCAACATTTATCAAGTTAAAGCTAGTGTAGCAGAAATGAAAATGGTGGAATTTACAGTGAGATTTGAAATGTAAAATGAAAATACTAGTTTGAATTGAATTTATCATATGATTCATTTTCCTTGTATAATAGCCAAAAGTATTTCCCCCAGGGAAAAGGCAAACAACCATTGCAACAGATTAGAATAATTTAAATTATTCATCAAAAACAATGCTTATTGTTCAACATGTTGGTAGAGTGCGCACAACCATTAACAATGGGTTTTATTATTGCTCTCTTCTTTCAGCTTCTACAAGGTGATGGCATGTTGAAGGACCTGCATACTTAATAATGAATAAACACCCGCATTTTGGGTTTTTATTTCACAGAAGAAGGAACAGATTACAGTTGTGACCAGAAGAGTTTGATAACTTTGCAGGGATGGCTTAATAGCTCTTTGGAAGCTGAAGAGTTGTGCAGCTCTAAGTCTTGGATCGCCTCTGCTGTGTCAGAATGACATGACACAATTGAAATATTTGGGGCTTTGATCAGGGCAAATGCCACTGACAGGTCCCTTCAGATGCATTGGGCTGAATCTTTACTAACCTGACTCCCAAGGGAGGTCTGTGGGGGACCCGCAATTTGGGATTCCCCCGCATGCTTTAATTCCACAGTGTGTCTCTAACAACAGTGATCGGTTCCAGAGGCCAGCCTGTCAAACAGCCTGGTCCTCCAGTTGGGTAGGGAGCTCAGTCAGGAGGATGGAGATAGATGGCCAATTGGTTGGACTGCTGATCCCAGGAGTAGTTTGGTGTCTGAATGGAAGTGGGGGAGGTCAGAGGCTTTGTGGCAGTGGAATTGGAGGCGTGATGATGGGGAGATCAGGGCTTAGTGGGGGAATTGAGGTCTGGTAGGGAAATAGAGGTCTGCTGGGGGATGTGGTGTTGGTACCTGGCTGAAGATTGGGCAGGCAACCAACCAACTCCAAGGAGGCAGGATGCAGCCTTAAACAAATTCAACTTTTGAAACTTCCCAGCTCTCGGCCGTGTTTGCCAGTGTCGGGTAACCTGGCAGCTTTATCAAGGTGAGGACCTGGCAGATTCAGGATTGGGGCCTAGTGGGGAGATTAGGGTTTGGTGGAGTGATCGGGGTCTGGTGGGGTCAGGGGATGAGAGGGACAGTCGTTGTCAGGAGGTCCAAATCGCAGAAGCTCCTCAGGCATGCAGGTTGATCCAGGAGGTAGATTGTGATGACACTCACTTCCTGAATCTGCCAGGTCCTCACCTTGATAAAGCTGCCAGGTTACCCGACACTGGCAAACACGGCCAAGAGCTGGGAAGTTTCAAAAGTTGAATTTGTTTAAGGCTGCATCCTGCCTGCTTGGAGTTGGTTGGTTGCCTGCCCAATCTTCAGCCTCAGTTAAAGCCGGAAATGGTTTAGTTGAAGGTAGTTTTGGTTGAGAAACAGATTTTTCTGACTTTACCCCACCCACTCAATCCAAACACGCCCATATTTTTAATTTAAAATTCTGCCCATTGTGTCTGGCTTGAACCGGCTAATGACTCTAGCTGTACAATGTTTTGTAGGCTATTCAACTGCGAGAATATCTCTAACAAATCCCAGCTTGTTATCATTTGCTTAGCAATTAAAGCAGGCCGTTGCTGGATAATGGTCATGAGCAGACACCCTGACTGATTTTTCCCTCTCTGAGCTCAGAGCACTGAGGATTTTCTTAGTGCCATCCTGGTTGAGATTCTCCAACTCAGCTCACAGTTTCAGCACGAAATCTTCCCTGTTTGCCTGGCTCAGCTACTGTCCAGGAACCAAGCCAACATCAGAGCTCAACTGACAGAACATAGCAACAGGAGTAGGCCATTCAGGCCCGTGAATATGCTCTGCCATCCAATTAGGTCCTGGCTGATCTATTCCTCAACTCCATTTGCCTATCTTTCATTCATATGCCTTGATAGGCTTACATAATAAAAAAATATTGACATCAGTTTTGAAAACTTTCATTGACCCAGAATCCACAACCTTTTGACAATTTGACCTTTCATATTTCCGCTACTTAATGTGCAAAAACATACTTCCGGATTTCGTTTATGAATGGACAAGTTCCAATTTTATGACAGTGCTCCCTCATTCTAGGTTCCCCCACAATAAGGGGACAGTTTCCCTGAATCAACCATATCAAGCACCATCACCTGCATGTTCTCCTCCAAGCCATCCTATCTTGGCATTATATCACTGTAACAGAATATATTCCCTCAATCAGATCATCCCTAAGTCTAAGATTTTCTAAAGCTAGAGTCTCAACTCTTCTCACCTATCTTTATAACTAAGATACCGTATACCAGGAATTAGTCAAGTGACTGACTCTCTTCTGAACATCGTCTTAATATCATCCACCATCTTCATAGACCAAAATTGGGTGTAATATTCTAAGTGAAGCCTGACCAAGGTCAAGTATAAGAACAAAATAGTAAGCCTGGTTTGTAATCAATTGTCCTACTAATGCACCCCAATATCTTTCTCTAGCCAGCTGTGACACAGAATGTAACATTTTATTCTATGTTTTATTTTTATAGATATTTTTACAGAACCACATCTTTAAAGAGATACATGGAGAGGATCAAATGGGCACCTCCAACCTTGCTGACAGCCGCTATCAATTTTAACAAGTGAAAAATCATCACTTGATGAGAGAGACTGAAAGGCTGCTATTGTTTGAAATACTTGAGCAGCAACTTTTATTCCACAGAAACTGACTCTTGGGAACACATTGAAAGGGAGAAGAGTGCTGATTGATGTAAGTTCAACAGAACTTCAGCTTGCTGTTAATACCGGAACTGGTTTCCATTTGTATTTGGGTTATTCTTTCTAAATTTAAAATATAATTAGAATGGGAACTTATGATGTCATCGTCAGAATTCTACTCAAAGTCTTTTCCAACATTCCCTGCAGCCATCAACCAGTTTTAAAACGCAACACATGGGAGATCACAAAGGGTGGGTTGAAAATAGCAGCACAGCTTTGTTCCTTTATAGTAATTTCAAACAATTCAGATGTCTGCAGCGTATTTTAAAGATTGGCTGTTTAATTTGATAAATAATGAAAAGTAAAACATCACATAAAAATCCTTGGGATGATGTGTGAAAAAAAATATTACCAATAAAATTTCTTATATTTCATTTCTGGCGTTTTATTTGGAGTGTTTCAGAGGTCCCATCAAATAAAATTATTTTAATGTATTGATGAGTGCATTTTAAAATTAACTTAGTGCTTATAATTTGTGTGAAGGAAAGAAACATTTATAGAGAGCATTTCTAAGCCTGCAGTCAATTCTCAATTATATTTCCATTTTGGCAATAGAACATGACATTCCATTCCCCAGACATAATGACTGTACTTATCAACTTTGCTTTATAATAAATATTGTCTTAATCCTTTGACTCTGTTTATTGTCACTTAGTAAAGGCATGTAGCTTCATGTCAGCATGTAATGTGGTTTCAATAATGTAAATCCCTTCTGTGAAAGTGATTAATAATCTGTGAGTCTCCTACATGTCTTGGGGCCTAATTATTCCCATAAAATATTCTAAAACCTATCAGTTTAAGCTGTAACTTTTCTGTGTCCAAGCTTTATTGATAAATCAGGCATCTCGTGTGTTTTTTTTCATTCTTGGCATGTGCGTGTCACTGGCAAGGGCAGTATTTGTTGCCCATCCCTAATTGCCCTTGAAAAGTTGATAGTGACCCATCTTCTTGAACTGCTGCTGTCCATGTGGTGCAGGTAACATTCATGCCACATGAATGCCAGGCATTGACAATCTCAAACAAAAGAGAATCTAACCATCTCCCCTTGACATTCAGTAGCATTACCATCACTGAATCCTCCACTATCAACATCCTGGGGATTACTATTGACCTGAAACTGAACTGGACCAGTCATAAAAATACAGAGCTGTTAGGTGCGGCGGGGGGTGGGGGTAGTGGGTTTGGTTAGTTCCAGGATTTGACCCAGTGACAGTGAAGCAATTTCAATGTAGTTCCAAGTCAGGATGCCTTGGAGGGGAGCTTGCAAGTGGCAATGTTCCCATGCATCTTGTTCCTCTAGATGGTAGAAGTTGCAGGTTTGGAAGTTGCTGTTGATAAAGCCTTCGCAAGCTGCTGCTGTGCATCTTCTACAGAGTACAGACTGCTGCCACTGTGCTCCAGTGGTGGAGGGAGTGGTGGATGTATAAGGTGTCGGATGGAGTGTCAGTCAAGTGAGCTGCTTTGTTCTGGATGGTCTTGAGCATCATGAGTGTTGTTGGAGCCACACTCATCCAGAAAATTGGAGAGTATTCCAACACATTCCTGACTTATGCCTTATAGATGGTGGACAGGCTTTGGGAAGTCAGGAGGTGAGTTATCCACTGCAGAATTCCCAGCTTCAGGCCTGTTCTTGTAACTATAGTATTTTTATGGCTGGCCCAGTTCAGTTTCAGGTCAATGGTAATCCCCAGGATGTTGATAGTGAAGGATTCAGTGATTGGAATGCCACTGAAAGTCAAGGGGAGATGGCTAGATTCTCTTTCGTTTGAGATTGTCAATGCCTGGCATTTGTGTGGCATGAATGTCACCTGCCACTTGTTAGCCCAAGCCTGAAGGTTATCCAGGTCTTGCTGTCTGTGGGCATGGACTGCTTCAGTATCTGAGGAGTTGTAAATGGTACTGACCATTGTCCAATCATCAGCGAACATCCCCACTTCTGACCTTATGATGGAAGGAAGGTCATTGATGAAGCAGCTGAAGATGGTTGGGTCTAGGACACTACCCTCAGGAAATCCTGCAGTGATGTCCTGGGACTTAGATGATTGGCTTCCAACAACTCCAGTCTTCTTCTTGTGTGCTAGGTATGACTCCAACAGGTGGAGAGAACACACTTGAGCAATTTTCCACATTGTCAGGTAGATGCTAGTGTTGTAGCTGTACTGGAACACGTTGGCTAACAGTGTGGCTATATCTATAGCAAATGTCCTCCATACCACAGCTGGGGTGTTGTCAGGGCCCATAGCATTTGTTGTATCCAGTGCCTTCAGCCGGTCCTTGAAGCCACGTGGAGCAAATTGAATTGGCTGAAGATTTGCTTCTTTGATGCTGGGGACCTCAGGAGGAGGCCAAAATAGATCATCCACTCGAAACTTCTGGCTGAAGATGCTTGCAGATTGGAGTCATACCTAACACACAAAAAGAAGACTGGAGTTGTTGGAAACCAATCATCTAAGTACCAGGACATCACTGCAGGATTTCCTGAGGGTATTGTCCTAGGCCCAAACATCTGCACTTGTTTCATCGATGACCTTCCCTCCAGATTGTATTTTACAATGACATGCTGGGCTCTGTCATCGTTGAGGATGGGGATGTTCGGCGAGCCTCCTCCTCTCGTTAATAGTTTAATTGTCAAGCATCATTCACAACTGCAGAGATTTGATCTGATCGTTTGGTTGTAGGATTCCTTTGCTCTATCTATTGCATGCTGCTTCTACTGTTTGGCTGCATGTAGTCCCGTGCTGTTGCTTCATCAGGTTGGAACTTAATTTTTAGGCATGCCTGGTATTGTTCCTGGCATTTTCTCCTGTACTCCTCATTGAACCAGGGCTGGTCCCCTCCCTTGATGGTAATGGTAGAGAGAAATATGCCAGGCCATGAGGTCCCAGGTTGTAGTTGAATACAGTTCTGCTATTGCTGATGTCCCACAGCATTTCATGAATGCGCCATTTTGAGCTACTACATCTGTTTTGAGTCCATCACATTTAGCATGGTGGTAGTGCCACAGAACATGTCCTCAATGTGAAGACAGGACTTGCTTCCATCAGGACTGTGCAGAGGTCACAGTCATTGAGAGTTGTATCTGTGACAGGTAGATTGGGGAGACCAAGGTCAAGTAAGTTTCTTCTTCCCATTGGTTCTCCCACCACCTGCTGCAGGCCCACTTTGGAAGATATGTCCTTCAGCACTCACCTGATTTGGTCAGTAGTGATGCTACTGTTACAACCAGTGTGGGAGGAGTGCGCAGTTAATCTAGCCCCACTGCTCCATAGGTCATACCATAGTTTAAAAGTTTAATTTACTCATCAACGTGGCCAATTGTTTACCTTTACTACTGGCACCCAGAATAAAAGAGACTTTAACCGGGTTTCTTTGAATAAACAACAAACATATGACTTTTTATAAAAGCAGTTCTGTAATAGAAAGGCAAAGCTTATCAGCATACAATATGGAATATGATTTTATATTAATTGCTCTTTCAAGGGGACACACACCAGACGCACACAGGTTAAAAGTCAATGGTTCAAAACATAGATGGCGGAGTTCTTGAAATGGCATCCTGGTTATATGGTTGGTCTCTCAGCACTGATCCACAAAGCAATCAATGATTCTGGCACTGCATTTCAGGAGGACTCATGGAATATTCAAGAGTACTCTATCTCGGCATGTAGAGCATCTCAGGAGCAGCTTATATTCACTTCCGGCTGTGGACAGGCTCTGGACAGCAAAAAGCTGCTGTCCATAAGACCATAAGATGTAGGGGCAGAAGTAGGCCATTTGGCCCATCGAGTCTGCTCCACCATTCAATAAGATCATGGCTGATCTGATAATCCTCAACTCCACTTTCCTCCCTTTCCCCCATAACCCTTGACCCCCTTACTGATTAAAAGTCTGTCTATCTTAGCCTTGAATATACTTAATGACACAGCCCCTATAGCCCTCTGTAGTAAAGAATTCCACAGATCGACTACCCTCTGAGAGAAGAAATTCCTCCTCATCTTTGTTTTAAGTGGGTGCCCCCTTACTCTGAAATTATGCCCTCTGGTTCCAGACTCTCCCACAACCTCTCAGCATCAATCCTGTCAAGCCCTCTAAGAATCTTATATGTTTCAATAAGGCCGCCTCTCATTCTTCTAAACTCAAATGAGTACATGCCCAACCAAAACCCCTTTCAAAACACAGGCTTACAGGCATGGATTTTTTTTTCCCCCAGGGCCATAAAACTGATGTGACTCCCTATGTACACAGTTCACCCGGGTCAAGATGTTGACAGTGTTTCTTCAACTGCTTAATTACTCTTTCTTGTAAAAGGATGCTTCTTCCAGGATTAGCAATCAGAGTCTTGCATTAACCCTTTCAGGGACAGTGTCTTTTAAAACACAAATTCTTCCAGAATGTCCCAAGCCCTTGAAGATTAATCATTTTCTGTGATTAAAGTGTTCATGAAACTATTAAGCCACTCTTGAAATTGCCTAGCAAGCCATTCAATTGTATCGAACTGCTACAGAAAAAGTGAATAATAAGAATAACTGGCTAAATGGTCTCCTTCTGTGCTGTGACCAATCTGTGATTCTGTAAAACCAGACGGACCACCCAGCATTGACCTAGGCACTAGTAGCAACAAAGGCACACCCTGCCCAGTCGACCCTGCAAAGTCCTCTTGGGCATTGAAGTCTCCCACCAAGAATGCAATTGTGTCCTTGCTACCCTGTGCCTCTTCCAAGTAGTGTTTAACATGGACTAGCACTTATTCATCAGCTGAGGGAAGGCAGTAGATGGTAATCAGCAGGAACTATCCCTGCCCATGTTTGACCTGATGCCATCAGACTTCATGTCAAGGAGTCAACGTAGGGCCATTCCCTTCCAGCTATATACCACTCCTCTGATGGGTCTGTCTTGAAAGTAGCAACAGATATACCCAGGGATGGTGACGGAGGAGTCTGGGACATTGATTGAAAGGTGAGTATGATGAGGTTAGGCTGTTGTTTGACTAGTCTGTGGGACATCCCTCCCAATCGAGGTCCCAGATGCTAGTGAACAGGACTTTGCAGGGTCGACTGGGTAGGGTGTGCCTTATTGCTACTGGTGTCTAGGTCAATGCTGCATGGCCTCTTCTGTTTTACAAAATCACAGATTGGCCACAGCACAGAAGGAGACCATTTAGCCCATCGTTTTTATCCTTATTAAATTTTTCTGTAGCAGTTTGATACAACTGAATGGCTTGCTAGACCATTTCAGAGGGCAATTAAGAGTAAACATTAGGTTTGGAGTCACATGTAGGCCAGACTATGTAAGGAGGACAGGTTTCCTCCCCCAAAGGGCATTAGTGAACTAAGTCAGTTTTTCAACAAAACAGCAGTTTTATGATCATTATTGATGAAACTAGCATTTTATCCTGATATATTAATTAGCTGAATTAAATTTTCACAGCCTTGATAGGATTTGAACTCATGGGCTGAATTTTCATCTCGACTTGGAAAAATCTGACTTGTATACTTTAATGGTTCACAAAATGCACACCCGACCCATGTGTGGCTCTATAAGGGATTTTCATCTTTTCACACGGGGATTGAGCTCACAGTGCATTTTGCAAGCTGCAATGGAGTGCATAAGGTGTGTGGATGAGAAGGTGGGCCAGTTAGAAGGCCCAGCTCCCAACATTGTTTAAAGACCCCCTAAACCTCACTTCTCACTTCCTTCGTTCCCCCACCCCATGCCATCTCACATTCCTACATGCCATCCCATGCCCCTTCAGATTTCCCCATGCCATCCATGCCACCGCTATGCTCCCCATGCATCCTCCATAGCCACTCACCAAGCATGCACTGTGCATAGCTCTCAAGACCCATGCAATTGCAATGGGAATTATTTTAAAATTATTGGAATAATAATAAACCTCTAACAATATTAAAAATAACTCTGAATTCAAGCTCACCAATATTGATCCTGGAACAAAAAAATCTGATGGAAAAAGTTATACTCCTTTAAATGCCTATTAGGTTTGTAAACAAACAAGAAACCACATCAAAGGCACATTCTGTTATTATAGGCTTATAAAAATTTCAATAGTTCTTGAATCAATAAGACCACATGCTGAACTGATATTTTTGAAACCCAGCCAAGCATTCATAATGGAACAGATTTTATAACAAAGACTTCAAGTTCTAGCGATTGAAAATATGTCCATTTTCATTTCTAAGCAGAGGGCCTGTCAATCAGTGGAGGGGGGACAAGTTCAGACTTTTTTTTTTGCCTTCATAAACAGTTTATTTTTCAAAACAGCCAGATCTACCAGTCCAATTAAATCAGAGGACAAAAATGTGACAACCCTTTAAAAAATATATTATTGCACTTTCTCCATTGGAAAAGTACTGTAATGCATGTGAATAATTACACAGTACAGGTTAATATAAGGGTCAATTTTCCTTTGCAGGACAGATCCCCATGATGAATCACTGCATCAAAAACAAATCTACATTGCAATACAATAGTGAGATTTGAAAGTGTGAAAATATTTTACACGTACCTTTCAGAATGTTCCAAACTCCTCAGCAGGCTTTTCATTTTCTTTATAAACTCTCAAACCTGGCGTGCTTTTAATGGCCTTCCAGAATTCCACACCACCTGATGAAAATGGTGTGCAGGAGAAAATCTGATTTTCATCCCCGAACTTGATCTCAGTGCAGGTGAGTGCACGTTTTGCACACCAAGCATTCCTGACCCGCAAAACAATCACAGTAAAATTGTGCAGGGTCAGGAATGTGGCGGAAACTTGGATTTCCTCCAAAAAAATTGTACACCAAAATGGAGGTCCAGCAACCTGCAATCAATCCCCCCCCACTGGCCCCTGCCATGAGCATCAACACCCCCAACTATTACCCACTCCTGCTGCAATCACTGCCTCCATCCCATGATTGGATCTCGCACAAATAGAAATCTGCCCTCAGATGCCCCTCCACCAATCAGAATCCCACCTCTCTAAGATCCTTCCCCCACCTTCATGCTGCACCTACTTTCCCTTGCAGTCTCTATTTCAGCAGCAGGAAACCTAACTACCTCTGGGCTGTGGCCTCTTTTGCAGCATTTACCTCCTAAAAGGGAGCTGAGCCTATTACTTGGGCTTTCTTCCGGTCAGGGATCCTGTTGAATTAAAACATGTACATAGTGGTATTAAACTTTACAATGAATGAGTCCTGGCCAGAACCTTTCTCTTCTGTTTCAAAATCTCACCTGAGTAAAGTAAAACCTGGCTGAAGAAAATTCAAAAGGATGAACATTTTTTCAAGAGATTTTGAATTTGAATACTAATTTTGAGATTCCTCTGAATAATGTTTGGTTGTTTCTTTGCACTCTCCTCAGCCTTTCATTGGCTGCCATACTTTTCTACAGAGTGATTACATTATATATTTTTTTCTTTTTGCATTTTCTTTGCTTTGGGAATTTGCATCAAGAATGTTAAACTATCACAGAAGGCAGTGGGGCACCAGAAAAGATGAGAAAAGCAAAACCATGCAGTTTCCACCACCACCAAACCGCAAATAATAGGTGTACAGACTAAAGGTCAGAATAAGGGGTTGGCCATTTAGGATTCCTAGCAGTAATCTTTGCTGTGGTGGCTAACTTCATTCACAAGTGTCAAGTATACCAGAATAATAATGGGCAGGTAGCCACATTCTATGCTTTTATACCTAAATCTGGTTTTGTCTTATCAAAACGTGCACAAGGAATTGACAGTTGTACTCTTAGTTGGAGATGGTGGCATAGGGTTAGTAATCCAGAAGCCCAGGCAAATGCTCTGGGGACATGGGTTCAAGTCCCACCATAGCAGTTGGTAGAATTTGAATTCAATTAATAAATCTGGAATATAAAGCTAGCCTTTGGGGGCCATGAAGCTATCATTGATTGTATCATCATTACATCATCTGTTTCGCTAATGTCCTTTAGGGAAGGAAATCTGCCATCCTTACTTGCGTGGTCTGGCCTATATGTGACTCCAGACCCACAGCAATGTGGTTGACTCTTAGCTGACCTGAAATGGCTGTTTGCTAGCCACTTAGTTCAAGGGCAATTAGGGATGGGCACCAAATGCTGGTCTTGCCATTGACGCCCACATACCTTGAAAGAATAAGAGGAAAGAAAACTGAACCAAACAGAAGGCAAAACTGTCCTGCAATTATTACAAAAAAGTGCTTTTATTCCCGAAATGTAGAGTGAAGGACACTGGGGGCAGAATTTTACACCTCGTGGGCAGGCGTGTGCCCGACCTGATCGGGGTTAAATAGCACGAGAAGACGTTGGGCAAGCGTCCCGACGTCACCTGCACACAGACAATCTTCAGCTTGGCGGGCGCACGTGGGTGTCGGAGCCGTGCCCGCCATCAATTAAGAGGCCACTTAAGGTCATTAAAAACCCAATTGAACTCAATTTTACATTGCCCGTGAGATTTCGCGCTCGTCGCACAGGCAAAACAGGCAGGTGGGCAGCCCACATTTTGCAAAACTTCATCCAAGGATGCGATAAAAAGGGCCAGCAGCATTGCCAGTGTGAAGAGTTTAGGAGTTAGTTTGCTGCTGGTCGCTTATTTGAACTTGACAGCTTCATCTCCATTCTGAGCTTCATTCTTAGCATTTCTAGGCTTCGTTTCAGGACTCATTGGTGTCTCCAAAGTCCCTGGAGGATTTTGACCGTGTGGACCCTTCCAGGTAGCAGAGAGCCTTCTGTAACCCTGGTAATGGGGATTGTGCTCTGCACTGGAGGCACCTCCTCTGAGGAGGAAGAGAGGGGCAGAACGGAGAGGAGGTCAGGTGTCCCAATGCAGCTTCCAGGGGAGTGGCCTGTGGGAGGAGAGACGCAGGCACAAGGGGTGCAGGGGCAAGGTAGAAGGGGCTGCAGAAGACGACACTATCCTGTTGCCAGGATTTATAGGCGGTGATGCAGCTACCTCAATACGTCCGAGTTGCAATGCTGAAGGAGGCTCCACCCCTCCAGGGAGACCGTGACCTCCATTTTTCAGATGATTGGCCCTGAGATCACCTCCAACTGTGTGAGTGGATACCCCATGCCAGTGGCTCTGAAGGTCACAGTGGCCCTCAACTTCTATGCCTCTGGCTCTTTCCAGGGGTCAGTGGGGGATCTGGGTGGAGTCTCCCAATCAGCTGTTCACAGTTGGGTCAAGCTGGTGACAGAGGCCGTTCAGGCGGGTACTGACCTTTATTCATTTCCATATGGACGAGGTCAGCCAGGCTGAGTGAGCCAGAGGCTTTGCAGTGATTGCTGGGTTCCCCTGCATCCAGGGTGCAATAGACTGCACACATGGCCATTAAGGCACCAGCGGATCAGCTGGGTGCCTTCATCAGCAGGAAGGGATTCCACTCGAACGTCCAGATAGTGTGTGACCACAGGACAAGATTCTGTAAGTCTGTGCAAGGTACCCTGGCAGCTCCATTGGCGCTTACATCCTGAGAGACCCCCAGGTGCCGAGGCTCTTCAGTGCTCCAGCCTGACTGGATTGATGGCTGCTGGGTGACAAGGGCTACCCGTTGAAAAGGTGGCTTATGACGCCTCTCTGCCAACCCAAGAGGCAGAGCAGCGTTATAATAGGAGTCATGCCTCCACAAGGGCAGTGGTAGAGAGGACCATAGGTCTTCCAAAGATGTGTTTCTGATGCCTGGACGCTTCAGGGGAAGCACTACAATACCCCCCAGAGCGGGTGTCACTGACAGTGGTTGCATGCTGCGCTCTCCACGATCTGGCACTGGCAAAGGGGGGCGCACTGGAGGAAAAGAGTTTTGACACAGCTCCAGAGGCCAGAGGATGAATCCAGTAGTGAGGCAGAAGAGGAGCATGGTGAGGAGAATTCTGAGGGCGTGGCGGCAGACCTCTGTATCCTTCAGGGAAGCAGCGACACCAGGGATGCCTCAATCCAACACTCCTTCAGCTAGGCTGCCAAATATCTACTTTGACTTCATGCCAGGGCTGCCACCTCCATCCCAGATGTCAGAAATGACCCTTTCATTAGAAGCCAAAGTCCACTCAATGCCTGTCCAATAAAGTTTAGAGCCATTCATGTCCAGCATTACATACTGGCGTATCCTGCACCAAAAATTTAAAAGGTGAAGCATTCTCAGGCCATTACGACAAAACAAAATTTACTTCACTTTCACAATCCAAACAAATTAATGTAACCTTCTCTGGTCTTCATTCCCAAACAAGTAAACATAAGCAAAACATTACAGAACAGAAGATCACCCGTGACTAATCCCTCTTGTGCTCAAGTGCTACTCCTTGGTGCCCCCCACCCCCCAAACCCCACCCTTCGCTGGCATCGGCATTGGAAGCAGCCTGCTGGCTCGGGTGTCTTGTTGGCCTTGATGACCTTGGTGGTGGTCCTCTGGCCAGTGGAGCCAGTACTGGCGCTGCCTGGGAGGGAGCTGCCAGTGCCACGGCTGGCATCTCCCCACTCGCCACAACCGCGTCAGATGCTATTGTCACTGGTAGAGGGGCAGAGGAGCTGCTGCCCTCATCCAGAGTGCCCTGAGAGGAGCCCGCAGAGATGACAGACACCAATGTGAGGTCGCTTTGGACCTCCCTGCTCGCCATTGATGGTCGGGCACCTAGCTGGGATACTGGGTGCCTCATCCATCTCCCACACTGACACTGACCATCTGAGGTCATTGACTGTGTGAGGGCTTGCAGGTCCGAGCACAACCCCAGGAACTCCTGATTCTGTTCCTGGAGCTGCCACTCCATGAGACTCGCCACTCTCTCAATGGAGGAGGCAGTGGATCAACGCAGTGCTGATGCTCCGTATGGACTCCTCCACAACAGCAACCATGGCACACATACCCTCATGGATCTCCACGAGATCCTCCTGCACATCCCACTGGACATCCAGCATCTGCTGCCTAAACATCTCCCTTTGACTCAGCATCGTCCTGGTCTCTAGCATCCTCCAACTGCCAGCACCCTGGGCACTCTGCCACTGCCTGCTCCTCAAGCGAGAATGAAGTGCCCTCACCACTGTGCTCCGACATTCTAGCCGAAGATCTAATGCCCACCGAGGTGCTGGTATCTGCACTGGTGCCTGGTTCAGAGAGTGGGTGTGATGCAGGTGCAGCTGAAGCCTGCCGGTCCCCTGGCGTCAGGGGTGGCTCTCTGGGGTCCTGCGACTGAGTGCTGGCGAATCAAAAGAAGAACAATGACATGTCCTTAGTTTAAGTTATCACACTGTCACTGTGCATGTCAGGGTGAGACAATGGAGATCTGCATCATGGTGCCTTCATCTTTCATATAATTAATGTTGACTCCAGTTTTTGAGACTCTCATCAATGATGAGACTACACAAGAATGTCTACACCATCCAAAACTCACCTACGTACACTGCAATCTTACCTTCGTCTGATATCCCAGCCTCTCCATGACCAGCTGACCAAGGTGCGTGGCGCCTCTCCAGCTCCAAGCCGCCTTGCTCAAACCTTGTAAGGAGTAGGTTTTGGGGGCCTCCACCTGTCCGTGACCTCTCTATGTTGTTATGGGTCGTCTTCAATGCCATTGCAGCCTGGCCAACCCCACCTGGGGAACACGTTGCAGGGCAATTCCAAGTTGTGGCCCCTCAAGCTGCAAGACACTCAGTCCAAGCAGCCAGGACTCACCCCCATGGCCAGCTCCGGCGTCATTGACAGTTGGCATTCAGACTCTAACACCCTGAGCTCCATGTGGGGACGGCCAAGACTTAACACTTCAACACACTGATCCACGCCAACACGGTACTCACCCTTGTTGAGCGCAGCAGTTCGTTAAACCTTTTTCGATACTGCACCCATGTGTGCCGCACAACATCGTGGCTGCTGTCCTGCACTGCCAGCTCTTTTAGTCAGGTGCGGTGGCCTCCTCCTTCCATCTCTGGTGACAAGGGTGTCCCTACTGGCAGCCACCTCCTCCAGGAGGACCGCAAGGCACTCGTCCGAAAACCGGGGGTTGGGGGGTGGGGTTTGGGGGGCAGTGTCCATCTGACCTGCCCTCCTGCCTGCCATCTCCAACTGCACTTCAGGCCAAAGCTGTAGTCTTCAGTACACTGCAAATATGCCCTTCCCTGGCAGCCTTCAAGGAGCTGCCTGTGCCATTTTTAAACCAGCTGCCGGGTTGCCATTGGACTCTTCCTGACCATTGGGAAGACGCATTTCGCACTGGCTGGCCATTAATTGGCCAGCCAGCGTAAAACGTCAATAGGGGGCCGATCATGGGTTGCGGCCCGTTTCCCGCCAGTCTCGGGCCCGCAAATCGTGCCATAAGACCATAAGACATAGGAGCAGAAATTAGGCCATTCGGCCCATCGAGTCTGCTCCACCATTCAATCATGGCTGATAAGTTTCTCAACCCCATTCTTCCGCCTTCTCCCCGTAACCTTTGATCCCCTTACCAATCAAGAACCTAGCTATCTTGCTCTTAAATACACTCAATGACCTGGCCTCCACGGCCTTCTGTGGCAATGAATTCCATAGATTCACCACTGTCTGGCTAAAGAAGCTTCTCCTCATCTCTGTTCTAAAAGGTCTTCCCTTTACTCTGAGGCTGTGCCCTCGGGTCCTAGTCTCTCCTACTAATGGAAACATCTTCCCCATGTCCACTCTATCCAGGCCTTTCAGTGTTCTGTAAGTTTCAATCGGATCCCCCCTCATCCTTCTAAACTCCATCGAGTATAGACCCAGAGTCCTCAAATGTTCCTCATATGTTAAGCCTTTCATTCCTGGGATCGTTCTCGTGAACCTCCTCTGGACCCTCTCCAGGGCCAGAACATCCTTCCCGAGATACGGGGCCCAAAATTGCTCACAATATTCTAAATGTGGTCTGACCAGAGCCTTGTAAAGCCTCAGCAGCACATCCCTGCTTTTATATTCTAGTCCTCTCGAAATAAATGCCAACATTGCATTTGCCTTCCTAACTACAGACACAACCTGCAAGTTAACCTTAAGAGAATCCTGGACTAGGACTCCCAAGTCCCTTTGCACTAAAGATTTCCGAATTCTCTCCCCATTTAGAAAATAGTCTATGCCTCTATTCTTCCTACCAAAGTACATGACCTCACACTTACCCACATTGTATTCCATCTGCCACTTCTTTGCCCATTCTGCTAACCTGTCCAAATCCTTCTGCAGCCTCCCCGCCTCCTCAATACTACCTGTCCCTCCACCTATCTTTGTATCATCTGCAAACTTAGCCAGGATGCCCTCAGTTCCTTCATCTAGATCATTAATATATAAAGTGAAAAGTTGTGGTTCCAACACTGACCCCTGCGGAACTCCACTAGTCACCAGCCGCCATCCTGAGAAGGACCCCCTTATCCCCACTCTCTGCCTCCTGCCAGGACCCCCTTATGCCCACTCTGTGCCCACCCACCATAGGTAAAATTCAGGCCTGGGTTCCAAATGCTGACATTAGAGTAAAACACTGGTGGTTGGCACCTATGATACTAATTTCCGGGCTACTTGTCACCAGCTCGATTCCCTTTTGTACAATTTCCACTTGCTATGAACGAAAAAGCAAGAAATGTCCTGCATACATTTGCCACCTTTCATAAGCTCCAGATGCCCCAAAGTGCTTCACAGTCTATTAGGTACATTTTACAGTGTACTTTGAACAATTCGTTGTCTAATTAAAGAATTAATTCCTGCCAAAAGATGGTCCACTGCATTAAGTTTCAGGAAAATTGTTCACACAGATGTCTTAGATTGAGAGAACAATTGCACTGTAACTAATTCACATTACTCAGTTATATCTTTCTTTGTCTTTCTTGAATTTAAAGAGCCCAAACTTCCAACTACTGAATGGATGAGTCATAAAACATTCCTGTGCAAGTTTATCCAGTCTCAGGTCATTTGAGAAGCAACATTCATTGAAGTCAGCTGTGAATAATGGAAACCCATCCATTACATTTGATTGAGCAGATCATAACATCATAGTTCACCAACTCGAGGGTGATGGAATAGAATAGCTTTCTAGTTTTCTCTCCTTTTAAGAAAAATAAATACATTCTGATTGAAGCTTGGTATGTGTGAAATTTAAACCTTTCCTCCAGCCAAGCAAAGAGGAATAAACAATGGGAGAGTTAAGGACTGCCTCCAGGGTGGAAAGGGAGGCATGCAGTGTGGAGATATTTGGACAATTATAGCAAAGGATGTGTAGGAATTTATAAGATCAAAATTAGTAAATTAAAAATCCATGATAAAGTTTAGAATACAGCTTAGAACAGAAGAATAAAAACGAAACGGTGACAAAATTGAGAGTGTTCAGAGTTGGAAATGTCCTCTGGCATTGTTTACACGAGTTGGATGGAATGTTACTTTTTAACAATTGAACTATTATACCATGCAATGCACAATGTATTATTCTGACTGGGCCTGTGCCCTGTAAGGTTAGAAAAACAAGAACTTACATTTATATTTAACATAATGAAATATCCCAAGCTGCTTCACAGGAGCATTATAAAACTAAGGCCAGAATTTTCCAGCCCCCTTGGCGTCAGACGTCATGGCGGGTGGGGGGTGAGCAATATGGCGAGAAAGCCAGAAAATGGTTCCATGTCATCAGGAAACCAGTTTGCGTTCCACCCACCAATGGCGGACCACATTTCCCACCATCACACACTGGGAAAGTCCTTTTAATGCATTTGCATCTAATTATAAGCCCTGCTCGCTGGAATCAACCCCCCAGATCAAATTTACCACCCACGTTGGCGTCAATTCAGAACAGCGTGCTTCACGACTGCCTTTAAAAAGCGCGCACCTGGCGACCCACACTTCGAGAGGAACTCGGAGCTGAGTGCACACTACCTTGCGCAGCGCTCATGGGGGGGGGTCAGGTTAATTAGGAATTTTAAGAATTACTATAGTAGTAATTGTAGTATGTGCTTGACATCTTTTATCTTGTTAATAAGTATTTTTATTTAATTTTTTTGGATCTCTAAAAGTCTTGGTGGACTTATTACACCTGAATTCAGTGCACGCATTTCATAATAAATACAAACTGCACGGCCATTGTGATAACATGACCAAGTTTCCCTTGTGTATTTGATCCGCCTGGCACACATCACCTGACATGTCATTAACAAATGGGGGGCTCTTTGCAGGACATTTGAAATTCCTTGATTGGTTTGGAGTTGGTGAATCTTAAAGTTATGAGTATGAGAAGGACATTGAATTCAGGAGTTGGTGTGAGGGATTTTAAAGTGGGTGAAACTGCAAAAATGGCTCTATCCACGGCTAAAGTTATTTTGGAAGTAGAAGATATAACTCTGATTGGGTTATAAAAAGTATCTAAGGGTGCCTCGCAAACCCAGGGTCTATAGATGGTGCCTGTCATTCCTGCAGATGGCTGAGAGCCAGTGTCACCAAACGCTGAGCATGTCTAAGGAAGTGGTCATTCACACATGCCACCTGCTGCAGAATTTGGCGCTACGGGGACATGGAGGGCATCCACTGCCAGGGGCCATGAAAGTGCCTGCGGCACTCAATATTTATGCCAGTGGCTCCTTCTAGGGCTCTATAGGTGACTTGTGTGGGATTTCACAAGCCTCCGAACACAACTGTATCCAGGAGGTCACAGACACCATCTTTGCGAAGGCACAGAACTTTGTGCAATTTGCGAGATCAGGAAAGCCAGGAAGCAAGAGCACTGGGATTTGCACAGATCTCAGGTTTTTCACAGGTGCAGGGTGCCATCGACTGCACTCACATGGCGCTCACATCTCCAGGGCAACAAGCAGTCAACTACATCAACTGCAAAGGCTTCCACTCATTGAATGTTCAGCTGGTGTATGACCACCACAAAAACATCCTACAGGTCTGCGCACAATTCCCTGGGAGCGTCTACGACTCCTACATCCTTAGCAGTTCTCAGGTCCCTGACATCTTCCAGGGTCCACAGAGGCTGCAGGGTTGGCTCCTTGGGGACAAGGACGTGGCTGATGATGCCCATCCAGCAGCCTCAGACTACAGTAGAGAGACAGTACATCAAGGTTCACGCTGCGACCGGGACTTTGGTGGAGCTAACTACAGGCGTTTGAAAATGAGGTTCCAGTGCCTCAACAGGTTTGGTGGAGCACTGCAATACAGCCTCCACAGGGTTGTGCCCATCATCGTCACTTGCTGCGTGCTCCATGACCTGGCACTGCAATGGCGGGGGCGCGGGGAGCTAGCTGAGGAGGAGATGGAGGAGCTGCACGTATCGTCTGATGAGGTGGACATTTAAGGGGATGACGGTGATGAGGTCCTTGAAGGCGAGGATGTTGACGATGAGACCATCGCACTGGCCAGACAAGGCACGCTCGAGAGGCACCCATAGCTCCTTCAGGAGCACATCATCGCCGGTAACAGATGCTGAAGAGATGGGGGGTCCAAACCTACCCCAAAGGTACTGAGAGCACCCAGAGCGAAAGACAGAACTCTGTGATGCCTGCCTATGATATTTTGGCAGCAATGACAAACACCGTCGAGGTGCAGGCATCACTAATGTGTCCAGTGAGTGTGAAGCCAGACCATCACTTTGGTCTGAAGGTTACACTCTGCACAGGAAGAGGCCCTGGACTTAGACACCTGCCTTTATCCTGTGCAGGAACCAAGGTTTCACATCTGAGTGACACAAACACTGATCATCAGAACAAGGAACAATAGGCAAGGAGACATTCTTGGGAGTTTATTTATAATAGTGAACGTCATGTATAAGTGATTAACACCCATGCCCAGGCTGTGCAACTACATCTTCTTAACTCCTAACCCAGCCGCTACGTCTTGGTACTCCCCCAACATCCCCGGCGGAGATGGAGGCAGCCTGCTGACTGCTACACCCTGTCTGTGATGACCTTGGCGGGCAAACTCTGAAGGGTTGAGACCTGAAGGGCCCCGTCCTGCTTTTGGGGTCCTGCTGCGTGGCAGTAGCACCCTCCTCGGTCTGTGGAGCTGGAACTACTGGGGTCACAGGAAGAGGGGATTCGGATGGGCTGAACACCCCCGGAGTCACTTGGGTGGATGGTCCTGGGATGTGCATCTGCTGATCCTCCTCTCTATGGGTACCCAAGGGCCCCTGACCGCCTCCTTGAGGAAAAGGGGAAGCTGGAGTGAGATTGAGCTGCCCTGCACCCCTCTCGCGTTGACACTGTTGGAGGTCATCTGTGGTGGCAGTGATGGAGTTCAGCCCGTTCAGCAGTGCAAGGCCAACGTCCTGGACCAAGGTCTCCATAGCAGCCGCCATCCTACCAGTGTAGACCTTGGTGCATTGGCATGCAGACGCTATCACTCAGACTGAAGGAGGACGGACTCCTCCATCGTCCATTGCAATCTGATGAGTTCAGCAGTTTTCCCTTCCTGATGTTCCAAGCTTGCATTTGAAGCTCCAGCAACTGAGGTATGACATAGTCCAGAGGCTCCTCATCTGACTCAGACTCAGCAGGTTTCTGGCCTCCAGCAGTTCTTCGAGTGCCAGAAACATGGGAAGTCCTTGCTGCCACCTGCTGTGGATCCGTCAGTGTTCATCAGATTGCGACCCCGTGGCTACTCTAGAACTAGGTCTCACCGAGGTGTGTGTCTCTGTGCTGGTGTGAGTGCTGTGACGGGACCTTAAGGAGGGTGTCATCAGATTCTTCTTCCAAGGTGTCTTCGCGGCTTGAGTCGGGGACCTGGCTCATGGACCCCTTTGGCTGCTTCCCAGATGTGCCTGCAAAAGCAAGGGGAGATAATTAGTGCATGGCAGAGGACAGTGGAACAGGGGAACTGACTCACAGCATGGTTGTATGATGGATGTTGCACTGCTGGATCCTCACTTGGTTCAGCATCGCCGACCTCACCGTCAGCACAGGAGCAGTTCAGGTCATCGTGGACCAGCTGGATGATTCTATTTTCAAAGCCTGTGAGGACCTTGATATCAGGCATTGTTCCACCAGTCTGCAACCTCTCCCTTTTGTTGTGTGCCAGCTTGTCCTGCATGAATACAGATGGAGAGACTGTGGGTGGTGAGTGGTGCCATGGATGGGATGAGGACACAATCCATAGTGCAGAAGAAAATGTGTGAGAGAGGGAGTGAATGGTGATGTCCCTTGAACTGGCAGTGAGTGAGATCCCAGTGGATGTGAGATGGGTTTATGAGTGTGTGAGTTGAGAGTGATGAGAAGAGTGACTTACCCTGGTGGAACAGAGGGGATCATTTATCTTCATTTGGCCCGGGTGGCTGTCCTTTTTTGCAGGGCATTGGTGCTGACCACTGCTGCTACCACCTCCTATGCTGGATTGGTGACCTTGCTTGCTGGTCTTCACCAAGGGGAGATTACAGATTTAGGGGAGTGGAGCCTAGCGAAGGATTTGAAAACAAGGATGAGAATTTTAAAATCAAGGTGTTGCTTGACAAATTTGAATCACCTTTAAGTAAACAGAGGTGACTGAAAAAGCTTCAGGCTCTAATAATTTGCGTTCTGGGAGGGTTCCTATGATACTTTCTATTTTTCTTCTGTAAAGTGGCACTTGTAGTGTGACATATTAATGTGCTCAATATACTATTTTTATACTAAAGATACGAGTCGGCTGGTGAATCTCCAATAATCTTAACTATATTATTAAAAATGCTTGTGTTAAGTTGGGTTATGTACTGTTTTATAAATTTCAGAATGTTATACCACCTATTGCAAATGTATAGTTCTGTTGCTGAGGTAGAGCTGTGTCTTTTCATGGCCAGAGTGTCATTGCTATCTTGATAGCACCTTGGGTCAATTAAAGTTTCACTGTTTGATGTGAAGATTGCAGAACAAATCTGATCAAAAATGAATTCTCAGACTTCCAAGATGAAATTTCTGGTTTCACTTCTCTTTTAGCTATACAATTTTAAAACACTTCTTTTAAAAAAAATCTTTCTGGAAGAAATTGGTTTATATGAAAATTAGCTGCAAAAAATTGCCTGGAAAAGATTTAGTTACCACCAAGTATAAGTGGAAAGGTAATTGTGTGGCGAGACAGAAAAATGCGCACTCATGAATTATTTTTATGTTACTATACGTCTGTGCCCATAATCAAATCATTTATTTATTTGGAGGACAACTTAATTCCCAAAACATATCCCTGAGATACTTACCACATCTTGCTAATCCCTCTATTTACTGTTATAGTTTGCTTTCTATACTTGATTCATACGACTTTCCATGCTACCAGATCAAGGATGAAGGGCCGGCATTAATTCCACAAAAGAAATGATTGCAACCCATTATTGATTTGATGCCAATTTACCCAAGGAACAATGAAATCGTGGTGCTCTTTTCCTGGTGTTCTTGACCTCCCACAAGGGAGCACTGATGTGAAATACTTAGTTCAGCAAAGTGAATTGACCAAAAATGAAAGATGGAAGTAAATGGTCTGAATTTTTCACTGAATGAAACTTTCAAATATGTTGAGAAATTTTGCAACTTGAAGCTTTCAAAGAGCATTTTCAAACCGTACCATTCTTCCCTCATGTATTTAGATGAAAATAGTACACTATAAGCAATTGACTTGTGTTTTTAAGTATACATTTTGAGGGCTTGTTCAAGGTTACACAATTCTGCTAAACTCTCATATAGCCTTTGATATTTGTAGCAATAAAATTAAGGGATATAGATTCATTAGCATCCAGATTCAGTTGCAAAAGTAGCAATACGCACCAGAGTGTGCATGTTCCAGAAGGCCCATAAGGCTCCTGCACTGCTCTGCTCTGTGATATCGAATTTAGTAGAGGAAGCCTAAAACAGATGTTAGTCACTCACTTATACATATATTGGGCCTAACATCTGTGTCAGGTGGCTGCCAGGTATATTCCTGAAAAATTGGCTGAATCAACATTGGGTTCGGCATCTTTTAGACTTCCTTTGGGCTTGGGATGTTAGTCACTGAAATTGGTCTTCATTGAGCCCGCTTTACAACCATACAGGTCTAATTGCTACGCCTATATCGATATTGGCCGATTTTGTGCCAACTATGCGTACGTAGGCAAACAGTAAAGATCTGATTTCACTCTGTAATAAATGTGGAAAATATATCTTATATAGAGACATAAATATTAAAATATATATTTTATATATTTGTCTAAGAGTGGAATTATATTACATTAATTTTATTGACTAGTTTAAATGCTAAAAGCGTTTTAATACCTGTTGAGGGTGAAACTCATCTTCGCCATTTAACACGCCATGGGCAGGATTTTTGGGCCATTGGGTAGACGCGGTGGGCTGGCCCAGGAATGGCCGGGAAATGGGCCTCCGCCCACGATCGTTCTTTGACAGCAATTTCACGCTAGCTGCCAATTGATGGCCAGCCAGTGCGAAATGCGCTCTGAAAGGCCCAGCACTGCCAGGGCAGGGGCGGTAGGAGGGCGACCGCTGAAGTCAGCGCGGACGAGGGGGAGCGTGCAATGAAAGCTCCCTGAAGGCAGAGAGCTGTGTCAGGGAGCTGAAGAATTCTAAAGCCAAAAATAAACGTTGTGAAATTCTGAAAAATAGGAATCACTCACCTAAACAAATTGATGATAAAAATTCTGCCCAAACATTTTTTAAAAAATTAATATCAGAAACCTCATCCCGCCCTTGAATGAGGTTTCCTCAAAAACCCAAAGGCCGCCTGACCGATTCACCCGCCCGTCAACCATAACGTTGGACGGGCAGCGAAAAATCACAGTCAATTACTACACTAATGGCCTTAATAGGCCTCTTAATCATCAGCGGGTACGCTGCCAACTCTCGCGCGCACCCGCCAACCGAAATATCGTGCGAGTGTGCGATGATATCGGGAAGCTCGCCCGACGTCATCATGTGCTATTTTAGACCTGATCGGGTCGGGCCCACACCCGCCCATGGGACATAAAATTCTGCCCCGTGCCTATTTAGTTTTTCAAGATGAATTTAATCCCTATTTTTGTTACATCAAAAGATTTTTTACTTCTTCAGGAGGTTTTTCATTTTCTTTTGTTGGAATTTATAGGGTTTTGTTCTTCATTATGGGCAGATAATGTTCCAAAAATCAAGTACGCTAATGACTTTCCATGAAGCTAATTTAAATTTTGGACCTTATGTGCCTGTATGCATTTCCTTACTGGAACCTTGTTCTCCAGAGAGCCTCTTACATATTAAAGCTATCAGATGGCAACTAATCATCTTTGCACTGGAACAAAATTAGCAGCATAGCTGCACTGTTAATCCATACAAATATCCAGCTAAGCGTTTTAACTATATTTTTAACTTCTGCAAGCTCTTTGCTTTTGTGATCTCATCTGAGGTTTGAAATATAGTTTACTGTTGGTCTGTAAGTTGGTTCCATTAAAATCCAACATGGGACATGAGCGTTGGATAACAAATATTTTAGGGAGCAATTGGCATTTTCCTCAAGAGTCTCCAATTGAATTCTTGATAGAAGTACTGTACTAAACAATGCCCTTTGTATGTTACTTTTGAAAATGTCTTTTAAACTCTATAGATCATGTCCCTCCATACAGCCAAAATCCAGGTGAACTATCACTTGTGTCAATCACTATTTCTTGATTTATATTCTATATCAGTATTAACCAAATAAACTTATTCCATTGCTAAAATTATAAATTGCACTTGCCTGATCTTGTATTGGAACTCTGCTATGGGAGTGTGAATCAATAACCATCCTGAACCAGTAAATATAAGTCTCACAAATGGAAACTAACAAAAGGAAACAAAAGGGGCAAGGGAAATATCCACATAAGGAGCAGGACCAGGAGAAAAGAATGGGAATTCAAACTAAATTGCTTTGAGGAATGAGACTGGAATGCTCTAGCATTCATGTTTTTTTTCCACTGCTGCTTAAAGTACATCCAAATGGATTATCTTGCTGCAGTCTTCAAACTTCTCTTCCAATTTTCTTGGCAGAATATGGAGCAAAAGAGCCCACTGAGATGAAGAACCGCTGATAAATCAATATTTTTGTCAGTGTGGAGCTTTGCCAAAGCACAGACGTTGTGGGGCCTTCTGTTAGGGAAGAAAGCTGAGATCACTTGCTAAGCTTTAGTAACTCAGCACAGCAGAAAAAAAAAAGCTGAAATAAGCTGAGTTCCACTGCAGGCATCTGTTTTACCAATTATTAGTAGTACCAATTATTCTGCCAAATCCATGTCATTCTGTACTCAGTGGAGGTCTATGCTTTAGATATTGAAATGACAACTTACATTTGTACTGTTATCAAGCAGCAGGTTATCCCATCAGCTCTTACTCACATTACAGGTGGTCCAATGGGTTTTTTAGAGGGTTTAGAAACTTAATGTCATTTACACCACTTCTAGTTTGAAGTACAAGTTGTATGATCATTTTTGTTAAGATAGTCTCAGAACACATGCCAAAAATCAATTGCATTCTACTTGATGGTCTCAAACCAGTGTTCTGCTATACTTCATGCGCCAATATAGTGCAGATGATGCAGAAACATAAGTATAATTGGCAAATGAGGGCGGTTAATAAAAATATCTAATTCAATTGCTGGTAATGAAATTGGCTTGACAGTAGCACCAAATGGGCAATAGTGAATTGGCAACTAGTGTTAGACCCTACTATTAACTTCATTTATAAAGAGAATCGAGTAGAGCGGAAAATAGGCCACCCATTCCGTAAATCACATTTCTGTCAAAAGATTGTCAGCCTGAAATCCTAACTCTATTTCGCTCTACATGAATGTTGCCAGATCTGCTGAGTATTTGCAGCATTTTCTGTTTTTGTCTATGCCCATTTGCCAATGCCTGTTTGATGCTACCAAAGAAATGATTTCATTGTGCTTAGATCTGCATTCAACTTTATTTGGGCTATTGTCAAGCCGCAAACTCTACAAAATGAGTTTGGCAGTCATTCAGGCCTGGTCCAATCACAATGTCCAAATGAAGGCAACCGTTGTAGCTCAACCTTTCATAGAAACTAATCCCCTTTCTTCCCAAATGAATTCAAAACTTGCCTCCTCTACCCCACCTGAAAGAAAATTTGAGATATGGCTTCCTTTGTGTGTAGCAGTGGTCCCTGATATCAGTTCTGAATTTGTCTTTTAACAGCTTGTACCTATTTTCCTTACAGTCTAGGTTTAACTTGAAATAATAATTGATATTTGCTATTCCTGGTATCCTTTGAGTAGATCTTTGGCACAATCAGCCCTGACTGATTTGCAAGGTAATGGAAAAATTTGGCTGCCCTGAGAAATTCATCACAATAGTTCAAAAGTTCCATGACAGCATGCTCGTGCATGTCCTGGATGATGGTGAGTCTTCTGATCCATTCCTATTCACTAATGGAGTTAAACAGGGCCGTGCGCTAGTGCCCAAACCCTTCAGCATATTTTTCTCTGCCATGCTCTCTGATGTTTTCCATGATGGTGGTCCATGATGGGAAACTGCTCAATCTAAAATGATTCCAGGCAAAGGCCAAGATCTCCAAGGACATGCTTCATGATTTCCTATTTGACGATGACTATGCACTAGCTGCCAGGTCAGAGTGGAACATGGAATATAGTATGGACCTATTGTCTAATGCATGTGACTTCAGTTTTCTTTGTGCTGATTGTAAGGCCGAAGTACTGTACCATCCTGTTCCAGGAAAGCCCCATCTCTTGCCCTGGTTTCAGTTCATGACCAGAACCTGTCAGCAGTGCATAAATTCACTTATCTCAGCAGTACATTCTCTCGAGCTCTTTGTGTTGACGACAAGACACATGCAAGAATTGCCAAAGCAAGTGCAGCCTTTGGCAGGATTCGATCATCAGTCTGGGAATGAAGACAAGTAATTCTGCCTGCCAAACGGAAAGTCTATAGAGCAATAGTCCTGCCCACTCTACGCATGCAAGACTTGCACTATGCACCAGCATCTTGCCAAGGAGTTCAACCACTTTACCTTGAGCTTCGGAAGCTCTGAAGATCAGATGGCAGGACAAAATACCAGACACTGGGGTGTTCACCTGAGTTGGCATGCCACACCATATTAAGACATGCACAACAACATTGGGCTGGTCATGTCACCAGAATGCATGACACTCACTTCCCAAAGCGAATCTTCTGGGGTGTGCTCCCATGGCAGTCAAAGGTTTCACTTAGGATTTTGGAAGCTCATCCAGGATCACTGTACTTGGTGCAACCAAATAAAAAATAATAGTGGCATCCTTCAAAAGCAAGCACATATCAGAGACAGAGAGAAAACACAAGAAGAAGAAATCGTGAGCCAATATCTCACAGTATCTCATTAAAAACTCAATCAACTGTGGTATCCTGACCTATTTCCAGCAGAACATCCTGAGCACAGGTCGGCCTTAGCTGTCACTTACATACCCCAGATGCCGTACATGGTCATTTTTGCCTTGAAGGACAAACAAAATCGTGTGTGTGTGTGTTTGTCTGTCTGTGTGTGACTGTCTGTGTGTATGTTTGTGTGAGTGAGTGAGAGAGAGAGACGTGGGGGGAGGAGCATTTGCTCTCTTTGCATTTATCAGTATTGCAGTTCTACCAACTTAGATTATTTTGTTCCATCTCGAACTCTTTTTCTCTCTTTCTGTCACACAAGTTTGGTATTATCTGTAAAACTGACCAACTCACTATTGTATTTATAAATCCAGAACATTTATTTCAGTTAGAAACAATGGGGGCCCCAGCACTGACTTTTTGGAAACACTATTCAGAACATTTCCTAGTGTAAGGAAAGGTTACTCAGACTGATTCAAAATGTACTTCATACTGCTTTTAGGATCATAAAGAACATAAGAAATCGGAGTAAGACATTTGGCCCACAAATCTGCTCTGCCATTCAAGAAGAACATGGCTTAATTTCTATCGAAAATCAACCAAGTCTTGAATATATTCATTGACTAAGCATTAGCAGCCCTCTGGGGTAGATAGATGGATGTTTTTCCTCATTCCAGTCCTCAATAGCTGACCCTTTATCTGGAGACTCTGACTCCTACTTCTAGACTCTCCAGCCAGAGGAAACATCCTGCCAGCATTTACCCTGTCACATCTGAAGGGTTCTCAAAATTCCCACATTTTTCATATCATCAACAAGGATATGACTTTTGGACTTTTACCTGAAACCAAACAATGAGAGGAGACAGAATACACATGCTTCCCTTTAAAACAATCAACATGAAACTAAAGCCCATCAAAATCTTGCTTAAATAATCACTACTAACTACGGGGGCAGGAAGACCACAATCAATGCAATTATGTGAACCCATCAATACTCCACACATACAATGGCTTTCAGTTCAAGACTAGTTACGGGGGCAGGAAGACAATGATAAACATCATCAAGCCCATTAAAAACAACAAGACGTCAATCACCTGGGGAAGCCCACCAAAATCAAACAAAGAACTAACCTTGATTTGGATTGAGATAAGAAATTTTTTTAAAAACTGTATAACTGGGCCAGCAGATCTGGAGTGAGCAGTTTGTTTTGGGCAGTCAGCAGTTGGGAGCGGTTTTGCAGAGTTTAAACAGGGAGCTGAGCCAAGTGGAGGAAGAAGATCTGGAGGTTTGCAGGCCCACAAGCAACATCACAGCAAGGGGCACGGGGTGGCAGGCTCAACCGAAGACAACAATGCCACAACCGCAGCCGTCCACGAAGATCAACCACCCACAACCGCGCCCTCCACCCAACTGAAGAACCTTCGCAAATTCCACAGACCAGGACCACGTGGGGACGGCAGGCCCCAGAGGACACAAAGAGCGTACCCCAAAACTGCAACCGGCTTACCTGGCTGGATTTCGAACTGTCAAGGAACCCTGAGTTGGTGAGCATGATCGCTGACCTCTCCTAGTTCAATTTAGTTAGGTTTTGGGGGTGGGACAAGGGTAAGGGGATTAGTAGCGTGATTTTCCCTTGTTATGCCATGTGTTCCCCATTCTTAACTAAGTGTACTTTGTAGGTCTGTATAATCTCAGTGTAATCCTAATGTTATAAGTTCATTTGTGACTTCAATAAACTCAGTTTTTTTTCTTGCACCAAAACCAGTTGTCTACTGCACTTTGTCACAACCCCCAAATAAGTCCAAAGTCTAGAACCCAGGGAGTGGGAGCGATTCGAACTGTTCAGAAGTCAGAGGTGGAGCTGACACACACACCACCGCCCCCTGCAAGCCCTCTCAGAATACTATGGCAAGGATTTTGCCCTCATCAGGTGGGCTCAGCGGGGGCAGGTGGGAGCGGCCGGGAAGCCACCCGCCGCTCGCGATCAGGGCTGGACCGCAATTTCACGCTGGTGGGCCAATTAAGGCCTGCCCAGTGTGAAACGCATAATGCAGTGCTCAGCACTACCTTCATAGGGGGGCGGGGTGGGGGGGGGCGAAGAGATGCAAACTCATTCTGCCCACGGATGAGGCTTCCTAAAAAATCCAAAGGCCGCTTGACCTTTTCGCCTGCCCGCCAACCATAAGGTTGAACGAGCAGTGAAAAATTTAATTCAATTATTACTTTAATGGCCTTAATAGGCCTTTTAATTGTTGGCGGCCACCCTACCAACTCCTGCACACGCCCACTGGCCAAAATATCACGTGTGTGTGCAATGACGCCAGGACGCTTGGCCGATGTCATCACGCGTCACTTTACGCTCGTTCGGGTCAGGCGCTCGCCCACCCGACGAGCTAAAAATTCTGGCCTATGTGTTTCAATAAGATCACCTGTTATCCTTCTAAACTCCAGAAAATATAGTCCCATTTTACTCATTTTCTCCTCACGGGACAGCCTTCTCATTCTAGGAATCAATTTAGTGAACCTTAATATGCATCCCCTCTAAAGCAAGGATATGTTTCCTTAGGTATAGTGATGAAAACTATATAAAGTTCCCCAGGTGTGCTCTCACCAAAGCCCTATATAATTGCAGCAAAGCTTCCTTACTCTCATACATCCACCCCCTTACAATAAAGGATAGCATACCATTTGCCTTCCTAATTGCTTGCTGTACCTGCATAGTTGGTTGCAAGGACCTGCCAACTCCTTCTGAATACCAACATTTGCTAGTCGCTTACTTTTAAAAAAAATATTCTGCCGTTGTATTTTTCCTACCGAAGTGGATAATTTCACATTTTCCTATATTACACTCCGTTTGCCAGCTATTTTCTCAATCATTTAGCCTCTCTATAAACCCTTTGTAGCCTCTTTGTGTCCTCACCACAGCTTCCATTCCCACCTACCTTTGTATCATCAACGAACTTGGATGTTATAAAACAAAGATAAAAATACCTGGAAAAACTCAGCAGGTCTGGCAGCATCTGCGAAGAGGAACACAGTTAACGTTTTGAGTCCGTATAACTCTTCAACAGAATTGGTTCCCTCATCTGACCCACTGATGTAGATTGTAAATAGCTGAGGCCCAAGCACCGAACCTTCTGACGCTGCTTTAGCTACACCTTGCGATCCTAATGTGATCTCTTTATTCCTATTCTCTATTTCCTATCTGTTAATCAATCCTCAAGCCATGCTAATATATTACCTCCAATCCCATTGCCCTGATCATGTGTAAATCCCTATGTGTAAAACTCTAATCTTGTGTAACTGATTTTTATAGCTATTGTTTTGCCCTTACAATGTATTAATGTTCAATTTTAATGTTTGGTTGATAATTGGGAAGTATGAATCTTAAAATTATAATACTTAAAATAACAAGTGTATAGAAATTCTAAGGTAGTGACCACTGAACTTTTGAACCAACATTGATCCTCACAGAGACAACAGATTTTAATATAAAGTAACTACGTGCTTAATCATGGCGCCTTACAGGATAGAAGGAGGCTATTCATCAGGTTCTTTGAGAGACCTATCCAATTAATTCCACTCCTCCACTCTTTCCCAGTAATGCTACAGGTTTTTTTTCCCCTTTTCAAATATTTATTCAATTCACTTTTGAAAGTTACTATTCAATCAACCTCAGCATCCTTTCAGGCAATGTTTTCCAGATCATCATAACTCGCTGTGCAAAATAAAATTCTCCTGGCCTTGCCATAACATAATGGTTTCCAAGTTTCAGGGAGCTGTGATCAATCATATGATGCAAGAACACTATTAATCTTGTAAAAGAAAAACATCTGAGGCTGCCTGACCTGCTTAGTATTTCCGGTGTTTTCTGTTTATATTATCAGTTATGTTATCGTTTTAATAAAGTTTCCCCTGGAATGGGAAAATTAGCTGGTGAAAAATGATTTAAAAAATCAAAGACATGTATAATTAAAAGTTTCACTTGGTGACATAGTAATTATGTGTAACAAAAGAGAAATTTTTAATAAGTTAACCAAATAGAAATTATATCTCATAAGCCCAAGAGAAAATAGCTCATTAGTAACTAAATCAGCTTATTAATTGCAGTTTTTAATAAGGTATGGTTTTCAATTATATAGAGTTCATCTTACCTTTTGATGGAAGCATGTAATTCAGAAATGTGCAAATCGTCATATAATGAGTTCCCAACCATCAGGTATGGTTCTAACTGCTATATTTTATGTTTATGACTATTGTACGTACTCTCTTGATTAATAAAATGATGAACACTTGACCTCAACATTTCAAGACCATTGTTAATTTTAAAGAACATCTAATCATAAAGAAAATCATCCTTTAAGACCAGCTGACTTTGTTCCTCTAATCAATACTCACTGCTAACTTCCTATCAGCTGCTTCTTATTCTCCTCCAAATGTTACCATGGTACATGGAACATTAATCTTGTATAAACTCCAAAGATAGTCAGCTGATAACGATGATAATCTATGCAACTGCTTTTCAGGTGAAGCCTTATTGAAGGTTCTTTGCAAGTTGGGGTGTATTAAATCAGGGGTTTTCAATGTCGACTTGAATGCCATTTGCTGAAAAAAGAGACATGCTGTCGAAGCTTTTCATCTTGCACTCATCAGGGCAGATTGGCAAGAATACCAATTGTAAAGGGAACAACAATTTATACTGCATGAGAAGAGAGTGCTGATTAGTTGACAAGTGGATTCTGATTGGTAGAAGTGTTGCCATGGAGAATGCACCAAGGAACATTTAATTCCCAAGCTTTTGTTTAAATTCAAACCAGGCAGGTCAACTCTGGTCAAGGCATTATAATGGGGAATGAACCAGGGGATGGCTGCCTCCCCAAGCTTTTGTTTAGTTGAAAAAAACAGTAAGAGCATGTCCACCAATTGCACCTTTGTCAACTACACAAAATCTTGGGGGACAGCATTCCCCATGGCAACACCTCTACCACTTGCCAACCAATCAGCACTCTCTTCTCATGCAGTATAAATTGTTGCTCCTTTTACAGTTGGTATTCTTGCAAATCTGTCCTGATGGGTGCAAGATGAAAAGCTTTGACAGCATGTCTCCTTTATCAGCAATACTCAAGTTCTGTACTACCAAATTACTATTTGAATGCCATTCCCTCTAAAAGGGGAAGAAGGCTGTTCAGACGGCATCTGACTTGGTGTGTTGACCGTCAATCATTAGGTTATTTTTCATTCAGGAAATGTTTGACTAATGATTGGTTCCTGGGTTTCTTTTTGCTGTCTTTGTTGAAAATGTTGAATATGAACAGAAAATGCTGAAAATTCTGAGCAAGCCAGGAGCATCTACTGTTTAGATTTCAGATTTCCAGCACCTGCAGCATTTTATCCCTGTTTTATTGAAGATTTGTAGGCTTATTTTCAGTTCAATGGTATCACTACTGTATTCTTGGGTAGGGGGTAGGGGAGGGGGTTTATCAACTGCACACCTGAGTGGTAAACTGGCAGAATGGACTGTCCACCCATTGTCATATTTAAACAATATTCATTTTCCCTCATGCGTCTGCCCAGGTCCAGGAGCACTGCTGTGTTCAGTCCTCATCATCCGGGAAGGGTATCCTGGATCCAGGTCACCTTCTCTCCTGCATTCCCGTTCAACCCCCCACTGGAAGCTCTGGAAAACCCAGGGCAATTTAAATGGATCAAAAATCCAGCAAAAGTAATCTCTTTCCCTCTTTTTACTGCCATTTGCATGCAGCAAATAGGCATTCCCTGGGAAAGGGTCAGGAAAATGAACGGATACATCTTTTATATCACCCATGACATTGAGCACCACAGATGACGCAATGGCTGACATTAAAAGCTACATGTCTGCATATATTTAGTTCTGATTGGTGCTTCTTGTTTTTGCATTGTTAGTCTGTAAAAACCTTCCTCTGACACCAAGGAATGTACACAGCAATATATTTAATTTAGAAACAACTCCACTTGGCAATCTTGCACAGTGTGGCAATTTAAATAAGATGTCACCAATAAATTTATGTACATCTATTTCCAATGTTACCCTACATGGAATTCTATTCCATGTATTAATCACTCGTTGAAAAAGAATGTCCTGACGTCAGTTCTAAATTTATCTTTTACTAGTTTTAATTTGTTTCTTCCTAGTTTCGTACTCATAATTTAGTTTGAAGTAATTTTCCAGATTTATCTTTTTCATGCTATATTATATACCTTGATGTGGCCACAGCTCAGATGTCTCATTTCAAGGTCAAACAATGCAAGGTTAGTACATTGTTAATAACAATCAAATAATTGAATTTAAATAATTCAAATTTATTATTTATTATTAAAATTCAAATAACCAGCAGCCCCATGGCTGTTCCCCGAAATCTGATGGATTATACCGTAATGGCTCGTAATAAAAAAGTATTAAACATATATGATTTAGATTTTTAAAAATTCATTAACAAGATGTGGGCATTGCTGGCTAAGTCAGCATTTATTGTCTGTCCCTAATTGCCCTTGAGAAGGTGGTGGTGAGCTGCCTTCTTAAACCGTTGCAGTCCCTGTGTTGTAGGTACACCCACAGTGCTGTTAGGAAGGGAGTTCCAGGATATTGGCCCAGCGACAGTGAAGGAACGTGATATATTTCCAAGTCAGGATGGTGAGTGGCTTGGAGGGGGACTTCCAGGTGGTGGTGTTCCCATATATTTGCTGCCATTGTCCTTCTAGATGGTAGTGGTTGTGGGTTTGGAAGGTGCTGCCAAAGGAGCCTTGCTAAATTTCTGCAGTGCATCTTGTAGATGGCACACACTGCTGCCACTGTGCATCAGTGTTGGAGGGAGTGAATGTTTGTGGAAGGGATGCCAATCAAGTGGGCTGCTTTGTTCTGGATGGTGTCAAGCTTTTTGAGTGTTGTTGGAGCTACACTCATCCAGGCAACTGGAGAGTATTCCATCACACCCCTGGCTTGGGCATTGTAGATGGTGGACAGGCTTTGGGGAGTCAAAGAAGGTTCATTTTTGCCAAGTTTCAAGGTTGCTCAATTAATCTGCAAAACTATATAGTTAGATATTTGTAGTAATCATGGTGTTATTTAATATGTAATGTACCTTTAAGAATAATGCTTGTTAGGGAAGATCACATGATCTGTAGTAACCAATAGGAGAGTAGCACGGCTACCTCCACAGTCAGTGTAGAGATAGAGTTGGAGTTGAAAGCACACGTGTAGTAGCCGCTGAGTGTATTGTAAATAAACTTAATGTTTCCACCCAAGAAGTGTCTGCAGATCAACTCTATCACAAATAGTACAACTCGGCCACCCTACAACAATATTCCTTCTGTTATACATTTAGGCACTCAAGTTTAGATTAGTTGGGAGGTCACTATCTGCAAATGCTAACTCCATCTTTGAAGTACCTCCTTGGTCTTTGTTCATTACATTTTATGATTTGTGTTTAAACTTGTGAAACCTTCATTTATTGCAATGCCAGTTGCTGCAATGGAGCCATATGCAGCAAACAGTGCAATCACCAATGCAGGTTTCTTTGAACACCAGTCACAAACTCCCCTTTTCATTTGATCCCAACCTCTCCCCCACCATCCAAATTTCCTTTGCAAATAATAGATTCATTCTTAAGATAAAATGAGATTATCCAGAGAAATGAGGATACTTGCCAATTAATTCTGCCCCTTTTTAAAATAAGAGCTGTGTGTGGTCTGTTACTGTTATTTAATATCACTATCCTTGTCACAGTATTTTATTCAGTTGAGAATTATGTAGATTTTTGGGCCCCTTACTGTTGTTGTCTTGGGAACAGCACATACTTCATTCAAAATATTGCTGTTGCATATTACGGTTTACATCCTCACTCCCTCACTTCATGAAGGTTACCTGTGCTTGCCATTTCTCCTAATGAAATTAGATGATGACAATATGGAAAATCAAGTACATCCTAACATTCCCCAGAGCAGCCCATCGTATCCTCCAGCCATGGAGTGACTTTCTCTTTAAAATGCACAAATGGATGAATAACCATAATGAGGGGAATTTTGTTGCATTCATAGCATTTATTCTGCAAGAAGAGATTAAATGCTATGATAGTTGATTTTGCAGTCTGTTAGATGGGAACTGCTCAGTCAGCTGTTGCGGACTTTTGTGATAGATTCCATCACTGCTTTCAGCTTCATCCAGTTTTTAAAAGCAAGGCTGTAAATAATGCTGGACTTAATGTATTTGGAGCGACAGGAAGGCAAATTTAAGCTGACATCAGTGGTTTGCTGTATAGGTCACTTTCAATTTTGTTCCGGATGGTAGGCTATGCAGCTAGGAAGGGCAGAGCTGAACTTTGTAATGCAGCTTCATGCTGTTACTCGCAAAGTACTTATTACCTCTTGTGGATGGAGGCTGCTTAGTGTGAGTTAAGCAATTTTGCACTTCACAAGAGAGTCAAGAGAAAAATGGAAATAGCCTTATTGTTCCAGTGGAAAACTCTGCATTGTACAATTTCCCATGAATCATTTTTTAAAATGTTTGTAATTGCTCTAGGGTTTCTCTTCAGTGCCATCAGCATTCATGATGGTGTTAGGTCACTGGACTCTAGAATTCTAGCAGAAGTCAAATGTTCATGTAATCCTTAACAGGATACATGCATCTTCATACCTTAGCTCAGTTTCTCATTTTACGTCTGCCAATTTTCTCCTCTTCGATCCTCACCTTCTTTCCTGAAAGCACTGATGTCTAGCTGGGGACAAGTGCTTGGTAGTCCTTCACTCAGTTAGTAATGTCAAGAGAAGCCAAAAAGGAGAAAATCATCAATTTTGTGACAAACACAAATGCTTAAAGATATCAATGTTTCTTATAATAAGATTAGTGTTTCCAATTAGCGTCAGAGGATCCTTTGCAAATTTCCACAATACAAGAGTCCGGACTTTAAATTCTACTCTAGCTGATGATGCAAACCTAGGATGATCAATCCTAGGAAGGGTGGTCCAGGATTTTGACACAGTAACAGTGGAGGCATGGCAATATTGTTACAAGTCAGGATGGTGTGTGGCTTGGAGGGGAACTTGCAGGTTGTGCAGTTGCCATGCATCTGCTGCCCTTGTCCTCCTGATAGAGGTTGCGGATTTGAAAGGTGCTGTCAATGGATCCTTGGTGAATTTCTGCAGTGCATCTTCTACATAGTACATTATGCTACAACTATGTGTCATTGGAGGGAGCAAATGTTTAAGTTGGTGGATGGGCTGCTTTTTGTGGACAGGACATACCTGGGCAATTTTCCACATTACCAGGTAGAAGCCATTGTTGTAGCTGTACTGGAACAAGTTAGGTAGGGGTGTAGCTAGTTCTGGAGCAGAAGTCTTCTGTACTATTGCCAGGATGTTGTCAGGGCCCATAGCCTCTGCAGTATCCAGTGCCTTCAGCTGTTTCTTGATATCATGTGGGATGAATTGAATTGGCTGAAGGCTGGCATCTGTGATGCTGGGGATCTCAAGAGGAGGCTGAGATGGATCATCCGCTTGGCACTTCTGCCTGAAGATGGTTGCAAATACTGCCTTTTCTTTAGTGTACTTGATGTACAGTGCTTCCCCGTCATTGAGTTATTTGTGGAGCCTCCTCATCCTGTTAGTTGTTTTATTGTTGACCACATGTACAGATGTACTTCTGAAAGGTTTCTTTAGTTGAACAACAAACTTTATTTACAGAGCCGTTGGATTAGCTGCAGGCCTCTAGCAAGTCTACAATACACCCTCCAGACTAGGAAAGCTCCGCCCCCTATAAATTTCCCTGCGCTCAATATTGATTGGCTGTTCTGACCATGTGATCTTTGCTCAGTAAGGCTGGATTAAGCAACAATCACCACATCCCTCCCTCTTTAATTCCTTGTTTTACATTCCTTATTTACACAAATTAGTTTGTACAGGTGAATAGAAAACAATATCAAAAATCTTAGAAATAATCACACTGGCACATTGTCATGAATTCAGATTATACACTCATACACATAGGTCCAGTAATTACAAATCAAGTTGTTGAGGGGGTTTTCTGTTCTGGGTAGAGCTGCGTAACTCTATAGCCCGAGGCTCTCCTACAGGGTTGACACGAACAGGAACTGCGATAATGGGTACCTCTTTTAGCACAGGCAGCTCATCACTATTTGATTCAACAGAGACATCAGTCATGTCTATAACAGGTCAATCAAGTACTCCGGTTTGATAACATTCCTTGGTGACAATACTGACTGTGGAAGTGTCTCCCAGCACCAGATCCACGTGTTTATGAACAATCCAGCCTTCCTTGTATATTTGGTATGAAAGGGGTCCGGTCTCACAGACAATAACCCCTGGGATCCAACTTGTACCGTTCCCAAAGTTTGTTACACATACAGCTTCATCTACTATAAATTTCCAAGCTCTACTTTGCAAATCAGGGCTTGTTTTCTGATTCCTTAGTTCTTCTCTATCCTCCCTGGCAAATTTGGAAATACGAGGCTCAGTCTTGTTCTGAAACGACTCTTCATAAGCAGTTCTGCTGCTGGAGCTCCTGTCGTTGCATGTGGAGTCATGCGGTAGTTAAGAAGGTAACATGAGATTTTAGTTTCCAAGGTTCCCCCGACAATTTTTTTAGTCCTGACTTGGAAGTTTGGGCGGCACTCTCGGTTAGTCTGTTTGATGTTGGATGGTAAGGCGCAGTTCGGATGTGTTTAATGCCATTTAGACTGGTGAAGTTCTGAAATTTAGTATTTGTAAATACAGCTCCGTTGTCTGATACAATGACTTCGGGCAATCCGTGAATCGAAAAGCATTGGCGTAACCTTTCGGTGGTAGCATGCAACGTAGGTGATTTCACCTCAAAAATCTCCATCTATTTTGAGTGTGCATCGATTATGAGCAAAGACATTGTGCCCAGGAATGGACCCACATAGTCTATACGGATCCGTACCCATGGTCGGCCAGGCCATTCCCAAGGTTGTAGGGGGGCTGCAGCTGGCAACATTTGCTGCAGTTGGCACTGTTGACAGTGCTTGACTAAGTTCTCGATATCTGCATCTATACCAGGCCACCACACATAACTCCTGGTGAGCATTTCCATCTTAGAAATGCCAGGATGGGTGCTGTGCAATTCGGTTAGGAGCCGTTCCCTGCCTGGTACAGGAGCGACTGCTCTTGCTCCTCAGAGTATGATGCCACCCTGACAACACAATTTGTATTTGCGGGTAAAAAATGGTTTCATTTCCCCGGAGACTGGCTCATTTAACCATCCTGTTGGTCTCTCACTTTGGTCAGAAGCGGATCTCGATTGGTCCGGTTCCTGATCTGCTTTGCACAGACAGGTGATGTGCCTAATTCAATGCAAGGATGATTTCTTAGGGTACAGGAGTACACAAGATGCTTTCTTGCAAGGGTAGGTGGCTAAGGGATTTCGCGTTCACTATTTGCATCCCAGGTCGGTGCTTGAAAGTGTATTCGTAGGCGGACAGAATTAATGCCAATCGCTGAATTCTTGCCAAGGCTATTGGCCGGATAGCCTTGTCTTCTATAAAAAGGCCCAAAAGTGGTGTATGATCGGAGATGAAAGTAAAGTGCTGCCATTTAAGTACAGGTGGAATTTTTTTTAAACTCTGAAGACTATTGACAGTCCTTCCTTCTCGATCTGCGAACAAGCTTCATCAACCACTGAGAGGGTATCCTATTGGCCTCTCAGAGCCGTTGCCATTTTGTGGGACAATACTGCACCAAACACCATATGGACAGGTGTCGCAGGCCAAAAACAATTCTTTACATGGGTCGAGGTATACTAACAAGGGTAAGGAGTGCAGCAGTTGTTTTACTCTGTTGAAGGCTTCCTCCTGTGGAGTCTTCCAGGACCAACAATGGTGTTTCTTCAGCAGTATGTGCAAGGGGACCAGTCAATAAGTTGGGTGAAAATCGCCCGTAGTAGTTTACCGTCCCTAAAAATTATTTCAGTCCAGTGATATTTGTGGGGGAAGGTGCCTCCTTTATCGGTTTAACCTTTTCTTCCACGGGGTGTAATCCTTGTGCGTCCACACGGTGGCCCAGATCCACAAACAGGACTGTCCCGGCAGACCGATCGTGTCAACCTGTTCCTGCCCCACGGAACTTATTTCTCACTATATTGACTCCATTCTCTCTCCCCTTGTCCAGTCCCTTCCCACCTACATCCATGATTCCTCTGACACCCTACATCATATCAACAATTTCCAGTTCCCTGGCCCCAACCGCCTCCTCTTCACCATGGACGTCCAATCCCTCTACACCTCCATCCCCCACCAGGATGGTCTGATGGCTCTCCACTTCTTCCTCGAACAGAGGCCTGAGCAATCCCCATCCACCACTACTCTCCTCCGTCTGGCTGAACTTGTTCTCACACTGAACAATTTCTCCTTAAACTCCTCTCACTTCCTCCAAATAAAAGGTGTGGCTATGGGTACCCGCATGGGCCCCAGCTATGCCTGGCTCTTTATGGGGTATGTGGAACATTCCTTGTTCCAGTCCTACTCCGGCCCCCTCCCAAAACTCTTTCTCTGGTACATCGATGATTACTTCGGTGCTGCTTCATGCTCTCGTCGGGACCTGGAAAAATTTATTAATTTTGCTTCCAATTTCCACCCCTCCATCATTTTCACATGGTCCATCTCTGACACTTCCCTTCCCTTCCTTGACCTCTCTGTCTCAATTTCTGGTGATAGACTGTCCACCAATATCCATTACAAGCCTACCGACTCCCACAGCTACCTCGACTACAGCTCCTCACACCCCACTTCCTGTAAGGACTCCATCCCAATCTCTCAGTTCCTTCACCTCCGTCGCATCTGTTCTGATGATGCCACTTTCAAAAACAGTTTCTCTGACATGTCCTCCTTCTTCCTTAACCGAGGTTTTCCACCCACGGTCGTTGACAGGGCCCTCAACCGTGTCCGGCCCATCTCCTGCGCATCTGCCCTCACGCCTTCTTCTCCCTCCCAGAAACATGATAGGGTCCCCCTTGTCCTCACTTATCACCCCACCAGTCTCCGCATTCAAAGGATCACCCTCCGCCATTTCCGCCAACTCCAGCATGATGCCACCACCAAACACATCTTCCCTTCACCCCCCCCGGCGGCATTCCGTAGGGATCGTTCCCTCCGTGACACCCTGGTCCACTCCTCCATCACCCCCTACACCTCAACCCCCTCCGATGGCACCTTCCCATGCAACCGCAGAAGATGCAACACCTGCCCCTTCACTTCCCCTCTCCTCACCGTCCAAGGGCCCAAACACTCATTTCAAGTGAAGCAGCATTTCACTTGCACTTCCCTCAACTTAGTCTACTGCATTCGTTGCTCCCAATGCGGTTTCCTCTATATTGGAGAGAACAAACACAGACTGGGTGACCGCTTTGCAGAACACCTTCAGTCTGTCCGCAAGCATTACCCAGACCTCCCTGTCGCTTGCCATTTCAACACTCCACCCTGCTCTCATGCCCACATGTCCGTCCTTAGCTTGCTGCATTGTTCCAGTGAAGCTCAACGCAAACTGGAGGAACAGCACCTCATCTTCTGACTAGGCACTTTACAGCCTTCCGGACTGAATATTGAGTTCAACAATTTTAGATCATGAACTCTCTCCTCCATCCCCACCCCCTTTCCGATTTTCCCCCTCCTTTTTGTTTTTTCCAATAATTTATATAGATTTTTCTTTTACCACTTATTTCCATTATTTTTAAATGTATTTCCATCCATTGTTTTATCTCTAACTTTTAGCCTTTTTCAATTCCTTCACCCCACCCCACCCCCACTAGGGCTATCTGTACCTTGCTCATCCTGCATTCTACCCTTAATTAGCACATTCCTTTAGATAATATCACCACCTTCAACACCTCTTTGACCTTCTGTCTGTGACATCTTTTGGTTATCTCCACCTATCACTGGCCCTCTATCCAGCTCTTCTTGTCCCCCCCCCACCCCCGCCCCCCACCTTAAACCAGTTTATATTTCACCCCTTTTCTATTTTTCCTTAGTTCTGTTGAAGGGTCTGTGGACTCGAAACGTTAACTGTGTTCCTCTCCGCAGATGCTGCCAGACCTGCTGAGTTTTTCCAGGTATTTTTGTTTTTGTTTAGATAATCTCAGTGGTTTAGAAAGTGCATTTCTCCTTTTTAAGTAGACTCCAGCTTCCAGAAATCTTTTTAACACCTCCTCTAAATTTGCTAAATGCTCTGCCTCTGTTGATCCAGTTCTGAGGACACCGTCAAGGTATACTACAACCCATGGTAATCCCTGTGGCAAACTCTCCATCATCCTTTGAAATACTTCACATGCCAAGGATATGTCAGAAGGTAGGCGCATATACTGGAATAGGCCTTTGTGTGTGTTTATTGTGACATACCCCCGGGATGTGTTATCTCACTTGAGTTGCTGGTACGTGTGGCTCATATCCAACTTAGTGCAGGATTGACCGGCTTCCAGCTTTGCGTACAAATCTTCAATTCTTCGAATTGGATATTTATCCAACTTGGCAGTCGGATTAACTGTTAGCTTATAATCACTGCAGATGCAGACGGTCTTATCTGGTTTCAGTATGGGGACAATAGGTGCTGCCCTTTCCAAAAATTGAACCTGATGTATGATGCTTATTTCCTCCAACCTGTTTAACTCTGCATCCACTTTTTCTCTTAAGGAATATGGTACCGGTATTGCCTTAAAAAAATTGGGGAGTTGCCTCTCGATCAACATAAATCTTGGCTTGCAAGCCTTTGATTTTTCCTAATTGGTTGCAAAAGACGCTGTTGTATTTTTTTTAAACAATACTAGCAGTCCTCCTGCCTGTACTTGAAATAAATTGGACCAATTTAACCTGATTTCTTTTAGTTAATCATGGCCCAGAAGGCTTGGTCCTTCCCCAGTCACTATTAGTACTGGGAGCTGGGCTGGCTGCTGCCCATAGCTCACAGGTACCATGGCGGTGCCTTTTACTTTTATGGCTTCTCCTGTGTAAGTCTTCAACTGGACAGAAGTTCTCTCCATGGTTAAGGGTTGGGTACCTTCTCTCAGGTACTGAACTGTACACTCACCCATCAGTGTGGCTGATGCCCCTGTATCCACCTCCATAACTAGAGGCTTCCTGTTTACGTGGAGTGTGACAGTAATAGGGTTTGCCTTGAACTGCTTTAAGATTAAAAAGAGAGTGAATGTCAGAATCAGATACTTCAGGCTCTTTCACATTATGTACTTCTAACATCTTTGCTGGCTGGTTACTTGGCAGTCTGGTCTTAGCTCTGCACTGCTTTATCAAATGTCTTCTTTTGCCACAGTAATAGCACACGGCCTTCTTAAATCTACATGTTTCAGGAGTGTGGTTACCTCCACATCGGTAACATTTGAACCTCAGGATCGCTGCCTGATTGCCTCCGGTATATTTTTTTGATTTCTGGGTGATTGGGAATGATTCCTGCCTCGCGGCTGCTCCTGCGGTTTTGGCGCCACGCCTGGCTGCAGGTTCCCACCCTAACTGGTAAATGGCGCCATTTTGCAAGCTCTGTAGCTCCTGTGAATCTTTTTCAACGCTTTCCATTGCTTGTTTAAAATCTTTATCGACTTCTGCCAGCAATCGACGCTGAATGGCATCGTTGCTCACGCCACAAACTAACCGATCCTGTGACATGTCGTTCAAGGTTGCTCCAAAATCACAATCCTCTGACAATTACTTCCACGTAGCAATATAAGTCGTGATCAATTCGCCTGGGGCCCTCACCCCTGTATTAAATTTGAATCTTTGCATGATGACTGATGGCTCAGGCTGAAAATGGCCCTTCACTAAATCCATGAGCTCACTGAACGATTTGGAGTCGAGCGCACCTGGGGCTGTGAGACTGCGATTAAGGTTGTGGGTTTGACTCTCACAGGCGCTCAAGAGAGCTGCTTTGCGCTTTGCCTCCTCCCCTATTTCGTTGGCCTGGAAATAAAACCCAAGGCGTTCGATGTGTTGAGTCCAGTCCTCCGTGGAGGAGTCAAATGGGTCGATCCTTCCAAAGAGAAGCATCCTGGTGAGTATATATTTTTTTCCTTCTTTAAAATGAGATACTCACATTTATAGGGCAAGACGCAGTACCAGGATCATTTATCCTCGTTGCCAGATGTACTACTGAGAGGCTTCTTTAGTGGAACAACAAGCTTAATTTTCAGAGCTGCTGGATTAGCTGCAGGCCTCTAGCAAGGTTACAATACACCCTCCAGACTAGGAAAACTCCTCGCCGTATAAGTTTCCCCATGCTCGGCGCTGATTGGCTGTTCTGACCACGTGACCCTTACTCGGTAAAGCTGGCCTTAAAGCAACAATCATCACACCACCATTCACGACTGGATGTAGGACTGCAGAGCTTTGATCTGATCTGTAAGTTGTGGGGTCGCTTAGCTCTGTCTACCGCAGGCTGCTTTGCTGTTTAGTATGCTTATGCCTGCAGTAATGCTGTGGAAGCAGAAGGGGTACAGGTAATTTTTAGGGAAAATTATTCACCTTTTCTTCAGCACCCTCCAGTAAATGTCCCTTTCCTGGTAAAGCTAATCAAAGCGTGCTCCACACAGCTTTGGACCAATTTCTGGGATAGGGCCTAAAACAGGTAATAAGTTCCTGATTTGCTTTGACAAAGGGCCTAATGCTAATTTTAGATGAGCACTACAGAGGACTGTAAAGCTGCCTTCCCCTTTACCAACATGGCAGCACATACACCCCAAGTACAGATCAGGCACAGACCTCAAAATTGGCCCTTATTGCTCCTGTTTTAGGCAGAGCGAATGAGGACCAAAACCTCCAATTGTTTCTTCAGCCAATTGCCGGGAGCTTTGTGAATGAGCTTGCATTGTCTCAACATGGAGAGTAGAACAAAATTTCTCAGAATTCACTAAATGACCAGAGATTAGAAGAACGTTTGGTGAAGGAAATTGAAAAGTCACAATGGGGAATAGGAAGCGACCTTCTGGCAATGGAGTTGTCACAATATTGGTAGTATAGACAGAAATAACTCCTCATCTAAGATGAAATGAATTGGTGGATGTTATCACTGGGGGCAAAAGTATTGGTAACCTGGAACTCTCCCGTGGGGGGAGCCCCACTGGGCTCAATCGGAAATTTCAAAATTGAATTGATAGATTTTTGTTCGGCAAGGGATTGCAGAATTCAGGACTGCGGAACCAAGGTGGATAGATGGCGCTAAGGTACAGATCGGCCATCATCTAATTGAATGGTGGAACAGTCTCAAACAGCTGAATGGCCTATTCCTGTTTCTATGGCCAGAATATTATGCTCATCAGGCGGGCGTGCGCCTGACCCAAATGAGGGTAAAATGACCCGCAATGACATTGGGCGAGCGTCCCGACATCATCGCGCACTCGTGTGATATTTCGGCCGGCGGGCGCACGCAGGAGTCAGCAGCACGCCCACTGGCAATTAACAGGCCTATTAAGGCCATTAAAGTCCCATCAAATGTAACTTTTTTGTTGCTCGTCCAGCCTTACCAGGCCAAGTGGCCTTTGCACTTTTTAGGTAACCTCATCCACGAGCCCACCCGACAAGGGCAAAATTCTTCCCTATGTTCCTAACAGCTAGCATAAGATTTTAATTCTTATCAGTTGTTTTAAAGAAAGTGTATTCAGCAACTCACATGAGTAGTTGGAAGTATACTGCAGTTTCATCATCGGCATCTTAAACAGAAAAGTTTGGTGAATGATTCAGATTAAGACAGCTGTGTATTTCTAGAATGTTTTTGCTTGTAGTCCAGATTTTAAACATTTTCTTTTTCTGTTTATCAACTATGGAATTATGACCAAGTTGCATTTTCCTTCAAATGCGTCTCATCACTTTCCTGAGGCTGGATCTTTTTGGAAAATTTGAGAAGTGCCAACAGAGAGAGTTTCTGAAACATCCTCTAGAAGCAGCCACTGAAATGTTTTGCCTAAAGCAATATTTATGGTACAGATTTTTGTAATCCACCAAGGTATCAGATACAAATTGACGGTGTTGCTATAAATAAGAAAAATGCTAGCTAAAGGTTGAACTCCATGTGAGGGTTTATGAAATAACAAAATTAACTGCTGCAACACTCGGACGCAAGAGGATTCACAGTTATTTTAGCTGCACAGGAATGTTGGAGATGAATAGCGGGAACCACACATCTAAGCCAAATGTTTACAGAGCAACTTGGTTGCATTGCATGAGTAATTTAGAAAACCCAGTTTTTGCCATGTACTGAATGCAAACACAATGGCCTGGATTTTCATCCTCGAGCCAGGTAGGGGGAGTCAGGAAAATTCCCAGCTCGGTCCGTCCGCGTCGGAAGAAAGTGCCCGCAAAGGCAGGATTTTCATAGCTTGGGGCAGGGTGCAGGCTGGTGTCAGGCCAGCCGACCCAGGAAGAAGTGTGGAGGCAGTCACTGGGACAGCCAGGTGCTGAGGAGGGTGTTTAAAAGGCCTGCCTCAGTGTTGCGAGACCTTCCCCCATTGAGAAAAGAACACAAAGGCCCTCCAGCCCTCTCCCCCTCACACCCTCTTCACCATCCGAACACTCCCCATGCCCTAACCATGCCACCTCATGTCACTCACCCCCTCAGGGCTCTCATGCCCTCTATGTCCCTCTACCCATCCCCTACATCCCATCATGAACCCTATGCTAAACTATGGTACTTCCATGTCCATTGACCCACTAGAACCAATGAACCACATAGTGTATAAGGTTTATATGTAAAAAAAAGCTTTGAAAAATAGTAACCCATTGATAATTTTCCCCAATGCCCTAAAAAAAAAATGTCTGGACTGCAAGCTAATGAAAGTGTCAATCATCCAGGCCATTTGAAGTTTCAAAAAACACAAATCCCAAACCCTTGAAACCATTTAACTTCTGTCAACAAACATTGTGAAATTAACTGCATGGATCACCCTTTCAAGGCACCCCTAAAAGTTAGACAGCCCGGAATGGGGTCAGGAATCCTGGAATTGGAACCTGCCCACCATTTTTAAAGGGCTCCCAAACTGGCTCAACTTGGTGAAAATCCAGGCCAATATTCTTCATATTTGACATAGACAATCCCCAGAACATGATGGCAATTGGAAGGAACAATATCTGTAAGCAGATTATGGTCAGCCCAGCTGAAACTCAATCTCTAATATATTTCACCATGTGCCCCTAAAACCCCTCCATTGGGTTTTGCACCATTTATTTCATTTCTTGACTCATAAGGAACAGTGGACAAAATTTCATTGATCAATGTCATAATGCATCCAATCACTCCAACACTGACTGAATACCAATGCATTGGGAATGGTTCAGTGAAGGAGGACATGGATGATCCCAATTTTCAGGCCTTTATATTATGAAAGGGGGATTCACTGAACTGAAACTCTTTTCATTTTGGAAAAAAAAGATAAGAGACACCGAAGTGCATGTAGTCCATAAAGGTTTATAGTACAGATCAGCTCATTTGGGCCATTGTGCCTGGCCCTTTGTTAGAACAATACAAAATGAATCCCATTACCTGTTCTATCCCCATAGCCCTGTATCATTCTCTGCTTCAGATGTTTATATCCAGAATATAATGTAGATATTATTTGATCAGGTTATTTAATTGGTTTTCACTTGCAGAACCAGAAGTAATGAATATAACAGAACATGCTCTGCCCACAGAGTAGCAGGCATGTGGAATAGAATTCCAACAAAAGTGTTAAGCAGCTTCTTCAAAAAGAAGCTGGATAAATATTCCCTGTGAAATGAGATTGAAAATTATCAGGATAGGTGTAAATGTATATTTTGCTGTGGTTCTCTGAGTCTTCTTTTTCATAACACCCATGGAAATCTACTAGCCAGGACTGAATAATGGAACTGAAATTCAATATTATAACATCAGGACAACTATCTTTGTTGAGCAAGGGGGAGAAAAGCTTTAACACTTTTCAGGTCATTTCCCGACCTGTCTGGCTCAGCTATGCATTGGATAAACTTGCTAATCCATCTGGGGGTGCTGGGCAAGTAAGGCACCACATTTTGAAAGACTGCGCAAGCTTAAAGTTTAACAGTTAAAATCTGTGGCTGGGCTGGATGTTTAGTTGCTGAAACGAGCTGCATTAGGGACTCTCTAAAGATACCCATGGGCAGGATTTTATGTCCCACAGATGGGTGTGTGCCCAACCCAACTGGGTGTAAAACAGCGCGTGATATTTCGGTCGGTGGGCATGCGCGGGAGGTGGCCGCGCACCTGCCGATAATTAAGAGGCCTATTAAGGCCCTTAATCCATCAATTAAAAGCAACTTTTCACTGCCTTACGGTTGACAGGTGGGTGAATCATCCAGGCAGCCTTTGGATTTTTAATGAAAACTCATCCACGGGTGGGGTGAGGTTTCCAACAGTAATTTAAAACAAGTAAACATTTTTAGATATAATTTTTAATATGCCCCTGTTCATCTGACTGAGTCATATGTGGGGACATGTTTCTCTCATTTTTAAAATCTTTATTTCTGTTTCTACAAATCTTCGGCACCCTGAAATAGCTCCCTGCTTTCAGGAGCTTTCAACGCACGCTCCCCCACACATGCGCAGACGTCTGCACTCACCCTCCCCTCTCCCCCACCCCGGCAGCGCTGAGATTCTCAGCGCACGTTTCACCCTGCCTGGCCGTTAATTGGCCCGCTCGGCCACCGCAACCACCTGATGACAGGAATGTCCTGCCCTATATATATATATTTGCTCCTTTTCTATCAAATATTGGAGAATATATAAGCTCCTGTTTAGATAGGTAGTATGTCATTTAGATCACGATTGCTGTTTGCCACTTTTCTGCTTGTCTTGTCCCTACTTGATCAATCTTGCTGCTTTTGACCCACTAACAATCTGCCGTCCATAAGAAGGGGAAAAAAGATTATGGGCAAAATATTTAGCTCGGCGGGCGGGCACGCACCCAACCCGCTCGAGCGTAAAATAATGCACGTTGACATCGGGCAAGCGTCCCGACGTTAACGCACAGTCGTGTGGTGTTTTGTTTGGTAGGTGCGCACTGGACTTGGCAGCGCGCCCGTCGACAATTAAAAGGCCTGTTAAGGCCATTAAATTATCAATTCAGTTGAATTTTTTGCTGCCCATGCAACCTTACGGTTGGCGGGCAGGCAAAAAGGCCAAGCAGTCCTTGCATCTTTCAGGAAACCTCATCCACGGGCGGGATAAGGTTTCCTAAAGCAAATAAAAATAAAATAAAAATTTTAAAACCTAATTAATAACATGTCCCTGCTCATGTGACAAAGTCACGTGAAGGGGCACGTTTCATGACATTTTTCTTTTCTTTTTTTTTATAACTCTTCATCTACCTGAGGCAGCTCTGTGGCTCAGGGAGATTATGATGCACAAAGTTTGTGCTCGCCCCGCTTGCACTACCCCCCACGCCAACCCGCACTGGCAGCACTGAGCTGATTGGCCCGCCAACGTGAAATCGCCTTCTGGCCCCGATTGCGGATGGCGATTGGCTTTCTGACCACCCCTGTCCGCCACTGCCGAGCCCGCTCAACATGGGTGAAATTCTGCCCCATGGCATACTAGGATATGTGGAAAAGAAGTAAGAAGAAAATAAAAAGACAGAAAAGTCATAAACCCTGCTCACACAGCTGAATGGCCTACACCTGTTCTTAACTTACTCAACCAGATGTAGTGGGAACATTGGCCATTCATCCCTTTGGGTGTGTTCCACCATTCAGTTCGATCATGGATGGTCTGTATTCAACTCTATTGACCCGCCTTTGCTCCACATCCCTTGATCCCCTCAACTCAACAATAAACCTCTCACCTTAGTGTTAACATTTTCTATTGACCCAGAATCCACAGTCTTTTCGGGGAACAGAGTTCCACATTTTCATTGACCTTTGCATGAAAAATGAGGCTTCTGGATTTCACTACAAAATGGCCTAGCTCTAACTTTAAATTATGCCCCCTTGTTTTCAACTCCCCAACAGGCAAAATGGATCCTATCAAAAATATTTTAAAGACCTTGATTAGATCACCCCTCAACCTTCAAAACTGAAAGGAATGCAAGCTAACTTTATGCAATCTGTCCTCATAAGCCCCAAGATCACTCTGGCAGATTTGTTCCGTATCTCCTCCAAAGCCAGTATATCCTTCTTGAGGCGCAGTGCACAAAACTGAACACAGAACTTGCCATGAAGAAGATATTCCAACTTGTCTGCCTCACACTTACTCATAGTAAACTCCACTCACCTATTCTGCCTATGTCTCTTTATTGCTTCCTGCTACCATCCACACAATTTGCTGTAGCCTTATCTTTTTCTGTTACCAGTGTGCTAGTATGGAGAGTATAAGCTCATTTCTTCCTGGAAAGAGTTGTCTAGTCATTTGGTAGTACAGAACTTGAACATTGCTGAAAAAAAAGGCATGTCGAAGCTTTTCGCCTTGCACACATCAGGACAATTTACAAAAATGCCAATATAAGGGGAAAATAACAATTTATACTGTATGTGAAGAGGGTGCTGATAGGTTGGGAAAATGGTGTTGCCATGGAGAATGCACCACTGACAATCACTGACAGTAAACCAGGCAGCTTGATCATGATTGGTCAATGCATTGCCCTGAAGAATGAGTCAGCAAATGGCTGTCATTTATTTTGTCTGGCCTCACTCCCCGGACCCATTACTAATGCCTGCACCTTGACGGTGCTTGTTATTGCTGCCAGAATATCATGGGCATCCATTACAGAGCTCCATCATTCTTTCTGTGTGCCCTTGGCACCTTTAGGGCGGGCTGGACCCCATCTCCTCTGCACCTGTGGCCGTTGACCCTGTGTCCTGAAGTGGTCAGGTGCTGAAGACTGACAAAGGATCAGGTGTATTTAAAGTTTCATGGTTGCGTCTCCATGATATGACCCTGATCACAGAGTGCAAGAGAGCTTCCCTCAACCAGACAGGAGTCAAACATTCACAGAGGCTATGTGAAGATCTGTGGAGTGTCCTCACTGCATGTCGTCATCATTCTCCTGGAATTAAGTGACTATTAGGGCTTCTACTGCGTCTCCATGACAGGAGTCTTATCACAGAGGGTATGTGCGCTGCCATAAGCCAGACCGGAGTCAAACATTCACAGATGCAATGTGAGGATCTATGGCATCCCCTCATTGCATATCGTCATCATCCTCCACAAATCTAGCAGCTATGAGGGCCTCCCGAGCATGCCTACCTCATCTGGTCAGTGTAATGACCTCATTGTTGCCTTCGAGGATCTCCTCACCCTCATCCCCGTTAATGCCCTCCTCATCGGAGGAGACCTCCAGCTCCTGCATCTTCTCCTCAGCCAGCTCCTCTCCCTGTTGCAGCGCCAGGTCATTGCCTGCTGCACCCTTTACAGTGATGTGTGACACCCTCTGCGGACTGTATTGCAGGGCTCCAACAGACCGGTCCAGGCACCAGAACCTCATTTTCAGCATCTCGATGGTCAGCTCCACCAAGTTGCGAGTTGCAGAATGAGCCTCATTATACCGTCGCTCTGCTGCAGTCTGAGGCCGCCACACGGGTGTCATCAGCCACAGCCTCTATGGGTAGCCTTTGTCCCTGAGGAGCCAACCCTACAGCTTCTGTGGGCCCTGGAAGACGTCAGGGACCTGTGACCAACTGAGAATGTAGGAGAGTCATGGACACATCCTAGAAACTGTGCACAGACCTGCAGGATGCATTTGTGGTGGTTGCACACCAGCTGCACATTCAGCAAATGGAAGCTCTTGCAGGTGACATAGTTGACCGCGAGTTGCGACGGAGATCTGAGCACCAGGTAAATTCAGTCAATGGCACCCTGCACCTATGGGAAACCTGAGATCTGCTCAAATCCAATCCCTCTTGCTTCCTGGCTTTCCTTGTCCTGGGCAAAATGCACAAGGTTGTGTGCCTACGTGAAGATGACATCTGTGACTTCATGGATGCATTTGTGGGTGGAAGCTTGTGATATCCTACAGAGGTCACCTGTAGAGCTTGGAAAGAGCCACTGGCATAAAGATTGAGCACCATGGTCACTTTCACAGCTGCTGGCAGTGGATGCCCTTCATGTCCATGTGGCGTCAAATCCTGCAGCAGCTGGCAGATGTGACTGAAAAGTTCCCTGGACATGCACATTCTTCGGCGACACTGGTTCTCAGTCATCTGCAGGAACGAAAAGTGCCATCTATAGACCCTGGTTCTAGCTAGACACCGACCAGCGACGGCTCACTGTGGCTTTTCAGCAGCGTGTGCAGGAGCCCCAATAGTCCAATAGGCAACCCTCGCAAGCGCTCTGTAATGTTACTGTGCACTCACCTCCAAATTCCCCTCAAAGTGCAGCCCGCCAAGTGCACTGATGTGAAACATGTCGGCGTGGTACTCAGACGATCCAGCATGGGAGCATGATTCCAGCGGTCTGGCCTTATAATGATATGCAGATGTATTACAATGAGGTTCCTGACGTCCGACAGCGGGAAATGTGGCCCGCTATTGATGGGCAGTGCGGAGATTGCAAACTGGTTTCACAATGTCATGAAACAGATTTATGGCCTTCTCCCCATATTGTCTGCTCAAGCTGCTGAACATGCCCAACATCAGTGGGCATGGAAAATTCCACCCATCAGCTGGACTATTTTGATTGACAGGTCATGGGTGTAGGTTTGGAAAAAACATGACAATCTGTTCCACAGTTTCAATACAGACCTTTGTTGACATTTTCCAATGGCTTTTATTATGTCATTATGAATACTTGGTTGAGTTTCAAAAGCTAGTTATCCCAACAGTGGATTCTGAGCTCATAGTTTGATTGACAGTTCAAAGATGCTATTTAGGTGTCCTTGGTGTGGCTACAGAATAGAAGTGTTTTTGTTTTTATAACAGATTAACTACTTGAGGAGATTTAATAGCTTTGAATGAGCTTGATGAATGGGAGTTTTTTTTTCCACAATGAAGTGTGTATTAGTGAGAGCTATATTAAATTGTTTGAAGTTTATTTGTTTTCATCTTCACATGGCTCCTGAGGTCTGCCAATGTTGAATACTGGGTGAGTGGCTATGAAGGTGGCTTGGGGGGACTATGAGGAGTATGGGGGTGTTTGGGGGGCATGAGTTGGTTTGGGGGTAGATAGGGATTGACGGGGTATGGGGGTGGTGGTGGTAATGGCTAGAGGGCCTAACAGCTTCTAAAACAACTGGGACAAAATACCAGAGAACCGAGGCGGCCTTCTAACCAGCCCACCTCAGCACCCGCTCACCTCCATGAGTGCCTACAATTGGCTTCTGGGGTCGGCAGGCCCAGCTCGATCCCGACCCATCCCCTGAGCAAATATTGTGTCTCGCAGGGTCCTTTAAACTGAAGCAAGTCTGCAGAGTCATGAAATTTCCCAATTTGAGTTACCTGCTTCAGTGGCGCAAACCCGGCCCCTGGTCTCCACTATCTATATAAATCAACTGTACAATTTACAAGCTAAAATCATTGGACCACTGATGAACTCTCCTCTTCTCACTAACATTTTGTTTACCAAAGTATGACAGTTTAAAATAGGCATGTATTAATATGGACTCCCAAGCCTGTACTGAAATGTGGCTCATAACCACTTGTGTGGTTTTGTATTTTTCTCCATTTGTTTTGGAATGTTTAAATATTGTATTACACTGAGTTTAAGTGGCATTTTACTGCATTCTGATGGAAAATGTACATCTACTGAGCTGCAAAGTGAGCACACGTCCTTCTGAAATTGTTAGTTTCTCTCCAGTAGAAGGAATGATGTTAAAAGACTTCACTACCAAGCCAGATTTAGTTCAAGAGCCACATCCAATGATGGAAATATCATATTTATCTAAACAGAATCTTGGTGCACTCCTACTTACAAGCTTACATTTCCAAACTGTTTGTAATTGTCCTCTCTCAAAATACACTACACCACCAGCCTATGGTAAGGATGATGAGGCAGTGTAGAGAATTACAAGCTGACATTTGCCGACATTGAAATGTTGGTTATTTTCGTGATTACTTGTAGAAATATTCCAGGTTGAGAATGTTAAGGTTTCCATTAAGCTTCTTTACTTTGAACCCATTTGAATTTAATATGGAAAGCATCGCAGCATATAGCATGTGGAAGTTGCATTTCACAACAGTTCAAAATAAGGTAGATCCTGGAGTCCATTGGTATGGATTTTGCTCTGATCTGTACAATACTATGCACAATGGTGGGTGTGGAACTGTTAGTGAAGGTTACAATCCCAATTAAAATGGGACTTAGGGTACACCAATCACAGGAATATGATCATTCACATCCTGAGGGAAGCTAGAGAGAAATAATGATCAGAACTTATCAAATTCCTGTGGAAAGAGAAATTGTAGTAGAGGACTGGAAAATATCAAATGCGACATCCCTCTATGAAACAGGACTCTGAGTTAAGGCCAGGAAAGTATATTTTAATTAGCCTTATTTGAGATCTTCATAAATTACTGGAGCCAATAAGGCAAAATTACTAAACATTTAGATAAACATGGCTAACATACGAACTAGGAGCAGGAGTTAGCCATTTGGCCCTTGGAGCCTGCTCCATCATTCAATAAGATGATGGCCGATCTGATTGTAACCTTATGCCTACACTGGTAACCTTTCACCCAATTATTTATCAAGAATCCATCTACATCTGCCATTAAAACATTCAAAGACTCTGCTTGCACTGCCTTTTGAGGAAAAGAGTTTGAAAGACTCACTACCCTCTGAAAGAAAAAATTTCTTCTCAGCTCTGTTTTAAATGGGCAACTCCCTATTTTTAAACAGTCACCCCTAGTTCTAGATTTTCCCACAAGAGGAAACATCCTCTCCACACTGACCCTGTCAAGACCCCTCAGGATCTCATATGTTTCAATCAAGTCGCTTCTTACTCTTCTAGACTCCAGCAAATACAAGTCTAGCCTGTCTAATCTTTCCTCATACGATGACCCATCCATTCCTGGTATTAGTTTAGTAAACCTTCTCTGAACTGCTTCTAATGCAATTACATTCTTCCTTATATAAGGAGACCAATAGTGTACACAGTATTCCAGATGTGGTCTCACCAGTGCTCTGTACAACTGAAGCATAACCTTCCTACTTTTGTATTCAATTCCCCTTGCAATGAACAATAACATTCTATTAGCTTTCTTAATTACTTGCTGTACCTGCAGACTAGTCTTTTGTGATTCATGCACTAGGACACCCAGATCTCTCTCAACCTCAGAGCCCTGCAATCTCTCACCATTTAGATAATATGCTTCTTTTTTATTCTTCCTGCCAAAATGGACAATTTCACATTTGCCCACATTCCCTAACTCATGTGGAGCTATAATTCCTGCCTAACCAACTAGTAGAATAAAAGAGAAAGGACAGTGTTTTAAAAAAAATAACTGGGTGTAGTTTATGGATTTTCAAAAAGGATTTAACAACTTTCCAGCTGAGAGACTTATGATGAATTTAACACACAATGGAATGTAGCTAAATGGAAGGAGAGATGGGTGGAGATAGATAGAAAAACAGTGAGGTTAAAGGAAACTTCTCAGGCTGGAAAGTCTGGTGACTGGAGTTCCACTGGCATCTACATTGAAGCCACCTTTGTTTCCATAAACATAAATGATCTGAAATTAAGGGCACAATGTTGAAATGCTGGTAACGACAAATGGGAGAAGGGAATGGTGGTGAGGATTGTGGAAGGTTACAAAAAGACACAGGCTAGCAGGATAGGCAAATACATGGTAGACACTGTATAGTCATAAGAAGTGTGAATGAATGCATTTTGAAAATAGGAATAGGGAAAGATTATAGGAAGATGATGGCATCACATGACACAATGAAAGAAATTTAAACCGAACTTGTCAGGCAGAAAACCCGTAGGATTGGTTGGAGTGACAGTTTTACAATTTGGCCGGAATTTTCTGGCTCATTGGCACCAGGTGCCGTGGCGAATAGGGGGGGGGGACAAAATGGCGAGAAAGCCAGAAATCGGTTTTACACCATCATGAAATTAGTTTGCGATCATCCGCTCCACCCATCAATGGCGGGCCGCATTTCCTGTCGCCGCATGTTGGGAATATCATTATAATACATTTGCATCTCATTATAAGCTCTCCTCACCGGAATCACCCACCCCCACATCAAATTTACTGCCCACGTCGGCGTGACTTCAGAACGGCGTGCTTCATGACTGCCATTAAAAGGCATGCACCTGGTGACCTGAACTTCGAGGGAACTCAGAGGTGAGTGCACACAACCTTGCGCTGTGTTCGCGAGCATCACGTGCAGGACATCAAGGAAGAGGCACCACACATTCGGGGAGGGGCACAGGAAAGTCGCTTTTTCCCAGCTGGCTTTCAGTGCGGTGCCAGGTCAAGGGCTCCAGTGCAGGTCAGAGCAGGGTTGGGGGCAAGGCAGCACTGAAGGAAGTACTCAAATGCATGCCAAGGGGGCGGGGGGTGGTGGCAAGGCAGCACATACTGAAAGAAATACTGAAGCGATGCCAGGGGTGGGGGCAGGGGGGGTAGGTGGTGAGGGAAGCGGCCATGCATTTGGAAAAGCTTGTCAAAAGCATTCTCACACAGCTGAGACTGTTCTGCAGCAGCTCCATTGACATGCTTGGAGTTGGGCCTCTGAAGCTTTTCTGCCCACTCAAGTAACGCAAAAGCATGAAAGTGCCACCAAATGCTCCAGACCTTTTCACCCCTTGGGCACAGACTACAAATTAATGTGGGTTTTAGGGGGCAGCAGAGCAATTGGATTCTGGGCAAGTTGTAGAAACCCCTTGTGAAAGGTGGCAATGGCGCAGTCACTGGTGGAGGTGCTCACAGCCCCTTGCAGTGTCTTTATTAAGGTTTGGACCAGTATCCATCATGGTTCAAGCTAACAGCGCAGGCCTTGTAGTGCATGTTAGGAGAATGGCTGCGCCTGACTGAGAGCACAGCATGCAGTCCAGTGGCCAAAGCTGACGCCAATTGGTCAAGTGGAGTGGGGCAGAGGTGGGTGGGGTTTTGGACATCACAATGAGCGCACTACACACCTGGCCATTCAAGTAGTGGCCAGCGCTCTTTAGCATGCATGAAGGGGCCTTCAGACCTAACCAAGAGAGGTTCTCAGTACACCCATGCTATCCCATGCTTCTCTCTCTTTGATCCTGCAGGAGGAGAACATCAGGATCATGGACCCTAGTGATGCATAGAGTCATAGAGGTCTACAGCACTGAAAAAGGTCCTTCGGCCCATCAATGCTGCGCTGCTAAAACAAGTAGCTAACTATTCTAATCCCATTTTCCAGCACTAGGCCCATAGCCTTGTATGCTATGGCATCACAAGTGCACATCCAAATACTTGTTAAATGTTATGAGGGTTTCTACCTCTACCACCTTTTCAGGCAGTGAGTTCCAGATTCCCACCACCCTCTGGATGAAAAAATTCTTCCTCATATCCCCTCTAAACCTCCTGCCCCTTACCTTAAATATATGCCCCCTGGTTATGGATCCCTCCACCAAGGAGAAAAGTTCCTTCCTGTCTACCCTATCTATGCCCCTCATAATTTTATACACCTCAATCATGTCCCCCCTCAATCTCCACTGCTCCAGGGAAAATAACCCCAGTCTATCCAATCTCTCCTCATAACTGAAACTCTCTAGCACAGGCAACATCCTGTTGAATCTCCTCTGCACTCTCTCTAGCGCAATCACATCCTTCCTATAATGCGGATCCAGGGCTGCACGCAATACTCTAGCTGTGGCCTAACCAGCGTTTTATACAGTTCCAGCATAACCTCTTTGCTCTTATATTCTATACCTCAGCTAATAAAGGCAAGTATCCCATATGCCTTCTTAACCACCTTATCTACCTGTCCCGCTACCTTAAGGGACCGGTGGATATGCACACCAAGGTCCCTCTGATCCTCAGTACTTCCCAGGGTCCCATCATTCATTGTGTATTCCCGTGCCGTGTTTGTCCTGCCCAAGTGTATCACCTCACACTTATCCAGATTAAATTCCATTTGCCACTGATCAGCCCATCAGACCAGCCCATCTATATCCTCCTGTAATCTAAGGCTATCCTCCTCACTATTGACCACCCCACTAATTTTCGTGTCATCCGCGAACTTACTGATCAAACTTCCTACATTCAAGTCTAAATCATTTATATGTACCTCAAACAGCAAGGGACCCAACACCGATCCCTGTGGAACCCCACTGGACACGGGCATCCAGTCACAAAAACACGCCTTGACCATCACCCTCTGCTTCCTGCCACTCAGCCAATTCTGGATCCAATTTGCCAAATGGGCTCTTACCTTCGTCATCAGTCTCCCATGCGGGATCTTATCAAAAGCCTTGCTGAAGTCCAAGTAGACTTCGTCAAATGCATTGCCCTCGACTACACACCTGGTTACCTCTTCGAAAAATTCAATCAAATTGATCAGACATGACCTCCCCTTAACAAAACCATGCTGACTGTCTTTGATTAATCCATGCCTCTCCAAGTGTAGATTAATTCTGTCCCTCAGAATTGCTTCCAATAGTTTCCCCACCACTGAGGTTAGACTGACTGGCTGTAGTTCCCTGGTTTATCCCTTCCTCCCTTCTTGAAGAACGGTACCACATTGGCTGTCCTCCAGTCCTCTGGCACCTCTCCTGTGGCTCATGACTTACAGGGAGCAGAGAAGAAGAAGAATGCGGTGGAGGTGCCTGGCTCGGCAAAGGGAGGAGCACCTCCCTCAAGATGAAGGGGCGACAGGGCCTGCTGCCTACACAGCTGAACATTCACAGCGAGCCGTCACTCATAGGTGTTTCGCTAGACCCAGGGTCTATAGACGCTGCCTGCCATTCCTGCAGATGACTGAGATCCACTGTCGCTGAAGACTGCACATGTCTTGGAAACTGGCCGGTCACATCTACCACCTGCTGCAGGATTTGGTGCCACGGGGACATGGAGGGCATCCACTGCCAGTGGCATTGAAAGTGACCGTGGTACTTAATTTTTATGCTAGTGACTCCTTCCAAGGTTCCAGGGATAACCTGTGCAGGATCGTACAAGCCTCCAGGCACAAGAGTGTCCAGGAGGTCACGGATGCCATCTTCGCAAAGGCACTGAACTTTGTGCATTTCGTCCAGGATCAGTAAAGCCAGGAAGCAAGAGCGCTGGTATTTGTACAGATCTCAGGTTTCCCAAAAGTGCAGGGTGTCATCGACTGCACTCACATAGTGCTTAGATCTCCATGGCAACAAGCAGTCAACTACATCAACCACAAGGACTTGCTGAATGTTCAGCTGGTGTGCGACCACCACAAAAACATCCTACAGGTCCGCGCACGATTTCTGGGGAGCATTCACGACTCCTACGTTCTTAGCAGGTCTCAGATCCCTGACATCTTCCAGGATCCAGAGAGGCTGCAGGGTTGGCTCCTTGGGGACAAGGGCTACCCGCAGAGGATGTAGCAAATGGCACCCATGCAACGGCCTCAGACTACAGCAGAGCGACGGTACAATGAGGCTCATGCCGTGACCCGGACTTTGGTGGAGCAAATGATAGGCATTTTGAAAATGAGGTTCCAGTGCCTCGACAGGTCCAGTGGAGACTGCAATACAGTCCCCAGAGGGTGTCAAGCATGGTCGCTTGCTGCACGCTACACAACCTGGCACTGAGGGGAGGACCTGGCTGAGGGGGAGATGGAGGAGCTGCGCGTATCCTCCGATGAGGAGGACATCGAAGGGGATGATGATAATGAGGGGATGATGATAACGAAGGCAAGGAGGCTGGCGATGAGGCCATCACACTGGCCAGACGAGGCAGATGTGCACAGAAGCCCCTCATAGCCACAAGATTGATGGAGGATGATGACAAGATGCAGTAAGGACAGTCCTAACATCCTCACCTTGCACCTGTGAATGTTTGACTCCTGTGTGGCCTGAGGGCAGCTCCTTTATGCTGTGTGATCAGGGTCATATCATGGGGGAGAATTTTCTCCCCGTCGGGGGGAGGCTGAGCGAGTGGGGGCGGGTGCACAGCCAATCGCTGCCTGCAATCGGATGCATGCTGCCATTTTACGTGGGCGGCCAATTAAGGCCCGCCCAGCATGACATGCACCCAGAAGCGCTACGCACTCCCTGTGTGAGCGGGGGGAGTTCGGTTGAGTCGGGGCCTGCACTCTTTCACGCAGGTGCTCGAAAGAGCGCAGAAATCTCCCTGAAGCACAGAGCTGCCTCAGGGAGTTTAATTTCATTGTGAAAAAGTCAGTAAAAGATTTTTTAAAATTATTCGGACACGTCGCCTCATGTGACAGTGTCACATGAGCTGGGACATGTCAATGAATTTTAATAAAAAATTTTATTGGATTTTTAAACGCTTCATGAAACCTCATCCCACCCATGGATGAAGTTTCTTGAAAAATGCGAAGGCCGCCTGGGCTCTTCGCCTGCCCGCCAACCTTAAGGTTGGACAGGCAGCCCAGACAACTACTTCAATTAGTTCAACATTGGCCTTAACAGGTCTTTGACAGTTTGGTGAAGGTCGGACTAACGCACGGTGATGTTGGGACGCACACCCGATTTCACCGTGCATCATTTTACGTGTTGCTGAGTGGGGCCTGCCCCCGCACGCCAACCAGAAGATTCAGGCCATGGAGACACAGCCATGAAACTTTAAATGCAACTGATCCTTTGTCAGCCTTCAACACCTGTCCCCTTCAAGAACACCGCATCACTGGTCACAGATGCAGACAAGATGGGGCCAGCCCCACCTCAAAGGAACTAAGATCACACAGAGAGAATGACGGAGCTCTGTGACGCCTGCCCACCACATTCTGGCAGCAATGACAAACATCATCGAGGTGCAGGCATCAGTAATGTGTCCAGTGAGTGTGAGGCCAGACCATCACTTTGGTCTGAAAGTTACACACTGCACAGGGAAGAAGCCCTGGGCTGAAACAACTGCCTTTATCATGTGCAGAAAGGTTTCACATCTGAGTGACATGATCATCAGAACAAGGAGCAATAGGCAGGGAGACATTCTTGGGCGTTTATTGACAATAGTGAACATTATGTTCAAGTGATCAACACCTATGCCCAGGCTGTGCAACTACATCTTCTTAACCTTCCAAACCCTGCCCCTACACATTGGTGCTCCGCCGACATCCACAGTGGAAGTGATAGCAGCCTACTGACTGCCTGTGATGACCTGGGCGAGTGGCCTCAGGAGGGCTGAGACCTGGGGAGCCCTGGCCTGCTTTTGGGCCCTGCTGTGTGTCATGGAGGGGATGAGGACACAATCTGCAGGGCAGATGAAGATGTGTGTGAGACAGTGAATTGTGATGTCCATTGAACTGGCTGTGAGTGAGATCCCTGTGGATGTGTGCTGAGTTTGTGATTGTATGAGTTGAGAGTGATGAGAAGAGTGACTGATGCTGACCACAGCTGCCACCACCTCCAATGCTGGATTTGTCACTTTGCTTCCTGGTCTTCACCCAGAACAGGTGTAGAGGACTTCACGGCGGCTTCCACTGCATCCAGTGGGCACCTGAGGGAGGTGTCGCTAAATTTGGGGGCAGCATGTTCCCTCCCTTTGCAGCAGCCTCCGATCCCTTCGAGAGTACTAGCTCTGTGCATGGGCGTTCTTTAAATATGGTGCCCGGATTATTGAAGGCCTGAGGTGACAGCGGGGCGGGTGAATCAGAGGCTGCCCCAGCAGTGATCTTGTGTGTTTCCTGGGAATGCATTATAATAAGGTGGGAGGCACTGGGAATGGGATGAAACCGCACAAAAACCCGCCATTGTGGCAGGCGGGAAAATCGTCCTTTTTTCTGTCCATTATCACACTTTGTGCAAACGGTTCCGCTCTTTGACTTCCATGGACAGTTAACTCTGGTAGGATGTAAAATTAGCATAAAAACAAAACAAGCTCTGAAGAAGGGTCATATGGACTCAAAACGTTAACTCTGTTTCTCTCTCCACAGATGCTGCCAGACCATTTTTTCCAGCATTTTCTGCTTTTGTGTAAAATTAGCATTGCAGCCAACCTCATCTGTTTCCAGGTGTGCAGCTTAAGTTAAAATTGATCTCAATGTGTTTGATGTCATTTGAGGCATTCAGTCATGCTTTGTCAAACACTTCTGCATGCAGCAATATTCTTTTAACATGTATATTGTGTCTAACATTGTGGAAACATTGATTTTTATAAAAGTGCAATGCCTTCCCTCAGAAAATTAGCATAAGACACGCATGTATTTTCACTGTGGGCAAATGTATCCAAAAATTTTTATAGCAATAGCCAGCATGCCTTTCTGTTTTTCAGATGCCCTGCAACATTATTGAAAGTATCTCCAATTTGATTGGTTAGAAATATACCTGCACAGTCTACTAGTGAGTTATTAACTATTAAAATTATATTTATCTATCATATGATGATTTAACAAAACAGGAGCATTCTCTATTTAGTAATAATGCTGCATGCTAGACTTTGTCGGTTACTCAGTGTTAAGGAAACCTTTTTTGATTCAGAGTTTAAATCTTTATTTAAATTTGTCAACGTTGTAACAATTTTCAAAATTTACATTAGTTTAACTCAGGTTTCCAGAAGTTGCTGATGTTGACTAAAGGTTTATTCTTGTAAATAGTTATAAACGACGCAGAAATAGACCATTCAACTCATCAAATCTGTGCTGGAGCTTTCCTCTACATGAACCACCTAGTCCAACCTGACTCTCCTCTCAGTAACCAGACACTTCAATATGTTGAAGCAGTAGCTTTTAGCTTTTTGTTTTTAACCTCAATATGTTTCTTTATCAAGTGAATACCAAATTCCCCTTTAAAATCATTTTTGGACTCTTGCTTCAACAACAGAGAATTGCTGAGGGGAGTCCCTTGATGGGGGGTCCGAGTCTTTACAATAGTTAGCCAGAGGTTAGAAGAGGTTTTAATTCTTCTAACTTTTTCTGAGTAACTATTGATATAGCCCTGGCGGAACCATCGGCAGTTTGTGATTTAAGCCGTATTTTCAGATGGTTCCCAGGGCAGGACAATTGTTCAGAGGAAGTGGGCAATTGCCATGCAAACTCTTACCTGGAAACTACTGAGAGGCATTCCCCAGCACATCTTTGGGGTACCCCCCAAACCCGACGCTAGGGAGCTTGGAGGTTACGGCCCAATGATTTTTAACCAACTGGCTGGAAATCTGAATTGAGCTTGTAAAAACAAGCTTTTTAAAAGCACAAAGAATAAGGTGATTTGAACTCACAGCCCCAAGTGGCAATCCCCAATTTGCATTTCTATACATTCCATATTCTAACTCATTGGAGTAGAGTCAGTCTGTCTGCAAAACTCATTAAAGACAATGACTTCAGGAGAGTGTGAAAATCTCGCATCTCCTGTCTCATTAGAGCCAATGGATGTTATCTACTTGGACTTCCAGAAGGCCTTTGACAAGGTGCCGCACAGGAGACTGCTCAGTAAGATAAGAGCCCATGGTGTTAGAGGCAAGGTACTAGCATGGATAGAAGATTAGCTGTCTGGCAGGAGGCAGAGAGTGGGGATAAGGGGGTCCTTCTCAGGATGGCGGCCGGTGACTAGTGGAGTTTCGCAGGGGTCAGTGTTGGGACCACAACTTTTCACTTTATACATTAATGATCTAGATGAAGGAACTGAGGGCATCCTGGCTAAGTTTGCAGATGATACAAAGATAGGTGGAGGGACAGGTAGTATTGAGGAGGAAGGGAGGCTGCAGAAGGATTTGGCCAGGTTAGGCGAATGGGCAAAGAAGTGGCAGATGGAATACAACGTGGGGAAGTGTGAGATCATGCACTTTGGTAGGAAGAATAGAGGCATAGACTATTTTCTAAATGGGGAGAGAATTCAGAAATCTGGAGTGCAAAGGGACTTGGGAGTCCTAGGCCAGGATCCTCTTAAGGTTAATTTGCAGGTTGAGTCAGTAGTTAGGAAAGCAAATGCAATGTTGGCATTTATTTCAAGAGGACTAGAATATAAAAGCAGGGATGTACTGCTGAGGCTTTATAAGGCTCTGGTCAGACCACATTTAGAATATTGTGAGCAATTTTGGGCTCTGTATCTCAGGAAGGATGTTCTGGCCCTGGAGAGGATCCAGAGGAGGTTTACAAGAACGATCCCAAGAATGAAAAGCTTAACATATGAGGAACGTTTGAGGACTCTGGGTCTATACTCGATGGAGATTAGAAGGATGAGGGGGGATCTGATTGAAACTTACAGAATACTGAAAGGCCTGGATAGAGTGGACGTGGGTAAGATGTTTCCATTAGTAGGAGAGACTAGGACCCGAGGGCACAGCCTCAGTGTAAAGGGAAGACCGTTTAGAACAGAGATGAGGAGAAACTTCTTTAGCCAGAGAGTGGTGAATCTATGGAATTCATTGCCACAGAACACTGTGGAGGCCAGGTCATTGAGTGTATTTAAGAGCGAGATAGATAGGTTCTTGATTGGTAAGGGGATCAAAGGTTACGGGGAGAAGGCGGGAGAATGTGGCTGAGAAACTTATCAGCCATGATTGAATGGCGGAGCAGACTTGATGGGCCGAATGGCCTAATTTCTGCTCCTATGTCTTATGGTCTTATGGTCATCTATGGCAATCGTCTGAGGTGTTGAACTGTTGGAGATGGACCACTACGACTAATCGCTTAGACAATGGGGCCCTGACAAGATAGCTTCAAGACATGAGTTAATCAAGCCACCTTTGGAATACATAGACAATGTCTTTTTTTGAATGCCCCTGGCAGTTGGAGGAAGATCACATGATAAGCCATCTTTTTGTACGTTTTAAGGACGTTTTCTCAGCACTACTGAGGACAAGCAGCTTAGGGTGAAGGCTTAAGTCGTGTCCTCTGCCTCCTTTTTCTTCAATCCACATGGTAAACTTCGAGCCCTGTTTGCTGACTGTGATCATCCAGGAGTGCCCTGCTGCAGACTGAAAATTCTAAAAAGAATCCAACCCAGCACTTCCCTCCCGCAAAGAACAACCAACTCAGTCATCTACATCTTTAAATTGGAAGCATTGAGACCATCAAATTCAGCTTGAAGCCAGCCGATACACCAATCTACAGACTGTATACTTTGTGAAATGCTTTCAGATGTTTGAGACATGATAAAATAGAAGAGAAATGCAAGGAGCTATTTGGGCAACTGGTTAGCGTAATGAAGAGAGACGCCTTTCATCTCTGGGACATGGGCTGGCTTTTCCATTTGGGGTTGGGACCCCGACACTGGGATCAACTGTGGGTCCTGACCCCAGACCATATTGGGCATAGTTTTCTGCAGGATTGGCCAATTAATGGCCGGAGGGTGCACGTGGCACCCAATTAAGACTGTCACTACTGGAGGGACAATAGTAGGCCAACCAGCAGTGAAAAAGTTGTAGCCTTCTGATACAGGTAAAGGAGAGGAAGGGTGCTTCAAGATGGAGGCACCCTCTCAGCATTTTTAAAATTTATAAAAGAAAACGATCACAGCTGTCAAACTGCCTTTATGGAGGGGGAACCCCACCGCCTGATAGCCTGCAGCTCCAGCTGTGGCATTTTCATATAATTGGTAAATGTATAGGTTGATTTAAAAGCAACCCAAAGTTCTGAAGAGCAGGGAAGTTATACCCTGTGTGTCGGCTAATATTTATCGCTCAATTATCCTTCAATCAGCATCTCAAGAACAGAATCTGGTCATTATCTCATTGCTGATTATAGGAGTTTGCTGTGCACAAATTGGCTGCTGCATTTTCTACATTACACCAGTGACTACACTTCAAAATAATACTTAATTAGCTGTAAAGCCCTTGGAGATATTCTGCAGTCATGAAAGTCAGTATATAAATGCAAGTCTTTTGCTCTTTTCTTTCTGGATTGAAAAGTAGTCCGGACCATTGAGTACAAATCTCCTCTCTTTGCTGGCTGTAAAGATGTTCTGTGAAGTGATGGAATGAGTATGGGCATTCTTAATCTGGTTTCTAGTGGGCATTGCATTATTTTCCCTAATTTGGTGCGAGTTGGTAATCTCGTACCAAACAGCCACAGAATGCCTGATATGGAAAATGGAAAGCACATTTCAGGTGTTACGACAGGTCCCTGGGTGATGTCCCCCAATTTGTTATGATCCCAGATGAGATACCACAAATTGTTAACTTCCCGACAGGGAACCCAATTTTGTTATGCTCCGGGATGAGGAGGAATGAGCTGACCTGGATGTCGAGGGATATACAGGATTCGATAAAGAGAAAAAGGGAGGCTTATGGCAGATACCGAGGGCTCAAAACAGCGGAAGCCTTAGAGGAGTATAGAATGTGTAGGGGGGAGCTTAAAAAGGAAATTAGGAGAGCAAAAAGGGGCATGAAAAAACATTGGCAGGTAAAATAAAGGAAAATCCAAAGTTATTTTACAAGTATATTAAGAGTAAGAGGATAACTAGGGAAAGATTAGGGCCCATTAAGGACCATAGTGGTAATGTGTGTGTGGAGTAGGTAGGGTTCTAAATGAATACTTTGTGTCGGCATTCACAAGTGAGAGGCACGATGTGGGTATGGAAATCAGGCAGAAGGATTGTGATATAATTAAAGAAATTAGCATAGAAAGGGAGGAGGTTCTAAGTGGTCTGGCAGGCTTAAAAGTAGATGAATCACCAGGCCCGGATAAAATGTATCCCAGGCTGTTGAGTGAGGCAAGGGAGGAGATAGCAGGGGCGCTGGCAATAATTTTCAATACCTCTCTGGCCACAGGAGAAGTGCCAGAGGACTGGAGGACAGCCAATGTGGTACCATTATTCAAGAAGGAAAGAAGGGATAAACCAGGGAACTACACACCAGCTAATGGTGGGGAAACTATTGGAAGCAATTCTGAGGGACAGAATTAATCTGCACTTGGAGAGGCAGGGATTAATCAAGCACAGTCAGCATGGTTTTGTTAAAGGGAGGACATGTCTGACCAATTCGATTGAATTTTTCGAAGGGGTGACCAGATTATGTAGATGAGGGTGATGCATTTGACATAGTCTAATTGGACTTCAGCAAGGCTTTTGATAAGGTCTCGCATGGGAGACTGATAACAATGGTAAGAGCCCATGGAATCCAAGGCAATTTGGCAAATTGGATCCAGAATTGGCTGAGTGGCAGGAAGCAGAGGGTGATGGACGAGGGGTGTTTTTGTGACTGGATGCTGTGTCCAGTGGGGCTCCACAGGGATTGATGTTGAGTCCCTTGCTGTTTGTGGTCTATATAAATGATGTAGATTTGAATGTAGGAGGGTTGATCAGTAAGTTCGCGGATGACACGAAAATTGGTGGGGCGGTAAATAGTGAGGAGGATAGCCTTAGATTACAGGAGGATATAGATGGGATGGTCATATGGGCTGATCAGCGGCAAATAGAACTTCATCTGGATAAGTGTGAGGTGATGCACTTGGGCAAGACAAACAAGGCACGGGAATACACAATGAATGGTAGGACCCTGGGAAGTACTGAGGATCAGAGGGACTTTGGTGTGCATATCCACCGGTCCCTTAAGATAGTGGGACAGGTAGATAAGGTAGTTAAGAAGGCATATGGGATACTTGCTTTTATTAGCTGAGGCATAGAATATAAGAGCAGGGAGGTTATGCTGGAACTGTATAAAATGCTGGTTAGGTCACAGCTAGAGTATTGCGTGCAGTTCTAGAATCCGCATTATAGGAAGGATGTGAGTGCACTAGAGAGAGTGCAGAGGAGATTTACCAGGATGTTGCCTGGGCTGGAGAGTTTTAGTTATGAGGAGAAATTGGATAGATGGGGGTTATTTTCCCTGGAACAAAGGAGATTGAGGGGGGACTTGATTGAGGTGTAAAAAACTATGAGGGGCATAGATAGGGTAGACAGGAAGGAACTTTTCCCCTTGGTGGAGGGATCAATAACCAAGGGGCATAGATTTAAGATAAGGGATAGGTGGTTTAGAGGGGATATGAGGAAGAATTTTTTCATCCAGAGGGTGGTGGGAATCTGGAACTCACTGCCTGAAAGGGTGGTAGAGGCAGAAACCCTCATAACGTTTAACAAGTATTTGGATGTGCACTTGCAATGCCATGGCATACAAGGCTATGTGCCTAGTGCTGGAAAATGGGATTAGGATAGTTATGTACTTGTTTGAGTGGCACAGAATCAATGGGCTGAAGGGCCTATTTATGTGCTGTAGACCTCTATGACTCTATGATTCCCCCTTTTTACTCAGCCCCCTCGGTTGGTCACAATAAGGTTAATTACAAAGGACCCCTTTCCTCATGGATACCTTTTCCTAGTCCAAATGTAATTATTTTTTTAGAAGGAGCCAACTTAACCAGGCTTTCTTGAGTCAAAGAAAGAGTAAGTTTATGAGTTACTAAAAACCCGAGAAAAAATAATAAAAACACATCACACATGCACACAGGTCAACAATGACAAATTGAGTCCAAATATAAAAGCTAAAAAAAATATACAAATCAGACTTTGGCTTGCCCGTGAGGCGAAACATTGCAGCCGTTAACTTGGGTGATTCTGGTAGAGCTGAGTTTGGCAGCTGAGCAGTTGGTTTGGAGACACCTGGTTCTGCAGGTTAGCTGATAGAGTTGTCCTGTTTCCCTTTTGACCGTGGCTTTGCTGACTTGCCTCCAGCCAGAGAGAGAGGAAAGAGAGACTTTTACCTGCAAGCTGCAAGGATGTCTAGTTGCTGTTCCTCTGCTGTGACCCTCAAAGCTTACACTATCACATCAAAACGAGAACACACCAATCAGGTTGCAGCTGGTGTTTTAATCGCTTTTCTTCTGTATTCCTGGAAGGGAAAAACAAACATGTCTTTCACCCAGAATCTGCTTTCTTTCAACTCAGACCATGTCCAGATTCTAAGACATAACCCAACAGGAGATGGTTTCTACTGAGATGTGGTAATCAGTCTCCATTGTCTGGACATGTCAGTCAAGTGTAATCCACGTAGGAATTTTCCAGAAAGTGAGTACTTTAAAGTCTCAGCCAGCTTTTGCTTGTATGTCCTTTTTTAAAAAACACATACCTTCCCCAAAAAGTTCAATATGCCCGAAAATAATTCAGACTGTGATCTGCTGTCATAACAGAGGCAAGGGCAACCTTTTGTGGTTGAGGTGTGTTGTTGAAATAGGAAGTAAGAGGTTTTACTTTGCATTGGGCGGTGTCATTCCTCAATTAGGAGTGTTTAATGCTGACTTGAGCATAGATTGTAATTCCCAGGTAGAAAAGACAGACAGAGCAATCAAACTTCCTGAACAAGAGTCTCCATGGTCGCCAGGCTTCATTAACATCCTGCCAACCAGCTGCCCACCAAAACCAGGAGTAAAGAGCTAGATGTTCAGCTGTCTGCAAGAAAATATTGGGCTGCCTATAGTTCAGAGTGACATATATAGGCCCAGATTTTGCATTCCTGATCCTCCCTGCAAAGAAAAGGCTTTTAACTTGCCTTTCGATCCTCTGCTAAGTGCCTGGCAAGTTTCATTGATTTATAGACCACAGTTAGTGTTGCCCTGAGCCCTTTCTGAGCAGTAGCAGCACAATTAGCATATTTATGAGGGAACAACCTGAGTGAAGCAAACACCTGAACCACCCGACATTAAAATTGCCACTGGGTGTTATCAGAGCAGGAAAAAGAGCTATTCAATTTTAACTCTTGTGGAATGAGGTTCAAATCCCCCCCCTTAAGTATGTAAAGTGTAAAGAGTGTGCTTTTGACATGCACTAACACCCATCACCTCAGTCAGTGCAAATTTTAACAAGTGTAATTGATTTTCACATGCTGCATAGCAATTGTCTGAAGAGGTTGGAGTGACCATTGATATCTAACTGTGAATTATAAACCGCTACAAATCATTGCCAGTTTTGAAAAAGACAACCTGCAATAAATAGTATTTGTCTTAAATGGGAAGCATTAACTATTTCATCTCCTTACAGGTCCAGTTGCCTCTTCCTACTGTGTCACACTGCTGCATTGTACAGCTTGTAATCACATTTTGTACAGAACTACCACCCTGTCATTGTGAAGTTCTGCTTCACTGATGACATGAATAAGAATTGTTGCCTTCAGCCCACACCCACTGTCACTGCAACAGAAGTGCATGATGTTGCATAACTGGGAATTCTATACAGCAGGCTTTATTAATCTAGGCTGTGCCAGTGCCGGGAGCTTCATTCGACAGCTATGCACATCAGGACATGGCAGGTGTGATGCCTGCAATTTTGAATCTATAATGTCTGCCCGAAGTTACCTCTAAACTACAGTTGCACTTCAGTCACATTTAAGGATTTTCAATATTTTTTTCTTCTTCACTGAGTTTGAAGCATTGTATTTTGAAACAAAGTGATTTCACTCAGGTGTAAATGGCCACACGCTAAAGCTACTCGGACATTTTGAAAGATGTTTATTGATGAGCAATGTTGCAGCCAAATGCATGCACAGAGGTTGATCATGGAGGATTTGAGTCACACAGCAAATGTTGTGAATAATCGTTCAGCAGCTCACAGCATGTTTGGAATTTGCAGCGTGTATTTATCAAACATTTTGAACAGAAGTAATTTGAAATTGATTACATGTTAATGAGAACCAACCTGTCCTGAAAAGAGGTGATTTTAATGCAGGACCTCCAGCTGAATCCATTTTGGTTCAAGTGGAAAAAGCTAATGATTCCAAATTGATGACTGGGCCTTGATATAAGCCTCCAGTTGAAGATGTTCAGTATGGGTTTGCACTCTGGATCGAAAGTACTAAAGCATCCAAATTATTTCTGTGTATTACAGTATTCTCCAAGGCATTCAATGGTCAAATGCTGATCCATCTAACTTTGAGGGTGGTGGTGGTCGGGGGCGGGTGGTCAGGAACGTAGTCAAGGGGTGGGGGGGTGGTGATCGGGGGGTGATAGTCAAGGGGGTCCAGTGGAGTTCGGTGGGTCAGTAGTATAGTTATCCAGGAGTTAGAACTGGTTTTAATCCTTCTAACATTTCCTGGGTAACTATATTGCAAAGTGAGTCGGAACCATTCGAAGTCTTTCACTTAAATCAGAATTTCGGAGGATTCCAGGTGCAGGGTAATTGCCCAACAGGTTTTGAAACTTCCCAGGCAATTTCCATGCAGTCCTTGCGTGGGGGCTTCTGAGGGGCTCCCCAGCACGTTATCTGTGGTATGACTCTCCGGAGAATGGAAGATCTGATCTCACACCTGAAGGGACAACAACACTAACTCTCACACACCCTCACACCTCCATCAGACTCATAACCTCTGGTGCTCAAATCCTCATCCCGTCCATGGCTCCGCTCACCACACAAACATTCCACTCAGTGTCATGTGTCCTGCTCACACTCTCTCCATCTGCTTTCATGCAGGCGAAGCCTGGTCTCATCAGCAGGAAAAGGTCTCAGACCAGGGTGGAGTGGCCTGCATTAGGCCCCTCATTCACTTTGAGGAGTGTGCCATCGCACTGAATGGTGAAGACGTGGACTGTGCCTGCGGCGACGGTGAGGTCGATGGCAAACACCCTCGTAAGGAACCTGCATCACATCATCCCTCTCTCAACGCAACTGAAAGTGCTCTCTGTCCTGCTTTTGACTCTGTTGACATGCACTAATTATCCCTACTTTGATTCACAGATAGCTCTGGCAAGTGACCGACACCCTCAGCCAACCGGTCACTCAGCTCCATCCAGGTCCTCATCTCCAGCCAAGAGAACACCTTCTCTATTGAAGAGTTGGAAATAAGCAACCTGGAAAACCTGTCACAGCGCTTACCCACACCCTCCACCAGCGCAGAGACACACACCTCGGTGGGACCTACATCTAGACCAGGCTCGGGTTCACAGCTGGTGGTCACCACGTGGAGGAGGAGGCAGGTTCAGCCAAACTCCCTTGCATTTGGAGGACTGCTGAGGAAGAGTCATCTGTGAGGTCTGAGTCAGATGATGAGCCTCTGTATTCGGCCTTCCAACTCATCCTGGAGAGTCAGCAGAAGACAGGGGAAGAACACGCAGAGCTGCTGGAAGCCTTCAACAGAGTGGCTTGCGAGTTGGAGGAGTGCGTCCGCTTGTTCTCTGATGAAGTGGTGTCCACATGTGCGCATATGGAGGTCTCCATGGGGAAGATGGTGGATGCCATGGAGATCCTGGTCCAGCAGAATGCAGAGATGTGTGCAGACCTGCACTCCACTGCGGTAGCCATGAGTGAGTTCCTGCAGTAGCGATGCGTGAGGAAAACGGGGCACGTTGACGTCCCTCCAGGTGCACCTTCCCCTCAAGGAGTCAGGCCGGGGCCCCCGAGCACCCGAAGGGAGGAGGACCGGCAGCTGGACACCCCTGGGTCATCCACTCAGGAATCTCAGTGGCTGTCCTCTCCCTCCGAGTCCTCTTTGCCTGTGACCCCCTCAACCTCTGTCACCGCACAGGGAGCAGCTGGCCTACAAGCGATTATGGAGGAAGAGGTGTGGATGTGGCTGGGCCTATCGGAGCCTCGTGCAAGCACTCTCCCATGCTTGCGAATCCTTCATGTATCATACTCATCTCAATGTCCTGAGCATTCTCAATGCTGCCTGCTGGGGTTCGTTTTCAGTTGCCCATCTGAGCTGACCTGCATCTCCGCCCACCCAAATACTCCCATGCAGCACCTGACCTCGCCCACCATGACTGTCATTTCTCTTTCGATTTAGACAGCATGGTGGTGATTCAGTGCTTCATTTGTTCCCCTGTCCTTTTCCCTCCCCCACACACCCATTTCCTTTCACCCATCACTGTTGACCCCCCCCTCCCCCCCCCCCACCCCCCCACCCCGCCCCGACCCCCGGCATGACCTTCCATTTTCCCTCCGTGACCGACTTGCCACATCTTTTCCTTTGGGGATATCCAGGCGAACTTGCAGTTCCCTTCCTTCCCAAAAATCCCACCTCTATCTGCATTGATCTCCCAAGGGTCTGTGTTTGCCTCCGACCCACCAACTACCCTTGCCGTCCCATCTACCGCTACCGTTGAACCCTCACCCTCCCACCCAACCACCTCACTCTGCCCCCAGTCATTTTCTCCATTCCCTCGCACCACACCCACTCTCAGTTCGCTCCTGAGGGGACAGTCATGGACTTATCAGAGCCCTCCCTTGCACGTTCATCTGGACATCCCCCCGCCAGACCCCTTCCCCCCTTGGAACTCCTTCCCCCACCCCCTCCCGGTCTCTCCCCTCCTTGGTCCTCCGCCCCCATTCAGACTCCTTCCCCTCTCTGCACTCCTTCCCCCTTCCGAGCTCCTTCCCTTACTCCTTCCAGCCCACTTACAACTACCTCCCTTGTTGCCCTCTTCTCCCCGTTACCTTAGATTCCACCCCCCCCACCTCATCCCACCAAAATCTTTAGTTCCCCCCGTTCCTATTCCAGTGGGCTGGCCTTATAATGATATGCAGATATATTACAATGAGGTTCCCGACGTCCGATACTGGGAACCGCGGCCCGCCTCGATGGGCTAAGCGGACTATTGCAAACTGGTTTCACAACGTCATGAAACCAACTTCTGGCCTTCTCGCCATATTGTCCGCTCACACCATCGAGCACAACTGACGCCATCCAGCATAGAAAATTCCACCCTCTGTTTCACTCTTCACAGGTACTGGCTTACGTGCTGAGTATTTCCAGCATTTCCTGTTATTTATTTCAAGTAAACAGGGTTCCGTTTGCAACAAACTTAAAACTTTCAAACAGAGAACACAACTGATGAAGTTCAAACCCATCTGCCCCTCCAGCCAGGAAGTGAACATTCTTAGTCCTAACATTCTGTGCCTAGTACAAATATTTTCTATTTTAACTCTTGTGACCCTTTACAAAGATGGGGGTCAATGGCCAAAGGTCAACACCAGTTGTACAGTTCAAAGCTGCTTCAGTTCCATGTTGTGTCATGTACTGTTACAGTATCACAGAATGGTTACAACACAGAAGGATGCCATTCAGCCCATCATGTCTGTGCTGACTCTCTGAAGGAGCAATGCACCTAAAATCCACTGCCCGCCTTCTCCCCGTATCCCTGAACGCTTTTCCTCTTCAGATAGTAACCCATTTCCCTCTTGACTGCCTCGATTAACCCTGCTTCCACCAAGCAGATCCTAACCACTCGCTGCATGAAAAGGTTTTTCCTCATGTCGCCATTGCTTCTTTTGCCAATTACCTTAAATCTGTGCTCTCTGGTTCTCGATCCTTCCACAAATCGGAACAGTTTCTCCATGTCTACTCTGTCCAGACCCCTCATAATTTTGAATACCTCTATCAAATCTCTTCTGAACCTTCTCTTCTTCAAGGAAACCAGGCCCAACTACTCCAATCTACTGATGTAACTTAAGTTCCTCATCTCTGAAACCATTCTTGTAAATTTTTTCTGCACTCTCTCTAATGGCTTCGCATCATTCCTAAAGTGTGGTGCCCAGAACTGGATGCAATCAATACTCCGGTTGAGGATGGTCCAGTATGCTATACAAGTTTAACAAAGGGCAGAAATTTATGGGCCTACCGTAGTGGGGGCAAGGCCACAAAATTCAGCGATCCATCCAAAAGTCCATTGACTTCAGCAGATCATAAAATTCCACCCATCACTTCCTTGCTTTTGTACTCGATATCCCTATTAATAAAGCCTTGGATGCCTTATGCTTTCACCAAACTCTCAAACCTGTTCTACACCTTCAGTGATTTATGCACATGTACACCCAGGTCCCTCTGCTCTTGCAACCCTTTAGAACTGTACCCTTTATTTTATATTGTCCCTCCACTTCCTTCTTACCAAAATGAATCACTTCACACTTCTCTGCATTAAATTTCATCTGACACTTGTCCGCCCATTTCACCAACCTGTCCATGTCCTTTTGAAGTCTTATACTATCCTCCTCATTGTTCACAATGGTTCCAAGTTTTGTCTTATACATGTATTGTGAAATTATGTCCTGTACACTAAGGTCATTGATATAAATTAGTAAGACCGGGGTCCTAACACCGACCCTTGGGTAACGCCACTATAAACTCTAAAAGTAGAAGCTTTTTTTGTGTTAAAATCTTTAAGTCGTGTTCTTCATTAATAAATAACTTTCCTAACATGAACTGCTCTGCATGAATGACTGAAAACAGACTAATTACCAAACAGCTTACAATAATTCCAGGGTCATAATGCCACTGTCGTGGACAAACACATTCAGTCAAAGAGCAAAAGGAAATTCTTACAATGGTGACCAAAGAGAAACAGAACAGTGACAGCACTTCAAACATAGAATCAGTTAACAGTAGACTGCTCAATTAGTTATAGTACAGTGCAAGCCGCCCTGAGATTGAGGAAAAGCAAGAGGAGGTAGATTCAGACATTCACCATAATCTCTCAGGTCTCTGCATATTTTTCTTGAACTAGGTTTTCCCTTGCAGTCTGTTGCTACCTGACTGACTTTATGGTGTCAATGTACCACTTCAAAAAAGCCTCTCTCTCTCTGGCCAAAATTAGGCCTCACTAAGGAGCAAGGATTTCAGTCCATTATTTTGCACTCAGGTTGAATTTAATGCAAGTGGCAGTTGTTGTGTTTTTATAATGATATAAAAGGACCAATCGTTCATGCGGGATTGTGTAAACACGTTGCAGATTCATTTATTGAGACGATGCACAGGGAAACATTTATACAGAGGCATAAAGCTTGAAGACATCAGAGCTGCAGAGCTCTGTGTGTGTGTGTGCTCTGCTGAAAACAAAAGTGAAACTAAAACTGGGTCACATGACACACTTCCTTTCTAGTGATGTCATGCTCCTATCCCTTAAAGGCATACTACAGCAACAGTAGCTCTGGTGTTGGAAAACTCGCGACAACCGACTTGTCCATTGGGAGGTGCCCCAATGATATTCAATGCCCATCAGGCAATTCATTGTCAGGCATCAGGGCTCCTGTCCCTTTAAGGGCAGAGATTCCACCTCCAAGAGCTGCCATTCAACAGTGCCACTGGGAACTCCTAAACATCCCCCCCGACGGGGGGAAAATTCTGCCCTTTATTACAGAGAGCTTTTTGGGTGCTACATGCTTGACCAGGACTCTCACCAGGAAGCCCCAGCCCCTAGACTTTCCGCACTCAGGGCTCATTGGTCGGAGCCTCCCAGAACATCATATGACCCCTGATAGACAGCAGGAGAGGCTATACCTTCAGTCGCTACATTTACATTAAAAAAAAACCCAGGATATTAAAACACAAGTTGCAAATAACTAGGATATTTTTGTAATCCCATTTAGCAATTCCACTTTAAATGGCTTTAGAGTTGAAGTGAAATTTCCTGTTATGATCTATTAGAGTACAAAATGCTTGTTTTAAGATTGAATTTGTTCAGGACTCTCAAGTTACTTACCCTGATTCAATCAATATGATTATAGACTGAATTCTGAAGCAGTGATTAGCTCAGAAATCTGAACGTCTGCTCTTCTCAGCTGGGTGTCAAGAGTAAAAGAGAAAATATAATTCATGGCTATACACAAGGCCTCCCTTGACATATTCTATCTGACTTGAGAAGCTGTTGTTTTCTTGTTGAAAATCAAAGTAAGAAACCCTTGCTGTGTTTGCTACAAGCTGAATTTGGAGATTCTCATTGCTCCAGCCAGTAAGGGAAAAATGCTATCAATAACCTAAAAAATTATGGGAGCAATATTTGTGTACATTTTACGCATTTTTTAATCTTAATGGCTAATAGTTTGGTAGCACTGAGAACATATTTTAACTGTTTTGCAAAACATTCAATAGATATTTTCAATATTAAAGAAAGCAACTACTTTTAGCTATTAATCTTAGAGTAAAACAATGACCTTTGATAAATCCCAGTGTACAATTCATATCCTGAGAGATTTTGTACGGCCTACAAACCTAAAAGTGTAACTTGTGCACTGGTGTGATTAATGCCTTGCCACATTGGTGACATAAATAGTTTTATATCATGCCACTGTCACTTGAATGCTTAATGTATATCAGATTTAACTTGACTGGAGATCTTTATAACAACAATGCTGGTGAGCCTGGGGCCAGAGTCTAAGGTTCAAAAATTCTTGGGTTTAAGAATAGCTTAAAATAATATTTCTGTTGAGTGGCCCAGGAAGTTGAGATCGAACAAAATTCTGTCAGAAATCTGCTCTTTTTCAGCACCTCTTTAACCCCTGACTTGCAGAGCATTTTTTTTCCACTCATGCCCCCTACATGTAGGTAGCCCTAGAAATGCCATCCATTTACCTAATAAGGGTAATTAGCTCCTGGTTATAAAAGCCTAAAGAAACAATTAATTAGATATAGTTGGGACCAATTTTAACATGGCTTCTGGCTTAAATGAGGCAGTAGTGGCTTGCAAATTGTGTCAGGTCACTTGATCAATTACTATCCCATTTAGTGCTTCAACCACTGTCAATATGGTAGGGGCCATTAGATGGGTGGCTGGAGTGCCTGCCTTACAAATCAGGATCCTATGCTGTCTGTCAGACCTCAATTCTATTTTTAAGGTACAAGATGGGAGGAGCATGCACCACATATTCTCTGCCAATTTGTATTGGTCAGACCCCCTTCCTCTCCAGCCAGTGAGCTCCATTGGAGCACTGGCTTGACGTGCACAGCTTACTGAAAACCATGAAAATGAAACTGGAATTTCAAAATAACTCCAGCCTTTAATGACAGCAACAATGGATGAGCGGCATGCAGCAGAGCCACTCCACCTGATGACCACCATTTTGCACAAAGTGTTAAAATCAGCCTCAAAGAGCTTTAATTTCAACAAAGTGGAGACAGAAAAGAGGAAGTGTATGGGGAATGGTATAGACAGCTTGGAAGGTTATTGCATAAAAACGCCTAGGCCAGGATTTCACGGTCAGCAAGCGGGGTGGGGTGGAGCCTGCTCACCGACACATAAAATGACGCGGGATGACATTGGGCGGAACTTCCGACGTCACCGCACCCCATTTAAATTTTCAGGTCGGCAGGGGCTCAGCCAAATCAGCTATGCGCCCGCCGACCTGTCAATGGCCAATTGAGGCCATTGACAGAGTCATTAAACTAGTTAATGGACCTGCCCATCTAACCTTAAGGTAGGTGGGCAGGCCAGGAGCCCTGGCGGGCATTATAAAAAGCATGAAACCTCATCCACGGGCGGGATGAGGTTTCATGTAGGTTTTAAAAAATGTAATTAAAGTGTATGTAAAAGTTATGGGCACGTCCCAACTCATGTGACATTGTCATGCGCGAAAGAATGCACTCTCAGCCAAGGGATTCCCGCCCTCCCCTGGCCCGCACGGGGAGTACATAGCACTTCCTGGTGGACGTCACACTGGGCGGGCCTTAATTGGCCCGGCCACGTATAATGGCGGCGCACCCCCGATCGGGGGCGTTGATCGGAGGCGCCGGAGAAACATCCCCCCTGCTGGGGGAAAACCTCTGCCCCTAGTTCAAAGTGTAGCTTTTTGCTAAAAGTGCTTATTGGAGCAATAAGCAGGTGCTTATTGATTTGCTGACATAGGTAAACTGCATTCTGAGTCAATTATAAGACAAACCCTGTTTGAAACTATAGCCTCCAGCAAAACCACACATATGCTTAAGATATGATATTTCCACTACTTTCCATCGAGTTGGAAAATTTGATCCTTAATCAGCATGATTCAGTATTTCTGTTACAAGTTTAGGGTCTTGGCTTAGCTAATCAATCTTTTTGATTGTCTGACAGTAAGAGATGTGCCCATATGCCCAACATCCAAATATTGGACAGTTAAACCCAAAGGTATAACAATAAAAAGGAAGGTTTGTATTTATATAACACTTTTCAGAATCATAGAACATACCAAAGCAACCAATGAGGTACTTCTGAAGTGTAGTCAGGGTTGGAATGTAGGAATCATGGCAGCCAATTTGTGCACAACAAGCTCCCACAAACAACAACGTGATCATGAACAGATCATCTGGGTTTTTTTATTGACGTTGATTGAGCGATAATTATTGTACAGGACACTAGGAGAGCATCCCTGCCCTTAAGTGGCATAGGAGCTTTTACTTCCACTTAAGAGAGCAGGCAGGGCCTCTTTTTAGCATTGTGTCACTGACAGTGCAGCATTTCATCACTACTGCACGGCAGTATCAGCCTGGATACTCAAGTCTCTAGAGTGGGACTTAACCATGCAGTCTTCTGACTCAGAGGGAAGAATGCAACCCATCAAGCCAAGCTGACACAGTATTACCCCAAATATTCATGTCTTTCAAATGTGTTCATTCAATCCTTTGAAGGCACATTGATCAAATAATTGATAGGATAAGGCCAGATACAAATTGTTGAGCTTCTTTATTTCGCATCAAGCAAGCTTACAGAGGAACAGTGCAACTTGCCTTTGTGTAATAATACAAAACAATCAACATACTGTCATTCTCCACAGCAGTGGGTTGTCTTATTTGACTTAAAACAAAATAACTTCTAACTACACTCCTGCATTCTGACATTTTCACAGTCTTTGCTGGGTCCAAATCCCCTTTTGTTTTTTTTAAAAAATGACTGACATTGCAATCTTTGCTGAATCTGAGAGCTGCCTTTACCATGATATTTTACAGTGATTGCACAGTGTTCAGTGTCATTTTCAACATCTCAGTTACTGAAACAGTCCGTGCCACATGCAGCAAGACCAGGACAACATTCAGGCTTGGGTTAATTAGTGGCAAGTAACATTCGCGCCACAAAAGCGCCAGATGAGGACCATCTCCAACCAGAGAGAATCTAACCATCTCTCCTTGACATTCAATGGCATTACCATCACCGAATGCCCCACTATCAACATCCTGGGGGTTACTATTGACCAGAAACTGAACTGGACAAGCCATATAAATACTGTGGCTACAAGAGCAGGTCAGAAACTGGGAATTCTGCACCAAGTAATTCACCTCCTGTTTCCCCAAAGCCTGTCCACCATCTATAAGGCACAAGTCAGGAATTTAATGGAATGCTCTCCAATTGCCTGGATGACTGCAACTCCAGCAACACTCAAGAAGCTTGACATCAGCCAGGACAAAGCAGCTGGCTTGATTGGCACCCCATGCAACACCTTAAACATTCACTCCCTCCACCACTGGTGCACAGTGGAAACAGTGTGTTGTGCCAGCTACAAGGTACACTGCAGCAAATTGCCAAACCTTCTACCTCAGCACCTTCCAAGCCCACAAACTCTACCATCTAGAAGGACAAGGGCAGCAGACAGATGGAAACACCATCTCCTACATGTACCCCTACAAGCCCCACACCATCCTGGCATGGAAATATTTTTTTTTATTCATTCATAGGATCATTGGGATGTCGGTGTTTCTGGCTAGTTCAGCATTTATTGCCCATCCCTAATTGCCCTTGAGAAGGTGGTGGTGAGTTGCCTCTTGAACTGCTGCAGTCCATGTGTTGTCAGAACACCCACAGTGCTGTTAGAGAGAGAGTTCCAGGATCTTGACCCAGTGACAATAAGGAAAGGTGACATAGTTCCAAGCCAGGATGGTGTGAACTTACAGATGCAAGCAGACTTGCAGGTGGTGGTGTTCCCATGCATCTGCTGCCCTTGTCTTCAAGGTGGTAGAAGTCACGGGTTTGGAAGGTGCTGTCAAATGAGCTTTGGTGAGTTGCTGCAGTGCGTCTTGTAGATGCCACTGCTGCCACTATGCATCGGACATGAATGAAGTGAGTGTTGAAGGTGGTGGATGGGGTGCCAATCAAGCCAGCTGTTTTGTCCTGGATGGTGTCAAGCTTCTCGAGTGTTGTGGGAGCTGCATTCATCCAGACAAGTGGAAAGTATTCCATCACACTCCGGACTTGTGCCTTGTGGATGATGGACAGGCTTTGGGGAGTCAGAAGGTGAGTTACTCACCACAGGATTCGCAGTCTCTGATCTTATAGCCACAGTATTTATATGGCTAGGCCAGGTAAGTTTCTGATTAATGGTAAACCCGAGGATGTTGATAGTGCAAATGCAGTAGTGCACCTGCAAGTTCTCCTCCACAATGCACATCATTCTAACTTGGAACTATGGTGATGTTCCTACACTGTTTATGGGTCAGAGATCGGGAAATCTCTTCCTAACAGCACTGTGGGTGTACTTACGCCAACATGGACTGCAGACATTCAAGAAAATGGCTCATTGCCACCTTCTCAAGGGCAATTAGAGATTGGCAATAAATGTTGACCCTAGCCAGCGACGCCCACATCCCATGAAATAATAAAACATGGGACAGGATTTTTAGGTTGGCATGCAGGCGTGATTGGCGGGCCCAGAAGCAGCCAGGGATCAGAGTGCCACCTGCGATCGGCCCCCAGCCACGATTTCACACCGGCTGGCCAATCAACAGCTCTGCCAGGGTAAGGGCAGGAGGAGGGCACAAGCTGACATAAGCACAGGCACGGGCGAGCGATGAATGAAAGCTGCCTGAAGGCACAGAGCTGTCTCAGGGAGCTGAAGATTTTAAAATCCAGAAAAAAATGTCCACACATCAGAATCAGTCACCTGAGCACAGACATGATGAAAATCCTGTCCATACATTTTTATTGCTTTAAAATGTAATAATGGAAACCTCATCCCGCTCTTGGATGAGGTTTAATCAAAAATGGAAATCCGCCTGGCAGATTCAACCATCCGCCAACCGTAACCATGAAAAATCGGGGACAATTGGAACTCTAACAGCTTTAATTATCTTCTTAATTGCCAGAGGGCGCGCTTCCAACACTCGTGTGCGCCTGCCGACCGAAATACCTCGCGAGCACGGGATGATGGGACACTTGCCCAACGCCACCTTGCACGATTTTGCATCCAATCAGGTCAGGCACGCGCCCACACGCTGACCTAAAAATTCCGCCCATAATCTCTTTATGTTCAGGGGTTTGGGGTGTCTGTGCAAGCCGCCACTATGTATCTCCTCTAGCCCTATGACTCTCTGCGATATCTGCGCTTCTCCAATTCTAGCCTCTTGCACATCTCTGATTTTAATTGCTCCACCATTGGTGGCTGTACCTTCAGCTCCTGAGACCCTACGCTCTGGAATAAAGATTTTTTTCAAGAAGAATGTTTGAGTGCTTTTTCCCCCCGAATCAAAATGATCAGCATCCTGAAATGTGGCCGTTTGTCACAAAACAATTTAAACACCTATTTAATTATAATTGTCCCAACAAGAATGCTCACATTGTAGTTAATGTTTAACTAGTAAAGAAATGCTTGCTGGTAGGTATCCTGCTGCTTGTCCAACCTGGAGCATCCTTTCTTGGGCAGTGGCCTGCGAGTTCACTGGAACAGAATGATAATGGTCCTGTGCCTCAGTATGCCCCAATCTGGTAACATTAATGAGCCAGCCTGACTGGACAAACATCAGCCCTGCCCTAGAGTACTGCCAACCTGCTTGGCTGAAGTACTCGATTATTGAGTCAACTACAAGGCAGTTGACACAGTTTCAGTCTTCCAAAGCCCAATGTTTCAAATTTCATGGGAATGCATGGGTTTTCCCTCTGGTTCAGCATCATTGGTCATTCCTGAAAATGGACCTTGCATTCTCCATGATCAGAAGTGCATTTTTGTTCCCCAATGAACAATGGCAGGGTCTTTGGATATAACAGGTTATCCTTCTTGCTTGTTCTGTACGCTGTGATCTCACATGTGCACCACACACAACTATTCTCCAGTTTCTTGACTGAAATGTTGATGAACAGCACTCACTGGTTTATTTTGCACAAAATATATTCATGAATGGAGCACAGTTTTCATAATAAGATTCATCTAATTCCTATCATGCCACATATCATAACAAATACTAAAAGTACATGACTCTGCTAGTACTCTAAGCAAGGTTCACTTTCAAGCTCGTTGTCCCCAAACTAACTGGTTGTGAGCAGCTAGGAATATAAGCAGGAAATGCTGGAAAATACATAGCAGCTTAGGTAATATCTGTGGAGAGAGAAACAGACCAAAACTCTGTTTCTCTCTCCACAGATGTTACCTGACTTGCTGAGCGTGTTCCAGCATTTTATGTTTTTACTTCAGATTTCTAGCAACTGCAGAGTTAAAGGACATTAGAACCAACCACCCAGACTGATTCTACATCTAGATTTTCTGAGCCAATATCCTCTCTCACTATTGCACTGATTTAATCCTTAACTAACAATGCCATGCTGCCACCTTTTCCTTTTCGCTTGTCCTTCCTGAATATCATATACTGTTGGATATTCAGTTCCCAGCTTTAATCACCCGGCAGCCATGTCGCTGTAATCGCAATCATATCGTGCCCGTTTACATCTATTTGCTCTGTTAATTTGGTGCATTCAGATACAGCGACCAGGCTTTTCCAGTCGGCGTGTGGAGGTGGGCCCGACACACCGGAGCGTAAAATGGCGTGCTATGACATCGGGTGTGCGTCCCAACGTCATTGCACAGTCTCACAATGTTTCATTCGGTGGGCGTGTGCTGGAGATGGCTGCACACCTGCTGATAATTAAAAGGCCATTAAGGAATTAATTTTTTTCAAATTTATGCTGCCCATCCAACCTAACAGTTGGCAGGCAGGTGAAAAGGCCACGCAGCCTTTACATTTTTTTAGGAAGCCTCATCCACGAGCGGGATGAGGTTTCCTAAAGCTTTTACAAATAAAATGAAAACTTCTTTTGAAAAATAAAAACATGTCCCATCTCATGTGACACAGTCACATGAGGGGACATGTTTCATTACATTTTTAGTGCATTTAATTATTTTTTTAAAAAAGCGCTTCAACCTCCCTGAGGCAGCTCCATGCCTCAGGGGGATTGACGCGCTCATTCGCGCGCATGTGCGAAAGAGCGTTGGACCCGACTCTCCCTCCTCCCCCGCCCGCACAGGTAGCGCTCAGTGCTACCGCTTACTTATTACGCTGGGTGGGCCTTAACTGGCCCACCCGTGTAAAATGGCGGTGCAGAGCCGATCGCAGGCAGCAGTGAGCTCCGTGACCACCCCGCCCGCTCCCGCCGAGCTCACCCGACGTGGGAAGAATCCTGCCCAGTACCTTTAGACTTGTCTTTTTAACATTCTTACGCATTTTTACATCCTATTTGCTGCTAGTCCTTGCTTCCTCTGCCTTCCACTATTGCTTTTTACTTTTCTGTTCTTCATTCCTATCTTTGTTTCCCTGTCTTGTGTCTCCCTGCTCGGGTTCCCATCCCCCTGTCACTCTAGTTTAAACCCTCCCCAACAGTACTAGCAAATGCCCCTGTGAAGATATTGGCCCCAGTCCTGCTGGGGTGCAACCCATCCAGTTTTTACAGGTCCCACCTTCCCCAGAATCGGTCCCAATGCCCCAGGAATCTAAATCCCTCCCTCCTACACCATCTCTTCAGCCACACAGTCATTCAGTCTATCCTCCTATTCCTGATCTCGCTAGCATGTGGCACTGGGAGTAATCCTGAGATTACTGCCTTTGAGGTCCTGTTTTTTAATTTAATTCATAGCTCCCTATATTCTGCTTGCAGGATCTCATCCCTCTTTTTACCTATATCATTGGCACCGATATGGACCACGATGTCTGGCTGTTCATCCTCCCCCTTCAGAATGTCCCACAGCCGCTCAGTGGCATCCTTAACCCTGGCACCAGGGAGGCAACATACCATCCTGGTGTCAGATCTGCAGCTGCAGAAATGTCTATCTGTTCCCCTTACGATAGAATCCCCTACCATTATTGCTCTCTCACTCTCTTTTCTCCACCCGCTGTGTAGCTGAGCTATTTGTGGTGCCACTGACTTGGCTCTCACTGCATTCCCCCGAGAAACCATCCCCCCTAGCAGTATCCAAAACGGAAAACCTGTTAGAGAGGGAGATGGACACAAGGAACTCCTGCACGACCTGCCTAGTGCCTTTACTCTGTCTGGTGGTCACCCATTCCCTTTCTGCCTGCGCACTCTTTAGCTGCAGTGTGACCACCTCATTGTACAGGCTAACCATGAAGATCTCAGCCCTCTGGATGCTCCACAGTGACTCCAGCTGCTGCTCCAGATCCAAAAATGGGATTTCAAGTAGCTGCAGCTGGAGACACTTCCAGCACACGTGGTCACCATAAACACTGAAAGTATCCCTGAATTCCCACATTGCACAGAAGGAGCTTCTCCCAACCCAAAGAGCAACTTTTAATTAGTTGCTTAATTAATGAAAGACTAAACTATAAATAGAAATTAACCCTTAAATTAAATTAACCCTTAAAACTCCCTCACTCACTAAATTCCAACTGAAGCACTCAAATGCAGCCCAAGACAACACTCAGTGCTAAGAAGCAACAAGAGGCGGAAAACATTAGTGGGATAGGCCTCCAAACAGTAGTGGTAAGGTAGGGGGCGGTATTAAACAGGAAATTAGAGATGCATGTAACAAGGGTACTACAGTAATCACGGGTGACTTTAATCTACATACCAAGTGGGCAAACCAAATTAGCAATAATACTGTGATGGATGAATTCCTGGAGTGTGTATGAGATTTTTTTTAGACCAGTACATTGAAGAACCAACTGGGGAACAAGCTATCCTAGATTTGCTAATGTGCAATGAGAAGGGGTTAATTAATAATCTTGTGTGTTTTCCTTTAGGGACAGCAACCATAGCATGCTAGAATTCTTCCTCAGGTTGGAAAGAGGAGTAGTCCAATCCAAAAATACTGTCCTAAATCTAAACATAGAAAAATACTAAGGTATGAGGCATGAGATAGCTAAGATAGATTGGGGGACTTCAATAAAAGGCATAAAGGCGGATAGGCAACAGCTAATATTGAAAGAACGATCGTATGCATTGAAACAGTTATATATTACTTTCTGGTGCAAAAACACAACAGGAAAAGTGGCCCAACTATGGCTAACAAAAGAAATTAAGGATAGTATTAGATCCAAAGAGGAGTCATATAAAGTTGCTAGAAAAAGTGGCAAGCCTGAGGATTGGGCACAGTTTAGAATTCAGCAAAGCAGGACCAAGAGATTGATTAAGAGGGGAAAAATAAGTTATGAGAGTAGACTTGCAAGGAGAGGACTGTAAAAGCTTCTATAAATAATGTAAGAAGAAAAGGATTAGTGAAGACAAATGTAGGTCCCTTACAGTCCGAAACAGGAGAATTTATAATAGAGAACAAGGAAATGGCAGAGCAATTGAACAACTACTTTAGTTCTGTTTTCATGGAGGAAAACACAAATAACTTCCCAGAAATACTGGGGAATCGAGGGTCTAATGAGAAGGGGGAATTGAAGGAAATTAGTATTACTAAAAAAAAGTGCTGGAAAAATTAATGGGACTGAAAGCTGATAAATCCCCAGGGCCTGATAATCTACATCCCAGGGTAATAAAGGAGGCGGCCATGGAAATAATGGATGCGTTGGTTGTCATCTTCCAAAATTCTGTAGATTCTGAAACAGTACCAGCAGATTGAAGGGGCAAATCTAATCCCTCTAGTTCAAAAAGGAGGGAGGGGAAAAACATGGAATTATAGACTGGTTAGCCTAATTTCAGTGGTAAGGAAAATGCTAGAGTCTATTACAGGATGTGATAACAGGGCACTTAGAAAATATCAATGGGATTAGACAAAGTTAACATGGATTTATGAAAGGGAAATCATGTTTGACAAACCTAATGGAGTTTTTTGAGAATGTAACCAGCAGAATAGGTAATGGAGAACCAGTGGATGTGGTGTATTTGGATTTTCAGAAAGTTTTTGTTAAAGTCCCACATAAGAGATTAGTGTGCTAAATTAAAACACACGGGAATGGGGGGAAATATATTGGCATGTATTGAGAATTGGGTAGCATACAGGAAACAGAGATTAGGAATAAATGGGTCTTTTTTAGAATGGCCAGCAGTGACTAGTGGGGTATCGCAGGGATCAGTGCTTGGGCCCCAGCTATTCTCAATATATATATCAACGATTTGGATGAGGGAACCAGATGTAATATTTCCAAGTTTGCTGATGACACAAACTAGGTGTGAATGTGAATGGTGAGGGGGATGTTAAGAGGCTTCATGGTGATTTAGACAAATTGAGTGAGTTGGCAATTACACGGAAGATGCAGTATAATGTGGGTAAGTGTGAAGTTATCCACTTTGGTAGGAAAAACATAATGGCAGAATACTATTTAAATGGTGATAGATTGGGAAATGTTAAGGTACAAAGGGATTTGGGTGTCCTTGTACACCAATCACTGAAAGCAAGCATGCAGGTGCAGCAAGCAGTTAAGAAAGCAAATGGTATGTTGGCCTTCATTGCAAGAGGACTTAAGTAAAGGAGCAAGGATTTCTTAGTGAAGCTGTATAAGGCCTTAGTGAGACCACACCTGGAGTATTGTTTGCAGTTTTGGTCTCCTTACCTAAGAAAGGATATGCTTGCCATAGAGCGAGTGTAGTGAAGGTTCACCAGACTGATTCCTAGGATGACAGGATTGTTGTATGATGAAAGATTGGGCCAACTAGGCCAGTATTCACTGGAATTTAGGATAATGAGAGCGGAACTCATTAAAACGTCTAAATTTCTGATAGGGCTGGACAGACTGGATGCAGGGATGATATTTCCTCTGGCTAGGGGGATCTAGAACAAGGGAACAAGTCTCAGGATACAGGGTAGGCCGTTTAGGACTGAGATGAGGAGAAACGTCTTTACTCAAAGGATGGTGAGCCTGTGGAATTCTCTACTACAGAAGGCTGTGGAGGCCAAGTCACTGAATATATTTAAGAAGGAAATTGATGGATTTCTAGACTCTAAAGACATCAAGAGGTATTGGGAGAGAGTGGGAATATGACGTTAAGATAGAGGATCAGGCATGATCATAGTGAAAGGCAGAGCAGGCTTGAAGGGTTGAATGACCTACTGCAGCTTCCATTTTCTATGTTTCTATGTTTCTAAGAGAATTACACTTAAGATTAGCAACACCTGTGCTGAATTAGAAATCTACAGCCGTGGGACAGTTGGAGGAGATTTGAAGGGAAAATCCTGCCGGATGTAAGAAGAAGGCCCAAGAAATCTCAACCTTTATACAAATCTTCGAAGCACTCAGACCAAGTGGTTAATATTCCAGTTTTTGAAAAGCATCTGACTTAAGTTTTAGGTTGTAAGCCAAACGGAAATTTGAGTTAAGTTGATTGGTCTAGAGACTAAGTACTGCTGTTCATTGCACTTTTACTATCTTTAACATAATCAACTAGTTAAAATAGTGTAGTTATTAATATGTGTGTTCTTTGATTTCTGTCTAGTAAAATTCTATTGTTTTAGACCGTGATCCTTGTGGCTTCATACTTTTAATAACACCTTAGTTTTTGGATTTCCAAAAAAGAATAATAAAAACATTACTGATATCTCCCAAGATCGTAACATAACTGGCTTACATATCTCTGGATGTACATCCTCTGTACACGGAATCTAAACTTTATAGCAATATCATGATATTTTAACCCAGGTCATCATACATCATTCAGCCTGCCTTCTGCTGTCTGTAAGTTCCATAAACCCAAGACTCTGCTGTTTGTGTCCTAACTTGCACCAAGTCCCATTCACTCATCACCCCTCAGCTCATTGACCTATCTTTGCTCCTGATAAAGCAACACCTTGATTTCAAAAATCTCTTCCATGTTTTCAAATCCCTCCATGGCTTTACCTCCTGCCACCCCATCCCTGTGATTTCCTCCAGCCCTTCAGCCTTCTGAGATATCTGCACTCTTCCAGTTCTGGCTCCTTGAGCATCCCTGATCTTAGCCACTCCACCAGTGATGGCTATGCCTTCAGCTGCCAAGGCCCTGAGCCCTATAATTTCCTCCCTAAACCTCTGCACTTCTCTCCCTCGCATTCCCCCTTTGAGATGCTCAGCCTACCTCTATCTGTCCTAATAATGCCTTATGTGACTTGGTGGCTCGGTGTCAAATGTTATTGATAGCACTCCTATAAAGCACCTTGGGATGTTTTAATACATTAAAGGTGCTATATAATACAGGTTATTGTTGTTGCTGTTCCCTTTCAATGTTGTCAAGGGTAGAGGAACGTCAAATGAGCTAAAATGATTCTGTAACGTCCAGACTGTACCTTAAGCAGGTGAAGTCAGGAAATTGATACATATTCACCTTTCTGACCACAGCTGGAAGTCTGTCTGCCAGTTAAACAGTTTTGCATGATAGCTCATTAAAAAAAAACATAGTACTTGTTTTCTTACTCAGGTAGGACATTTAGCTGAGCCTTATACTGTGTTAGGCCATTCATCATAACTATGAGAGATTTTCATGCAGTGTAGAAATGAAGTCCAATAGTACTGGACCTTCAGTGATGTGATTAAATATCTTGCACACCATGTTAACTGATCTACCTTGTTCTTTACCCTTATATGTAAATTTTGGCATATAATGTTGATGAAGAACAATAAGGGACTCTAGTTCCCTTGCTAAATAAATATAAATGGGGATCATATGATGATTACTTGGATAATTACTTTATTAAGTCATAGGCTGTTAATTGTTCACACTTTAGGTTCAACATATTTCCTGCAATCCTGTTCATTTCTCAATAAAGCAATTGTTGACATTTTGGGTGGTAATAGACAGCATGCCCTTGGCGACAACATTGGCCTGAATTTTATGCTTGGCATGGGAGCGCAATCAGCGAGCCCGGAAGTGGATGTCACATCCACTTCCGCCCGTGATTGGCTCCCGACCTTGATTTCACGCTGGCTGGCCAATTAACGGCCGGCCAGTGTGAAACACATTGAGACTGGCTCAGCATTGCCGATGGGGTTGGGAACAGGCCAGGCATCGGGTGCAATGGATGGGCTTCAGGGGCCAGCAGGGGGGGATTTGAAAGTGAACAGGGAACCCCCTAAAGGCTGCCAAGAGGTGGTCAAAAGCCTCAGGGAGCTGTATGTGAGTGTGTCAGTGCCTGGAAGGATATTTTCTGTCAGAATCGTAATTATGGCTTCAGGACCTGCATCCCATGCCAGGCAGGAAGGTAATGCTGGATAGGGAAGAGATTGGGAGAAGGTGTGAGAGATGTATGGCAGAGGCATTTGGAATGAGATGTTTCAATCAATACTCCTTGTTGCTCATGTATTCACAATGCCTCTGTGAGACAGTTATCTATTGTGAGAAGCAACCAGAGTGCTTCCACTGTGACGTTGTAATGATATTTGCTATTGATATTTTCTCTTCCTCCCTCAGATGTGCCATCCTCACCCTGCCAGGCAGACCCCAAGGACCCTCCCAGGTCACTGCCAATGTGAGAGATGGGTGAGGCACCTAATGATTCTGCTAGCTGCCCGCCCATCGTTGGTGAGCAGGGAGGTTCAAACCAATCTCATGTTGGCAGACGAGCTGCAGCTCACACCTGCAATCTCCTCTCAGGGCGATGTGGATGATGGCAGCAGCTCCTCCGCCCCTCTGCCAGTGACCTCACATCTGATGAGACCGCAATGACTAAGGAGTGTTTAGCCATGGCGTTGGACTCTCCCACCCAGACAGAGCCTGCACAGGCTCCACCAACCAGAGGACAGCCAACAAGGCCTACCGGGCATCAGAGTCAGCAGGCTGTCTCCAATGCTGCTGAAGTGAGGTGGGGTGGGGTATCACCAAGACGTAGCACTTGCAAACAGAAGTCTAAGTCGCTATGATCACAAAAGGAGTTGTCACGGGTAATTTCCTTGTGCTGGTTTAATTGTATATGTGGCTTCATTACAAAAAATGTCTCATTATGTGCAATGGCATTAGTGTGCTTCATGCTTTGGAAAGGGAATAGGCCTGGGAGTCTTTTGTGAAACAAAGTAAGGAATGCAAACTTCATTTCAGAGGTTAGACCTTGACTTAAGGGTGACTGGAATGTCTCACCAGGAAAGATCATTAAGGTGGCGTTACCCTTGCCATTGCCTTGACCCCTTGCATTGGATGCCTAGCTGAAAGTTCTCAGAATCAAGGCCGCCCTGGTCTCCATGACTCCCATAGGGAACCTCATGCCGGCCTCTGCCTCCTCACCCGGGGGCTCCTTTGGCTCCTCCTCAGACCCAGCACTTGAGTCGTCCTCTGTGACATGTGGAGTAGGATTGCTGTCTTCGTCCTCCAAATGGCAGATCCAGATTGTGTAGTGCGCAGCACACAACAACAACAATGAGACGCATTCAGGAGGAGATTGCCATGCTCCCGCCGATTGGTCCTCATCTTGAGTAGGTCCATGGTCCTTGCAATTGCTGCCCTGTGGAGGCATGACTATGATTATAATTCTCTGCTTCTGTCCTTGGGTGTCTCAATGGTGTCATGAGCCACCTTTTCAGGGGATAGCCTTTGGTCCCTAGGAGCCAGCCATCCAAGCCAGCTTAACCGACAAATAGCCTTGGCACCTGGGAGTGTTGGAGGATGGACACATCATGGCAGCTGCCAGGGTGCCTGGAGCATACCTACAATATCTGAGTCTTGTGATAGCAAACAAGCTGGACGTTCAGGGAGTGGAACCCCTTTCTGTTAACGAAGGCACCCAGCTCACCCATTGGTGCCTTTATAGCCACATCTGTGCAATCTATGGCTCCCTGTATGCAGTGAAACCCAGCAATTGCAGCGAAGCCTCTGGTTCTCACAGCCTGGCTGGCTTTGTCGGTTTGGAAATGAAGTTACTGAACAGAGCGTCAGTGTCCAGCTTGACACAAATGTGAGCAGTTGATTGGGAAACAGCACAGAGATCTCCCACTGAGCCCTGGAAAGAGCCTGAGGCGAAAATTTAGGGCCACTGTCACCTGAAGAGCACTGGCGTAGGTTGGTCACCTACACAGTTTGAGGTGACCTCTGGACCACTCATCTGGCAAATGGCAGTCACAGTGCCCCAAGAGAAGCGGAGCCCCCTTCAGCACTGGACCTCAGATGTGTCCATGTAGCAAGAGCACTGCTTGTAAACTCTGGCTACATGATAATGGAATCTATTGCAGACCCTTCTGCCTTTGCACTTCCTGCTGGCCCTGCACCCCCCCTTCTGGCTGTGCCTCTCTTTCTACAGGTTGCATTCTGGGAAGCTGCCTGCAGGCACTTGGCCTCCTCTCCCTTCTGGCCCTCTCCTCCTCTTCTGAGGAAGTCCCTCCAGCAATATAGATAATCCCCATTTGCTGAAATACAGGGCAGAATTATTCCGTTGGCGAGAAGGGGGCGGGGCCCGCTTGCCGACGCGGAAATGACGCAGGATGACATAGGGCGGAACCCCCAACGTCATCCCGCCCTATTTAAATCTTCAGGAAGGCGGGGGGACAGCACGATCAGCTGTCTGCCCGCCGACCTGTCAATGGCCAATTGAGGCCATTGACAGGATAATTAAGGCAATTAAAGGCTTAAGGCTGGCAGGCAGGCCAGGAGCCCCAGTGGGCTTCTGAAAAAACATGAAACCTCATCCACCAGCGGGATGAGGTTTCATGTCGGTTTTAAAAATCTTTAATAAATTTTCTATGATATTTATTAACATGTCCCGTCTCGTGTGACATTGTCACATGAGGGGGACATGTTAATAAATTTTTTATTTTTCCATTTTTAAAGTTTCAAACACTGTCAGTGATCTCCCTGAGGCAGCACCTAGTCTCAGGGAGATGTGCGCTCTTTCGGGCACATGCGCAAAAGAGCGCACTCTGACAGTTGGGGAATTCTGCCCCCCCCCCCAACCCCCGCACAGGAAGCGCATAGCGCTTCACGTTGGGCATCATGCTGGGTGGGCCTTAATTGGCCCGCCTACTTAAAATGGTGGTGGGGCCTGTTTTGGCGGCAGCGATCGGCTGTCCACCTGCCAACGAGCCGGTGGGGCCCGCCCGCCTATCAAGGGCAAAATTCTGCCCACAGATTGCACAGCGTAGTGCCCTGAAAGGGGTTCTTGGTAGAAAGCATCCGAAAATGCTGTTAAACCAAAGAGTCCTCCAGAACACAAAGTAAATGCAATGAACTGTCTGAAAACCACCTTCATCCAACTCACAGGAAAACTCCTATCTACTCAACTTGCCTAGATCCTGTTCACCTTTTATCCCACCCTGGATCGAGTTTTCATTAAAAACGTGATGGCCAAGTGGCCCATGCACCGAACGGGAAATTGCACGGACCATGTAAAATCCCAGTGAATTGTCTTCATATTTGGCCTAATTGCCCTTTAACAATCAGTGGGCGCTCTTCCAAGATCCACACTCGCCCGCTGGCTGTAATATTGTGTGATGGTGCAATGATATCAGGACACCCCCGACATCTCCTCATGAGGCTTTACGTGAGATTGGGGCTGCTAGGCGCCCGCTCCAACACCATAAAATTCAGGCCATTGTGTATCAATGGTCCCAAAAATCTCATATACTTTCTCCCCCATACACTTTGCTCTTTACCATTAGTGCTATGTTGAATTCATGTGTCTACATTAAGCAGCTCATTTTAATTAGCTACTACCTAGCTGTTGTTACACTAATAATAAACACTAATTCTAATGCAATGGATCTATTAGAATGGATGCTGGTATGGGGTATAAACACCCACATGGACCTGTTGGGCCAAATGCCCTGTTTCTATCTTATAAATAGTAGGTAAATTCTCAACATTCTGCTATGTGTAGTAACACACAAGGCTTCAAAGGTTACTATTATACTTGTAGTTTTCAAACTTTTCTGTGTGTGGCAGATCCTTCACGAAGATTTGACACATTTCTGGAGACTCTGCAAAGGCCGCCACACTTTGGGAAATATCTGTGCTAACTTCTGAAAGAAAGGCCTAGCATCCAAAGACTAACAGTGCTCTCATTGCAAAAAGTATTTTATTCAAGTGTATAGATATTTACCACAAAATTCAGTTGTGTAGTACATGTACCTTTGGTGCCTTTTTGTTCCAAAACTGTGTCCGCCATCCACACACATGTCTGGTGTGAACCAATGCACACGCCATCTTGGGTAAGGCATTAGTGCTGATTTGATGACAGTGCTGCCATTTTGGAGTTCAAGGCTCCAGCTAATGCCCTTGTTATGAAGCTCTTAATGTATATAATATTTTGGAAAACGTTTTTCTTTTAAAATAGAGGTTTAGTTTGTGGGGCTGTCTTAATTGGATTAAAGCCAGCTAGTCTGGCTGCTTTGATGGGCATTAGTTTTGATATGGAAGATAGATAGCGTGCATTTGAATTTTTTGCATAGAGCATTCAAGAAGTGGGGTGAAAACTTGATGCCTTTGTAGCAGCTACCAAGAAATATGTTTATATTACTAATAAAATTGGTACTATGAAAGGGGTTTCATTGTTAAAAGATAAAGTTCAAAGAGGCTGGTGAGACAATGAGAATTTGAATTCAATCAGTGGTGGTAGGTATAACTTCAGCAGTATTCGGGTGTACAGGCAGAGGCAATGTAAGATCAAAAGGCAGCTGCAAGCCTCCAACTGGCTCCACCATGAAAAGAACCTCATTTTGAATTTGTAAGGTGAAAATGTTTTGCCTGGTGTTTTGGTTAAGTCTATCAGTTGCTGTTGCCTTAATGGAGAGTAGTTTGGGAATTTGTTAAAAGTTATGATAGTAGTAATTTATAGCCATGTGTACATATATTTTAACCAGTGTAAATTAATAAAATGTTTCATTTAGTTTAATGTAAAACCTCGAGAACTAGTGGTCTGATTCCTGAGTTTAGAGTCGCATCTCAAACATAACACTTAAAATTATTGGTTATGACAGTTGTTTAAAGTTTCCCTCTGGGACTTTTAAAATAACTCCGCTTTACCAACTGCCTCAGTCATAACAGCCCTCTCTTAACCTTGTACAGCTGAACAAGCACACAGCAGCAGGAAGGACCCAGGACCCAGGACCCAGGACCCAGGACCCAGGACCCAGGACCCAGGACCCAGGACCCAGGACCCAGGACCCAGGACCCAGGACCCAGGACCCCTGACCCCCCACCCCCCCACCACACCCTCACCAGTGCTATTTAAATGGTTCATTAAGTACTTTCAGGTGAGTTGCTAATTGATTTCCAGTTTGTAGAAGTGTCTGGAGGTTTGTATTGCTATTTAAAGTTGGTGAAGTCTGCAAAGAGTTGGGTAGCACGTGGAGAATGCTTTAATTTTGACTTCAAGAGTTCTGCTCAAACCTCCTCCTCATCATGCATGCAGTACATTCTATCCCTCTTGGCCTGCAGCACGAAAGGAAGAATGGGCAGAGGCGAACAAACTATTCAAACAGGGAGGAGGAGGGGAGGAGAGAAGAACTCTTGGCAGGAGGCATCTCCATCCAGATTGTTCAAGAGCAATTCCCCTATCTCAACCGCATGAGGAACAGTGTGTGTGATATCTCTGCTTCACTGAGGCGGTGCTCACTGATATCCACCACCTGTTGCAGGCAGGCGAGGAGCAGGACAAAGATGGTATTGTCAGTGGCTGTGAAGAGGGCCACGGCCATGAACTGTCTCCTGAAAGTTAGGTATCAGTCCTGATTGTTAGATACTGTTGGTAGGTAAGTGACGGGGGTGAGGTGAACTAAAGAGTATCTGAGGCTACTGGTGCAGCTGGTAGGATACAACATCTCAAAATGCATTCGCCAACCTTGACTACTTATGTGAGGTCATTGAACTTCTTGTGGTACTGCCTACAGATCTTTGAGGTGGTTGCTGGCATCAACCACCATGGCTATCTGGCCCCACAACCTTCTGAGAGGTTGTCTATAGGGCTTTCTGGCCCCCTGTGGATAGAACTCATCTATCCTTCTCTCCACTTCTTCCACCGAAGTCTCCATGTAACACCTGAGAACCTTGGAGCACATTCTCTCCCCTATTGTGCCATTAGTCACTCTTCTTGCAAGTCAGAAACTTTTCCTTTACCACTTTCAGCACTTTCTGCCGCCAGAATGCACCACCCCTGCACCACAAATTGTTTTACGTAGCTTTGAGTAGTGCTCTCTTTGCATGAACTCGGGGTCCCTGCTGATGTGTGCATTCACTTAATAGTGTGTTTAGCACTTGACTGCACATTACAATTATTAAGTGAGCAGGCAGCCTGAAGTTTGTGTGCTGCCTGAATCGAACGCTATAGGCATAGACGAATTGCATATCGTGATCCCATGCCTGATTTCAGGGAGGGATCGGGCTACCTAATTTTGTCCCCATGGGGAGGAACACACGTAATTATCATTGCTTAAAGTGATCACTTGGATACGTAAATCAAAACCAACATGTTTTTTCCTACTGGTTATCCTGAAGAGTACAAGTCTGTTGTATCAATCAGTTAGAATTGAGAAGAAGGTAAAGTCTTTTATTGAAAAGAATGGTGTCCAAAAGTTAGATTCAACTCCCAATTATTTTAATTAACTTCTAACATACCCCTCAGTGGACCTTAATGAAATTAGGTTGACCGTTTTATGTGGGGAAGTATTTTGGATGATGTATTTGGCCATTTTGAGTGGCAGCTTAAGCTGTGCATCTGGAATTCAAACAGTTGACTAGTTAACAGCTGTTGCACTGTTCAAAGTGCCAATAAAGCCATTCAAAATGATTTACCATGAAAATGATCAGCCTCATTTAATTAAAATTCATTGAAAGCATGTTAAAAATTGATCAAGAAGTAGTTAAATTCAACACTTAACTTGATTACATTCTCTGAGTGCAGCTCAGCCTTTTGAGTTGCCAATGAGCAGCAGGAAGAGCAGGACATCCCTTTACACTTGAATTTAACTTTTAAACATTAACATTCCTTCAGTAGACTATAATTAAGTTAAGTTGATCTTTTGAATGGGGAAATATTTTGCATGCATTGCCATAATTGGATCAACCCAGTGACATTCAGAAACTGTTTGGCTGCCCACCTTTGAAGGTCGTGATCCATCTACTATATTGAGCTAAATTATTGCCCCAATGAATGGTTGTAACCGAATTGTTCTGTTTTATTCTTCTAGTCTTTGCAATAGATGCAAAGTGCAAATAAGTTGAAAAAAAATCTGTATTTTATAATGTCTCTCATGAACTTCCAAAGCGATTCACAGCCAATAAAATATTTCTGAAGTTGAGTCATTGCTGTAGTGAATGGAAACAGATAGCAAGGTTCCACAAACAGCAATAAGATAAATGAGCAGATAATTTGTCTTCAGTAGCGTTGGTTGAGGAGTAGATGTTGACCAGGGATAACTCCCCTGATCCTCTGAATATTGCCGTGGGGCCATTTACTTCAACTGAAAAGGCAGACAGGGGGCCTTAGTTTCATATTATATCCAAAAGAAAGCACCTCTGACAGTGCAGCATTTCTTCAGTACTTTGCTAAAGTGCCAGTCTCGATTAAGTGTTCAGACCTCTGGAGTGTGACTTGAAGTCAGTCTTCTGACTGTGAGTGCTACTACTTGACACAAATTGAAAAATCTGATGATCTTGAGAACCCCTTAAGATCCTGATACCACTTAGACAGACTGGGCTGATTTTCATCTTGTTATTATGCTGTTCTAAGGTCTAAATGGATCAGTGGCCTGACAAAGTCGTTTTTAAAAAATTCTACCTTATCTTTGGAGGCCTGTCTGTTGCGATTTTCAGATGGATCATGACTTAGGTGGCCAAAGTTTTAGCCAGAAACTGGGAGGGACCTCATTATTATATTTAAACAGAACTCAAATAATGTAGTTAACTCTCCTATACAGATTCAATGCCAACATAGTTTCCATGATTTGATCCATAATCCATGAGTAGTACACGTCAGAAAATGGTAATTCACTGCTCTACTTAGAAGGATTTTGACCTGCTATTAGGTAAAGCTAGAAGCCGGTCTGACTATTGCTTTATATTCATTCCGTTTGCAGTTTTAAACCTTTAAAGGTTCTGTACAATCTATTGACACAACTTCCCTATCTTCCCTTTAAGTCATTGCTGCAAGCCCACATCAGTCTTCTTCTTTTTCTTCTTCTTCTTAGGCAATCCATCAGGATCGAGGATGACTTGCTTCACACTGGTCTGATGGATTCTAAGATGACTGATAAGGCCAATATATTATCTGCAGACTCATGCGGAGCAGATGGTTGGTTAGATGGTTGTTTGGAGGTTTATGCTCTCTTTCCAATGCCTCAACTTCATCTCTCCATGTTCCCGACGAAGTCTCTCGATGTGCTCAGTGCCCTCCAGAATGAGCTTTCTCCATTTTGGTCAGCCACAAGCCTGTGTCTCCTATGAGTCGCCGGGTATGTTTGATGTTTTCAGGGTTGATTTGAAGACATTCCTAAAGCATTTCCTTCATCCTCATGGGAGTCTCCTGCCATAATTGACCTCTGAGTAGAGTAATTGCGTCAGGCGCCTGGTGTCAGGCATACAAACAGCATGTCCCACCCAGCAGAGCTGGTTTTGAGTGGTTAACGCCTCAATGCTTGGCATGTTGGCCTAGAATAGGACCCTACTGTTGGACCACCTTTCTTGCCACTGGATTTGGAGGACTTTGCAATTTCTTTGATTTGCAAAGTCACCACTGGTGGTACTTCTCCAGTGCTTTGAGGTGTCTGCTGCAGGTTGTCCAAGTCTTTGAAGCATATTGGAGCATACTGATCACTGCTGCCCAGTAAACCATAATCTTAGTCTCGGGTTTCAGATCCCAGTCCTCAAATTCTCTTTTCCTCAGTTAGCCAAAGGCTGATATGGCATATTGGAGACAATAATGAATTTTGTCATCAGTCTATTCCTAGTAAGGCCTTCCACCCTCTCAGTTTAGCTGTTCTAATTAAATGAGGACCAACCACAAAAATTGATGAACAACAACTTGCATAAATAAAGAGCCTTTTATGTTGTAAAAATGTCCCATGGTGCATCACAGAGGCATAATGGAAAAAAAAATGGACATGAGTTATAGAAGGAGGTTGTTCAAAGGATTGATTATAAAGATCTTTAGGAAGGGTTTTAAGGGAGGGGAGAGATGGAGAGCTGGAAGGGAACTTGAGCCCAGATGGTTGAAGGCACAGCTGGCAACTGTGGGGCAAAGGGAGTGCAAAAGAGGCCAGAGTCAGAAGAATGGAAAATTCTGGAGGTGGGATTGTAGAGCTAGAAGAGGTTAGGATGGTGAAGGATATTGCCAAGAAGGGATTTTAAAATGAGAATGAGAATCTTAAATTGGAGGTAATGCAGAACTGGGATCAATGTGGCTTAGCAAGGATGAAAATGATGGTTGAATGGGAGAGAAAACAGGCAGCAGGGTTTTAGATGAACTGAAGTTAACTGAGTATTGGAAGTGAAAGGCTGGCTCATATAGCATTGGAATGGTTAAATCTGGAAGTGACAAAGGTAAGTTTAAGAATTTCAGCAACAAATAGGCTGAGGCAGGGGTGCCAGTGGGTGATTTTATGAAGGTGGGAGGAGTTGATCTTTTTGATGAGAATTTAAACAGTCATTTAAACAGTCTGACAGCACAGCAAAAATGGAGGGGTTTGCTGCAATGTTCCTTCGAGACTGCATAGGTGCACAGCCACAGATCAATCTTGAATGCACAGCGCAGGGCAACAAACAGGCTGAGCACAACAGAGAAAAATTAGAGGGAACATCAGTTGGGTGACCTGGTGAAGAGGAAGAGCTGGACATAGTCAGTACATATGTGGAAGTTACCCCGTCAGCGCATAAGTTTACCGAGAGGAAGTATGTAAACGAGGAAGAGGAAGACTTCAATCCTTGGGGAACTTCGGAGATGTTATTGGAGGAGCAGGAAATGAAGCCATTAGTGGAGACGCTCTAGTTACGATTTGATAGGTAAGCATGCAATCAAGTGAAGGCAATCCTGTTAACATTGTGTCATCAGAGGGGGAGTAGTGTGGCGGACCATGCCAATGGTTGCAGAGTGATTGAAGAGGGAAAATGCACCCTCGATCACAGAGAGAAGATGTCTTCTGTGTCTTTGATTTGGCTCATTATGTACAGATTTAATTTAATTTTATAAGGAATAATGGGCCAAATGGCTCCTTCTGTGCTGTAAATCTTCTATGTTTCTGTGTATCAATGGAATGAGTGAAGATGCACAAGACCCTTGTGAATTTACTGAATTAGAAGTGCAGTTTAGATGGGGAGAAAAAGTACAAAATAATAAATTTCCAATGCTAATCTTGTCCCACGATCTTACAAGTTGCAGAATATTTCCCACATACTCTCTGCCCCTAGCCTGTGTTTCTGATGCTGATGTGCTAATGCATACATATGCTTCTCAAAAGCTTGCCCTGTAACACATTGGTTGCCACTGCATAAAGTAATTAGCATCTAAGAAAATGTGTGAATACCAGGGAAAATGTTCTATTTCCTTTTTAATGGCTCATGCCTGTGCAATCTGAGCTTGATACTTAAAATGTATTGAAATGTATTTTTTTCATAAGATTTTCCATTGAATATAGAATTCAAACATTAATCTGAAACTTGTGGAGGATGCCTTTTTTCCTGTAGCATCAGTTCTCTCTATCGAGTTGAATGATTTATATGGCTATAAAAAAAAAACCAAGACAAAGACAAAATCCAACATTCCAAAGCAAGCATCATGTGGATACTTGGCTGCGCAGCCAACCTTTTGAAGAATTTTCTCCAAGCGGTGGATTTATCTTGGTCCTCTCCCTGGAACTGGCTGGAATGTTGACTCGAGTTCATCTTATGCTGATAGAGAGATAATGTGATTATCCCTGATCATAACCACCTTTCCACTGTCCATATGAACATAAGAATTTTTCAGAATGAAATAGACTATTTAGCCTGACAAACTGCTCTTCTCGCCCCTAAAAAGGCACCTAGTTGTTACATTCTTCTATTCGATATAACATACCAATCAAATGACAGTGGTTGGTAAAACAATAGTCTAGGTTCTTTATGAAAAGGTAAAACTATATACATACAACATTAGCTGAGAGACTGAGTATGCATGTCTTATTTTAACTGCTGCTGCTGTAGACTGAGTTCAGCTCACAGGAGTACTATATCATACCCTGTGTCTGTGGTAATGATTGACGGCAGTGTAAAATATGCACCCTTAAAGATACATGTACATCATATCACAACACTAGTTGCCTCTTGAATCCATTCATTCAAATTCAACTCAAAATCTTTCTTGCATCAACTGAGTCAAAGAGAAGTTGTGCCCCCCCTTTCCTTCTTGTTTATAATGATTTCATTTTTAACTTGTCTTTTGAAACATGATTAAATCCTGTAGCAGGCCTAAATCATTTGTATATGGTGTGTTTGTATATAGATCACTTGTGTTTGGTAGGCATGCAGTTATGTGGAGCACAATAACAACAACACAAATATATTGTGATGTTAATGTAGAAAAATGCCTCAACATGCTTCATGGAGATGTAATCAAAATGAATACGAAACCAAAGAAGGATTTATTAGTAGGGGTTACCAAAACCTTTGTCAAAGAATTAAGTTATAAGCATTTTCTTAAGAAGAGAGAGCTGGAGAAGATGAGGGATTTAGGGATAGAATTCTGAAGAGTGGGATATGGCCACCAATGGTGGGAAAGGGAGGAGTGGGGAGCTGCACAAGAGACTGGAGTCAGAGGAATCAAGAGTATGGAAGGGGTGGAGCTTGTAAAACTGGAAGAGGCTACAGAGACAGGGAGAGGCAAGACAAAGGAGAGATTAAAATACAAAGGCGAGAATGTTAAACTTGAAGCACTGGGAAAACCACTATGTACGTCTGCGAGGTGATAGGTGAGCAGGACTTGGTGTAGATGTGATAGTATAGGGAAAATACTCTTTAAGTATTCCCTTAAATGTGCTGTCATAATACAGTCAGACTGAATCCTCAGAAACATAAAAGCCAATGTGAATTAGAACAGTGAATACAGATTGCATAGAGTAAAACATTGAAACAAAGCATTCCTAACAAACTGGGAGATATAAACCATCAAGGCCACAGACCCAGAGATAACTGCTCAGAGATACAAGTATGTAGCTCTTTATCTGAAAGGGTATAAGGCTCTTTGTTAAAAAGAAACTGAAGATTTAAGGAGTGGAAGGGGTGAGGTGATAGTGCCACCTGGCATGTATGGATTGTGATGCGCATGAACGCGAATTACAACACAGAAACAGACCATCCAACCAAACTAGTCTATGTTGGTAAAAACAAAAAACTACTGCGGATGCTGGAAATCCAAAACAAAAACAGAATACCGGCTGAGTTTTTCCAGGTAATTCTGTTTTTGTAGTCTATGTTGGTGTTTACTGTCCAAGTTAACAAATAGTACTAATCACATTTACCCACCCTGTTCCCATCTCTCTTCAGCCCTTATTCCCACAGTCAATTATCCAATCTAATCTTGAATATTGATATAGTTTCTGCCTCAACAATGAACATTGGTTTGAATTCCCTCAGAGCTCTCTGTGTGAAGATCTTTATTTTATTCTCTGTTTTAAATCTCTTAAACTTAATTTTGTATCCATGGCCCCTTGTTATTGCCCTGTAAACTACTGGAAAAAAGTCTGCTTTTACCATCCCTGTATGATCGTTTCAGAATTGTAGCCTCTTGTATTATACTATCTCATTATAACTCTCCCTGACAGCTGTATTTCCATTTCTTCTTGTGTAAACCTTTTCTTTTAGCTTAAAAATATCTGTTGCTTCATTTGTTGGCCATAGATGTTAACCGCCCAGATCGAACATTTGCTTTTTTGGGGTGGGTACTGGTTTTGTAAATTGGTATGATTTGCAACTGAACAGACATGCTGGTCAGTACAGGGATTGAACTCATTTTTAGTAGCATCATGCTGTAACAAACTGAGCTAAACAGCCAACAGGTGCATGTCCAGCAGGTCAATGTGATGTGTCTAGTGTGTGGATGAAGAGAGTTAGCATGTTTCCTGCTTTTGTGAGCTAGTTTGCTTCTCATTTTCAGCCTGCGCTGCTGGCTAAAAGCAATTTGAAAAATAGAACCAAATATGTAAGTCTCTCTCTATCAGTACAACCTCTATCAGCAAGTGCTCAGCTGTGCCTCCTCGTGGCAACACACATGGAAATTGGTTCTCCCAAGCTAGAGCTTCAGAGGAACTAGGAGGAGTTTGGCCTCCAGACATGCAGTATGTTGGCCCACTGCCATGTGGACGTACCCTGGCACTCATGAGCCAAACTCCCAGCTATGAGTGAACAGCTCCACTGACTTATGGATACCCTGATAAACTGACAAAAAATCTGGAGTGGAGCCCAAAGGTGGACTAACATCTAAATATGTTATCTTTCCAGCAATTCCTGTAACCAAGTCGGTGTTGTCAAATGTGCAAACTCTGTGTTCCTTTGGACCCAACTGAGAAGGTCGAGAGATAGACTCTGATGTTTGGCCAGCCCAGGGTCTCCATAAATTTTGCCCAGGCTTGTGCCCTAGAGAGGACACTGCAATTTCTCTGCAGAGTATTAACACAACATGGGTGACAGCGGTTACAAATGATAAGTCCAACTTCATTGGAGTAGAGAATGGTTACTGTGGGCTTTCTCGAACGGTGTGGGGGTTTGGGGGGTCGGAGGTGGGGGGGGGTGGGGGACGACATTATGTCCCCCTGGTCAGCCACTGACCACCACAGGTTGGGCAACCCTGACTAGTAAAGTGCTGACCTGCCATGGCTCACCTGCTTCAGTGGGTGCTTGGAGCCTAAAGTGCCTACTCAACAAGTGGACAGAATCCATCGCACCAGGCAAACAAAACAAACAAACAAACAAGTTACTGTATGCTGACAGTGCCATACTAATATTTCATGCTGAAGGACACCTTCAACAGCAAATGGACAGACTTTCTAATTCCTGAAAAGAGCTTGGTTTGACCATCAACATCAGGAAGACAATTGTCATGGTTCAGGATGTTGCCATACCACCATCTATCAACATTGACAATGTAATGCTGGAGGTTGTTGATAGCTTCACATAGCTAGGCTTCACAATCACCAGCAAGATTGCTTGTTTCTGTAATCAACAGGTGCATCGCAAAAGCTGCAGCTCTTATGTCCAAGCTGAGTAAGAGACTGTGGATCAACAGCAACATGATTGAGAACATCAAACTGTGAGTCAATCAAGCCTGTGTCCTCAGTGTACACCTCTATAGTAGTGAGACCTGGACAACAAATGCTGAACAGTTTCCACCATCGTTGTCTCTGACGTATCCTCAGTATCTCTTAGCAGGACAAGGTCACCAACACCGAGGTCCTGGAGCATGCTAATTCCATCAGCAAATGCTCATTGCTAAGCCAACGACGTCTGTGCGGCTTAGCCACGTTCATCAGATGTATGCCGGCCGTGTACCCAAAGAACTTCTGTACGGTGAACTGGCCACTGGGTCACGACCTCCTGGCATCCATACCTCCGCTACAAGGACACCTGCAAGCGAGTTATAAAGATGGTGGACATTGACATTGACAACTGGGAGACAGTTGCTGGAGGCCGGCTGTTTGGAAAGACATTGGAAGAAGCGAGCAGAAATGGAAAACTCAGCTGGCTGAGAAGAGGGCCAAGGAAAAATCAGATGCCAGTGAATTGTGCATCTTCTCAGTCCTCTGTTTTCTTCTGGAGCAAATGTGGCAGAGACTGCTAAGCCAAAGTGGGGCTCCTGAGCCACACAAGGCAATGCTTAAAACAGAGTTGACCACCACAGTGCAGACAATTGTCTCATGAGACAGAAGGCTGCCAATGATTGGTTTTGTATTGTACTAAATATTCTTTGAACGCTTGATCTGTAGGTTTACCCATTAACAATTCAACCAAGTTTCTTCTTATCAATTAATGCTCATCACTTCGAACCTTGCCTTACCTAAATTTAAAAGCTTGTTTTCTAACTTCCCGTTTTATCTCAAACCCAAAATCAAATTCAGTCATATAATGGTCACTATTTGCAACATGCTCCCTTACTATCAGATTGTTAACTAATTCTGTTTTGTTGCTTATCGCTAAACCCAATATGGCCCGTTCCCTTGTTTGTTCTAAAAATGGATTGCTCTAGGAACCTGAGCTGAATATATTCAAGAAATTCATTGACCACATAATTGGACTCCTTAGCGCCTGTTTTTTATATGCTACAAGTCCTGTTTTAGTTCCAAAATGCTATTCTCGATGCACGTACACTGCTGGTGCAAGTCAGCAGGCTGCCATTTTGGTGAGGGCATTAGCGTGGGCATAGAGACTGTCTGCTGCAAGTATGCACAGTAAAAAAATCAAGATGTCAATCTGATTGTAATGCTTATTTAATGCCAGCACTGCCATTTTGGAGCTCAATACACCTTTCCCCCAGATGTGGGTGCAGTAGCTTGCAATACACTTTGGACTATGTGATAGGGTAGGGGTGACACAATGCAGGACAGTTGTCGGAAGCGGGAGCAAAACAAAGGGAAGGAGGACTCTCAGCAGGACCCCATACTTGCCCAGGGTGTTCAGAGAGCATGCCTCCTACCTGAGCCTCAGCAAGAAACACTGTGTCAGATGTCTGTGCTTCAATAAGAAAATCTTCACTGGTACCTCATGCAGCATTGGACCAAGACAAGCAACAGCAAGGGCACTGGTGGAGAGGAAGTGGTGGGGAGAAGAATGCTGACATCCTGAGAGAGGACAGCAGATTCGTGCTCCATGGAACGACTGCCATTTGCCAGTGCGGTGCCTCAGCAATCCTAGCGACCTGATGGAGGGCAGTTTATTGGAACATTGTGATAGCCTGCAAGCTCCTTTGAACACTGTACTCCATAGCCTTGCTGGCCGATGCATTATCATTGTCCCCTGCCTTGGCTGCCAGTCACGTGTACCCGGTGTCTCACCATGTGTGGATTCCACTTCTATATTAACCTCTAAATTACACACAGCATCAGTATCTGAGCTGGTGGCTGTAAGAATGAGATCAAGTGATGGTTTTCTTCTTCATCATCATCTTCGTGCTCCTCCACCCCTTCTTCTTCCATCATTGCCTGGCCAGGTCAGTTCTTGGGTACCTGAAAGTAGAAAGGTACAAGGGTAGTTTGTGGTGAGGGGAGGGGTGGAAAGAAAAAGGTGCATGCTCACACCATCTGCAGCCTGTCATTCAGTGGATATTACAGAATGAGAGGGAAGTGGGATGTGAGAAGGCGAATGAAAGATAAGGGCACCATCATATTTGATGGTTTCAGTTCCATCACTTGCAACAATTTCAGCAATTGCCACTGTTCCCTCTGGTGATGTGCCAACTTGTTCTGCAAACAAGAGGGAATTGTGTTAGTGAGTGCCATGCGATCTGTTTGGCTAATGTGGCTGTCATGATTGAATACCTGGCAGTATATGCAAGCTATGAGATGTGGATGTGAGGCTTGCAGCAATGCCAAGTATTTGAAGGTGAGGTGAAGGTATGAATGTTATACATGAAAAATGATAGAGGTTGTTGATAATTGAGAGTTGGGAGTGTGGTTGATTGATCAAGGTCTGTGGCTAGTGATGCAGTTGGTGGGATATGGCGTTTGAAGATGACCTTGACCATTCATGTGAGGTTATTGAACTTCTTGCAGCACTGCATCCAGTTCCTCTGGGCTTGACTCCTGGCAATGGGCTCCATAGCTATCTAGTCCAACAAACTTCTGAGAGTTTGTCTAGAGGGCTTCCTGGCCCTCTGTGGATAGATGTCATCTCTTTTTCTCTGTGCCTCCAGTACAGAATCAGAAAACCTTGGAGTCCATTTTCTTCCCTTTTGCACCATAATTCACTCTTCCTCCATCTCAGATTCTCTCCCATAAACACTTCCAGCATTTTCTTCAACCAGAATGCACCTCCCCTGTAAGTAGTGCAGACTAATTTTAAGTGATACTGACATTGCACAATTTTGGGCCCCCTGCTGAGGTGCTGAGGTGTGCAGCCACTCAACAGTGTGGTTAGCACTGGCTGCACACTGTAATGATGCAAATTAGCAGGCAGCACAAAACTGGTGGGCTGTCTGCATTAGAAAGCATGGTGTGGGTACTGCATTGCAATATCCGCAGCCATTTTTGGGGGCAATCGAATTTTGCCCTCATTACCTTTGTTACTTGAGCTACTCTGTTTTTCCAAGTCTGTGAAAGCTAAAATCTCCCATTGAAAATGTAATGTTTTCAACATGATCTCTCTTCATCCCCTGCCCTATGTCACTACCAACATGATACCAGTAGACAATTCTACTAGGGACTTGCATCCTTTGCACTTTAATTCTATACATTGGGCAAAATTTTATGCTCTCCCGGGTGGGTTGGCAGGTGGATGGGGGGTGTAAAATTGAGCAGAAAGCCATGGGCGCTGTTCCCAGAGCATACCCACCCGCTCCCAACCCCACTGCAATTTTAAATGTGGCAGTGGAAATGTCAGGGTAGCCCACCCACCCTTGGGCCAACTGAGGCCATTTAATGGGCTCTTCCTGCCCCACTGCAGTTTTTTTCCATGGCTGGTGGAGGCCGGAGTCAAGTTTGAAGCCTGCCAGATCTCACTCCTTGGACTATTAGTTGGAAAGGGGTGGATGCTCCTTTATGGAGCCCCTGGGTTTCCCTAACCTATGTCCTGGTCCCCACCCACCTTTCCCCCTTTGCCAGGGCCTCGTAGCCTGTGCTTGCTAAAACTCCCCTACTTCTCTCAAGTTACCTCTCCATCCGATTCCATGTTCATTGCCTTCAGGGGACTGGATGCAGTACCAGCATTCCTGGTGGCACTGCTGGGACAAGCGGCCTGCAGGCCATTTGATTGCCTGGCAGCTCTCAAAGGCAGGACTTTCTCCCCTGATGGGTCTGGAAATCTCGCCCTGAGGCAATTAATGCCATTCTGTGCACTAAACGGCTGTGGGGCAACCCGGGCCGGCTCGCCACCTGGGGTGTTGGGGAGGGGAGCCCTGCCGAAATGTAAAATCCTGCCCATTGTATTTCTACTACCTGATCACTCTGGCTGAAATCCCTTCTTCTTATCACTATATTATTCTATCTTTTATCATTTGTGCTGCTCCACCACCTTTCTAATGTCACTGTCCTTAAGACCTTATTGCCTGGACTACTTACCTTCCAACCATGCCTAGCTTGTGGCCTGGTCTCTTTAAGCAAGTCTTTAAGCTAAATTTTTGCCTCTTGTAACTTGCTTTATTTCTTATGCTATGTATATTTTTGTGCAGAATGAAAACTAGGATAAATGTGGCCACATTACTCATAAGCTTTTCTGGTCTTTTTCCTCATACTTGTTGAATATCCTGAGGATTTCCCCTCCAACTGCCCTCCCGCCTATCCCATACCATTTCACATCTTTCCCACTGCCCTATTGATCCTTTTCTAAGGATATGGTTGGCTTGCTGGTTCAGGTGAAGACCACCTTACAGATACAGCTTTTACTAGCCCCAAAAATGGAATCCCAGAAATCTGAACTCCCTCCCCCGCCTTCTGCTTCATTTTCCCAGCCATTTGTTGACAATTCTAATCTTTATCATTTTGTGTAGTCCAACATGAGATACTGGGAGTAATCCAGAGACATCTATCCTGGAGATTCTGCTCCTTAACCTAGAATTTAACTGCATAAAATTCCTTTGAAAAAGCTCAAATTTGCTCCAATCTATGTTACTGGTTCTCACATGAACCATAACCTTTGGCTGCTTGACCTGCCATTTCAGAACCTGTTGTACTTGTTTCTTGATGGCCTGAATCTTTTGATCTCAAAAACAATGTACCATTCAGGATTCTAAATCACGCCCAGAAGCAAACTATCTAGCCCTTAACCATATAATTCCCTATAATCTCAGTTCGCCTATTCTTAATACCAGAGATGTTTCCCCCATGAGTAATCATTTGCTTTTCAGTGCCTAGTAGTCTCTCATGGTTATCCCTTTTCTATGCTCCCCTGTTGTGTATATCACTGGTACCTAAATAGGTATACCTATTAAAAAATCCAGCTTCAAAGATCATCCCCTTTTTACCCATATATGTTACTTCCTGCCCTGTCTGCTAATGATCACTGAGCCCCTTCCCAACTTCTCTACTCCTAGAAACTTTTAGAATGAATGTTGCAGAGCCCATCCAGTTGACTTTCAAGTTGTGCAGCTTTCTGCTTGAGGAATGCAACTTCATGAACTTCATACCCTGCATGGTATGCTAACCCAAACAGGACAACAACACACATCACTCCAGAATCTCTTTATACAATACAAACTCTTATTAATTTACTGCTCATCGAACTATTTTACTCTCCAAATTATATGTGTTAACATGTTTTGAAAGTACTTCTCTGTATTAAGCCTGGAGCTATTATTTGATTAAAAACTATCAGCTTAGATAAATAATTGTTTAAATAAACATTTTATGTTTTCTGGCCACCAACCGTTGTCACGTATAAATAGTTTTTTAGGTGGATGGGAAAACCTAGCTTGGGGTTTGTAATATGAAAAAGAAAGCAGCTGATTTATCCATTGACACTAAACACTGGTGATGACATCATACCCAGTGTCCTGGCATACAATTCACTGAATCACACTGTGTCCTATTGGCAAATCTGAGTGTTAGGGGAAAACCCCAGCACTTATTTGCTCTGAAATGCATATATCCTTGAATCTATCCAATAATCTGGTGATCTAAAGCTCGTAACTTGACTGTTCCCTAAGAAGTCTAGTCATAAATCACTCTCAACAGCTTTTTGGTTATCAATCTCTGACAAATCTTAACCACCAAATTATAATCAGCAAGCTAAAAAATAATGTTGAATCACCATGACATAACTGAATTACCTTTATAATCTGTTATTCATTCCATCAGTTAATTCTATCAGATAATTTGCTCAATGTTCAATTTTAAATGATGCTGTGATCCCATGAGGATAATTAACAATCAATAGTTTGTGACTTTATTATCTGGTTTCTTCTCTGATGATTTGGTAAGAAAGGGTGAATTAATTTACTCATTAGTTTGTACATAACCTTATGGGAAGCTGATGGTGTAAATGCTAAAATAGTATGTACTGCCTGATGTACAATTGTTGGGCTAGTCAAATCTGGGCATTATTCTCTCCTAGGCATAGGGTGGTAAGCCCCAGTGTATTCCTTGAAGAGTTATGGAGAGGGTGTTAAGGATTCAGAAGGAGCCCATGATAAATATTATTTTCAGGGTATCGATCCCAGTGTTCTTATCATACGCGCAGCAGAGTTTCGAATGAGCTGAAATTTATGAAAGTTAGAGACGGGAGGCTAACTGGGAGGAGAACAGTCTGGAGTCTGGAAGTGGTAGGGACATGCATGAGTATTTCAATGGCAGGTGGGATGAGCTAAAGGCAGAGGCAGGTGATGTTACAGAGGTGGAAGTAGAAAGTGGTGGAGAGGGTACAGGATTGGATCTCAGCTTCGGACAAGTAGGCTGAAGACATTGCGAGCAACCTGGTTTGATCTAAGACAGTGGCGTTGGAGGATGTTGGAGTCAGTCTTGAGGATTAGAGTTTGCAGTGGATGGGGAAGACGGCTTCAGCCTTCTGAATATTCCATTCTATTTTGTTGTGTCTCATCAAAGACTGATGTCGGACAATATAAAGGAAGTGGAGGAGTTAATGGAGGTAGTGCGGCAGAGCATGTTAAATGAAAATGATAGTGGGTAACTGCCTAAATTCTTGATGTTGGGACATTTACCCTGACATCCTCAGTTAGGCTTTTATTATATAATTCCTAAAAATATTTTTGTAATAAGGAAACCTTTTTCTAAAACGAAAACATTTGTAGAATTTAATTCTTACTGGGTTCCCCCAACCCCCCTCTTGAAAATGCTAGAAGTTCCCTGCAGTTTCGCTCCATAGTCCCCTCCCGGTCAACATGCTTTCGTGCAACACGTTGCGGCTGCGACCCAGTGAGTGAACCACATTCTGCTCCTACCAGGGGCGGGATCCGTGCATCTGCACAGATTCTGCAGTGTAATGACCGACTTTCACTTGCAATTTATCACAGGCGGGGAGGTGTGTGTTAGAAACGTCACACTATAAATACTGAAAATCTGGCTGGGGGTTGGGGGGGTGTGGTGGTGGGGGGGAAGTGCCTGCAATGAACAGTCCAGACTGCAGAGTCCCGGATTTTTCAGCCTATATCCGAAATAAAGCCACCGCAATTAAAGCCAATGATGAGAAGGCAGCAGGCGTCACCTTCAGCAGACACTGTGGGGAGACACGCTCCCTGAATCCTCTCCACCAGGCGTGGACATCTTACCGGGGAATCGCCTTAGATCTGAAGAGGTATTTGTGTACTCCAACGTTAAAACCTGTAGGGGTCTGGTATAAATTGCTGTTCGATGTTTTTTGACATGTTGCTTGCACTCAGTTTTTTTTTTCAATCTCTTATCCTGGGATTTCTTCATTTTTATCTGCGTTTTTTTTTGCTGAACTTTCTCTTTTTGTATCTCAATGTTAACAGCTTCACTGACATTTTAGAGTAGGTGCTGAGTGAGTGAAGACGGGTGTGTTTTGGAGATAATTGCAGCGGTTTTGTTCTCTATTGAATTATCAGATAGACCTCTCTATCCCCAAATACTGTGTGTGTGTTTCATGTACTTCCGTATTCACACCCCTAGTGTATTGAACAAATAGTGTAGTGGCGAGTGTCAGGGGACTGCCTTTGACCTGTTTAACAACCTTCTCTCTCTCTCTCTCTCTGGACAGTTTGGTTGGATTACAGAAAGGTCTTGCACACAGAACGTCCGGATGGAACCTGCTTGATTCGGGATTGACTGAGGCAGAAAAAAGCCAATAAGCAACCGGCAGACGTTGCAAAGTTTAAGTGTCCCACAACTTGGGCCCGAGCACCATCGGAGTGACGAGAATGGAGATGGCACCAAGTGGGACAGCGGCGATTGCCCATTGCCGAGCAAACTAACGCGCTTTCGAGGTTGACCTTGAGTTCTAGGGAAGAGTCACATTTTGGTTCTCAGGAGTCCACCACCTTCAAATCCGCCCCACCTCCCACCCCACTTTTTAAAAAAACTCAGTATTAAATCCCTGGAGCAATGTGCACCGAGGGTTTCCAGTACCGAGCTCTGTTTGAGTACAAGAAGGAGAGAGAAGAGGACATCAACTTATTGCCGGGTGACGTTCTGACCGTTAGCAAGTCGGTGCTGTTGACGGCGAATTATCAAGAGGGAGATGAGAAGAATCCCAAAGGGTGGCTAAATGGTGTTAACGAGAGAAACAAAGAGAAGGGAGACTTCCCTGGGACCTATGTTGAGTTTGTTGGACCGGTTCGAATTGTGCCTCCAACTCCCAAGCCAAGACCAAGACCAGTACCTCCCACCCCAGCGGCCAGCTCAGCTCCCACTAATGGTATGTGCTCCTCAAACACCTCGCTCGACTGTTTATTAAACTTTAGAATATTGAAATAGTGTATGGTCCCTAATGGAATTGGCAGCAACAGTTTTGACCCATTAGCCATCGGTGTATGACACTTTGCTGAGAACGAAATGGACGAAATTTGTGCTATTTTGAATATTTAGTAGGTAAAAGGTAGAAAAAAGTCACTAGTTACAATGTTGAGAGATGGTATGAAATTCAATGATGAAAATAAGTCTAGAAGGGCGGAGCTAATTTATGATTTTCACCCTTTGTTTTTCAAAAATGAAGATGAATTCAGCGCTCCTGCCTCACTAACCTCGCCAAATGTTCTTGACTTTTTGATTTGGGTCAGTTTAACGGGTATCTAGGTAATTCATGAATTGAAGTTTTAAAATGGATTGATACATTGTACTAATATTCTAAAATACACTATTCTGATCTTAAACACGATCACATTTTACTCTGACCTTGTTTAAAAATGTTTTTGATAAACAGGTTTGAAAGTACTGGATTAAGTCTCAATATTCTGTCATCAAATTATTGTACTTCTATATTTTCCTATCCATTTTAGGTTCCACCGTGCAGACTGCATATATTACTTTTAAGGTATTCTATCAGATAGAAAACTGCAGCTTAACAGTGAACATATCCAGCTGCCTCACCAATTTCCAATTATTTACCTGAGGAAAATACCAAATCTATTTAGGTGGTTCAAAGAAAAATCTCTAACTACCTGCATTGATATTGGGCTATGTTAATATAATTTGGAAGAAGATTGAATTATTGTATGCTGTGTAAAAAGGGCACTGTTTGCTCTAAGGACATGTTGTTCTTCAAAAAAGCAAAATTCAAATTATACACTATAAATCCATTCAAGCATTCGTCATTTCGTTAAAGCATTAGCAATGACTTACCGTTTTTCAAAACTGAGAGAACTCCACTTGGATGGAACCATTAAATAATTGTGGCACTGGTTGAGAGTGCCATAATTTAACTCAGAGTGCTCTTGTTATATGTTGCAGATTTTGAGACATTTGTGCAAAGTTCAATAAATCATAATGTTGCTGCAGTTCCCACTGTGCAACCAAACCAGAGCACCAACGCATTTTCCAGGTCTTCTTATCTTTTGGTTTCTATTACAGGACAACACAAATGTTTTTAATATTTTTTGAAAAGGCATCAAAGTTAAAATCCAGGCTCTTTAATTTAAAAACTGGAATTAAGTTTGAATTAACATAAAACAATTACAGAGTTTCAGGTTTAAAACTGCTGGGAGACAGGTACAAAACCAGATAGTTCCTGTCAAGGGTAAGATGCAAGGAAGTACTGAAAATATTTCTGATAGCTTTTGTTTAGTATGTCTGTGCTGATCTTTTCTCATTGAAGGATATCATCCTCAGTTCAAACAACTTTGACGCAAAAGCAGTTTTTCGTTTGCAAGTCCCATTTTTCTTGTTATAACCTTTTCAGTAGCAGTTGGTTGTAGGTCAGATTAAATCAATTGCAGGTGTAATCATCCAACATTGGGTTATGATACCAGGCTGTTATTTAAGTAAGGATGAGGCATTAAACAAGCAAAATTTATTAATGTTGTATTTTACACCTGTTATCATTTGTAACATGTTTTGAGGTCTCAGCTGCAAAACATATATGTTATATAAAATGGTCAGTTGATCATAACAAAAAGATCTATAGTTTCAGGGAGTTATTGAATAGCCCTTTGGGAGAACGTGCTGGATTAGGTGAGCAGGCTAGCATGGTGGAACTGAGTTGTGGTAACACAGATGACTTGCATGTGAAACAAATTAAATGTAGCGAGCTGTCGATAGTGGCTATGCTTTTTATTGGAACTACGTAAAGTTAAACTGCTGTGAAAAATTTTATTAACTTTATGCCATAATCGCCATGTCACCATTGCAATAAATGCCTTGTGTTTTCAATAAAAGCAAGTGTTTTTTATTGTGAACTAAAAGCTGCAGTAGCAGTATTTTAGAAGCATTTATCTGCAGAGTGCTGATAAGTGCAGTACATGGTAGAAATTTCAAATATCTTTCTGAAATCGATAAAACGTATCATCTGCTTCGTGAGTTAGTGCCTAAGATATGAGGGCAGCAAGAGCTCATGTATGAAACTCTTCTAGAAACAGATTCTAGAAACTTTCCAATTTCAGAAGGTTGCTGCTAATTTATGAGGTGATTAAGTAGAGATTTGTAGAGGATATTTTGATCAATATGTTATACAAAAGAGGAAGGCCCTTTTTGAGGATTACAGTACCTCATGAAAAAAAATTGGGCTTATTAAAAATGCAGAAAGATGTTTGAAACCACAATTCTGAATATATGATTAGCTTGGACTTGCGCTAAAGATAGTGCTGCATACTGCATTGAGCCCAGAAGCCTGAATGTATAACAGCCATTACACATGAAAAATGGAGGTGCTTGTGCTTCGGACATGGCATAATAGCAGGTTTTTTTTAAATGGTGCCACATTCTTTATAATTATTTATATAAGACCTTGCTCATACGCTGATAAGCATTTATATAAGACCTTGCTTATACACCGAAGAAGCATTCTACCTGGTTGAACTCAAATACAATTGAAGACACAAAATAAACAACTAGATGAGGGAAGGTTCGTTCTGTTGAAATACACTGCACTGGTTTTTTTTTAAAGAGAAAATGGAAATGTTACATTTCTGGCTTAACAGTTTGAAGAAAATAAAGTTGGAAATCAAGATTTTTAAATGCCAGAGAAGATACACTTTCCTGATACATTTATAAGCAATTGTTTATAAGAATTAAACATATTACTCAAAACTTCTCTGTTAGCTCAGAGCTGACCTTTTGCATGCAATTTAATTTTAGAATACACGAACCTCATTAAAAAATCAGAAATAATAAATTACATTTTTATTTTGTATATTTCATCTATTGAAGCTTGCAGACTGTTCTTGATTACCAAATATTCCTTTTAGTTAAAAAAAAGATACCCTATTTTTCTAATGAGAAACAAAACTGAAAATATTGACATGTATTGTTCCAGTTAGTATCATTTCAGCACCTTTTTATTGTTTGGATTTTTGAATTCTGAGGCATAAACTCGATTCAAGAGAGGGGTTTGCATCGACCATTGGGCTTTTGCGTTGGTCAATAAAGCTGAACTGAAGACAGTGCAAACGCTTTTCATTCAACATCATGGGAACCTTGCGTTTTTAGTACAAAAGGGCTTTGAGGAAGCAGTGAAATAAGGACTAGAGCATTTTTAAAATTGGACTGTGTGCTGTTAATAAAAGAGAATTATATGTTTACCTATTGATTAGGAAGTGGGAAATGTTATCATTTTGAGTGCTGTGCATTAGGGTTACATCTTCTACACTAATCAATTGAGTGGATTTCTTTTCCACTTCAGCAGGCAGTTTGAAACAGTGTTTGCGAGTGAGTATGTGTGCATGCATGTTTCTGTGTGAGTTGTGTGTGTGTTAGTGTGTGTGTGTGTGTGTGTGCGTGTGTACACGAGTGTTTGTGTGTTTTGTTTAGCAGAAATAATGTCTCTTCTGTAGCTATTTTCTTCCAATTTGAAAGCTGCAGAGTCATTTTTGTTTGAGACATGTAGGTGTTGACAGCAAGTTAAAAGATATTTTTTAGTAAAAATGGTTGTAACAGGATTCCTTATAGTAATTGTATTTGAGTGTTTCTACATTGTTTGCTTTTTGCAGAAGGCTCTCCGCTATGTTAATTTTCTGTAAATCCAAATGGCTCATTGATTTTAACAACTTTTAGGTCACTCACTTATCTGAAGGGAAATGTTTTTTCTAATTAATATTATTGATTATTCGGAACAAGATTTGAAACTGCTTTGAATTTGACACAATTCAAATTAAATAATTCAAAATATGCCAAATGCTGTTTAATTTGAGATATTTTTTGCTCTATCTACCCGTTCCAAGTTGAGTATAGAAGTTTATAACACCTAGTTTATATAACTGATCGCATCATTGTAAAGCCTGAATTAATTGATTCTTTTGATAAACCCACAATTACTTTAAATGCTTTCTGTATTTTATTAGAAATGCTTGCCAGTGGTTGTGCAGTCGATTTAAGAATAACACAATCTAAAACCTCCAATATAGTATAGGTCAACACAGTCTTGCTTTCACTTTATATGAATGCTTTTGTGAAAATAAAGCTGATAGGGTGCAGCAGTTAAATGACTTCAGTTGATTTTCTTGAGCAATAAAGGCACTAGCTAAAATGTTATTTCTTCCCATAAACGAGACTACAAGTGCATAAGTGAAATACATGCCAGCAGGACATGGGCTTTAGTCAATGTCTAAACTTGAGGAAAAGTTATGATCCACTTCTATTTCTCACTTGTGAGTTATATGGGCAAAATTTTAACCCACTAAAAACCCATCCACTTGCACAGAGTTAAAATTGGGTCCATAGTAGCAGCTTCACCTTTAGCAATAATTTACATCCCATTGCTTTGTATTTTGCAAGACTATTACTTGGCTTAGTTTTTGATTTTCTTTCATGTTTGATAGTGTGTATTGTAGCATATAAAGCACGAAGTACTTGACTGTCAAGGAGAACTTAAAAAAGTTGACAGAATGTAATATGCTGCCAGGTATCTATCTGTCAATGTTGCACTGAGGCGGCTGCTAGGAAGCAAAGAACATAAATGTGAAATCTGAGGGGAAGAAAGAACCAGAATGATCTGGGAGAGTGGAAGTAGAGCACCAGATTAACTGGGTTGGAGAAGGAGAAAAGTACCAGATTTAATTAATGGGGAAGAGATAAAAGAGTTCTAGTATTAATTGGGGTGACGGGGGTTGCGTGGGGGTAGAGACTAGAGGTGTTCAGTGTCACAGTAAGAGGGTGAAGAGTTGAATGGAGTACAGTGAGTTGAATTTTCGTTTTGAGGTTGGGACCCCAACGTTGGGATCATTTCTGGGTGCCGACCCATACCACGTGCTGCCTGCCGTAATTTCCAAGAAGCCGGTCAATTAGTGGCCAGATGGCACGCTTGCTGTTCAGTTAAGGATGGTGGACAATAGGAGGCCCTCCATCACTGAAAAATCAGCAGTCCTAAAGTCAGGGGTCAACACTGCCAGTGTAGGTAGGTGAAAGAGAGGGTGCCTCAGGATGGAGACACTCACTGAAGAATCTTCAAAATGTTAATTACAGCTGTCAGATCATTATTGTGGAGAGGAAAACCCATCCATAGGGCATGGCCACAGCTGTAACTCTATGGGTATCGCGTGGGTGGTGCAGGGGGTTACCTTTAATGATGGAGTGCAGTACCACCCCATCCCACCCCCTGCCCCCACCACCCCATCTAGCACGGGCAGCCTTTGTCCATTAATCGGCTGAGTTATGGCCTCAGCATGTTGACTGGAAAATGAATTTTCTGCCCTTAACTTTTGGCTTTCCCCTTCAAAGTTTTGAGAACTTCTGATTTTATCCCTCCAATACAGGTGTAGGAATGTTATGTATACCTGCTGCTTAAATTACAAATTCTGTGTGGCTACTTGTTTTTACATGTCAGACTGTTCTGAAATTGTGTGTTCTTTGGAGAATGCGGCGGCTTTTTTTTCCCTTGAAGCTGTAAGATCAAAAACAAAAGAGGGAGTGTGATGCATGTCAGGTGAATTCTTCAAGTGAAATACAGTAAGTTGAGAGGGGAAGTGAAGAGGAAAATAAGACTGGCAAAGAGAGAGTATGAGAATGGCAGTTAAAATAAAAGGGAACCTAAAAATCTTCTACCGACATGTAAATATTAAACAGATAGTAAGAGACAAACAAGGTAGGGCCTATTAGGAACAAAAAGATTGTTAGACGCTTAGAGGCACAAGGCAAGGCTGAAATACTTAATGAGTTCTTTGCATCCATGTTTACTAAGGAAGAGCATACTGACAAAATATCAGTGGAAGAAGAAATGGTACAGGTATTGCATGGAGTGAACATTGATAGGCAGGATTTACTAGAAAGGCTAGCTATGCTTAGAGTGGACAAGTTGTTTGGTCTGGATGACTTGCGTTCCAGGTTATAAGTGAAGTGGGGGAGGAGATAGTGGTAGGGCTTGCCATTATCTTCGAAACTGCCCTAGACACGGGAGAGGTACCAGAGAATCGGAAAGTGGCAAATGTGGCACCATTATTCAAGAAAGGGTGTAAGGACATTCATAGCAACTGTAGGCCAGACAGATCCACATCAGTAGCGGGTATGGTTTTATAAACAATCAGCAGGGAAAAATACCAACAGGCATTTGGAGAAGTTTGAATTAATTAAGGAGAGAAGCACAGACCTGTAAAGGGCAGATCATGCTTGACTAATTGATTTTTTTGATGAACATAGAAGGGAATGCAGTGAATGTTGTTTATATGGATTTTAAGAAACGTTTGGCAAAGTATTATCCAAAATATTGGTTAACAAAATTGAGGCTCGTGGAATAGAAGGGTCAATGTAAGCTTGGATAAAAAAATTGGCTTAACGACAAAAAACAGTGGGTCATGATAAGTATTATATATATATTATATACAGTTTATATATATATATATACATATATATATGTATATTATATTATATATATATAAATTACTTGGATATTGAAATACAGAGTAAAATATCAAAATTTGCCAATGTTACCATACTTGCAGGTTTGACAAGCATCAAAGATGATGCCAATCGACTGCAAGAGGACATAGACAGGCTAGCAGAATGGACATACAACCGACAGATGGAATTTAATATAGAGAAGTGTGAGGTGATGTATTTTGGCAGAAGGGCTTGGGAAAGGCAATATAGACTTAATGACACAGGTCTTGGCAGGGTGGACGTGGAATGGATGTTTACCCTTGTCAGAGAATCTAGAGCTAAGAGTCACTATTTAAAAATAAGGGGCTGCCCATTTAAGGCAGAAATTAGGAGAATTTTTTTTCCCTCAGAGGGTCATGGTCTTTGGAACTCTCTTCCTCAAAAGGCAGTGGAAGCAGAGTCTTTGGAGATTTTTAAGGCAGAGCTAGATAAATTCTTGATAAACAAAGGGGTGAAAGGTTATCGGGGGTAGGTGGGAATGTGGAGTTGAGGTTACAATCAAATCAGATCCTTTTGAATGGTGGAGCAGGCTCGAAGGGCCGAGTGGCCTTCTCCTGCTCCTAATTTGTACGTTTGTATGATTGGGCTTACAGTCTGTCTGCCCACCATTCTTCATTGGATGGCAGATTCAGAGGCATCCAGCTACTTTCCAGAAGAATGTATGGGTGGGCATTGTTGCCAGTAAGTGCGAGGTCAGGACGCGGAAATGGTCCGACCCCTCCATTACTTTCAAAGGGACAGGATTCTGTCCTATGATTGCTAGTTCTCTAGTTTGTACACCCCAGCAGCAAGGCTCCAGGGAGGCACTGAAAGATGTTGGAAAATAATTTCCCTGCACATTACAGATGTGTAATAAAAAAGGTCCCCTTTTTCTAATTAATTCTGAGCATGTTTGTAAAGTGGCGCCTGTGCCTTGGAGAAAGGTCTACCTGGGGTCGGAATAGAAATGTTATTAACAGATTAACACTCTGACATTTACAGGAATTTTTATGTTTTACAAGGAATTAAGTCCAACATGGACTCCGAGAGAGAAAAAAAAATTGCAAGTCTGGTGCAACACTTATTTTCTATCCAGTTGCAAGATAGTTGCCATATGCTCGCAGAATATAAAATAGGATTGAGTATTGTGTGCTTTACTCACAATACAACCTAAATGTCAGAACATGCTTAATAGATTGTGCATTGAATTTTTCCACCTCCCTTTGACTACAAATAGATGGCGGGTAAGAACTTCAACTCATTTCTGCATCTGACATATGAAACATAATTCTCATTTCAAAGCTTCTGTCTTGCTTTACTTGTGTGTTTCCATATAAACAATCATCAGGCAATGATCATAAGCTTTGTAAGAAAGTACACAAGGATGAAACCAGCTCACAAGCTGGGAGCACAATAACAAATGGAAATGAAGGATCATAACTGGAGGTTGTATAGAAGTTCACTTTCTAATTTCTTTGGGAGAAACGTGCCCAAATTACAAATAGGGGCAAGTAATTTGTTATTGCTCAGATGCACTTCTTCTTCTTGCGAATGACATCTTGCAGCTTTTTGACTCTCGGTCCAAGTTGGACAGCCAAGTCACAGCACAGTGATGGATTGCATTGAATTGTGCTGCAAATTTTTGTAGACCACATTCACAATGTGGCGAACAGTCTGATCAGGATGACCACAGACGCAGGCTGGGCTGTCCTTGAAATTCCATTTGTGGAGGATGTGTGATGTTTTTCCATCGAATATGTGGCTTCTGTTGAGTTTTCAAGGAAGGTCGAACCCTGGAGGTTCTACTGTTAGATCACTGACCAGATCTTTGTTTAGCAGCTCAACTGTGCTGCTCAGGTCCATTCAGATTCACTTCTACTGCCTCCTGGATTGTTTTAGAAAACGGTGGTATTCAGAAACCAAATCATGCTGCACTATGAAGTATAAAGATTCACAGGATTTATCTAGGATGTCGCAACGTGCCAAATTGCTTGGTCTCCTCATAATTAACCCGCTCATCAGGGCATGGCTGCAATGTTCGTTGGGAAAAACATACTAAATGGAGCAAATATGTACTAAGTGCAACCTTGTTTTCAGAGGAAAGATGTTGCTTTCCTCTCACATGGTCAAAAGTAGGGGTCACTAAGCCCCTTCATTACCACCTTTTTTATAATGGCATTTGAATGAAGCACTTGTCAGTTATTGTAGCTATATTTGTTTTCTTATTCTGCAATTATTTTGTGTCAGGACTGGTTTTACCTGGTGCCACTGCTGTGAATAAAGAGCTGAAATAAGAAACAGTATTGGTATTTTTGTGCACAAAATTTGATTAACGAGACTGTTATCATCCTTGGAAGAACTTTCTTTCTGACATCAGATTCAGAGCATTTTGTGATAAGGATCGGAGACGTCTTGATTCGTCTAGTCGTAAAATCTGACTCTCGTAGACTTTATGAAATTTAACCCCAACTATCTCATGCAAGTAACGTAGGCAGTTAATACGCTATAGCGCCATCAAGAGATTCAGGTTACATTGTAAACAGTAAGAGATGTTCAAATAATTAAAGATCTTCTGGATCATCGAACTGTGTTACTGCCTGAACTCCATTTCAGTCAAGTGGATATGTGCTGTAATATGTTGAAGATGAGTTTTTCTTCAGGTGCAGGTAACTGGAATGCTGACAATATGAATCCAAATCAGAAACCCCTAATGAAATGTTTTATTTTTAATTTTGGAGGTGTACAATATATTGACTTTTAAATAGTAACTTGCAGTGCTTAGTAACTGGTTCTGCCGTATGCCCAAACTGATATTTGTCTGTATGTTGACTATCTTGGCACATTTAAGCTGCTGTTAGGGAACTGTGGGCACAACATGGTTGATAATAATGACAACTTGCCTGCTTTTTTTTAATGGAGGCAATCTGTCTGTGTTGGCTAGGCATTGGGCAAAATTCTAATTTTCTCACCTGCATTAGAATAATTCAAATTCCAAGTTTTGTTTCATCTTTATAATTTTTAAAGTAATGTCTTTTTTATTGCATGTGTTTGTTGTGCTTGTAGGAACCTGTTACTTAAATCCCTGTATTGTGAAAAAGATGAGAGTTGGTTTGCTGCTACAGTGGTAATTTCATAAGTTGCATATTGCACGTGTTTGCTACATTTATCATAGACAAAACATTAAAACATTTTAATGAAGCACTTGTCAGTTATTGTAGCTGTATAATTCTTCTTGATTAACTCCCAGAAATGTTTCAGTTACTTTTACCTAAAGAAATGCTGGAAAATATTTTCTTCATATTTCTTAGGAAGTTGAAGCCGTTCCGTTTAAAAAATAAGGTTAAGACAGCATCACAGTATGGAAGAATTTTGGCTTTTTCTCACAATCCCCTATATTCAAGTGTTCCTAATATTTCCTATATTGTAGCTGTGGAAAAAAATTGAGTAATTGGGAAGAGCAGAGGGATATTTGAGGGACACCATATCACCTATGGAACGCTGCATCAGCAATGGAATAGTCTGTAACAATGAACAAAAATGCAATTACGTAGCATCTTTTATGACCTTACAGTGCCCTAGAGCTCGTTACAGCACTTTATGTTTTTCTTACTTTTACTTTACTTTGAAGTAAATGTTTTACCCAGAGGGTGGTGACGGTCTGGAATACGCTGCCTGGGAGGGTGGTGGAGGTGGGTTGCCTCACATCCTTTAAAAAGTACCTGGATGAGCAGTTGGCACGTCATAACATTCAAGGATATGGGCCAAGTGCTGGTAAATGGGATTAGGTAGGTAGGTCAGGTGTTTCTCTCGTGTCGGTGCAGACTCGATGGGCCGAAGGGCCTCTTCTGCACTGTGATTCTGTGAAGTGTGGTCACTTGTAATGTTGAGAAATTTGGCAGCCAGTTTGTGCACAGCAAGGGCACACAACTTACAGCAAAAGTATGACCAGATAATTTATTATTGTTGATATGAGGGGTAAATATTGGCCTGGACACCAGGAGAATGTCTTCAAATAGTGTTGTGGGATGGAATCCCAGCTAAACATCCCATCCAAAAGACAGCCCCTTCCATCTCACTCAGTGCTGCACTGAATTGTCAACCTTGATTAATACTTAATTCTCTGCAGTGGGGCTGAACTCTATCCTTGACCTTGTGACTCGCAAGGGGATAGTGCTACCCACTGAGTCAAGATTGACATTGAAAGTGCCCTTAAAAATCAGCAACAATTGGAGGTTATATCTCAAGCATGCTAGCTGTTACTATTTAAAGGGATACTGCTTAGAATCAGGGAGATAAGGAGAGCGGAATGTGCCTAGCCTATTACTACCTCTGTATCTCCTGAAGTTTGAAGCTGGCTATAATTTTCTCCTCTGAAACCTTTGTTGTTTATTATTACAAGTCACAAAAACTATAACTTCAAACTCATACATTCTTAACTATTGCCATTTTACATACACCACAACTGGAAACTGTATGTTCAAAGACATTGCTTCCCCAAAATTATTTTACCATGCTAAGGGAACTAAAGCAAATCTTTCAAGTGTTATTTTGTTATTTTAAGGATTCTTCATGGTTTTTGCCTTGATTGGTACAGATGTAAAAAATTATGAAATTGAGATTTCTTGAAATTGTTTTCTTCCTTCATACACATAATTTTAAAATTAATGCATTAGACTTTTTCCTTGTGATTTAATGAATATTGCAAGACCGGGGAATAAGGGGTAAATAAATCTGACTGAACTTCAGGACCGAACTTCAGCACTGAACTAGATTGTCTGACATCCTCGACTGAACAGAAGTAATTACTTCGCACGCATGGCCATTGGCTTCTAATGAATGATGAACAATGAACACCTCGGGGCTGGTAAGAGCTAAAGCACAAACCAGCAAAGCTCTGCAGATAAAAATACAGCTGATTAATATTTGTTTGCTCAAACAACTTAGTAAACCAGCACCCTATCAAAAAAATACGAAGGCTTTTGAAGGCAATGCACTCAGAAGCGTTCACAAGATTTTGAAATGATCATACTCTTCCGAAATGACAGATTGATTACTGGCTGTTACTTCACCTTAACTGATATTAATTTTGTATTTGGAATAAACACATGGTTGTAATTATCACTTGATGATCTCATTTAAATATTCCTAATAGCATGATAAAACACCTAATTTAATGTGATTCATAAAATGAAGGGCTGTTGATTCAATTAAAATTCTGGACTTTAAATTGCCAAAATAGTTCTCTTTGGTTCAAGGGCACTTCTGCCAAACTTCTAGCCAGCCAGACCATGGGCTGGATTTTATGCTAAAAAGTCGAGGTGTTGGTGGGGAGCCTACCCATCACCCAAGTGGCTGCCCTGCAGCAATTTAACACAGGAAGCAGTGTCAATTGCTTTAAGATGAGACCTCCACCTCTATCTCTGGAGGAAGACCTGACTTAGAGAGTTGCTGGCCAATCGAATGGCCAGCAGCTCTCTATCCAGTCAGGAGCGGTGGCCACTACTGGGAATTCGGGCAGTCCTGACGAAGAGGAGCCCGGATTTGGAGGTAGATCCAGGGTATTGTCGGGGCCAGGCGGGCTGGTCGGGGTGAGGGAGGGTGGGGGGGCTTGGTTTGAGAGGGTAAAGGGAATGTGCCTCCGATGGGTCCAAGGGAGGTTCCCCCACCAACTTGCTTAACACTGAACCCGTATGGGACTGGATGATACCATTAATTGGCCACATAAGGGCCTCAATAGGCCTAAGAGCCATCCAATGACACTTTCACCCTCCCCATAAAATTTTAAACAGGTCAGTGGCAGGCGGGTCGGTGACGGGAAGATGACCCACTGCATTTTATGAGCCCATAAATACTATACAGAACCATTTGCTAGGTATAGAATAGTCAGTTACTTAGTAAATTAGAAGGAAAATTATATTCAATATTGCTTCAAATGTGCCTATGAGTTCCTTTTCTCAAAAGAGCCAACTTTGAGAGCCTCGTCAAAGGCCCTCATACGGACGCAATGAGCAGAAAATTATAATGGAGATTAATTTGATCTCAGGGCCTGACCAGTGTTGTGGGCAGGGCAGAATGCTATCCTGACGTTCTTAAAATTAGCACAAGGCATCATGGAAACTTGAGTTGCGCTGGACATAATTTTCCCTTGAAATTCCACAGTCTTTTTGTGCCCATTTTTCTGATTTTGGGTAAATAGCACTGAACACAACAAAACAACTTACTGAAAGAAACAGGCCCATTTATTTTATGAGACTCAGTGGACTAGTAACCTACAATTCAGTTCATGAGCTCGAAACCCAATATTGAAAATTGTGAAACTGAATTTAATAAATTTATGGGCTAGCACCAAAAATTGCCCATGAAAACTCCTGGATTGTTGTAAAAGCTCGACTGGTTCAGGCATGTTCTTCAAGGATCACCCCTATCTGGTCACATGTAACTCCAATCCAACATTTGTTGACTCTATACACTCTCAGGAGAACCACAAATGGGCAATGAATGTTGTTGTATCATTATTGTCCACACATCAAGAATGAGTAAAAAGGATTTGGAATAACCCCGGTGACGAAATCTTTCTTCAATGTGCCACTTCTTCCAAGAAATCTATAAATGTTCACATAATTAAATGTGTGAGCTTGACTACAATTTTCTTTTTTTTTTGTTTATTCGATCATGGGATGTGGCCACCAGCAAGACTAGCATTTGCTGCCCATCCCGAATTGCCCTTGAACTAAGGGGCTTGCTAGGCCCACTATATTGCTGTGGGCCTGGAGTCAGATGTAGGCCAGACCAAGATAACAATGGCAGATTTCCATTCCCTAAAGTGTAGGTTTACAACAATTGGTGATGGTTACATGGTCACCACTACAGAGATTAACAGCTGCCATTGTGGGATTTGAACCCACGCCCCCAGAGCATTAGTGTGGGCCTCTGGATTACTAGCCTAGTGATATTACCACTATACATCGCCTCCTGGATTCATGGGGTTTCATTATGGAATTCCAGAATTTATTCTTCATATATTTTATGATTTGAAGCTTACTGGCAAAGAGTCCTGGAAGCTGGTTTCAAAATGGATTTGGATATGGACTTGAAAAATGAAAGATTTTCTATGGGGCTATGGGGAAACAGCAGGGGACTCGAACAAATTGAATAGCTCCTTCAAAGAGCTGGCAAAGGCTCAGGAGGCTGAGTGACCTCCTCCTGTGCTGTATGGCTCTAAGATGGCTAAATTCTTAATATCTCCTTTTATTACCTCACGCACTGTTCATTCCTTGATCTGTTTCTCAGTTGTTTCTTGTATGCCAGGCTAGGGATCTCCTTGCTCACCTATTTGGACCATATTAATTTACCATATGACACCATGTTAAGAATGCTTAAATCAGCCATGATCTCAATGAATGGCGGAGCAGGCTCGAAGGGCCGAGTGACCTACTCCTGCTCCTAATCCGTAAGTTCGTATGTGAATTATATTAGCTCAAAACTGCTGTATAAGGATTCTGCCATTGGCATTTTTCACACACGGCTTAAGATTGCAGTCAGAATTTCCACACAGCTATTAGCAAAGGCCTTTGAATCAGTTGAGCAATTCAGTTGATGTGAACAGGTGAGCATGGAGTACTCTGCTATGCAGAACGAGGATTGGCTGGGAAACATTTATAAAAAATTGAGCCAAAGGTGAGTCAGCAGTGCAAAAAGTTAGATTCTTTGCTATATATTTCAATGGAACATTAAAAATTATTTCACCACTTATTCTACCTGTTTTGAGTCATATAACTCATAATTGGTGGAAGGATTTAATCTTTGCTGCAGTCGTATGTGTGCCAAACCCAACTATGATTTTTGGAAACCGATCAACATTCTTGAACAAGTAGTTTGTTTTGATTGTTGCCTTCCACTGATATGCTTATCCGAGATTGTCTGCTACATCATTTGACACTGTAATGGTGAAGTAATAGTGGCTAGCTGCTGAATACTGCCTTTGTGCAGCTTTGTAAAACCTAAGTATGCTTTGGCACAATTCATTGCTGTGTGAGATACTACTGAAGCCAGCTGAGGTTTGATAGCTACAACTGTCACCAAAGTGAAAGGAGAGCTTGTGTGTGCACTTCAGTATAATTTTTTGGTTGAGCAAAATTAATCTTTGTTTCCTGTCCCAGGGTGTGAACAAAAATGGCAAGAAATTGGGTCTTTTTTTTTGCACATTGAGTTATCTAAGAGCCACAAAATGGGGTGTTTGGTGCACGGGCATACTTGTGGGGAAAATCATATCAGACACCATATTGGTGAGTATGTTAATAAGTGGATTGATCATCTGATGGAGTATTCAGAGGATGCAGATCATGACGTCAATCAGCATATAATAACGTTGTGATGTCAACGATGTCACTTTGGACTTCAAGGTCCAGTTTCTCTTAATCTCTCACAGCTGAGCCTTTGATTCTACAAGTATTTGACGCTTTCCATCATTGTTTAAAGTTGCCCGAGTCTACAGGGCATGGTATTGCAGGTGCTGAAGGAGTTTGCTGACTTCAAGACATCTGCACAAACCGGTGGCTTCCAGTTATGGGTGCACTAGTAGGCATTCCTCTTGAAGTACAGTGGAACTTGGCGAATGAATGAGGCTATGCAAAACAGGTCAGGCTGCTGGAAAGGTAGAAGGAGAAGAGCTCTCAGCGGAAGGCTGTATCTAGCCTGGGTGTTCAAAGAGCAGGTGGTCTACTTGAACCTCAGTGAGGAGCGACGTATGACATGTTTGCACTTCAACAAGAACATTCTCACTGAAACCTGCCACCTGCTGTAACCACAACTGAAACCTCAGACAGTACAAGGACTGCATTGTCAGTGGCTGTGAAGGCGAACACAACGATGAACTTCTATGTGTCAGCCTGCTTCCAGGCTGAAATATTCACAGCATCTTGCAGTTCATCTTGCATCTTACATCCACTATGATGTAAGGGAGGTCACTGAGGTTCTCTACTTAATGAGAACTAATTACATTTAATCCTCTCTTGCCAGAGAGAAACAGAGTGAGCTTGTGTCCTTGCTAACATTGCAGGCTTCCCCATGATGCAGGCTACCATTGACTGCACACATGTCGTTTTGCAGGCTCCGCATGTCAACTCTTCCATATACAGAACCAAAAGGGATTTCACTTCCTCAATGCCCAACTGGAGTGTGACCAATCACAGTATACCATGCAGGTCAATGATCAGTATCTTGGCAGCAGTCATGAGACCTTCATTTTCCTCCTGTCCAATGTGCTAGCTGCATTTGAGCCAGCAGAGCAAACCAGAGGGTGGCTATGAGATGACGAGGGCGATCATTTGATGACATGACTCACGATTCCAGTGCACAACCCGTGCACAGCATGCATACAGTGAAAGCCATGCTGGCACACGAAACTTGACAGAGCAGACCGTTGGCATGTTGAAACTGTGGTTTGGATTTCATGGTTAGTGGCAAAGCGGCAGGGTTTCCCATTGACCTTGAAGAAAGCTGCCCACAAAGATCTGAGATCTAACTTGTGTTGTGGATTTTCCCTTTCCCAATGTCAGTTTAAATCTGACACCAAGTCAAGGGATCTCCAGATGTCCAGCAATAGTGATGCCGTTAAACAGGATTAGCAGCCAATCACGTTGAATTGTTCTCGCAGTCAGCAAGCCAGGAAGTAAGGCTGTTCAGCAGTAACTATGAGCTTTGTACATTGTTTAAAACCCATTCAACAAAATGTAACTTTTCCAGGCATTTTTTACAACAAAACTGATAGCATAAAAGGGCACTTTTAATCCATTCAGTTATTTCTACTTGATTGCTGTCAGAGAATCTTCAACAGCATACACAATGGGGAAGCATAGAATCACTGACAGCAACTTCCAGATTTCCACATTAGCTGCTCAAATGCGGACTCCAGTTTTGATGCAAGATCATTGAGTTGAAGCTTTGTTTCTCTCTCCACAGATACTGCCAGACATGATGAGTATTTCTAAAGTCTTCTGCTTCTATATCAGAAATTGTTGTTAGTTTAATAGAAGCAATGATGGCTGTTACTCAGTTTCAGCTGTCATCACTACACAAAATCCAGGCCAATGCTTCTGCTGCCTGAACCACTCAGGAAGAACCCTGCAATTCACGGCTGCGTAGGTGTCAAGATTGATGGCCATCTGCTGCATGCTGCACAACCTCACTATCATGAGGGCATTGCCCTTGCCACCAGCTATGTAGCAAGCAGCTGTGGAGCATGAAGAGGAGGAGAAACAGGAGAATGAGGAGGACTAGGCGGAGGAAGAGTGAGGGAAAAGATAACCTAGACAGTCCTTTCTGACCGGGCTGTCCATGAAGAACGCATCCGAGTGTGATATCAACAACAGTAAACCCAATTTGCCATTCACCAAGAGTCCCACACCTTACCTTTCCTTTGTCACTGACTATCATGATGTTTGGCTACAATGCAAATGTAAAAGCCACCACAAAGTAAACATTCCAAACCAAATTTATAATTGAAATCATTCCATATTACATACAAAAGTCAATGAATCACCCATGTTCATTCCCTTAGTGCCCGTCAATGATCCTTATGGCTGCTGACTTTCAATGGGCGAGACTGTAGATGGTTTTGCAGATGACTTGAAGCAGCTCTGGGCCTAGAAAGGGCTGCACCATCTCAAGCTGGGCAGCAGCTGTTTGATTGATAGGCAACAGCAAAGGCACTGGCAGAGTGGGAGGGTGAATGCTGTCATCCTGAGAGAGGACAGCAAGTTTGTGCTTCATGGAGCCACAGCCACTTGTGAGGGTTGGGGTGGGGGATGAGGAGGTGATGGGAAGAGTGCGCTAGTCGGTGCTTCAGCAATCCTAGTAATCTGCTGTGACACCCTTTCATGCCCCTTTGCACATTGTAATCCACAGCAATGATGCTGCAGTCTGAGCTTGTATGGCAACAAGCTGACCTTACAACAGTCTGAGCTTCCACTGCAGCACTCAGATGTTGGGTGGATACTACTTGAGCTACAATGGAAGAGTGAGGTTGGCCATCAGATGCTGAATCATGGTTGGGTCCACAAGTGTGCAAGTGGGGTTGGCCACCACTTCTATTCTGCAAAGGATGGGCTCCAAGTTTCAATCAAATTCCTGTGCCAAGTTGGTGTCAGACACCTCCATGCTCCTTGACGTTGACCACAGGCTTTCTGGCAGATCTGCCGAAGCACAAAACTATTCATTGTGCATAGTCATCAGTGTCCTACTGTGCACTGCATCATCAAAGTGCTCATCCGGGTCCTCTGCACTGAAACTCCTATGTGACCTCACTCTTCGATGACTAGCGCCTGCACAATTCTTGCGTTCTGCCCTGGCTGCAGCACATGATGCCTCTATGTCATCCTCTAAATTGCACAAAGTGTCAGTATCTGAGCTAGTGGCTCTGAGTGTGAGAGCAAGTGACCATGATTCTTCATCATTATCGCTGTCTTCTTGCTGTTCCTCCACCACCTGACCAAGTTGCATTCCTTGGGTATCTGAAAGGAGAAAGGCACAAGATTGTGGTGCAGGCAATGGGGGGTAAACTAAGAGGTGCATGCTTACACCATCTGCAACTTGTAAATCAGAAGAGATTGTGGGATGAGGGGAAAGTGGATGTGAGAAGGAAGATTGTAAGTTTAGAATTGTTTCTGTCCTAATTCTTTCATACAATTTTTGGACTCTTAGTTCAGACTAGCTATGGACCATCCAGCTACGAGAATGTTGTTACAAATTTCACAGAATTTATTAAGTTAATCATAAAAAGCACAAAAATGTGATACTTAACAAAGGCAGCAGTATACAATCAGTTCTTTCTAAAATACTGGCTCACAGTTCTCTGGTTGACTGTGGCACTGTCTCTTGCTGTGTTCTGCTGACCATAGGCTAGTTGCTTTTCTTGGTGCACACTGAGATTTTCAACAAGCTTTTCCCTTATATGCTTTTTCAACCTTGGCCTTATGCCATATTAGGTAAAACACAGTCCTGTCCATTTCATTGGTTCAAAATTACTTAATTAGCATCCATTGCTGCCCACTTTCTCTGCACATTCGTCATGAGCTAATATCAGATGATTCCTGTTTTTGACCTTTACAAAAGTCCTGAAGTTCATTCTTGTCTGACATTTCTCGCTTTCTACGACTCTATTGTTTCACTTTACCGACTTTGATCTCTTTGTCTCTGCCATTGCTCTTACACAGGTGCCAATTTGGAAAAACATGTTTTTCAACATTTAGTCAAGCAAAGGTGCTTCAGACAATATTTTAGTACAACTCCTATGACATTTACGCCACACGTAGTCCCGAGGTAAGGGATTTCTACCCACACTTGGTTCAAGTTTAGCAAGAATCCACCTATGCAGTCTCACAGTCTGGAAACATTTCCTTTCCTGCATAATTGCGTACATGCAAGATAACATAAATAACTCAACAGTTACACATTGACATCTTTTCAAGCAAGGTTAACTGTCATGCTTTGCTGAAAGCGTACTATGAAGTTATTCATAAGAACAAGCCAAGAAAATACACTAAATCCTACAAAATTAGGTATGAGGATACTGTCATTTTTTGATGATTTGAGCCCCACCATTGGCCAAAAATTCAGCAATGGCCTTTCCCAGAATGGCCAGCACTGTCTCCTCCATGGAGTTAGAACTACAGAGGTACCTGCCCTATATTAGTTAGTCCTTGCTGTCTCCAGTTGTGTTTCCACTTTTCATGCAAGGCAGAGGGACCTGTGTCAGTTTGGATGATGTGGCTGTCAGAGTTGAAAAGCTTGCAGCTGTGTAAGTTGCTGTGAGATGTGGGTGTGAGACTTGTAGCAGTGCTAAGTGTGTGAGGGTGAGGTGAAGCATATGAATGTCAGGTATGTATCCTTATTGATTCAATTTGTTGGTAGATGTGTGATTGGGGGTCTACTGAATTAAGCAGTGTCTGAGGCTAGTGTGCATTTGGTTAAATATAGTATTTAAAGACGCATTCATGGATCTTGACCCTGATATGATATCATTGAATTTCTTGCAACACTGAATCCAGGTCCTCAGGCTTGACTTCTGGCCCTGACCTCCTGTTGAGCTTATGTCTGAAGGACCTCATGGCCCTGTGTGGATTCAGGACATCTCTCCTCCATGGTCTCCAGCACAGCAGCCGAAAGCTTTTGGAGCCCACTCTGAGGTTGTGCCATTCTTCAATTTTCCCAGATCAGAGTGACTTGCTGCACATCTTCCAGCACCTCCCACCACAGCGCACCTTCCCATTAAACGGTGCAGGATAGCTTTGAACGATGTTGGCTAGCTTTAACTGGTGCAAGCTACTCAAGATACTCACCCCCTGCTAATGTGTCCTGCCAATCAGAAGCATAGTCAGCGCTGCTTGAACATTGAAATCATTGAAATGAGCATACTGCATGAAGCTAGCATGCTGCTCACATTGTAATTGCTGGGCACCCTTTCATCCCACATTGCAATCGCCAAGCCCTTTTTTGGGAATTAGCAAATTTAGCTCCTAAAGCCTTCCTAAAATACAGTATCATAGTTCCTCATAGGGCTGAATTTCACAGGGTTGGGGAGGGGTGGTGGGACATTGCTCACCTCACCCACCACCATTCCAAGAGGAGGCCAGCAGCCAATAGACCTAAGAAACATAATAACCTGCTGCTGCCAAGTTAAACAGGCTGAGGGGGAGACTTTCACTCTTCAGTGGGGGGATGTCTTGCCCTCAAGAGCAATCAAGCTGGCCAACAGTTCTAGCAGTCCCAGCAGTGCCAGAACTGATCAGTGGGCACTGCTGGAACTACAAACAGTCGCACAAAGAACTTTGATGGATCCCAGAGCCAGGTCAGACCCAGGGCTTTAGGGTGGAGAGGGATTGGGCAGTCTAGGGAGCTGGGCCGAGGGGTGTGGGGGTGGGTTTTGGAGGCCAAGTGGGAAAGAACAAAGGGGAGCGGTGACGTCTTTGGGGCGCCCCCCCCCCCCCCCCCACCCCCCCCGATGCACAAAGGGCCTGCCACCCCCCCATGCCCCCATGAATGCTGTGCCCCCCTCTTCCTGCCTTTCCAAAATATTTTTTCAAAAACAGACTCCCAGCTCACGTCTGCCAACTGTTTATGACACTGTTTTATGACATTGGCAGCATGAAATATGGGTCAATTGGCTTAGTAATGAGCTCAACTGTCCATGAATTAGTTTATTAAAAATGGCAGGTGGGCTCCCAATTTCAGCACTGCCCACCAACGTATTATGGGGATTGGGTTGGGGGTTGTCAAAAAGACATTGGTCTTTCCACTCCTCATATTTTACATGCCCCTCCCCACTGAAAACACCTGGCGAGGTGAAGGGGAAATGGCGTAAAATCAAGTTTATGACATTTAATGTGGTGTGAGAGAAAATTGATTACTCTTTACATTATTAATGAAAACAGAATTGTTGCTTTAAATGAGTGCTGTTGAGTAAAATACATGCATTATACAACAAGTAGCGATGCACAATATTGTAGGACCAGTTCCCAACTATGACCTAGGCAAAGCTTTCTGGAGGATGTGGTCATCAAGGTTACAGCAACAAGGTTTTTGTGTATTTCTAAGTTAGTTTTTTAAGATGAGCTTGTGCTTTCCATTATCTTTTGGCTACACCACATTTTCCCTGTGAATTAGAGACTACAGGGATGAAGGTTTGCCTTTTAGAAAACCATTATCAGCTGTGATTGTACTAGGCTTCATCACATTGAACAATGAGTCATAATATTGATTGCTTGTTACTGTGGTTTCAAATCCAGGACATAATTTACACTGAATTTAAAGTGTATGGGTAACATTGCCATGCAGTTTTTCCATGATAATGCCATTAGAAACAGAATTTTCAAAATCCCAACCAATTTACATAATCCCCATGAACCTTTTAAAGAATAAATTTTCCTATGAGCCTTCAGAAGCTTCATTATCTGTGCCAATATGTTGGGGTAAAGTAATGGAAAGCTTGAGATTTGCAAAAGACCTGCTGTGAAGTGCATTTGTTTCCCAACATTCCTTTTCAGTTGATAAGAGTATACAAGTACTCGCATTCTCAATCTATCTTCATGTCACATTCCACATGGAATTTCTTTCCTAGACCTTCAAAACTTTGGAATTACTTTACTACTGCTACTGGTTTATCTCAGAGTATTTCTTGTTCTTTTCAACTTAGCTGAACACTCATGCCTTGCAGTATGGACAATGGCTTTTCACCATGGTTTGTGAATAAAAACAAATTAAAATTATTTTGTGTTTGCTGAGGCTAAAAACAATAGAAATCCAGAGTAAAATTAGTTAAATTAAGAAAGGGATAACAAAAATAAGCTCAAGAGACTAAGCAGCAATATAAAGGTCAAGAATTAATTGCTGGATTTTATGAAGGCATTTTCCCATACATATTCACTCAAACTCTTTTGCCATTTCCATTCTCCCAGTTACTCATTTTGATTGAACTCAGACCTTTTGAAAACCAGTGGTGCAAGACTGGCTGAGAGTGTGCAATATCATCTTGGATGTGATTGAATGCTTGGCCAGCATTATTTTGCTCTTTGCTCAGCCATACAAAGGTCAAAAGAATATTATTGAGTGGTAGTCCTTGTGGTTCATGACTCGGTGCTTCATAGCATTTAACCAAACCACATGTAAAGGCAAAGAAGAGATGATGAGAGGTCTGATGTTGGAAGTTGGCTTGTCTTAATACCAGCTAGTGTGTCATATTGGGATATTGTTTACAACAATTTCCACATCTCAGTTACAGAACTGATTTCACACATTTTAAAAGGAATATTTTTTAAAGAAATATAACTAACTTGCTGGAGCTTTTGAAGAAGTAACAGAGAGGGTTGATGAGGGCAATGCTGTCGATGTGGTGTACATGGACTTCCAAAAGGCGTTTGATAGAGTGCCACACAACAGACTTGTGAGCAAAGTTATAGCTCATGGAACGAAAGGGACAGTAGCAACATGGATATGGAATTGACTGAGCAACATGAAAAGAAGAGTAGTGGTTAATGGATGTTTTTCATGCTGGAGGAAGGTTTCTAGTGGAATTCCGCAGGGGTCAGTGTTGGACTCTTGCTTTTCCTGATATGTATTAACGACTTAGACCTTGGTGTTCAGGGCACAATTTCAAAGTTTGCAAAACTTAGAAGCATTGTGAACTGTGAGGAGGATAATGTAGAAGTTCAAATGTTCAGACAAGTTGGCAGAATGGGCGGACAGGTGGCAGATGAAGTTCAATGCAGAGAAATGTGAAGTGGTTTATTTTGGTAGGAAGAACATGGATAGAAAATATAAAATAAAAGGTACAACTCTAAAGTGGATGCAGGAGCAGAGGGGGCTCGGTGTATATGTGCATAAATCATTGAAGGTGGCAGGATGGGTTGAGAGAGAAGTTGTTAAAGCATGTAGTATCCTAGGCTTTATTAATTGGGGCATAGAGTACAAGAGCAAGGAGGTTATGTTGAATTTGTATAAATCACTAGTTCGACCTCAGCTAGAATATTGAGCCCAGTTCTGGGTGCTGCACTTTAGGATGTGAAGGCATTAGAGAGGGTGCAGAAAAGATTCATGGTTTCAGGGATGAGGAACATAAGAAGATAGTTATGAAGGTAGACTGGAGAAGTTTACTGTTTTCCTTAGAGAAAAGAAGGTTGAGAGGAGATTTGATAGAGATATGCAAAATCATGAGGGGTCTGAACAGAGTACATAGAGAGAAACTGTTCCCAATCATGAAAAGATTGAGAGCAAGAGGGCACAGGTTTAAAATAATTCGTGAAAGAAGCAAAAGTGATATGAGGAAAAGCTTTTTTATGCAGTGAGTGGTTAGGGTTTGGAATTCACTGCCTGAGAGTGTGATGGAGGTAGGGTCAATTGAAGCATTCAAAGGGGTATTAGGCTGTTATCTGAAAAGGAAGAATGTACAGGGTTATGGGGAGAAGGCGGGGGAATGGCACTAGGTGAGTTGCATATTTGGAGAGCTGGTACAGTCATGAAGGGCCAAATGGCCTCCTTCTGCGCTGTAACGATTCTGTGATTTTCATCAGGGCATTTTTGTTGAGATAGTGGAATATCAGGAAAGTCCTGATTTAAGCAGACTCATATTGCTTTTCATGCTGTCCAGTGATGGTGGAAAAGTGTACTGCACTTATGATTTTTTTTAGCATTTGAAGCCTTTTGGCTTAGAAGGAGGACTCTCACTTAGGGGAGCAGAGAAGACTTATTGAGAAAGAAAAACAAAATGTCACGGGTACAATTATCATCACTGATGAATTGTGATCTGGTATATGTGCAAGATAAGATGCCTGTAAACTTTCATAGGATTTGAGTTACTCATTTGAAGAAGTTGTTATGTTATAGGGTAAATATGCTCTGCTCAAAACTGTGCTTCAAGGAGCGCAGATGGGGGATAGGGCAATGACATTGTAGCCTCAATTCTTCAACCTGCGATCACTGTGTGCACAACTCTTTACTGGGAGGGCAAGATCATTGAATTTACCATATAAATTCATGGTATATCTTAAACTCAACATTACCTTGTATATCTAGGTTTGATGTATGATTAGGCCAGAAGTCATGATCATAATTTTATTTTAGTCAATCTCCCTTTGGAATGTCTGCCTGCTCTTTTTCTTTTTCAATCTCCCATTCGGAGTCTAATTTGATAGTTTTCTCTTATTTTCATCCAGTTTGACTAAAAGATTACAAGCCTCTTCACTATTACAGACTATTATTTTTTCAAAGATTTGGTTTCCTGGGGCTGCTTCAATATGTAAATAGCCAAAGTACACACTGTTATTTTTTTTTAACCCTAAAACAGTTTCTAAATTGTGCATCTAGGTTACACATTTCAAACTGTTCAAAATCAGTATTGGTACTAAAATGATAGGGCTCCTTGATTCAGCCACCCAAATGAATGACATAAACTTTGTTGAAATTGTATTTCCTTGCTTATTGTGAATGTTAATATTCTTTCAGAATCATATCACATACCTATCAGATTGCTTCAATATATCTCATTGCCAATATGAAACTTGGGTAGACTTTGTATTCCTACCATGGAACATCTGCTCATAATTTGACTATAGGAACTTGTGTAGATATGTGCAGTGGGGAATTGGAGATCAAGGCCAATGGTGGGCAATGGTGATTGTCCTCTCTTCAATCTTCCTATAGTTGTTCTAATTTATAATCCTGAATTTAGATCATCACTGGTGACACATTTGTCTTGGGCAAAAATTGAAAATAATGAATCTAATTATCCACTATGTTTGATTTACAGATGTGTAAAATGGCAACTCTGTAGTCATCCAAAGCACGTGAAAAATGCTATAGCTTTCCAGTGAAAATTATGCAAATTCATAAAATCACTTTTTGGGGAGAAAGCTTTATTCAATGCTTCAAAATAATTTTTGGTGTCTTAATTTCCATTTACATGATGGGGATGTTACAGTATGAATCAGAGCATTGATTGTGAATAGAACTATTAACATGACCCTGTCCCTCCCTCCAGGTGATGCACAATTTTGAAGCCATCTGAGTAAAGATTTCATCTTTGAACTATTTGTAGCAAAATAATAAATGTGATAATAAATGTGGATTTATGATTTACTACAAATGATAAACAATAACAATCTCCTTGCATTCTATTTTACACGTCAGATCAACTCAACAGTTGGCCAGTAAAGGCTGTTGAATCTGCTGTGTAGGGAATTTAACATGCTCCCTTATAGCTATTGCCAGAAGACTTTAGACAAGATCGGTTAAGATCTTTGTTTGCAGCCCAGGGTTCACCAATCCAAACCCACCTTCCAAACCCAAGACCACTACCATCTAGAAGGACAAGGGCAGCAGATAGATGGGAACACCACCACCTGGGAGTTCCCCTCCAAGTCACTCACCATCCTGACTTGGAAATATATCACCGTTCCTTCACTGTCATTGGATCAAAATCCTGGAACTCCCTTCCTAACAGCATTGTGGGTGTACCTACACCACATGGACTACAGTGGTTCAAGAAGGCAGCTCAACACCACTTTCTCAAGGGCAGCTAGGAGTGGGCAATAAATGCTGGCCCAGCCAGTGAAGTCCACAATCCCGTGAATGAATAACAAAACCCACCAGACAATAACAGAAAGGTCCTAGTAAAATGATAACGCCCATTTTTGGCACCTGGTTACAAATATCATCTGATATATATATATATGTCATTATGTGTCATTAATATTAAGAGCAGCAACAGTGATAATGCAATGTCAATTGTACCTGGGTTTTCTTGGTCAGCAAGTCTGAAGACTCTGCTGCTTGTTGCTTCTACTACATTATATTTTCAATATCTACTATCCAACACAACTTTATCATGATATTTCAATATCTCAAAAACTCATAAAGGCATCAAGATAGAGTGGGATAATAGGTAAGTAGACAAAAGACCAAGATTGAGGTCAACAGAAGAGACTCTTGAGAACCATGCACAGTGTAAAACATGTTCCATCATGAGCCCATTACACACTCCTCTCCTGGCAATTTTACCCCACAAAGCCAGCTCACAGTAAACTGTACACATGGTACAAAAATTCAGTACGATCTTAACACAAGAGCTAGATTGTTTCCCCTTCCCCCAGAAGCTGTCATATAAATTGTATTGTACACTGTGAATTTACAGCCTATCTGGGGTGAACCTAGGATGGAGTAGAAATTTGTAAAACCTTCCTTTAAGCAATCTCCTAGTGACAAATAAGGATTTCATTCCCAGATGTTGCAAGAGAAATAAAACGGGTGATTGTGAGTCAACACCTTGCTTTGCATTGCTCCCAGTTTTTAGCTTCTTACATTTATTTTGATGAGGCCCAAGATTCTGAAGCTTCTGGTATGTCAACATAACATATTATCAAAATTATGCCTATTTTAGGACATAATGAAAATTTAGACTGCTATTTATATGCTGGTTTAAACTCAAAAGAAAATTTTTGAAAAGCCTACAGTATTTAATTTTATGGTACTAAACCTTACCTACCACCCCAACCCCCACCAGACACTCACCCTCACCATCCAGGTCTGAGGCTGGGCATCCTGCAATGAGTAACTCACTTCCTGATTCTCCAAAGCTTGTCCACCATCTACAAGGCACGAGTTGGGAGTGTGATGGAATACTCTCCACTTGCCCGGATGAGCGCAGCTCCAATAACATTCAAGAAGCTTGACACCATCCAAGACAAAGCATCCTGCTTGATTGGCCACCACCACCTTAAACATTCACTCTATCCAGTACTGACGTACCGTGGCAGCAGTGTGTACCACCTATAAGATGCACTGCAGCAACATACCAAGGCTCCTTCAATAGCACCTTCCAAATCCACAACCTCTGTCACTGAGAAGTACAAGGGCAGCAGATGCATGAGATCACCACCACCTGCAAGTGCCCTTCTAGGTTTCCTTCTCTCATCTTTCTTACTTGGAGTGACGTGCACAATATTTCAATCTAAAAGAATCGGAAAACTTTTATTGTTAGGACATCTGCAATGTTCTCACCCACTTCTTTTAAAACCCTGGGATGGAAACCCATTATTTATGCCATTATTATCTTCATATTATAATTTTGTTTATATTACTTCTGGGTTTTTAAAATTCTTATTCATGTTTTCGACTCCCTCCATGGCCTGCCCCCCACCCCCTGCCATCTGTATAATCTTTTCCAGCCACCCCATGCTCCAAAATACCTGCATCCCTTCAATTCTGGCTTCTTGAGTATCCCTGATTGAAACTGATGGCTATGTATTCAGCTGTCCATAGGCCTTAAGCTCTGGAATTCCCTCCTGAAACCAGTCTGCCTCTCTTTTCTCTTTTCAGCTGCTCCTCCTTCTTTGACCTTTCAGTTATCTTCCCTATGTCTCATTCTGTGGCATGGTGTCAAATTTTGCTTGATAGCATTCCTGTGAAGTAACTTGGGACATTTTAGTACTTTAACGGTGCTATATAGATACAAATTGTAGTTGAAAAATGACATATTACACATGTATGTATATATATATATATATATATTATATATATATATATATATAAAAAAATAGACCCTTGGGTGGGGGATTAGGTAGAGCAGCAATGTTATCATTTCTTTTCTGGGGCCTGACTACACTGATGGCAGTTTTGCATTCTTTCTCTGCTGCCAACAATAGTTATTTGCAAAATGGTTTTAACCAATCTCTTACGACTGAGCTCCCACCTTATCACAAACGGCGCTGGGACCCCTGGATCTGGAAGTCCCACCCTCTATCCGGCATCCACCGTTTTTGCCGGGCGGGAGCTAGCGCTGGATGGATTTTGCACATGCGCAGTTCATTGAGGCAGTGGCACATTTGAAAGGGCAGCTGCCTACAATCAGAAGCAATTTTTGTCACAGAGATTTCCAGAACACGACTTGTGGGACTTAAAACTTTGAGCAAAAGGTGTAAATTTTATGGAAAGGTCAGGTACCCCTTTGGAGAGGTTAGGTACCCATTGAGAGAGGTTAGGTACCTGTATGGAGAGGTCAGATACCCTTTTGGAGAGGCCAGATACCCATTGGGTGAGGTTAGGTATCCGTTGGGAGAAGTCAAGTATCCTTTTGGAGAGGTTAGGTACCCATTGGGAGAGGTTAGGTACCCATTGGGAGAGGTCAGGTATTCTTTTTGGGGAGGTCAGGAATCCTTTTAGAGAAGTCAGATACCCTTTTGGAGAGCTTATAAAGCTTGGCATGTGCCACAGAAGCTCAACTATTTTAAACACAGCTCTATGTGTGGCTGACACCCAAGGGAGTTGGATGTTGGGGCCTGTGGCCTTGGAAGGGCAGATATTTTTGGCCCTCGTAATTCAGGCATCCAGGTGGGATGAAAGAGAGTGTGCCAGATAAGGGGACAAATGTCCATAGTGGCAAAGAAGCTGCAAAATGGAGATGGCACCGTTGCATATTCATGCGATAGAGGCATGTGAGCGGGAGCAGCGTGTGACCAGAGGGACGGGACAAGGCCAGAAGCTGGAGGCAGAACAATGTGCACCCGGCAGGAAGAGGAGGAGTGTAACATGGCTTTTACCCTAAGGTAATGGTATACCAACTGCAGAGGTCATGTCTGGATATGACAGAAAACCAATGCAGAAGCAGGCTCAGATTAACCAGGGAATTGTTTACCTAGATATGCACCATGGTGCAGCAAGATCTGGCACCACACTCTGCAGATTCACATGCCCTGTCATGGCACTTAAAATCACAGTGGCTCTGAATTTTCATGCTGCCAGCTCTTTCCAAGGGTCAGCAGGAGACCTCTGCGGTATATCACAATCAGCTGCATTCGGGTGCATCAGTGCAGTTGCAGATTCCCTCTTTACTTGATTGTGATATATACAAAGTGACAGGTTGAGGAAGCTCAGTCATTTAATATGTTTAGAGATTGACAGGTTTCTAAATACCAATGATGTAAAGGGATAGGGGGATAGCGTGGGAAAAAGGCATTAAAGTGGATGACCAGCCATGATCATATTGAATAGCAGAGCAGGCTCAATGGGCTGAATGGCCTACTCGTGTTCCTATGTTCCTATATGAAATGAAACCACAGTGAACCCTTCTGTGATCGTGGCAATACAGTCCCCTGTCCTCATGAATGCTCCTACATAGTGCCCTCAGTGTTGCTTCAGAGGAGCTGGAGGCAGGCTGCTCAATTCTTGTGCTATATGGCATTTCAGCAGAAGCAGCTATTGTCACTGGGACAAGTAGAGCAGACGAAGGCTCTGGTGGAGGGACTGGAGAGTTAAAAGAAGATGTGGGTGCTGAGGTGCTCTCAGAACCTTCACCCTCCTCAATAACCTCCACAGTCCTAGGTTGGAGTTCAGGTGGGTTAGCAGGGCTGGCTGCTCGGGTGCAGCAGTCATCCATTCCAACAACCATTGTGCCACTAGTGCGAAAGCCCAGCCAAGGGAACACAGAACTCTGTGTATTCCATGGATGTTGGCACTCATACTCTGAGCAGACTGATCCAGGCTGATTGAGCCTTATACCCTTTGCAGGAAGTCATGCTGCTCTTGGATCCACTCCGAGTAATGCTACATGTGTTTCTCCATGAGATTGGCCATTGTCTTATGGGTGGAGGTCATGCAGTTGAGCCCTTGAGACAAGGGTAGAGTTCATCACCACTATGGACTCCTGCACTCGGATTCCACGAGATCACATTGCCTCAGGGAACACCGCCTGATGTCCACACATCTGCTGCTGATGCTGCAAGTACTGTGCCGCATAGGTGACTTCTGACTTCCATTCCCACTGGAACATCATCATGACTTTCTTCCCTCCTCTGAGAGGGAATATGCACAGATGTCCAATCTGACTCAGACACCTGCTCCTGCATTCTGGGGCAGTGCCCTTCACCATATGCCACTAACTCTACATATGCGCTACATCGCTATGATGTGCTAGTGTTCGTGTTAGCGGAGTGTGGGCTAGTCAGATGTGACGTTGCCTCCTCAGACATCTCTTCCTTCTCATGATGCTTGAAGGATGAGGTAGCCCATGAAGGGTGAGCAAGTGGCTCTGGGACCTTTGTAAGACACAAATGTTTTACATTATAGCCCAGACGTTACTGTTGGCAACAAATAGGTATATACACTTAATGGTTTTGAATGAAAATTGTCTGCCTTTCATTTTAGTGGAAGTATAAACGCCATTTCAAATAAATGAAGTTCTGTCAACAGTTTAATAACAGAGAGGGAGGAATGTTGTACAAAGACAAAAGGGGTCATTTTAATTTGACAATAGTGTAAATTGGTGATTTTGGATCAGCTGCCTGTTATACAGGTGGTCCAATTTTCCCATCTGCTAACTTCAGATAGGATGTACAAACAGTGGCCAATCCAATATCACCCCTTTTACATGCTCAACAAAAGTTAAAATCAATATATTCAAGGATGCAGAACATTGGACTTTTGTTGCATAAGTTTGGTTATGTTTTCAATTATAAATGAAGGTCAGCACTCTACTCCAACCACCATTTACTATGTTCAGAGTTTTAGCTGCTTTTGTTAGAGATTCCACATAGGTCCTCAGAAGACAGTACTAAACCCACCATGGAAACCTGCTTCATACTATTTTAGAAAACTCATTGGAAATTGGCAAGTCATGGAGGACTAATGAACCACTGATGATTGCCTCATTAGATAATGGTGCTGTTGTTTTCGGAGACTTTTAAATGTTAAGTAAACTGAGAAGAAGATTTTAAAGGGACCGTGGGGAATAAACCTGTCTTAGGCATAGTGCAAAATGGGTGCTAGTGAATTGGTGGCCCACTCTGCATTCTGTCTAATGGAAAAGAAAATTGGATGGAGTGCAAAGCAGGATGATATTTGCTATCACTTGCCTTACGGTATGGCCCAAGACAAATTCAAACCCCAAATGTACTGAAGAAGGGTCATACGGACTTGAAACATTAGCTTTGTTTTTCTCTCTCCACAGATGCTGTCAGACCGAATGGGCAGAATTTTCCCCCCATAGGAGGGGATGTTTAGGAGCGGGCACGTGGAGGCGCGCCTCCGATCGGCGCCCCCGATTGGGGGCACACCGCCATTTTACGTGGGCGAGCCAATTAAGGCTCGCCCAGCGTGACGTCGGCAAGGAAGCGCTATGCACTCCCTGTGCGGGCGGGGGGGGGTGGGGGGTGGAATTCCCTGAGCTGGGAATGTGCTCTTTCGCGCATGCGTGCGAAAGAGTGCACTGATCTCCCTGGGGCTCAGTGCTGCCTCAGGGAGATCAGCTGCTGTGTGAAAAAATTTTAAAAACAGAACAGATAAATTCCCCTGACATGTCCCCTCATGTGACACTGTCACATGAGTTAGGACATGTCCATCACTTTCATTGACACTTTTATTAAAAATTTAAAGACCTACATGAAACCTCATCCCGCCCGTGGATGAGGTTTCATGCTTTTTCTGAAGCCCGCCAGGGCTCCCGGCCTGCCCGCCAACCTTAAGGTTGGACGGGCAGGTCCACTAAACACTTTAACTACTTTTTCAATTGGCCATTGACAGGCCAGTGGGCGCACAGCTGATTCTGCTGAGCCCCCGCCGACCTGAAAATTGAAATGAGGTGGGAGTTCCGCCCGACGTCATCCCACGTCATTTTACACGTCGGCGAGTGGGCCCCGCCTCCCGCTCGCCAACCTGGAAATCCTGGCCGATGAGTTTTTCCCGCATTTTCTGTTTTTGTTTCAGATTTCCAGCATCCGCAGTGTTTTGCTTTTGTTGTACTGCCTCCTCTTACACATTCAACAACCTGAGAAATATTTTGGGATTATAAAGAAACCAGTTGCATACTCTTTGTGCTGAGAATTGTTTTGAGGCATTGACTGAAAATTAAAGCTAAAAGCCTTAGTTGGCCTTGAATTAGTGGAGTTCAGGCAAGACAGTTGAAGAAGGCAGAAGAAACCTCGATGTTTTGATACAGAAATGGGCCACGTCATGATTGACTCTTTGGCTAAAAGACATATGCAATGCTTTCATCAGTTAGGTGGAGAGCAATTATTTTTAGTTACACTGCTGCTTTAGAGTAATAAATATAACAGATTTATTTGGAAAATAGAAGCACATGGGATTTTAAAGGGACAATGGGTCAGTAAACAAAGATCATAGACTTAAAATAATTGGCAAAAGAACTAGAGGGGAGATGCAGAGAATATTTTTCATATAGTTATTAAGAACTATAACTCACTACCTGAAAGGGGGGGTGGAATCTAATTCCATAGGACCTTTCAACAGGCTTTTAGACAAGTACGTGAAGAAGACTAATTTACAGGGCCATAGGGAAAAAGCTGCATTATAGGATTAAATTTGGATAGCTCTTTCAAAGACACGATGAGCTGAGTGGCTTCTTGCTGAATTGTAAGGTTCTATGGGCAGGATTTTGCCCTTGGCGGGGGTGCTCGGCAGGGGCGGTCAGGAAGTCGACCGCTGCCCACGATCAGCTCCACTCCGCGATTTCATGCGGACGGGCCAATTAAGGCCCGCCCAGCGTGGATCTCAAGCGGCAGTGCTGAGTGCTGCCTGTGCGGGCGGGGGGAGGAGGGTGAGCCGCCATGCGCGAGGAGGAGCACTTCAACCTCCCTGAGGTATGGAGCTGCCTAAGGGAGATTGAAGCGCTGTGTAAAAAAAAAAATGAAGAGAATAAAAATTTAATAATACATGTTCCCTCATGTGACTCTGTCCCACATGAGCTGGGACATGTTTTTAATTCAAAACTGAAGTCTTTATTTAATGTTTATTTGCTTTAGGAAACCTCATCCTGCTTGTGGATGAGGTTTCCTAAAAAATGTAAAGGCCGCTTGGCCTTTTCGCCTGCCCGCCAACCGTTAGGTTGGACGGCAGCATAAATGTGAATTTAATTAGATTGTTAATGGCCTTAACAGGCCTTTTAATTATTGGCGGGCACTCAGCCGACTCTGGCGCATGCCTGCCGAACAAAATATCGCGAGACTGTGCGATGACGTTGGGACGCACGCCCGATGTCTTCGCGCGTCATTCTACGCTCGGGGTATGTTGGGCGCACGCCGGCTCGCCGGGTATAATATTCTGCCCATGATTCTAAATATACACTTTTTATGGTTTTACAGTCGTAATGTTGAATGTTCATGACTTATAGTAGCCAGAAAAATAATATAGCATCTTACAAATTACATTCAGGTTTTTTGAAAAGTTCAAAAAGAAAACAAACTTTGAGTTTGAAACTAAATTCTTGAATCTACCCAATGCTGTACTCACTAAGTGAGTGGCTCTGGGCTATTTATCTACAGGGCATCACCTCTGAGCCAGGTCCTTTCTCATGCAATGTTTGTATAAGTTTCCAGTAGGGGTTCCTTGTTTGAGAACCAGTGGTGGGAGCCTTGGCCTATTTTATTCTTAACTCAAGGACATTGTGCAATTTCTCTACTTACGGTCCTGGTTGAAAGCAGTTCAGTCAGCACAAACTAGAAATCTAACTTAAGATCTTCCTTGTCAGCATGGTTCACCTCACTGAATAAATGAACAACACAGGGAAAATGCGGGAAATATGTGGCAAAGCCATTCCATTTCCAGCATTCATTTTTGTTGCAGCTCCCTCGATGAACTTGTTAACCCATTGGGGAAATAACTAGTGCTCCTCTTGTTAAGAAAAAATAGACACAATGTAGAATTGTCATTCTCATTGCTGTGCATTAGGATTTCACTGCCAATCCGTAATGGTTTTTTTAAATGAGTGTACTTCAAAAACTAGATTCACATTCCAATCCTCCATGGGGGTTAGAATTGCAGGTTTCCTTTCCCCCTCCAGTTTGTTCCTGCTGCCTCTGGTTGTGTGCCAGGTTCTCCTATAGAGGGAAGTGTATCAGTGACCATTGTACAATATGTTTAGTTGATGTGGCCAACATTTTTAAATAGTTGGCAATGTGTGCAAAATGTGAGGATTGCAGCAGTGCTAAGTGTGTGAGGACGAGGTGAAGCATATGAATATTAGGTATGAGTCCGAATAGAGATTGTTGGTGTCGTGCGGGCTAGTCAGATGTGACGCTGCCTCCTCAGACATCTCTTCCTCCTCCTGATGCCTGAAAGATGAGGTAGCCCGTGGAGGGTGAGCAAGAAGGATGGTTCCCAAATTTGCTGATGACACAAAGATAGGTAGGAAAGTAAGCTGTGAAGAGGACATAAGGAGGCTACAAAAAGATATAGATAGGTTAAATGAGTGGGCAAAGATCTGGCAAATGGAGTATAATGTGGGAAAATGTGAAATTGTCCATTTTGGCAGGAAGAATAAAAGAGAAGCATATTATCTAAATGGTGTGAGATTGCAGAGCTCTGAAATGCAGAGGGATCTGAGTTTCTTAGTGCATGAATCACAAAAAGCTAATATGCAGGTACAGCAAATAATTAGGAAAGCTAATAGAATGTGATCATTTATTGTGAGGAGAATTGATTACAAAAGTAGAGAGGTTATGCTTCAGTTGTACAGGGCATTGGTGAGACCACATCTGGAGTACTGGTACCTTATTTAAGTACCTTATTTAAGGAAGGATGTAAATGCATTGGAAGCAGTTCAGAGAAGGTTTACCAGACTAATACCTGGAATGGGCAGGTTGTCTTATGAGGAAAGATTGGACAGGCTAGGCTTGTATTCACTGGAGTTTAGAAGAATAAGTGGTGATTTGATTGAAACATTTAAAAGATCCTGAGGGGTCTTGACAGTGTGGATGTGGAGAGGATGTTTTCTCTTGTGGGAGAATCTAGAACTAGGGGTCGCTGTTTAAAAATAAGGAGCCGCTCATTTAAAACGGAGATGAGGTGGAATTTTTTTCTCTCAGAGGGTCATGAGTCTTTGGAACTCTCTTCTTCAAAAGGCCCTGGAGACAGAGTCTTTGAATATTTTTAAGGCAGAGGTGGATAGATTCTTGATTAACAAGAGGTTATTGGGGATGCTGATTTGAAGTTACTATCAGATCAGCCATGATCTTATTAAATGGCAGAACAGGCTCAAGGGGCCTAATGGCCTACTCCTGCTCCTTGTTCATATATTAGGTGAGTGATGGAGATATGGTGAATTGAGCAGTGTTTGAGACTAGTCATGTGGTTGCTAGGAAAAGACCTTTGAAGAGGCATTCAATGACCACATAAAATGTATACTTTCAGGCTAGATCTTAGTGATTTCCCAGCTTATCCTAAACTCCCACCCCCTGAGTTTACTTAATAAGTAGTAGTTGCCAAACCTTTTGGAAGTTTGGGTACATCACAGGGTTCACCACAGTTCACTTGTGACCTTGTCAAACAATTTAACTTGGCTGGTTAGGCAACAGCTTCTCCTCCTGAATTCGCACAGGCTACCATTTGCCAAGTTATTATTGTGTGGATAAACAAGCTTGCGCCTGATATTTGATTACATTGTTTTACATGATGCTGAAGTAAGACTAATGGGTTTTTCACTGTCTTTACCAGCTTCATCCTCTTTTTGAAAATGTGGGCCATGTTACCTCCTCAGTGTCTTTTAACACCCTGAAAATCACCATGAACACCTCACAGATCTTCTCCCCAATCTTCCTTTATGCTCTTGAATAACTACCATGTACCCTGAGATTTATTTGTTTTTAGTTCCTCATGCCTCACAACCTTCTGAGATATCTGCACTCCTCTAATTCTGGCCTTTAAAGTATCCCCAATTTTTAATCGTTCCACCATTGTGTCAGTGCATTCAGTTACCTTTGCCCCAAGCTCTGGAATACCCTCCTTACACTTCTCCACCTCTGCATCTCGCTTTCCTCCATTAAGGCACTCCTTAAAATGTCTTTGACCCAATATCTCCTTACATGGCTCGATGTCATACTTTGTTTTATAATGCTCCTGGGATGTTTCATTACACTAGATGTGCTATATAAATATAAGTTGTTTCTGGCCTATGTGAGACGTCACCCAGCTGGATAATGTTGGAGAGACGTTGGAGGAGGATGATATGGTTGACCATTTCGAAGGTTGCAGACAGGTCGGGAAGGACCAGAAGGGATAATTAACCAGAGTCACAGTAACATAGGATGTCATTTGAAGTATGAGTGAACAGTTATTAAACAACTGCTGAAGCTATAAGGCACTCTGATCCCTTTGTGCATCCACAATTTCCTGATCCCAGTTGGCCTGTCCAGGAGATGATGAATGGAGGGTGGTCCTTCCCCACATTTCAAGCTGAACACTGGGAGACATGTCACTCCAAGCCATTATGCACTACTTGATCAGCAGCAATGTTAAAAGATTGAGAACTGGACATTGATACACCACAGTTTTTCAGCTGCCTTGTTTTAATTGGGACATGTTAATAATAACTTAAGCCACTGAGATAAAGATTTGTGATGTTCAAAATGGCCAAGTGTGCAAAAAACAACAGTGTTGTTGGTTTTAGAGAAAACCACACCGTACCCCATATACTGAGTGCAATTCTAACCTTTCAACACATTGCAGATTGAAAGGTGTGATGCATGTAAATGGAACCTCAAGATAAGAATGCAAAAAAGAGAATAAAATGAAGGTAATAAAATTATGGTACACCAACAAATCTGATAAAATCCACCACTGTTGAATTGTGGCTTATTCAACTAGTCCTTTACTTTTATAATAGTAATGTTTTATAAATATTTCAAAAATCTTATACAGAGCTGTGGAAGTAAATACTTAGAAAGTGCAAATGTATGAGAGCCCTCATTAAATTCAAAATGTTTCTAGCTATAATTTTTTTAATTATTTCATGAGACGTGGGAATTGCTGGCAAAGGCAGCATTTGTTGTTCATCCCTAATTGCCCTGCCACACCATTTCAGAGGGCAGTTAGGAATCAACCACATTGCTGTGGGTCTGGAGTCACATGTAAGCCAGACTGGGTAAGAATGGCAGATTTCCTTCCCTAAAGGACATTAGGGAACCAGATGATTTAAAATAATCAACAATGGCTTCACAGTCACCATTACTGAGACTAGCTTTACAATTCCAGATTATTAATTGAATTCAAATTCCACCAATTGCAGTGGTGGCTCTTGAATCCTTGTCCCCAGAACATTAGTCTGGGCCTCTGGCTTACTATTCCAGAAAAAAATTACCACCACACCACCACTTATTTTGTTTAATAACAACATTTTTCAAGAAATCTGCTGGTTAAAATTTTAATTTCGTAATGTAGGGTGGTCAGTGTGGAATAGTGATTCAGGGAAAGCCATGATTGATGAAGGGAGCAATTTAATTTTTTATACAATTAAATTATTGATAATATTGCTGCAAAATATTTATGTGCAGGGCCCTTTAGTATTTTTAAATAATTTATTTGTTTACACATTAATGAAGATTATCAATGATCATGTTGAGGAATCAGAAATATTGAGAAAAAAGAAAAGATTCAATGCAAGACGACTTATAAATTTCTCCAATGACAGATTATCATCATCTGCGCACCACCACCTCATTCTGCCAGTGTTCTGTTTCTACTTCCCATATTCTATTACCATGCTTTGAGCAAGCTGGCTAAATTAGTGCTAAATCACATTACTTTCTGTTGACTCCGTCACACCCTGCCCCGCGCCCCCACTGCCCCGCCCCGCACCCCCCTCCTGCCCCGCACCCCCCTCCTGCACCGCACCCCCCCCACCGCCCCACACCGCACCCCCAACCTCCCCTGATGTACTAAGCTGCATGTTGAATTGTCCAACTGAATTTTACTGCAACTAAAGCAATTTGTCTCAAATACCGATACAAATTCCAAGTTACCATATTTAAGTCAAGTTAGGATCATTTGCATCCTATTCAATCTGAAGAGCTGGAAATCTGAGCAAGGTGAGCGCGTTGCTTTGTGATATGCTCATGGATCTTGGGCAAGTAGTGTTTTCTGGAAGTGTTTTCTCAATGTCTTATAATGTTCTGGGCTTCCTTACATTATATAAAACACATAAGCACACTTGAATTAAGAATTTTGTACTTAAGCATGAATTAAAATCTGTCTTAAAACTTTCCATCCATCTAGCTGATTTGAATCAAGATGCCAGAGGTACAAGCCCAGTCTTCATTTTCAATGATTTAGTTTTGCATTTAAGAGATTATACAGAAAATTGTTTCCCTCCCTACATCAAGTCTGAAAATATTTGATCACATTTGTCATTTATGTTTAAAGGCATTTTGGCGTTTTTTTTATTGGTCTTCCAATAAGTAATATGCTATAACTGATCAATGCTTTCTTTTATATTAATATGTCTCATTTCAACAAATTGTAATGTCACGTTTATGTTCTCTGTCTATCTCACTGGCTGGATAATTTTGCGAACTAGTTACCCATTGGCAAAACCAGCTTCTATAAATAAGCTTTATTTTAATCCTTGCTGTTGAGAAAACATCTAAGGCAGGTGTCATTTTTAGGAGGAGCAGAAGGACAAGCTGGGACAGATGCCTGAATAGTAGAGCTTTCCTGACATACTGAGGGCTTAACCAGGTACAAAAACCTGTATCACATGAGTTCTCTGAGCTGAATATCAGTGGCTTACACGTATAAGATTACTGTAGCCAAAACAAGCTATATGTAGACCCACAGCTGGAATCTGTTACAGGCCAGTCACACACCAAGGGAATAAGATGGCATAAACTATGAAGTCAATGCTCAATTTATCTGCAAAGATGACACTGGATTGAGCAGAGCATTCTCCAATGGGTTCTGAGGTGAGGGTTCAAAAGGTCTCTAGCATACATGTCCTTGTAATTGTGGCTATTTCCTTCAGTATACAAGTAAATATTTTTCTGGCTCTTGGTATTCAGTTTTCATATGGGATGTGATAAATTTTGTTCTTTCTGGCATTGTGCAATTGAGTTTGTAACTAGATAATGAATCAAGTCGAACCCGATACTGAGAGAAGCAAATATCCTAAAAAATGGTTTAAATTTGGTTGTGTCTGAAGTGCAGATGATCTCATTTTATAAATGTACGTTATGAGTGTATCGCCTTCATGAAAAAGGCTGATAGGTCAAAGTGCCAGTGCCAGGTCTAAACTGTGTGAATGTGACAGGGTAGGGTTTATACAGTGTCATCAAGAGACCTCTGGAGCTCAGCAAAAATTCTCTAAGCTCAGAAACAGTCAACCTTTTTGGTACATTTAACTACTCTGATGTGGTATTAGTCTTCTTGAAATCAACCATTCTTGGCTTTAAATTAATGTAAGTTTTCTTTAAGGGAATATTTTCCCCCTGTGTTTAGAAGATCAATAATCAATGACAAAGAGGCCCACCTAAAAATGTTTGAATTCCTATAATAGGATATGTATTCATCAACTTCTGGAAGCTGTAAACAAAGCCCATTGTGAGAGCAAAGATGTTTTTATTTTTCATTCTTTCATGGGCTGTGGGCATCATTGGCATGGCTAGCATTTATTGCCCATCCCTAATTGCCCTTGAGAAGGTGGTGGTGAGCTGCCTTCTTGATTTGCTGCAGTCCATGTGTTGATGTTCTGAAAGCCTTACTTTCTAGAGTCTTTCCTGCAATAAGTTGATGAAGAGTTGAGTTTTACCAGTTGACGGAAAAAACTTATTTTCATCCTTTTCTTTTAAGATTCTTCACTTACATCTTCTCATGTCATGCACTACTATCTAGCCAAAAATATAATCGACTGTCTTGTCTTATGCCTCTAATATTACCTTTTGAGTGAACTATGTAAAGCTTAACAACAGTAACTAGCGGATTTACTCTCTCATTTTCTCCCACGCTGTGCACAATGCCAGTTTTTTTTCAGTTGTATAATATTAACATTCTGGATAACAGCTTGTTGTAACAACAGAATTCTGTGATATGACAAATTGATGGCATTCTGTGACTGCATTCAAAAGTTAGGTCAACATTCTTTGTGTTGTACTTACCATTGGAAACACCAGCCATGTCAACATGTTTGAAATTGCATGGAAGTAGAAACAAGATGAAAAATGTGCTGACTTTCATAGAGAAAATTTAGCTGGAAGGAAGCAAAACAAGATTGCAATCTACTGGACCAAAGTGTGCTAGGAAAACAGGTTGTCTTTAGAACTCCTTGCACAATGGTTTCTAAATCTCGGCAAAGCTTTCCTGGGGAGATGTGAGCATAACATAGGTGTGTTCTTACAGTGAGTGAGGAAGATCAAAAGTGTGTTAATCATGTATGCCTCCAAATGGTCGGCAAATTGGTCAATGATTTGGAGTAGCTGGCCTGCTTGACTGCTTTCATAGGAACATAGGAGTAGGAGTAAGCCATTTGGCCCCTTGAATTCGAAGTCTGGTGTTGTGGGGTAAGGGACCAGGAGGGATTGATGAACAAAATGAAGAAATATGCTTTTCAGATGAGTACAAGTCGCATTAAAATTCACATTACCAGAAATTGTGATACTGAACGCCTTCTCAGGATAATATGCTTTGGATAGTCTGAGAACAGCTGGTGAAGTAACGTAACTGAATCCTCAGACAGAAATTCTACTGTAGATTTATTTGTTGCATAATTGGTAACTTGTAGTCTTGGATTTTCTCAACTGTCAAACATGGTAATGCTCCAGTTTTATACGCTTTGACTTCAGATTACTACTGGTTCTGTATCAGCTTGGAATGTTGTGCGTGCTTTTGAAAGGTTCGCACTGATTCGATGTAAAACGCATGGCAGCTCATTAAAATACGAGCCAAGGTGGAACACAGATCTGGCATTCACAGGCTGGAATTCTGCAGCTGTATTCCTTAACACACATTCACTCAGTTTGATGAAGGAAATGTGCAACTTTCAGCTGGCGCCAGAGTCCATTCCTTTTACCTGACTCATGGACTTCTGGAGTTTAGATTGAGTTTTTACTGTGCAGACCTACAGCGACAAACAAGCTCAGGGAATTAATGTGTTGTGTTAGCTGCTTCCCAATTTCAAAGCTGTATCTGTGTATACATAGGTGCAAAATCCACATATTGACCAAGTCACCCCAATTAGATTAATGGATGTCATTTGCTTGATGAAGAGTGGATAACCCGCCCGGCTAGTTATTTCATCTGGTGCCACTGGGAAACCTGACAGACCTAAGGCACCAGATATATTAGATATTAGGTTAGACAGATGCTTTTTTAAAATTTTGACATATGACAGGGTGTCCTTTTGATTTTGAGAGAAAAAAATCCATTCTGGCATTTGAAAAAAACTTGTAATACCTGTAATCGTATTAGCTTGTGTCAACAAACCAGAAAACAAATCAAATGCACAATCTGTTATTACAACTTTTTGAAGCTGTCAATCATTCTCAGATGATGGAACACACCAACGCTGTGCCGAAACCCATCATTGCTTGAAACTCAGTCAAGCATTGATAGTGACCACAGCTGTCCAAACAATAGACTGCTCTCTGGGAAGGAAAGAACAGGTGCAGAGCGATTTAAATCACAATAGAAAAAGTGACAGAACAAGCTGACAGGACACTTTGGTATATTTTTCACTGAAGTCTGGTGCTTTTTCCATTGGAAAAACACTGTAATGCATGTAAACAAATACCAGAGGCTGGCCAATTTAAGGGCCTCCTTACCTTTAAATGATAGATCCATTTGATGAATCACTGTATTAAAAACGCATCTAAATTACAATACAGCACCTAACAGCAACATTTGACGTGTGAAAACACGTTACATTTACCTTTCAAAATGCTCCTGATTCCTCAGCAGGCTTTCCTTATATTTCACAAACTCTCAAACATAGCGTGCATTTAATGGGCTTCCAAAACCCCGCACCATCAAATGAAAATGGTGTGTGGAAGGAAATTTGTTTTCGTCCCCCATTTAAAGTGGGGAACCTGATCTCAGTGAAAGCAGGTGTACAATTTGCACTCTAGGCATTCTTGACCCACAAAAAGACTAGAGGAAATGGTGCTAGGCCGGAAATGCCTCCGTAAACATTTGGAAGGCAGCCACAGGAACTGTCGAATGCTGAGGTGGGCTGATTAAAAGGCCGCCTTGGTGCCCTGGGACTTCATCCCAGTTGTTTTTATGTAATATTAGGCCCCCTCGCCCTCACACCTCTCACCGCCCACCCATTCCCCATGCCTCATCCACACCAACTCATGCCAACCCTTGCCCCCACCCTCATGGCCCCACATATCCTCTGTGCCACACTGTGCAACTCCACCCCCCAATGGCACCTCATACCCTCAATGCCAACATATGCCCCCACTCATCCCCATGGACCCTTATAGCTTCTATGCCAATTTAGTGCCAAATCATGCCAACCCATTCACCACCCTTTGCCCTTACACCTTCCATACCAACTCACCCAGCATTAATCATGGGCAGACCTCAGGAACCATGCTGAGATGAAATAAAGTTCTAATTATCTACTACAGACTTCATAACATATACTATAAAAATACCTTCACTGATAAAAGTCCATTCAATATATTTAAATTTCCTCAAGTACTTAATCTTTTATGGAAACAAACATTTGTATTCATCAAAGACAGCTAATCCCTTAATAACCTCTTAGAACTGACAATCAACTGTGAACTTACTCCAGTATAATACTACAATGATACACTTGGGGTTATGTCAGTTAGTAGCTTTTAAAACTGCAAGCAGCAATTATTTTTCAACTCAAAGGCCAGAATCTTTGGGTCAGTGTGGGGGGGGGGTGGGCCCCGTTGGCCGATGCGTAAAATGACGCACGATGACGATGCAGCTCTCTGCCTTCAGGGAGCTTTCCCTCAGCGCTCGCCCACAGTCGTATTGACGTCATTGCCCACGCTCCTCCCGCCTCTACCCCAGCAGCACTGAGATTTTTATTCCGGCTGGCTGGCCGTTAATTGGAGGAGCTTGGGTTGGGCTGGATTTTACGGGGTGTCATATTCCCTGCACTCTCGCCCCCCCTCCCCCACTTTCCCCAACTGAAAAGTCAGTCATGAGCCTGCCCACCAAAGATGCTGACTGCCCTGCAGCCATTTAATGCTGGAAGCAGCATTATTTGTCTCAGTGTGAGACTTCCACCCCTATCTGGGGAGGAAACTCTTTCAAGTTATCAACAGTCACAGATTGCAACTCTTTCGAGTACAATCACAGTTCTTGGTTTCCAGGAGTGGGACATGAACCCACAACCCTCTGATTCAAAGGCAAGGGTGCTATGAACTGAGCCACAGCTTACACCTCTATCTGGGGAGGAAGTCCTGCCTTAGAGAGCTGGCAGTCAATTAGATTGGCCTGCAGCTCTTACAGTCCTAGCAGTGCCAGATTTGAGCGGTGGCCACTGCTGGGACTACAGCCAGTGCCTGGAGAAGAGGTTATGGAGCTGGACTCCAAGGTAAGTCCGGGGTATCAGCGGGGCTGGTAGGCGGAACCCAGCAAGGGGGGGAGGAATGTGGGGGTGGGGGTGGGGGTGTGGGTTTGAGATGCCGGGTGTGCAGCGATAAAGGGGGATTACGACCTTTGGGGTATGAAATCAAAATACTGCAGATGCTGGAAACCTGAAATAAAAACAAAAATGCTGGAAAAACTCAGTAGGTCTGGCAGCACCTGTGAATAGATGAGTTTTGTCGGGGGTGGTGGGTACGTGCAATAGGCACAGCAAACCCTAAAGAACACCCACTCTTGCCAAACAAGAGCTCTTGCAGTAAAAGCTGCCAGGCTTCCCACCTGGTAGAATGAGGCACTTAAGTGGCCATTAATTAAGTGGCCATACTTTATTCTAGGCTGACCTCTCTTATTGTTTCCATGTTTGCTTCCCAGAATAATAATTCTGAAGCTGATAGTAGCTAAGGGCAAATTTTCCTGCCTTTTATGCCTGAAGATCACATTTCCTGTTGCAAAATATAAAAGAAGTGGTGCACACCTGTAATGTTGGGAATCCTCTCTTTATCTTGGCATTTCTGAAGCATTCTCTGACGGAGTGTGCAATTGGTGCCAGCTATGCTAATAAAACCGAATGCGCATTTCCAGTCCTCTGGCCTCACCTTCCTGCTTTCTCCCAAAAGGCTTTATGACATATGTCAAGCCCCTCTCCAATTGGAGGGTTGGAGAGGCACAGGCAGAAAAGATACAGAACCCAGAAGGCAAGGCCCTTTAATTCCATGGATATTGTGTCAATAATCAACACAAAAGGCATTCTGTCCAATGTTTTGGACAGTAGCCATTGTTATCTGCAACAACAGCAGATTTTCCTCCTCCATTCCAGGGGTTGGGCTTACCGACTGTCCAGTAGTATCAGTGACTTGAACCCAGGGATTTAGGTTGGTTCAGGTCAGGTCAAAGGTAGCACGCTTCAGGGGTGTTGCAGGTGACTGGCATCCAAGTGGCAGCAGGGAGGAAAATCAACTCTTAGGTTTTGTATTTGAGGGCTTGAAATATTTAAATGTTATACTTTTCTAATACAAAAGCACAATATCCTTGTCAAGTCCAACATTTATTGCATATTCCTAGTTGCCCTTGAGAAGGTCTTGCAGATGGCACACACTGTATCCACAGGGCTTTGTTGGTGGAGGGGTGAATGTTTAAGAAGGTGGATAAGGGGCCAATCAAGTGGGCTGTTTTCTCATACATGATGCTGAGCTTTGTTGTTGGAGGTGCTCTCACCTAGGCAAATAGAGATTATTTTATCACACTTCTGACTTGTGCCTTGTAGATGGTGGACAGACTTTGGGGAGTCAGGAGGTGAGTGACTCGCCATAGAATTCCCAGTCTCTGACCTGCTCTTGTAGTCAGTCGAGTTAAGTTTCAGATCAATGATGGCCTCTTGAATGTTGTTGGCGGGGAATCATCAATGATAATGTTGTTTTATGTCAAGGGGAAGTGGTTAGATTCTCTCTTGTTGGAGATAGCCATTGCCTGACACTGAGTGGCACAAATGTTACTTGCTACTTGGCAGCCCAAATCTGAATGTTGTCCAAGTCTTGCTGCATGTGGGCATGGGCTACTTCAGTATCTGAAGAGTTGCAAATGGAATTATTAAGTTATGGAAAGTGTAACTTGCCCTAGAACATCAAACATCTGAAAAGTCGCAGAGCTTCATTTTAGCCTGGGAACTGCTGCATACAATGTTTCCAATTTTATTTTGACCTTGTACAACATGTGATATTGTTACAAAAATCGGCTTCATAATTCATATGTTTTAGAATATAACTTTTAGTTTTAGGAATTAAAGTTTTAACTGTTAATGGGGCATCTGATTGAGAAACTGGTAAGCAACTCTGATGTAAGTGCAAATCAAAACAAGCTTGGGTTTATTACACTTAAAAGCTAACCTATGTTTGTTTTGCAAAGTCAGAGTTGATAGTAAAAAAAAACTTGGACAATGAATGATCCATCTCTAAGCTTGTAATGGAGCACAGGAGTCTGGAAAAAGAGACCTAATACTCCACTAGTAATATTTTTAAAATTTGTTCACTGGATGTGGGCTTCGCTGGCTGGGCCAGCATTTATTGCCCATCCCTAGTTGCCCTTGAGAAGGCGGTGGTGAGCTGCCTTCTTAAACTGCTGCAGTCCACGTGGTGCAGGTGCAGCCACAGTGCTATTGGGAAGGGAGTTCCAGGATTCTGACCCAGTGACAGTGAAGGAACAGCAATATATTTCCAAGTCAGGATGGTGAGTGACTTGAAGGGGAGCTTCCAGGTGGTGGTGTTCCCATCTATCTACTGCCTTTGTCCTTCTAGATGGTAGTAGTCGTGGGTTTGGAATGTGGTGTCAAAGGAGCCTTGGTGAATTCCTGCAGTGCATCTTGTAGATGATACGCACTGCTGCTACTGTGCGTCAGTGGTGGAGGGAGTGAATGTTTGTGGATATGGTGCCAATCAAACGAGCTGCTTGTCCTGGTGTCAAGCTTCTTGAGTGTTGTGGGAGCTGCACTCATCCAGGTGAGTGAAGAGTATTCCATCACACTCCTGCCTTGTGCCTTGTAAGTGGTGGACAGGCTGTGGGAAGTCAGGAGGTGAGTTACCCATCTCATGATTCCTGGCCTCTGATCTGCTCTTGTAGCCACAGTATTTATATGACTGGTCCAGTTCAGTTTCTGGTCAATGGTAATTCCCAGGATGTTGATAGTGGGGAATTCAGTGATGGTAATGCCAATGAACATCAAGGGATGATGGTTGGATCATCTCTTGTTGGAGGTGGTCATTGCCTGACACTTGTGTGGCATGAATGTTACTTGCCACTTGTCAGCCCAAGCCTGGGTATTGTCCAGGTCCTGCTGCATTTGGACATGGATTGCTTCAGTATCTGAGGAGTCGCAAATGGTGATGAACATTGTGCAATCATCAGCGAACATCCCCACTTCTGACCTTATGATGGAAGGAAGATGGTTGGGCTGAGGACACTATCCTGAGGTATTCCTGCAGTGATGTCCTGGAGCTGAGATGACTGACCTCCAACAATCACAATCACCTTGCTTTGTGCTGGGTATGACTCCAACCAATGAAGAGTTTTCCCCCTGATTCCCATTGACTCCAGTTTTGCTAGGGCTCCTTGATGCCATACTCTCACCTCACCTTGGGAGTTCAGCTCTTTTGTCCATGTTTGAACCATGGCTGTAATGAGGTCAGGAGCTGAGTAGCCCTGGCGGAACCCAAACTAGGTATCAGTGAGCAGGTTATTGCTAAGCAAGTACAGCTTGATAGCACTGTCGATGACCCCTTCCATTGCTTTACTGATGATCGAAAGTAGACTGATGGGGCCGGGTTGGATTTGTCCTACTTTTTGTGGACAGGACATACCTGGGCAATTTTGCACATAGCCGGGTAGATGCCAGTCTTGTAGCTGTACTGGAACAACTTAGCTAGGGGTTACGGCAAGTTCTGGAGCGCAAGTCTTCAGTGCTATTGCCGCAATATTGTCAGGGCCCATAGCCTTTGTAGGATCCAAGTGCTTTCAGCCATTTCTTGATATCATGTGGAATGAATCGAATTGGCTGAAGACTGGTATCTGTGATGCTGGGGACCTCCGGACGAGGCCGAGATGGATCATCCACTCGGCACTTCTGGCTGAGGATTGTAGCAAATGCTTCAGCCTTATCTTTTGCATTGGTGTGCTGGGCTCCTCCATCACTGAGGATGGGGATATTTGTGGAGCCTCCTCCTCTAGAGAGTTGTTTAATTGTCCAACACCATTCATGACTGGAGGTGGCAGGACTGCAGAGCTTAGATCTGATCCATTGGTTGTGGGATCGCTTAGCTCTGTCTATCACTTGCTGCTTATGCTATTTGGCATGCACGTAGTCCTGTGTTATAGCTTCATCAGGTTGCTGCCTCATTTTTAGGTATGCTTGATGCTGCTCCTGATATTCCCTCCTGCACTCTTCATTGAACCAGGGCTGATCACCTGGCTTGATGGTAATGGTAGAGTGGGGGATATGCCGGGCCATGAGGTTACAGATTGTGTTAGAGTACAATTCTGCTGCTGCTGATGGTCCATGCGCCTCATGGATGCCCAGTTTTGAGTTGCTAGATCTGATCGAAATCTATCCCATTTAGCACGGTGGTAATGCCACACAACATGATGGAGGGTGTCCTCAATGTGAAGGCGGGACTTTGTCTCCACGATGACTCTGCGGTGGTCACTCCTTCCGATACTGTCATGGGAAGATGGCATCTGCGGCAGGTAGGTTGGTGAAGAGGAGGTCAAGTATTTTTTTCCCTCTTGTTGGTCCCCTCACCACCTGCCACAGACCCAGTCTAGCAGCTATGTCATTTAGGACTTGGCCAGCTCGGTCAGTAGTGGTGCTACCGAGCCACTCTTGGTGATGGACATTGAAGTCCCCCACCCAGCGTGCATTCTGCGCCCTTGCCACCCTCAGTGCTTCCTCCAAGTTGTGTTCAACATGGAGGAGCACTAGTTCGACAGCTGAAGGAGGGCAGTACATGGTAATCAGAAGGAGGCTTACTTGCTCATGTTTGACCTGATGCCATGAGGTCCGGAGTTGATGTTGAGGACTCCCAGGGCAACTCCCTCCCAACTGTATACCACTGTGCCACCACCTCTGCTGGGTCTGTCCTGCCGGTGGGACAGGACATACCCAGGGATGGTGATGGTGGTGTCTGGAACATTATCTGTAAAATATGATTCTGTGAAGATGACTATGTCAGGCTGTTGCTTGACTAGTCTGTGGGACAACTCTCCCAATTTTGGCACTCGCCCCAGATGTTAGCAAGGAGGGCTTTGCAGGCCAACGGCTGAGAATGCTGTTGTCATTTCAGGTGCCTAGGTCAATGCTGGGTGGTCCGTCTGGTTTCATTCCTTTTTTGTGACTTTGTAGTGGTTTTAATACATCTGAATGGCTCGCTAGGCCATTTCAGAGGGCATTTAAGAGTCAACCACATTGGTATCTGCCTGGAGTCACATGTAGGCCAGAACAGGTAAGGACGACAGATTTCCTCCCCTAAAAGACGTTAGTGAACAAGATGGGTTTTTACAACAATCGACAGTGGTTTCATGGTCATCATTGGACTTTTAATCCAGATTTTTATTGAATTCAAATTCCACCATGTGCCATGGCGGGATTCAAACCCCAGAGCATTACCTGGGTCTCTGGATTACTGGCCCAGCGACAATACCACTACGCCATCGCCTCCCCATGATTTATGAATACATATGAATTATTCATATGGATTGCAGAATTAAAAAGTTTGTTGAAAGGCAAAATAATTCATTTGCATTTCTGTTTGAATCATCCCAAAGCATGTTGTGTTGCCATAGAGATAGTCATTGAAGGTGGAGCATCTGTGTGTGTTTGCTGACAGAAGCAGATAGTTCAGTTTGGGTTTTGTGAGGGAAATGTAACTGGAAGATTTGCTTTAGCTTGCAATTAGTGCAAAAAGCCTACAGTGGTCCTTACAGAGCCTTGTTGCATAAAGCAGTCAGCTTGAATAGTTAGCTAGGAAGAGTAGCATAGAAGCTGTGGGAGCAGGCAAGGGAAAAAACAGACTATGTATGTCCAAAGCCAGGACAAGGAGCTGAAGAGTCCATGGTCATGAGGTCTTCAAAGAAACTTGAAAGATACCTTAAGCCAAAAGCTAATGGAAGGATCCCCATGTAATTTGTACCTCAAGAGATAGTTGGAATGCTAAGGAATATTAAAGTAAATTCCGGAAGGCTGTGGCATTCCTTTTGGGTTGGTCTCAGGAAAAGTGAATAAACCTTCAAGATTTCATAAGATAAGGGAACTCTTGGGGGAAATAAAAAATAGAACTGAGTTTCTAATGCAAGTCTTTGTAAGTCATAATGTTAAGTTAGTGATTTCTGCTTTGTTTAATTTCTGTTTAAATATACAATGAAGTTCATTTTTAACAAAAACAAATGTGAAATTTTGTGGCGTAGTTCTGTTGATTGATTGCTGGGGGTTCAGATTTCTTTTTTAAATGTTAACAGTCCTTAACAGGATATTAACAAAATTAATTGGCATTAAAGACTTTCACAGTTTAATGATTGACAGAATTGGAGCTGTACCTTATTAGACTGATAGTGCATTTAATGGCTCTTCCATATCACTGGTGAGTAAGGTCGACTTTAGTTCAATACTTGATATTCGTTTTTAAGGGTTACTCAAGCTGGAGCAAATGCATTTAGTTAAAAGCTCAGTTGACATTAAAGGCATGGATAGCTGCTCCAACACATTTTTTATTTTGAAAAAAGGTGTTAGTGGTGGGTGTGACAGCTCTCTCCTTTTTTGACTAGAGTGTTAGTATGAAGCAGCAGGTGCAGCACAGGCTGGATACATGCTGCTTTGCTGCAACTTTGCCAGCCTCAGGCAGCCTTTCTACTGAACCAGGGTGAAATTTTCCATTGTGCACAGCCCTATACCTCAATAAATTGTCGATTTAAATATGAATGCAGCAATTACCTTTCCTACATTAGAGAAAATGCAGTTTTTATTTTATTTTCATTGGTGATGGTGGTAGGTCTGTGGGTACAAGCAGCTTTCAGTACCTTGCCTAAGTAGCAGTTCTTAATGTTTGAAGCTGGACAGTGAGCGTTGGCAGGCTGTTCAACTGTGGAGTGCTTCACAGCTGAGCCCGATGTCCCCACTTCTCAGCAAAGGGTCACTGAACAAAGATCACAGTAGCGGCTATTTTATTTTTGGATATCTGACACAGATGGGAATCCATCAGTTGAGAGCCTCTAAATCCAATTACTGAGGAATCCACACAAGTAGAGTCTCTCATTATCTGCTCATGGGAGTTTCTCCTAAGTTAAGATTTTCCTGATGAAAAATTGCTGGAAGATGGTATCACTGTGTGCATGTATGTTTTGGATTTTGAGACCATTTTAATGAGCAAACTCATCAATGTCTATCTGAAGCGGGAGCTAAGAAAGTCTCAGTTATGAATGTTAAACAAATAAATGTTGCCCAAAGTTGAAAATGCCATTAGCAAGGAGAGGTTGCATCTTCAGTGCCTGAAGCATAGATCAGTGAAAACCACGTTTTGTAGTCGTGCCAGGCTAGAGCAATGGTGCTTTCATGGCTGGCACTGGCCTCCTTGATCTCTAGATTCTCCTTGAAAGAACAACACATCATGTGATTTCATTGCAGGAAAACAAAGACGCTTTGAATGAGAAAATCAAAAAAACTTCATAAATGCCTTGAAGCTTCAAACATGTTTCACTACCTTTTTATAAATATAAGAAATTATTACTATATGCTTTAGACACATAGGTGTGCAATTTTTTTTAACAGTGCACTATAAATATAACTGGGAGCTTTCTGTTAATGTGCTTACCTCTTTCAAAAAGCTTGCAAGGTATTTAATTCCCTGTAGTGCTGTCTATCTTCATCCATGTGTACAAAAAAACCCATTCTTTTACTGTACCTCTGGAAGAGCACACTTGTCATCACCTCTCTGTCTGCACTGTCAGCAGTAAATGTGCATTTATTGCTGTATTATTTATAGCTTGTGAGAATGTAGTGCAAATAGTTTACACAATGATTGGAAGTGAAATGCAAACCAGCTTTTTATTGAACATTAATCTGTAAAAGTCTACCGTAGCCACTTGCCACAGTTGAAGAAACTAACTGAACTCTTGCGCTATTTAGCTAAAGAATGAAAGACTTTGTTTCCTATTTGTGTCACAGCTGCACTATTTTATAGTAAAATGCCAGGAACTTTGGATATTATATACTCTCAGAAGGAATACCATTCATCGAGAACAAATTTAATGCAACATGCTGAACTCATTATGGCTTATGGGACACAAATCATTTTTGAAAGCTTCAGTGATAAATGAACAGCCATTTCTGACTACGTTAGCTGGGCCAAATTAACATTCCGTTAACTATTCCCTTTCCATTTTCACACGGTGCCCAATTCAGCTTACTCAGACCGTATGCACATTAGCCTCAAAATCCTGGGTCTCTCAATCTGCCACTGGAAGTACAGTAGGGCAGGACTTCTCCTCTTTCTATAGCTCCAATGGTGACCCTGTCAGAAACCCAGGGATCAACTCATTGTAACGTTGTTAGGCTGGACACAAGTGGGTGTCCTGCCTGCAATTGGTGAGATTTACCTGGAAGGCCCAGAAAATAAGTGCGGGAGGGCAAAGCAAGTCATTCCAAGAGCACGGTTGCAAGATTTAAAGCTGGATTGTATTTAAAGGACAACCAGCATGTCGGAAGGTAAAGACCTTGCTCCAACAGATAACAGGAAGCTGGAAAGGACTTAAGGGGGAACACAGATTGGTGAAATTATGTGACTTTCAGTTATGAAACCTTAAATGTTTTTTGCTGATTACAATATATTGCTCACGTTCATAATGTTGTTGGAAGTAAAGTTACCAGGAATGGGAAAGATGTTGGGAAAGATTTTTATGGGCATGAGATATTCATGGGGCTGGTAATGAATGGCTTATTCTGAATAAGTTGTGAATTTAACTTATGTGAAACATCCTATTTATTACAGATGCTGTAAAGTTATATGATAAGACATCTTGAAAGTCTATCTGATCAGTCAGTGTCACCACTCTTTCCTGGAAGGCGTCTGTGACCCTGCTGTATGGTCCTCATGTCCAAGTCCTTCTGACTATGTGCATTCAGTTTCTTATTCTGTCTTCTCAGGAGTCTAGGCCTTCCTGCAGAATTAAAATGTAAAGGGTATTGTGGGCCACCACAAAACAAATGATGCTGGAGGGAACCCCATATCTTGGCACCTGAATTGATCCACCAGCATGCCAATGGCCTGTTCAATTTTAATTAGAGAGTGAATGTGAATCAGTTTTTCGGACTTCTCTATTTCACTGATGGCCTTTCTCACTGGTTAGCAGCCACAATATTAGCTTCAAGAAATGAGGTGAGATATTGCTCTTAATTTTGAAATTATCCATGGACACTGACGTGCTGCAGAATGCAAGAGTCATGGGGCTGGATTTTATGGGAGAAAGGGGATGGCCAACCAATGACCGGCAGTGCTCTGGCCCCAACAGTACCACTGAGAGCGGTGGTCAGTGCTGGGACTGCAACCAGTCTTGAAGAAGGCATTCAGTGAAATTAAGTCTGGGGTTGCCAGGGCCAGGCTGACAGGCTCCAGCGAGAGGGGTGAGGGAGATGGGATGCCGGTGTGGAGAGAGTTGGTGTGGGGGGTGGGGAGGTGTGTGGAGGGGAACTGCATGGAGGGGAAGAGGGGACCTCCGATGGGCACAGCGGGCCTGTCGAGGCAACCAGCTTACCCTTGGCCGGCTGCCAACTGGCCCAGTGACACCTGCTGGGCTGGACCCTTGGTGCCGGCCTCCCTCACCATGAGCAAGATCCCAGCAGCTGCAGAAGGAGACCATTATATGGCCATTAATTGGTTAAGAACACTCGTAAAATTGTGGCAGGTGTAGGGTTGGGCGATAGGCACTGGGAGCAGCACCCATGGCGTGCTGCCTAATTTTATGCTCCCCTACCTTCCAACCAGTGCCTACGGGGTCATAAAATACAGCCAATTGTAGACATTGGTATAGTGGGCATTATGCAGAAAGCTCTGTCTGTAATCAAACACCAGTTGGACATTGAGGCCGGAAAATACCTTCCAATTCACACATTTGAATATAGGGGCTTGTTGGCAACATGAATACAGTCAGTATCTCCTAGTACTCCTGAAAACCCCACAATCTAATCAAAATTAATGATCCCCTTACCTCTTTGTCTTGCTCCTGCATTAGCTGTAATGAACTGGCAAATAGAGCATTTGTGACTTCCCTTATGCAAGAATTGGGACCAAAAATCACATGTTGCCAGAAAATTAAGTGCTGTGATGACTTTTTGAAGTCTAGTTAGTTTTGGTCTGTTTCCTTGATGCAGTTTACAGAACTTACTATAAAACTCGTTCAGTCCTTTGGAGCTGCAATCCTGCCTCCTCATACATAACTCCAGGGAGATAGCAAGGTCTGATGGGTCTAAACACCTTGGTGATTGGTTATGAGTGAGGCCTCGATTTCTTGTCACATTGCCATTTAGACTCTCTGCTGTTTCTCCTTCTATTCCTTCCTTTTCTTCCAACATTTATTTATCATAAAGAGGGAAATCCTGATTGGAAAATCCTCCTACCAGTATATTTTAGAGAAATTTCGCAATTACCCTGTCTCAAGGTAGACTTCCAAATGAAGCTCAGGGCTTCAACAATAATTTTGATAAAAGACTGATTCAAAGTTCTGAGTCTGTATCTAAAGGCACAATTAAACACAATAATTCACCTTTAACATTCTAGCCAAAATCCTTCCACTGCGATTGTTTTAAATTACCCCCATTTTAGAGTAGCAGAAGCCAGAACCACAGAAATGATGGAATTTGTAGCCTAAACCTATTATTTGCATGGCTACTCATCTCTCCCGCCCTCACTGCCAGTGGCATTTAGGACATACCTTAAATGGTGTGTAAATTTGTGAACCATTCTAAGTACCAAATTCTGGCTCCTAGTTAGGTCAGCCAAGATTGTAACTCCCCAAACCATTTGATTTCTGGAGCTATTCGATTTCTCATGCCTTGTACAGTGATTGCACAATGTTGACCAGTAAAGTGCCAATTCATTCCACTTGTGGGGTAGGCCTTCATAAATAATCAAGGTTGCTTGGCTAGCAGTCTCATTGGCAATCTCTGCCTTTGCAAAATCAGAGACTAGAAGCAATTTTCCTCTTTTTGTTATTTACAGCCAAATTGTAGCCATGCTCACAATTCCTTTATGGCAGTGACTGACGGAACCTCATCTCACCAAAATTGAAAGGTGGTTCTTTAATTGCAAAGCTTGTTTTATTCATTCATGGGATGTGGGCGTCGCTGGCTAAGCCAGCATTTATTGCCCATCCCTAATTGCCCTTGAGAAGGCAGTGATGATCTACCTTCCTGAACTGCTGCAGTCTATGTGGTGTAGGTACACCCACAGTGCTGTTAGGAGGGGAGTTCCAGGATTTTGGCCCAGCCACAGTGAAGGAACGGCGATATATTTCCAAGTCAGGATGGTGAGTGATTTGGAGGGGAAGTTCTAGGTAGTGGTGTATCTGCTGCCCTTGTCCTTCTAGATGGTAGTGGTCATGCGTTTGGAAGGTGCTGTCTAAGGAGGCTTGGTGAATTCCTGCAGTGCAGCTTGTACATGGTACACACTGCTGCCACTGTGCGTCAGTGGTAGAGGGAGTGAATGTTTGTGGATAGGGTGCACACAAGCGAGCTGATTTGTCCTGGATGGTGTCAAGTTTCTTCAGTGCTGTTGGAGCTGCACTCATCCAGGTAAGTGGAGAGCATTCCATCACACTCCTGGCTGAATTGTGCCTTGTGGTTGGTGGACAGGCTTTGGGGAGTCAGGTGGTGAGTTACTCGTCGCAGGATTCATAGCCTCTGACCTGCTCTTGTAGCCACAGTAGTTATATGGCTAGTCCAGTTCAGTTTCTGGTCAATGGTAACCCCCAGGATGTTGATAATGGGGAATTTTCCTGGGATTTTACTGTCTTTTTCCACTGTGGTTATAGTGGACGAGCTGAAGAACCCCTGCAGAAATTCACAGTCTTTATCTAAAATAAATGTCTTTCCCCAATTACTGTACTTCTTCAAAGTGCCTGCAACCAAATCAAGTTTCTTTTCAAAAAGGGATGTCAAGAATCAGAATGAGCAGATTTAAACTCATAAGGGGAAGGTAATTGTGTAAATTTACTGAACTATCAATATTTATATTTGATATCACAAGTAAGGGTAGTGTTTGCTTAGAATAAAATTAAGTCTTACAGGACAGTCTCTACTATCTATAAGCGAAGCTGCTTGTCACCCATTCAGCATGTTGCCTTTATAGATCTCAGCTAAATCTCACCTCTGGCTTCTTCACACCTCTCGGTTTGGCACACACTGAACATATGGGTACAAATCCAGAGGCTCATTAAAATTCCAACTGGCGTCTCATTGCATACATCCTTTTTTTGGCAACCCTACCAGCCCTGGCTGTCATATTTAAACCTAGGAGACTAAGGAAATTCAATAAGCATCTCCATATCATAGAGTGGTCTCTGAAATCATTTGACTAACTGTGTCAGGATTTTGGTTCAGAAAGACAAATAAAAAATATTGTCTTAAAATAGCTTAAGTTTAGTTCCTGCACTCTGACAGCAGTAAAAGTTCTCTGTTGCATTAACCCCGCACAGAAGGTCTTTTATGAGGGAATACGTACAAAAATTCAAAAGTTGGAAGGTATCATCTAGACATTTTTGGATTTTTGTATGGGCTTGGGGAAACCTGGCCAGTGCTCTTTCATGCCTTCCAAAATGTACCCCCAACCCAAGTGTGAACTTTCCCAGGAATTTTGTCTTTCCCCACAGTGCATTTTGCGAGCCGCAATGGAGTGTGAGGGAGTGTGAGCACAGAGGTAGACAGTTTGAAGGCCCATCTTAGTTCTCCAGCACAGCAGCCCAGCTCCCAACATCATTTTGAAGGCTCCTCACCACCCCCCCCACTTACTCCCCACCCACCCTCATGCCACCTCATGCCCCCTCAAGTCCCTATGTCACCTCAGATTCCCCATGCTACCCCCTACCAGCTCAGATCCCCCATGCCCCCTCACTCCCCATCCACCCTCAATGCTGCCCCCATGTCATCTCAGATCCCCATGCAACCCCAGATTCCAAAGGCACTCAGCCAGTATGCACTATGTACAGTCCACAGGAGCCGTGCAATATTAATGGGAATTTTAAAATCATTGGGAAAAGATAAACTTCTAACAATCAATAAAACCTGGAATTCCAACATGGTATCATTGGTACTGGAAAGAAAAAGAAACTGCTCCAGTGCAAAACAATTATAATCCATTAAGTGCCTATTGGGCGTGTAAACAAACAACCACATCAAAGTCATATTCTATTGTTACAGCCTCTTAAAATTTTCAGTTGTTCTTGCATCAATAGAACACCTGAGCTGAACCATTTTTCGTTTTTGAAATCCAGCCAAGCATTCGTAATGGCTACAGTCAGCATCATAAAATCTTCCAGCTACATTGCCTGAAAGCAACAGGTGGAATTTTGTCCAATTCCCATTTCAAAGCAGAGTGCCTGTCAATCAATGGAGGAGAAGGTGCAGAGATTTTTTTCAACTTTCAAAAGCAGGTTTTTTTAAACAGTCAGAGCAGTTAGTTGATTTAAATCACAGCACGAAACATGACAGCAGAGGATGACAGGATTCTTACGGCTTAATGCGTTATAGCATATTTGACAATTGGAAAAGCAGAGTACTGCATGTCAACAATTACACAGTGCTGGCCAATATGGGGGAGATGGTGGCACAATGGTAATGCCACTGAACTAGTAACCCAGAAGTCTAGGTCATGGGTTCAACTCCCACCACAGCAACTGATGGAATTTAAATTCAATTAATAAATCTGGAATATAAAGCTAGTCTCAGTAATAGTGACTATGAAACTATCATTGATTGTTGTAAAGACCCATCTGGTTCACTAATCCACTTTAGGGAAGCAAATCTGCCATCCTTACTCCAGCCTGGCCTACAAGTGACTCTGGACCCTCAGCAATGTGGCTGACTCTTAGCTGTCCTCTGAAATGTTCAGTTCAAGGGCAATAAGGGATGGACAGCAAATGCTGGCTTTGCCAGCAATGCCCACATCCTGCAAAAGAATAAAAAAAAAGGATCAACTTACCTTTGCAGGACAGACCTCCATGAGAACCACTGCATTAAAACACATCTACTTTGCAACACAGCATTAAATAGTGACATTTGGAAGCATCGAAACATTTTACACTTACCTTTCAGAATGTTCCTGACTCCTCAGGATGCTTCCCCTAATGGCTGCAAACTCACCAAGGAGGTGTGTTTTTTTAGGGCTTACAAAACCCACACCAGCACACGAAAATAGTGTGCGGGAGGAAATACAGCTTCCCTGTGGTCCTCACAACACAGACCCCGATCATGGAAGAGGTGCATGTGTGTTTTGTACCCAAGGTCTTCCCGACCTGTTAAAAAGCCACAGGAAAATTGTGTAGGGTCAGGAAGGCACAGGAAAATTATTTTTCCAGCAAAAAAAAACCTAAGTTCAGCATTTCGCGACCCAATTTGCACCCCCATTGGGAGGTGAAAATCCGACCCTTTATCTTAGTTTGCAATAAAGTAATTGACATATATTTAATATTAGATTAACAACTATATTATAATCCCTGCATTTATCCAGTATTTATCTTGAACTACTTCTGCAGACTTCTGGAGATTGTTTTTTAATTAAGAAACACAATTCACATTTTGGGGTGCCCATTGATAAAACGATTTGGGTTAAATATTACAGGTGGAATTCTTAACAGGAAAAGCAAAGAATTCCTGCAACTAAAATGCTTTTAGGCTTGTAGCCTATTACCTCTTGGGCCTAATCCCTGATTTTCCAAGGGGTTCAGAAAAAATTTAAATTAACTTCAAATGCAAACATGTATCCCAATCTTGTGTTCAGTACCACCACTATCCCAATAGGAAATTACTTCAGAAATTGTGGTAGTTTGAGTATTCATGGTACATAATCTACACTGCATTTCCTAACTCAAGACAATGATAAGGACACCTGGCTTCCCTTTCCAAGGTATATAGATTAAATGGTCTGGCAGAGGAACTATAGCACAGCCCTTTTTGAAATCTATTAGTTAGTTACTTATCTCCTGCCCTCCATCTGGGAGAGTGTCCAAGCAGCTGCTCTCAGTCTTGTCAATGTCACTCTGTGGCTTGCTGTTTGAAGTTGAATGATGGCACTGCAGGTTGAAGTAGACTTTTCCCCCAGGAAAGTGCTTCCACCTGGCTTCAAGTTTGTGGGGGGAACCATGGGTTTCATCCCACTCCCTACAATTCAATGGTGTATCATCATATCCCATTAGTAGGTTGCTGCACCAAGCCATAATTTTAACTGCAGGCTGCTGATGCTAACAATTTCACTGTCATACTACCAGGTTGATGTACTGTGTTATTCTTTTTCCATTTCCAAATAACTCTAAATAATTTTAGTTGGCAATTTTTCAGATATGCTTTGTGTAATCATGAAAACATGACCTCATTCAGTTCTATGTTCAAATGTACAAGTTAGACCATAGATCAGAACCAGCACTAATCATTCCTTTTACTGAGGTTTTGGTTCACCAGCAGAAACATTTCAGGCAGTGAGTAGCACTGTATATGTGCAGAAATCCCAGAAGGTTTTAAAACAATTTTACATTCTCTTTAAAGAAAAAGCTTTGTGATATTAAATTGCATTTGGAATTGGTAACCTCTGTAGACTGTGTACTGAAGACTTCAGTCCCACTTGCAGAGGATGCAATCAGTTTTTTATGCTCCATTTGTGGATTTATTTTTCTTAACTATTAATAAAATGTACCGTTGGAGCAGAGGGAAAATTGTGCACAAAAGGATTTTCTGGGATATGCTGAGATCAACACATTTCTATCTCCCTTGAATATTTGTATCAGCATTCCATTTTGGTTTTGAATTTTGCCTTTTTTTCCAATTGGAGCAAATTAATGTTGTACATTATAAGAGGGTTTGGTTACAAAGTGCCTCACATTTAAAACAATTTTCCCATTTTAGAAGAGGCGTAAAAAAACCCTATGATAGTTATCCTGCTTGGAGTAAGATGTAGCTTTCCTGCCCTTCCTGGTGCCTCAGAGTACGCTGTGTAACTACCCAGGATTTACTGCTGACCCCATTGGGCTGTTTAGAAAGATTGGATCTTTCTCTGAAACATATGCCTTTTACATTTATCCACTTTATTTGTAACGCACAATAGTACCTTGTCTCTTGGAGAATTCTGATCACAAAACAAATACAAGAATGATAACCTGCCAATGTCTAATTCAGAAATATCTGTTATGAATCTTTTTGGGAACAGATCCACATTCTTCCACTTTACTGCACACCAAATGTTACACCATTGATGTTCCTCTTGATTGGCGACTAATCTTGTATGATTCAATAAGGATACAGTGAATGCCGTTTACGTTTTACAGATTTGTCCTACATCCCTTATAATGCTGGAATAGCATGGTCAAGTCATGGATATAACAAATGATGAAATTCATGTGTTTATCTTGACCTGTTTTGAAATATTAACTTGGCAGCAATATTATTCATTGTTGCACTATTAAATGTTTTGGAGATTTACCTGCTCCCAATGTAGCATGGTGTAAATATATGTTGTCCAGCTTCTGGAAATAGAGCAGTGTCCAGACATTGGAAATGTATCCCTTTTCGGCACCCATATCATGTTTAGCATTAGCTAAGCCAGGGTCAGCTCAGGGTTGACTCATCCCTTTCAAACAAATCCCATCCACCTATATATTGGTGGGCTGCAGAATTTTTACAATTATCCCTCAACCAAAAACAGCCAGTTGTTGCAAAAGGTTCTGTGTCACAAGAATGATAACAATGGTAAAATGTGTAGAATATGTATTTCGCAGTCATCAACTTTCATTAAAGTGATTAATTGTCATTGATATTGAGAACATACATGGCTGTTGGTATGTCCCATGACACTAATTAAGGGCAGAAACTTAATCCAAACAGAATTAAACCATCCCCAAAATCTCCACAGTGTTTATAATTTAAAAGAAAATAAAAGCTACACAGATGTCAGGTCATTAGCCTAGAAATTACTTTTGCTGATGTAGCTTGCGTAAAGACACAGCTTTTTACAACATTAGAATAACGAATCATTGCATCGATATGATTCTCATGGTGATCTCAAACTAATGTTTAGACAGGGGTATTTTTAAGTCATAGCAAAATTGAAGTCTTAAGATCGAATCAAGATCTTATGACGAAAGCTATGCTTTCTGATTTTCATGAAAAAATGGACATTATCATAGAATGCAGTTCCAAATCAGCAGTAAAAATCTATCAGCACTATATAATAAAATAAAAGCTTATTTATTCAGAGCCCATAGTTTCTAGGCCTTAGCAGAACACAAGATTGTTTTTCTGCCTTTACTTCTGTCTGACCTAACAATGATCTGTATTTTGTCTTTTCTCGCTGGATTGAGTCCTTACACAACAAATATATAAGAGAACAGAAATATTGGAAATGCCAAAGGTTCTGAGAGTTCTCAGAAGGTTTTTATTGTAACAACAAGATAGCTGAAGGACATCTTTTGGTGAGTGTCAGGCAATTTGTTTTTAACTTTCACAACTGGCAAGCGCAGCTGAAAATAATCAACTTGGAACTTAATCACTTGTTTGGTCAGTCATGGATTGTTAAAGAAAAACCCCTGCACACTGGTGACCTCTGTTTTAGCAATAATGTGGGTGTTCATTTTGAGTGTACACTGGACCCGTAATCTCCAGAGAGTGCATTAGAGTTGATAGCCTCATGCTAATTGATTGTTGTTACAAATTGTCAGCAGGATTAGCAAAAATGTTGATTTGTTAATAAGATTAGCACGGGGTCAAGAGGCTGCCTCATTCGCTGAACATGAAATATTAACCTCTAAATCTTCTTTTGGGCAGGGGATTATTTTACTTCATTTTCTCTTTTTTCCTGTCTTAACTTTAAATATTTTTACTAGTTTACTTGTCGTACTCTGCTTCCCTTCCATAATAAAATATCTGCAATATTCATATCTTTATATGAAATGGACATTAACTGACTGAAAGGCTGGTCATGTGACAAATTAGAGGCAATTTTTACTTGCTGATGTGCTGGGAGCTAGAGGTTTCAGTGACATGTGGGAAACCTCAAAGTCTGGATTCCCCACGTGCTGTGGAGCTGAAGCAGCATTTCACTTGCATTTCCCCTAACTTAGTCTACTGCATTCGTTGGTCCCAATGCGGTCTCCTCTACATTGGAGAGACCAAACGCAAACTGGGCGACCGCTTTGCAGAACACCTGCGGTCTGTCCGCAAGAAAGACCCAAACCTCCCTGTCGCTTGCCATTTTAACACTCCACCCTGTTCTCTTGCCCACATGTTTGTCCTTGGCTTGCTGCATTGTTCCAGTGAAGCCCAACGCAAACTGGAGGAACAGGACCTCATCTTCCGACTAGGCACTTTACAGCCTTCCGGGCTGAATATTGAATTCAACAACTTTAGATCTTAAACTCCCCCTCCCCCCATCCCCACCCCGTTTCTCCCCCCTCCCTTTTTTTTCAATAATTTATATAGATTCTTCTTTTCCCACCTATTTGCATTATTTTTAAATCTAAAACTAAAACTTTGTTAGTCTTTCCACCCCACCTCCACTAGAGCTGTACCTTGAGTATCCTGCCTTCCATTCTTAATTAGCACTTTTCTTAGATAATATCACCACCTTCAACACCTCTTTGATCCTTTTGTCTGTGACATCTTTTGATTATCTGCTCCTATCACTGCTTGCTTATCTGCACAATCACCCCACCCTCAACTTCTCTCTCCCCCCGCCCCCCCACCTTAGACCAGCTTATATTTCACCTTTCTCCTAACTATACTCAGTTCTGCCGAAGGGTCATGAGGACTCGAAACGTTAACTGATTTCTTCTCCACCGATGCTGCCAGACCTGCTGAGTTTTTCCAGGTAATTCTGTTTTTGTTTTGGCTTGTATGAGGGTTGGGCAAACTTGGAGACCTGGAGGAAGCATACCTGCTTCAGAGCTGCCTCAGGGAGATTAGTTTAAGTTTAAAAAAATTTAACAAAGGAAGGAAAAATTTTTTAGGACATGTCCCCTCATGTGAAAGTGTCACATGAGCTGGGACATGTCTATGAATTTTATTAAAAATGTTTTCAAACCTTTAAAAACTTTCATGAAACCTCACCCTGTCCGTGGATGAGGTTCCATGAAAAATGCGAAGGCCTCCTGGGCTCTTCGCCTGCCCGCCAACCTGAAGGTTGAACGGGCAGCTCAGTTTATTGTTTTAATTGAAAGTTAACTGGCCTTTAATAGGCCTTTGACAGTTCGGCGAGTGCGCAGCTGACTCGAGTGCGCGCCTGCCTAACTGAAAGTCTGAATGACGCGTGGTGACGTCGGGATGCACGCGTGACGTCACCGCGCGTCATTTTACATCCGCCCCTGCTCGCCGAGCCAAAGATACTGCCCCATGAGGCAAAAATTATAAACGTATTTGGCCATGGAGGAAAACAGAGAAATTGTAAAATTGTATCGCTATTCCTAGATCACTAGGTCCAGTTCCAAACGCACGGGCACAGGAAAATAAAGTATTGCATAAAATCTGGATGAGTCCAGTGTAAACCTGAAATGCTAGCTGTTGTTTAGGTTTGTAATATAAGAGAAAAGAATCGGCTGGAAACCTGAAACAGAAATAGAGAGAGAGTGCTGGAAATACATTGCAGGCCAGTCAGCATTTGTGGTGAGAAAAGGCTAATTAATGTTTTGGCAGACCCTTTTTTCTGAACATCACTGTGCTCAAAATGTAAACCTGACTTTTCTCTGTACAGTTGCTGTGGTACAAACAGCTTTATATTCCCAGCTGTGTATTTCCAGCACTTTGCTTTTATTAGCTTTATTCTGCTGTTTACTGTGAATTGAATCGCTCAACAGATGGTGGGCATATTTTCAATGTTTAGTTTCTTAACATTCAACTTTACTTTTACAAGTATATACAAGACTATATTCATATGAACAAGATCTGTTTCTATTGCACAGAGATAAATCTTAGCACTGCAGTAATTTGTTTATTAAACCATAGTAATTAGGCTGTCATTAGTTAGACTCTAATACCATCATGCTTTCCTTGGCATTATTACGGTGCTAATTCTGCTTAACTTTTGTGTTTGTTATTTTAATGGAATTTTTTAGGGAATTACAATGCCAGAAAACCCCTTCACAGGACAGTTTGAAAGTTTATTGTTGAATGGAAAGGAAATCAAATAATAAATGGCCATCCATTAAAACTGCAGGTGAAAGGATTTGTGCTCCTATCACACATGGCTTGAGAGAGCTGTGGTTATTATACATTTTATTGCCTATTTTCGTGCTTGTGCTATCACAAAACACTCATTTACTTGAAGGTTCTATTTTAAACACTGTAGTAGAATTAAGTCTGTTATATCATAGACAGGATCTAAATTAACATCTCCACTTTCAAGACTTTAGCGTGTTTGGAGATTTATTGCATGCTAGCTGTCACATGGAGGTGTTTATTCAATCTCAATCATGGCATTTATATTCTCTACGTAAACCATGATGATGCTGAATAGGAATGATATTGGACATGGGGATGGCTTTTGTTAAACAGGATTGAGTGTGTTGAAGTTTAAAGTTGATTTTATTTATTATTTTGTTTCAAGGGCCAGGATTTTACTGGACCCCAAGAAGTGGCTAGGAGGTGGAGGCGGGGGAGGGCATGGTAAAATTGCATGTGCCACGTTGGATCAGCTTACCGACAACAGACCCCGCTTAGCAGAGTTTTGCTGAAGGTGGGACTGGAAGCAGAGAGACTGCCTGCTTCATGGAGCCAGGCAGCCTGTTTCGATAATTAAAGGCCCAATCAGGGACCACTTTACAATTCCATCGACATTTTGATGTCAGCATGGTGACCCCCCCTGCCACATGGTGGGGGGGGGCCACCAGCTAAATGGAGGCAGCCTCCCAGTGGCAGCCTGGGGTGGAAGGTTCAATGAAGCAAAAAACAGGGCCGCGAGCGTGATTTTCCCTGATGGGGGTTTCCCCAGCCAGCTTTCGGTCCCATAATTTTAATTTTACTTAATTCCTGTAGGCCCCAGGCCTCCGGCAGCCCTCAACAGCAACCACGTCTCCTGGTGGGGCCGCTGAGGTTTCACAACTACTGGCCCTCAGATTTGCTGCATCACGATCCTGCCCAGGTCCACAGGCAGGCAATTAGGAGGCTGCTGATGTAAAATTGCTGAGCTGGTCCCACTGCTGCCAAGCGCAGGCTCGGGATGTGCTTTTTATTCTGACATCGGTGTCCCGACTCACTTCATAAAATTCAGCCCCCATGTCATTGGAAAGTCATTTAATTCTCTGCAATATTAATATTTTTCATACTGCAAATTTAGAAATGCACTTTTTCAAACATCTGCCTCCCCCTCAAACTGGCAAACAATCCCTTTTATTCATTCTTGGAATGGGGACTTCACTGGCTAAGCTTGAATTTATTGCCCATCCACAAGGCCACCTCAGAAGGTGAGCTGTTAGTCAACCTCTTCGTGTGGGAGCAACATAAAGGTCAGACTGGCAGGTTTCCTTCCACAAAGGGCGTTAGTGAGCCAGCAGGGTTTCTGCCACAAGCCAGATGCTTTTCCATTATTGCTGCTAGTTTTTTGTTTAAAGTGAATTCAAATGCTGAAGCTGCCATTTGGGATTTGAACTCACAATCTGCTGGATTTTAAATCCAGCACACGTGTTATTAGTCCACAACCACTCAACTAATGTGCCGTTTATTTACAATGTTTACAAAATGATTTCAGTGCTTGAACACATAGGTCAGAACTTTCCACTTTGGTGGGGTGTAAAACAGCCCCAGCAAATGGAAGCGAAAGTGGGACACTTGATCTGATAGTGTCCATTTTATACCCCTCTGAAGTTGACGCCCTTGGATTCTAAGAATATTTACTTCTTCTTAGATCTACAGTTGACCTTTGCATTTTGAGTGCAGTCACCAGTGGTTGTCAGTTGGACTTATAAATCTTTTCCATGTGTGAATGGCTGGAAGCTTGATCCTCACCACCTGTTGTCAGTCTGCAGAAGTGTGTGGCTTTCAGCCTGGTAATGATAGATACAATCATAAAATGATACAGCACAAAAGGAGACCATTCAACCCATCGTGCCTATGTCAGCTCTTTGGTAGAGTGATTCAATTAATCCCACTCCTCTGTTCTTTCCCCAATTCCATTTTAAATGGTGGTATTGAATCTGCTTTCTTTCATATACAGAAAGTCCTCACTTAACATCGTTAATTGGTTCTTGGAAAACGTGGTGTTATATAAAACAGTCTGAGGCTCATAACCCCCTCCCAAGATTGCCTGCTCCCCACCTCATCCAAGACCCAGCTCTCACAGGCTGAAAATGGGAGTTTTGCAGGAATATCCAGGCTTACTGCAAAGTTAACACAAAACAGCAGCAACACAGTGCAAATCCAGGTTTCTAATTGGAGAGTAATGTGAACATAAAACAACATTGTGCGGGGTGATATTAAGCAAGGATTTCCTGCACTACATTCCAAATCACAACAATTTGCCATGTTAAAAAACGTTTCCTCTTGCCTCTGTTTCTTTATCAATCACCTTAAACCTGTCTCTTCTATTTATCGACCAGTTTCTCCTTATTTACCCTACCAAACCCATTCATTGTTTTGAACATCTCTATCAAATCTCCAGTTAACCTTCTCTGCTCTAAGGAGAAAATCTCCAGCTTCTCCAGTCTCTCCACATAGCTGAAGCCCCTTGCCTTTGGTACAGGTCAAGAAATCTCCTCTGCACCCTCTCAAAGTCCTTGCCATCCTTTGCTGCTGTACTCTATTCCTCAATTAACAAAGCCAAGAATCCCTATTTTAACAGCCTTTTCAACTTGTCTTGCCACTTTCAGCAATTTATACACCTTAGGCCTTTTTGTTGAGGCCACCCCCCCCCACCCCCCAACCGCCTCCGCTTTAAAATTGTACCATTTTGTTCATATTCTCCTCATTCTTCCCACCAAAATCAATCATTTAACACTTCCCTGTGCTAAATTTTATTTGCTGTTGGTTTATTTCAGCAGTCTGTGTATGCTTTCCTGAAGTCTGTTCCTATCCTGCTCACTGCTTTCTACTTTTCTGAGTTTTGTATCACTTGCAAACTTTGAAGTACTGTATACCCAAGTCGAGGTGATTAACATATATTAAAAAGAGCAATGGTCCTAATACAAACCCATGAGGAACTATCCTGTATGTTTTGCTCCAGTCTGAAAAACAACGACTCACCAGTAATTACTGTTTTCTGTCCTTTACATAATTTTGTATCTGCGTTGCAGTTGTCCCTTTTAATCCCATGGCCTTTAATTTGCTAACAAGCTTATTATGTTGTACTTCATCAAATGCCTTTTGAAAATCCAGATACACAATATCAACTGCATTACCCTCATCAATCCTCTCCATGACTACGTTAAAAAACTCAATTAACATAATTCAAATTGTCACATCCATGAAAGCAGGCGCTCAACTCAGCCGCATCAGCACTTTCAACCCTGCATCATATTTCAGGTAAATGTTTCACATGAAACAATCAAATGATTGACAGCTTTGCAGCTGGGACTGGCTGAGGGAGTAAATGTTTTGAAAAGTTTTTATCTGTCCTCAGTTCAGCTGATCAATGCTCATAGTTTAGTAAATTGGTTACTTTGGTTAGGATTTCATTTTTAGGTCTCAAAAAGCCACAGTGGAGACTAACTCACTATCAGTAATTGAACAAAATTTTTATGTCCTTAATGACTTAACGATGGGGCATACTAATCTCTAATTTATCAAACAAGAACCTTGGTTCAAACAAAACTAACTGAAGTTTCTTTCTGTTTTAAGTCATTTGGTCAAATGTCGAAAGGCAATTAAAATATATTCCTGAATCCATTTAAATCACTCTTCCATCAGTTAATGATTCCTGACACAGGTGTAGTACTTACATGTTTCATGCTTTTTAAATTTTAACCTGTGTTTTAATATTTTCTCTCAGCACTTTGTGTGCACTTGTGCTCATTAAAACAAGGAATGGCTGTTTGGAGAATGGAACATTTTTCCACATTTTGAACTAAGATACAACCTCTTGCCAAATGGCAGAATTGTGATTCAGATGATGTGCAGCTTACAGCATTAAAAAGGGAATGTGCTTTCTTTCAGCTGCACAAAGAAAGATTGAATATTGCTGAAAAAAGAGACATGTCTAAGCTGTTTCATGCTGCTACTATGCAGTAGTGACACAAGTGGTATTCACCACTAACAGGATGCTGCCGTCAAGCCAAAAAGACCTTCTACCTATCACACAAATGAGTAACGTGGTATATGAATTTCAGTGCCAGTTTGATGCTAGTTATATAGGTCGTATATCCCAAAGACTGGTGGATCGTATCAAACAGCATTTCCCAGCCGCTGTTCACAATGGGCAGGGTACAGACTGTAACCAACCAGCCCATGTTTGCAAAACTCAGAACACAGTGTCCAACATTAGATGTGATTGTGCAATACAACATAAGCTAAATAATCTTCAGTATGCTAAGAATTAAGCTGACAACCAATTTTAAGATTATCAGTCAGGCTTGTAGTGTGGCGCATTTGCGTGTACTGGAAGCTACATATATTAATACACAGAGCCCTGTTCTTTGCAGACAGAAAGAACATGTACATACGCTGCGTCTGTTTCAGCTAAACAAAGCAAGTGACAGCCATTCGCTGACTCATTCCTCAGGACAATGCCTTTACCAATCGGGGTCAAACTGCCTAGTTTAAATTTCAAACAATGCTTGGCAGTTAACTGTCAGTCACCATCAGTGGTGCATTCTCCACAGCAACGCCACTTGCCAACCAATCAGCACTCTCTTCACATTCAGTATAAATTGTTGTCTTCCCCTCATATTGGTATTCTTGTGTGTATCCTGATGAATGCAAGACAAAAAGCTTAGATGTGTCTCTTTTTTCAGCAATTCTCAAGTTCTGTACTACCAAACGATGAATATATAAGAGAGCTAGGGCAGAATGCTCTAAACAGTCTCAAGACACAGGGCAGAATCATCCCAGATTTGCACTAAGTGCAGTAGTGGCCGGGTAAAACGATGTTTTACCTGCAGGCGGCAGTGGCGGCTTTTCATGCCGTATCGTCCCAAACCTGGCGCGTTAATTATGCATTCCCAGGAAACACGGTGTTTCCATGGCAGGCCGGCTCTCATTTGCCCGCCAATCCACCATCTTGCTGCTTTATCACGCTGAGCGCCATATTTCAAGTCCAGCCACACACATATCTCTCAGTGCTTCCAGCCCATGACTGCTGCGCGGAAGACAGGATGGCCCCAAAAGGCAAAATGACTGCGGCCCCCAGGTTTACTGATGCGTCCGTTGAATGCCTTTTGGACACCGTGGAGGCCCGTCGTGATGTCCTCTACCTCTGCTCTGGCTGCAGGAGGGGCAGCGGCACCACCAATCCAGCATGGGAGGCGGTGGTCAGCGCCAATGCCCTACAAAAGAGGACAGCCACCCAGTGCCACTACAGGATGAATGGACTCATCTGTCCCGCCAGGGTAACTCACCCTTCTCATCACTATCAACTCACACACTCACAAACCCATCACACATCCGCAGAGATCTCAGACCTCAAGGGATAGCACTGCTAACTCTCACACACACCCTCACATCTCCATCAGGCTCATATCCTCTCGAGCTCGTGTCCTCATGATGTCCATGGCTCTGATCACCACACAAACATTCCACACAGCGCCATGCGTCCTGCCCACACTCTCTCCATCTGTTTCCGAGTTGGAGGAGTGTCGGAGGAGTCTGCTTGCTCTCTGATGAAGTGGTGCCCATGTGTGCATGTATGCAGGTCTCCATGGGGAGGATGGTGGACGCCATGGAGACCCTGGTCCAGCAGAACGTGAAGGTGTGTGCAGACCTGCGCCCCATCACGGGAGCCAAGGGTAAGCTCCTGCAGTGGCCACGCAAGAGGGAAATGGGGATCTCGACGTCCCTCCAGGTGCTTCTTCCCCTCAAGGAATCAGGCCAGGGCCCCCGGGCACCCGAAGGGAGGAGAAGCAGCAGCTGGATACCCCTGGGCCATCCACTCAGGAATCTCAAAGGCTGTCCGCTCTCTCCGAGTCCTCTTTGCCTGTGAGTCGCTGAACCTCATCCTTTGTCAGTGCAGTGGCCAACAAGTTATTTTGGAGGGAGAAGTGTGTGTGTGTGTCTGTGGGGCAGGACCTTTCAAAGCCTCATGCAAGCACTCTCCCACACACACGGATCCTTCACGTTTCACACTCATCTCAATGTCCTGAGCATTTTGAATGCTGCCTGCTGGGGTTCGCATTCAGTTTTCCATCTGAGCTGACCTACATCTCCACCCACCCAATGATCACCCTCCCATGCACCATCTGATCTCGCCCACCACGACTGTCCTTTCAAATTTTATTTGGACAGCATGGCCTGGATTCGCTTTTTCATCAGCTCCCCAGCCTTTTCCCTTCCCCCAGTCACCCATTTCCTCTCCCCCATCACAGTTGACTCCCCCGGCATCACCTTCCACCTCCCCTCCGTGACCTCCCAGCCACAACCCTTTTCCTTCGGGGATGTCCAGGTGAACATACGAACAAGGAGCAGGAGTAGGCCATTCAGTCCCTCGAGCTGCTCCGCCATTTAATAAGATCATGGCTGATCTGACAGTTACCTCAAATCCGAATCCCACCTACCCCCAATAACCCTTCACCCCCTCGCTTTCCAGGAATCTATCCACCTCTGCCTTAAAAATATTAAAATACTCTGTTTCCACCATCTTTTCAGGAAGAGAGTTCCAAAGACTCACGACCCTCTGAGAGAAAAACTTTTGCCTTATCTCAGCAATCTTTCCTCCCCCTGGACTCCCTCCCCTCTCCACACATTCATCTGGACACTCCCTTCCCCGCCCAGACCTTTCCCCACCCCCACAACCACTTCCCCCCCCTCTGATCCCTTCCCTCCAGCACCCCTTCTCCCATCCTGATCCCTTCCCCCACTTTGGACCTCTTCTCCCCGGAACCCCTTTATCTTTAAACAGTGACCCCTAGTTCCAGATTCTCCCACAAGAGGAAATATCCTCTCCACCCACCCTGTCAAGTCTCCCCAGGATCTTATACGTTCCCCTCTTTCCCGGAAATCCCACCCCCATCCACATTCACCTCCCCGACCTCCTCCTTCCCGCCTCCAGGGGCCATCTCTGCCTCCAAGTCCCCGCCAACCACCATCGCCGTCCCTTTCAACACTACTGTCGAACCCCCACTGTCCCACCATTCAACTCTGCCGCCTCACTCTGCCCCCGTCATTCTCACCGTTCCCTCATGCCCACCCTCAATTCGCTTGCCAGGAGGCAGTCATTGACCAATCAGACCCCTCCCTCGCAAGTTCACCTAGACATACCCCCCTCTGGATCCCTTCCCTCCCAGAACCAATTCCCCCTCCTCCTGATCCCTTCCCCCAGAACCCCTTACCCCCTTTGGAACCCCCCCCTCCAGACACTTCCCCCTGGAATGCCTTCCCCCCCAGGACCCCTTCCCCCCACAACCCAGTCCTCCCCAGAACCCCTTCTCCCCCGGAACCCTTTCACCCCCTTAGTCCTCCCCCTGGACTCCTTCCCCTCTCCGCACACCTTCCCCCCCTGAACTCCTTCCCTTACAACTTCCACCCCATTACACCTACCTTCCCAGTTTCCACCTTCTCCCCCATTACCCCCTCCTCCCCTCGTACTCCCTCCCTCTGCCAACCTCACCCACTGACATCTCCATCACCCCTCCAAACCTCACCGCCCCCCGAACACCTTCATTCTCCGCCAACCTCCTCCCCCAACACCTTCATTCCACCCCCAAACCTCACCACTACCCCCCGACATCTCTTTCTCTTCCAGTCGATCCTAGACCTTCCTCTCCGACTTCCTCGACCATCATCCGTTGTGAGTTTCCAACTTCCGTGAGCTGTTTCCCAGCAGAGCCACATCCACGAGAATCCACCCAGCCTGCCATGGATGTTCCTCCAGTGTGCCATTGCTCCAGCATCTTCTGCTCCTTGGGTGTCTGCGATGTGAGCAAGGGCCTGGCGGTCAGTCCCGACTTCTGCACGTCACAGTTGTCAAGGTGTGTTCTGCATCGGCGTGTTTTCCCGCCGGGAATGAGTCTGGCGGGCTGGCCTTACAATGATATGCTGACGTGTTATGACGAGGTTCCCGATGTCCAAAGACGGGGTATGTGGCCCGCCATCGATGGGCTGAGTGGACGATCGCAAACTGGTTTCATGACGTCATGAGGTCTTCTTGGTTGCTGCAGGTGGATTATAGCAGCCAGCAGGGTAGAGAACTGGTCTCCTCTTCTGGACCCCTTCCCCCAAAACTTGAAGGTCCTGATCAGAAAAGTATAAGGCAGCTGGACCCATTCATTCCAGAACTAATAAAAAAATTCTCATCTTGATTAGATTTCTGAGTACTGGGAAATTAAATATTTTCCCACTTTTGGCGTCTGTTGCCGATGTGAAATCAGGTCTAATCGGAGCAGATGGAGAATAAAACCCTCTTTTTCTTTCCCCACATTGGATCTGCGCATTAATGCATTATACTAATAAGCTTTTCACAAATTATATTTCCTAATAAAATATTTAGTAAAACAGCTGGGAAATGTTTCTTATATGTTTTGTTAAACCATGGAATCCAATATTAGATTTCTGTCATTAATCTTTAAATTGCTCATTTGGCGGCGTTATTGTCGTAAGAACCGATTTTATAGCAGCTATTAACAGAAAACAAAGGGGCAAATTGGATAAATGTGCTCATCAGATATGATTGTTCTGATACAGAAATTTTAATTGAAACATTGGCACTTTGCAACAGTGGCAATTACCTGTCGAGCTGTGACTTTGGATTGCTATTGCCAGATAAGTCATCTTAGAAGGTTAATGGCTGTTTTCCCATCACCTCAACAGGGGTTGAAGCCTTCTGATTTATCACTGTACAGCTGCAACGTAAGTGAAGAAACCACATATCATATTAGCAAAAGCATTTAAGTGGACTTGCAGTCGCTTTAGATATAAGGACAGAATTGAAATTGCTTTGATTCGTAGCTTGACACAGAGAATGCACTCAATGCCTATCTATTATAGAAATTCTCTGTAAAGCAGATGAAACGGTTGTCACTTCCCTTATCTCTGTTGGATTCTTTCCACAACAAATTGTCTTAATCACAATTATAGCTATAATTTGCAAACTGCAAAGCCATTTGGAGTCACATGATCAATTTTCAGTCATTGATGTTGAATTCAAATGAGAAGAATTGGAGAAAAAGTTGCTGTAGTAATGATATTCTGTCCCTCGGTGTCTTTAGCATGCTTTGTTACCATGTAACATTTAGTCAGTGTTCCAGTTAATCAAGTAGCAGGGCATTAGAATACTCCATAATATTTAGTGAAAAAGTGACTGACATTCCCTTTGGTTGGCTAATCAGTGGGACACAATGCTATCCTTTCTTCTCTGGGGCCTAGACCACCCTGGTAGGTGAAGATTCACCCTCTGCTGCCAATGTTGCTATATGAAATCAGTTTTGGCAGTCCTGAGTCATTCCCGATGAATATAGGCCTCCAGTTACAATTCTGCCCTGTTTGTCGCGCTAATTGGCTCTAAGCTGGCAACCTCACACTGGTGTGGAAACTAGAAATGTCACACTGCTGCAGTAGGGACAACTTTTCTTGGAACAGAATAATGAGAATCATACGTTCAAACCATGCTGTTCTACACCTGACCTAGAACTGCTTGATTCTGGCCCTTGAAGTGTTCCATTTTGCATCACTTCATATGTCCCTCACTTTAATAAGCACAAATTCATTAAATATCTTCTGGAAGAATTTAAAACTGCAAAATGTAATGATATGTCTATTGCAAATCCCTATTTATCTTTATTCCCAGATACTGCCCAGAGATAGATTTAGCCCGTGTGTAGCTATTCTATGAGTTCCAGTTCCTTTTTTTCATTAGGTGTGAATGTCATAAAGCAAACTTAATGTTCTCCTCAATAAAAACAGAAAGTTCTCAAAATACTTGGAAGGTCAGGCAGCATCTGAGGTGAGAGAAGCAGAGTTCATGGGTGCAATCATGTGCCTTCCCCCTGGCGGCCTCCCAGCGGCGGGGGGGGGTTCCTCATTCAGAGGCATTCAGTGCTTGGTCGAGACAACAGCGTCGGGAAGGAGGCCCACTGAAAGCTACCCCTCAACCCTGCTGATGACATCCCCCCCCCCCCCTCCTTCCACACGACCCTCCTCCTGCCATCACTCACCTGTGCCTAGGTCCCTCCTCAATCTTCGCATGTAGTCCTGGCAGCGGCCATCATCTCCGGGTGGAACTACCGAGTGCAGAACAGTTTCTGGCCTCTGATTTAGCCAGCAGCTCTCAGCAAGAGGGACTTCCGCCCTCGAGGTCCTGGATCCTAGGGAAGGCCAACCACTGGCCTGTTAAGTGCCTGAGTGGCACAAGATGCTGTGGACCTTTCCGAAAAGAGGAGACATGGGGCTCTCGCCAGACAGTGGCAGCAGTGCGTACCATCTACAAGGTGCACTGCTGCAACTCAGCAAGGCTCCTTCAACAGCACCTTCCAAACCCATGACAACTGCAACCTAGAAGGACAAGGGCAGCGGATGTATGGGGACACCACCACCTGCAAGTTCCCCTCCAAGCCACACACTATCCTGACTTGGAACTATATTGCTGTTCCTTCACTGTCACTGGGTCAAAATCCTGGAATTCCCTTTCTAACAGCACTGTGGGTGTACCTACACCACATGGCCTGCAGTGGTTCAAGAATGTGGCTTGCCACTGTTGCAATATGCCTTTAAGGGTTTAAGGATAGCAGCATGCCATCACTAGAAGGGAAGTGTATCATGTAATCCAGCCTCAGTTTCACTTTGGCCTGTGAGCAGAACACAGCCTACACTAAGCTGCTGATGTCATCAAGCTTTCTACTGTTGCATGAATGTTCTCATGTGCCTAGTGAAGACTAATGAACCCACAACGTGTTTACACAATCCCTTATGAGTGATTGGTGCCTTTATATCATTATTAAAACACAAAATGGTGTTCAGTGGTAGTAAACAGCATGGCAGCAAGATTAAGTACAGGCACGACATGGTGAACAGCCTTAGATCGTGCTACATGGCATGAGATCTCTCTCAATGTTTTGGTCAGACTGCAACGAGGTTGCAGCTTTGGAGAATGTTGAAATCGCAGCTTGGTGGCTGCAAAGAAAAGCTTTGAAGACACAGGCTGGGATAATGCTCAAACAAAGTGTTGGTAAGCAGATGGATCCTTCCTGATGAGATTGCAGTGCACAGCCTGTCAGTTCAGTGATAGCACTGGGTTAGCATGAGCCGAGAAAAGTGAGTGACCAGGGTATGGGCCGGATCGATGGTGAGCAAGGGAGAGTCCAATAACACAAAAAAACCCAAACAATACCATCATAAAATCGGGCTAGGGAAGGTTACAATTATAATGGGTGGCTTCAAGAGTTGCTGAACAATAAATTGAATAAAATAAGGATGAAAGTCAAAGGGATATTGTCAGAATGTCCCAAAAAAATCCCCAGTTTGAATTGGGATGCAGCTGACCTACTATTTGAATTCAAAATGTTTAAACAGCGTACAGAGCTATTGTTTCTTGATTCAGGTGTGTCTGAACCAAGCCATAAAAATTCAACTAGCAACTGGGAGTGAAGATCTACATAGGCTGAACACATCAGGATTAACAGAAGAAAAGCTAAAGGACCCCCAAAAGATATGGACTGCATTGGAAGACTGGTTGAGAATCAAATTAAACTTACACATTCATTGATTAGAGTTCATGTCAGCCTACAGAATCCATAGACCACTTCATCAACAGTTGCAAAGAAACGTACTTCTATTTTGCAGTCGCAGAGTTAGCAGACAGATTTGTTGAGTTAGTGATCGTATCCAATCCCATGGAAGCATTCCAGAAAGATCTGCCTGACAATCTTAAAACATATAGCGTCAAAGAGCTACTCAAGGACGGAAGTAAGTACGAAGCAACCCTTGCAGGTTGACAAAGCTTACAGATCCTAAGTACAACCCCGATTGTTGACACACTCACTAGAACACCCAAACCTAGCACGCCATATGGAAAGTGTGGTCTCCTGCATGCACCAAGGAAATGCCTGGCTTTCCAGCAGTTTGGCAAAACATGTGGCAGAGAGGGCCATTGGGAGTGGCAGAGCACTAGAACAAAGGCTGATGCAGCTACAAAGAGCCGTGCATAGATCCAAACAGACTGTGCACAAAGGGTACCTTCAAGCAATAAGAATGGCCCTCCAGTATCCCATGAGAAACATATACATGAGGTGACTGACAAACCAGAAAATGACGATGGTGTGCATGATGAGATGATGAGCGGTGAACACGTGTTTCGCACTATCAATCTCGTGGAGAACATAGATACCGTCCCACCATCTGAAGTGTTTGCCAAGATTCAAAGCTGATAACTACTCATAATTGGGCAAGATTGACATGGGCAAGTGCCAACACACTACCCCTGCGAATACTAAAAGACATGTATCCACAGACATGGAAGGTCATGACAAAACCTACTACTGCACAACTTTCAGTGTACCATGGTTCACTAATTTCATGTGCAGGAGCCATAGTCCTGGAGTGCAAGCATAATCAATTCTCCTGGGTGCCACAGCTGTTTTACATCGTGGAGACTAAAGGCCCAGTGATTGTAGGTTTACTGGAATGCCATTATCTTGCACTATTGACAATCCACAGAATCAGTCGGACCACATACAGCAGATCAACCTCAGAAACTACCCTATCAGCTCCGTTCACAACATAACATCATCAATATCCAGAATGTTTTGACAAAATTGGCAGTTTCAAGGGAGCTACAATGTTACGTTTGCAGGAGAATGCAAGTCCGTCAATTGGTCTGGTACATTGTGCGCAATGCAAATACCAGCAGCTACAAGAAGAAACAGTAAAAGATTCCACACTACAGAAACTGTGGAAACCATCATCAAAGGATGGCTTGATTCAATCCAGCATGTCCACTAACACGTGAGACCATTTTGAGCTTACCAGGACAAGCAAGGCATCTCCCAGATAGTCATTTTTAAAGGCAGGTAGGTCGTCATACCGCAATCTTTGTAACTTGATATTCTTCAACAACTTCATCGCTCACACATGGGCATAGATCGGACGAGAAGACTCACAAGAGAGATAGTCTCTTGGCTGGGTATGAACCCAGTTGAAGTCGTCGTCAAGAAGTACGAGGCATGTCAAGAGCATGTGCCAAGTCAGCACAAAGAACCATTGATTCCACATGAATGAAGTTCCTACCCATTCTTGGACCAAAACCACATCCAGCCTCTTTCACGTCCATGGAACTGACTTCATTGTTAACTACTTTACCATGTATCTGATTATTCGACAATTGCACAATCCATCAAGCACAACTAGTGTGCACACTCTAAGTGCTGTTTTCAATTTATTTGGTGTGCTTGAGAGATCATTATGGGTAATGGTCTGCCATTTCGGGATATGTGCGAGAAGTGGAGTATCAATCACACTAATTCTTCTCCTCATTACCCTAGATCTAATGGCCTAGTTGAACATATGGTGCGCATGGTGAAATCTCCAATTCTCAAATGTAGACAGACCAAGCAAAATCTACACTTGCCAACCAATCAGCACTCTCTTCACATACAGCATAAGTTGTTGTTTTCCCACTATATTGGCATTCTTGCAAAGTGTCCTGAAGAGTGCAAGACAAAAAGCTTCAACATGTCTCTTTTCTCTGCAATACAAACTCTACACATGGCAATGCCACATCGGAGAGTGACACCTTGGGTGCAACTATTCCATCATCAGCAGAGTTCATGTTTGGCAAACCAGTGTGTACCAATTTACCTACTCTCACCCATTCTACTCTCTCAAAAACTGGAGAGAAACTTTTAAAACTGCAGGAGAAGATAACCAAATGCATGATAAAAATACATAACTGAATTGTAGGTTTAGAGTTGGAACAACAAGTTCGCATCCAGGATCCCACAGGAAGTCCATGACAACCAGCCAAGGTGACAAGGATTCATTCAGAATCTAGGTCCTATGAAGTCATTACACACAGAGGGCAGAATTTTTCGCTGAGTGGGCGCGTGCGTGCCTGACCCGCTCGGCGGTACAATAACGAATGATGATGTTGTGCAAGCGTCCCAATATCGTTGCGCACTTGCGCGACGTTTCAGTTGGCAGGCGCGAGTGGGAGTCGGAACCACACCTGCCATCAATTACGAGGCTAGTGAAGGCCATTAAAAAGGCAAATAAGCTAGATTTTACATTGCCTGTGCGCTTTCACGCTTGTTGCATGGGCAAAACGGGCAGGCGGGCAGCTGACAATTTGCTAAACCTCATCCAAGGGCGGGTGGGATAAAGAGGGTACGCAAGATTGCTAGTGTGAATAGTGAGGAGTTTTGGAGATAGTTTGCTGCTGGTTGCTTATTGGTATTTGGCAGCCTCATCGCTGTTCAGGGCTTCATTGTTAGCATTTCAGGACTTATTGGTGTCTGCAAGGCCCCTGGAGGATTCAGACCATGTGGACCCTTCCAGGTATCAGACAGCCTTCCATTACCCTGGTAATGGGGATTGTGCTCTCCGCTGATGGCACCTACTCTGAGGAGGAAGAGAGGGACAGAAGGGAGAGGAGGCCAGGTGCCCCAATGCAGCTTCCAGGGGAGGGACCTGTGGGAGGAGAGGCATAGGCACAAGGTGGGGGGCAGGGGGGGCAGGGCCAACAGGAAGCCTAAGGTGGAAGAGACTGCAGAAGGCGCCACTATCCTGCTGCCAGGGTTAACAGGCGGGGATGCAGCTACCTCAATATGTCAGAGGTTCAATGCTGAATGAGGCTCCGCTTCTCCAGGAAGACCGTGACCTCCATTTGTCAGATGATTGAGCCTGAGATCAGCTCCGACTGTGTGGGTGGTCACCCCATGCCAGTGGCCCTGAAGGTCACAGTGGCCCAAACGTCTAAGCCGCCGGCTCTTTCCTGTAGTCAATGTAGGATCTGTGTAGGGTCTCCCAAACAACTGTCCACAGCTGCGTCAAGCTGATGATAGAAGCTCTGTTCAGGCCAGAACAGACATTTATTCTTTACCATATGGACGAGGCCAGCCAGGCTGAGTGAGCCAGAGACTTTGCAGCAGTTGCTGGATTCCCTTGCAGCCAGGCTGCAGTCGACTGCACTAATGTGGCCATCAAAGTGCCAACAGGTCAGCTGGGTGCATTTGTTAATAGGAAGGGATTCCACTCCATGAACGTGCGGATAGTGTATGGCCACAGGATGCAGATTCTGCAAGTCTGTGCAAGGTACCCAGGCAGCTCCCATGATGCTTACATCCTGACACAGTCCCAGGTGCTGAGGCTCTTCAGTGCTCCAGCCTGACTGGATGGATGGCTGCTGGGTGACAAGGGCTATCCCTTGAAAAGGTGGCTTCTGACGCCTCCCCACCACCCAAGAACAGAGGCAGAGCAGCGTTATAATAGGAGTCATGCCTCCACAAGGGCGGTGGTAGAGAGGACAATAGGTCTTCTCAAGATGCGCTTCCGATGCCTGGACCTTTCAGGGGGAGCACTACAATAACCCCCAGAGCGTGTGTCACTGATAGTGGTTACATGCTGCACCCTCCACAATCTGGCACTGGCAAGGGGGGACCCATTGGAGGAAGAGGATCTTAAGGCAGCTCCACAGGTCACAGAGGATGAATCCAGTAGTAATTCCTGAAGAGGAGCACAGTGAGGAGAACACTGAGGCGTGGAGCCAGACCTCAGTAACCTCCAGGGAAGCAGGAATATCCAGGACACCTTGATCCAACGCTCCTTCAGCTAGGCTGCTAAAGATCTGCTTCCACCTCATTCCAGGGCTACCTCCTCCATCCCGGATGTCTGAATTGACCCTTTCATTTGAACCTAAAGTCCACTCAATGCCTGTGCAATAAAGTATAAAGTCACTCACGTCCAGTATTACATCTTGGTGTACCCTGCACTAGAGAAAAAAAAAGGTGAAGCATACTCAGGCCAGCAGAACAAAAGCAAATTTAATGTTATTGTCCATTGAATGCCTAATGACATGACCATTACTGGTGTTGACGTCCACGCTAGCAGACATATAAACCAAACATAAATGAACAGAAAATCACCCGTGAACTGTCCATCTTGTGCTCATGGTGTCTTTAACTTACATTTCCGACTGCCACGTCTTGGTGCCCCCTCCCTCCTCCCTACTGGCACCGGCATTGGAGACAGCCTGCTGACTGTGATGTCTTGTTGGCCTTGATGATCTTGGTGGTCGTCCTCTGGCCAGTGGAGCCTGTGCTGGCCCCGTCTGGAAGCGAGTGGCCAGTGCCATGGCTGGGATCTCCCCAGTTGCCGCAGTCTCATCAGATGCCACAGTCACTAGCAGAGGGGTGGAGGAGCTGTTACCGTCATCCAGAGCGCCCTGAGAGGAGCCTGCAGAGACGACAGGCAGCTCCTGTGTCAACGTGAGATTGATCTGGACCTCCCTGCTCACCATTGATGGACAGGCACCCAGCTGGGATATCTGAGGTCATTGCCTGTGTGAGGGCTTGCAAGTCCGAGTGCAACCCCAGGAACCCCTGATTCTGTTCCTGGAACTGCTTGTCCATGAGACTCACCACTCTCTCAATGGAGGAGGCAGTGTGCTGGGCCATGATGGTCTGTGCAGTGCTCATGCTCTGCATGGACTCCACAACAGAGTCCCTGGCACGTAGATCCTCATGGATTTCTGCCAGATCCTTCTGCACATCCCACTAGACATCCAGCATCTGCCACCTAATGGACAACTCCAGAGGCTCATCATCTGCCTTCAACTCAGCATCGCCCTGGTCTCCAGCAGATCTCCAACTGCCGGCGCCCTGGGCACTCTCTGTCTCCGCCTGCACCTCAAGCGAGTGTGGTGCCCTCATCAATGTACACCGACATTCTAGCCACTGATTTAATGCCCACCAAGGTACTGGTATTTGCACTGGTGCCTGGTTCAGAGAACAGTTGTGATACAGGTGCAAATGAACCCCGGTAGTCCTCTGGCATCAGGGGTGGCCCTTTGGGGTCCAGAGAGCAAGTGCATGCTGGCGAATCTAAGGGAGAACAAGGACATGTCATTAGTTAAAGTCATAACACTGTCACTGTGCATGCCAGGCACACGGGTGGAGACAATAGAGGTCTGCATCATGGTGCCATCATCTTTCAATGATCAATGGGGACTCCATGTTTGAGGCTCCGATCGATGAAGAGACTACACTAGAATGGTTGCACAACCCGAAACTCTCACCTCTGTGCACTGCACAGGCACTCCAACCTCTCCACGCCCGCTTGCACGGGGAGCATGCCGGCTCTCCAGCTCTAGGGCGTCCTGCTCAAATCTGGTGAGCAGCAGCAGCAGTTTGGGCGGGCCTCTGCCTGCACATGCCCTCTCTGATTGGTTAAGGCTTGTCTTCTCCTGAAAGGACAGAGGAGCATTGATTAGCCTACTCTCTACCTGCAGCGCCGTTGCAGCCTGGCCAACCCCAGCTGAGGAACACCTTGCAGGGCACATCCGAGTTGCAGCCCTCAAGCTGCAAGGAACTCAGTCCAAGCAACCAGGGCTCACCCACTTGGCCAGCTCTGGCATCATTAACAATTGGCACTCAGACTCTAGCACCCCTGAGCTCCACAAAGGGATGGCCACACCTTAACACTTCTGCACACTGACCCATGCCAACACGGCATTCACCCTTCCTGAGCGCAGCCCTTCCCGACCAGTCTGGAGCCGTGTTTCATGCTGGGCCGGCCTGAATTGATGAATTGCTGAACTGAAAATTCTGCCCAAAAGCACAACGGTGAGGCGTGACAGAGGACAAATCAGATCCATTCCAGCCCCTCAACCACTGTACAGTCCTATTGCATTGAGGACTAGATTCCAAATGCAACCAGGGCCAGAATTTTCAGCTTAGCGGGCGGGCATGATTGGCAGGCCCGGGATTGGCCGGGAAACGGGAACCTGACCGCGATTGGCCCCCTACTGCAATTTCACGCTAGCTGGCCAATTAACGGCCAGCCAGCATGAAACATGCGCTGAAAAGCTCAGCGCTGCCGGGGTGGGGGCAGGAAGAAGGCGGGCGATGATGTCAACGCAGGTGCGGGTGAGGCAGAGAGCAGCCTCGAGGGGCTGCAGACTTAAAACAGCAAAAATAAAGGTTTCAAAAGCTGAACAAAAGTGCCCATGCATCATCATCAGTCACCTGAACATTTAGCTAATGAAAATGCTGTCCATAGAAATTTATTTATGTTTTATTTCATCTCAGAAATCTCATCCCGCCCGTGGATGAGGTTTGTTGAAAAATGCAAAGGCCACCTGGCTGTTTCACCCATGCACCAACCGTAAGGTTGGACGGGCTACGTAAAATAACAGACAGTTGTGCCATTAATAGGCTTAATTGCCTTCTTAACAGCCGGGAGGAGCGCTTCTGACTTTTGCGCGTGCGCGCGCCAACCGAAATATCTTGTACGATTTCACGCCCGATCGGGTGGGGTGCACACCCTCTGAATCAGCGTAGAATTCAGCCCCAGGAATAACATCCAAGAGTGACAACCCCACAGGTCACTGCGAGCAATTAAAGAAACTTCCAGGCAAGGTTACCATGATAAGATCTGGGTGTACCAGCAGATTACCTTTACGCTTTGGATGCTCATAGATTCACCAGTCCTATACACTTATATAATGGTAACTAAACATGGACATGTATTGTAAATAGTTATACTTCTCTGGAAGGGGGAAATGTATCTTTAAAAAAAAAGAGGGACATTGTACTATGCCTTTAAGGGTAGCAGCATGCTATCACTAGAAGACAAGAGTGTCATTTGATCCAGCCTCAGTTTCACTTTGGCCTGTGAGCAGAACACAGCACACGTGTGCTGCTGGTGTCTTTCTACTGTTGTATAAATATTTTCATGTGCCTAGTCTAAATAAAGAAACCCACAATGTGTTTACTCAATCCCTTATGACTGATTGGTGCCTTTATATCATTATAAATATACGACAACCACCACCTTCTCAAGAGCAATTAGGGATTGGGCAATAAACGCTGGCATTGCCAGTGACAACCACATCCCATGAAAGAATCTTCAGCTGGCGGCCGAGACTCCAGTCACCTCCGAAAGATTCTACCCAATGTTCCAGGTCGATGACCTTTCATCAGCTCTCTTAGTTGCATGTTTGAAGCATGACTGGATATCATTTCAAGTAGCTAAATCCAAAGTAATTGATTTGCATTTTCCAATCAGCCCGAGTGATCATCTCAATTAACGCGCTCTTGTGTCATAGTGGCCCCTGCTTCCACATTAAAATTAAACAGTTTCTTTATAAAAGAATTAAATACTCTTGGTCGTCCTCTGATGATACCCTGTATGCATTTTACTGAAATAAGACTTCAAAGATGTTGAAGTTCCTATAAATTAATGCATTTTCTAGTAAATAGGTTATATGCAGTTGGCCAGTGACGATAATATGAAAGAATCCTCACTAGTGATTGACGTGTGACAAATCTTTTTTGAGTCTGTCATGCAAATTGCTGACGTTGGAGCAACGTGGTTCTAATTATTATTCACCTTTAACCTAAAACTTACGTAAAACTTATGACAGATTTAAGACCTTACTAGTTCTCTCCTGCAGGAGGAAAAGGTGATTTATGTCCCACAATCCCCATTTTTAAAAAAAACGTTTTATTTCCCTTCTGCTTTTAATTTTGCGCACTGCAACATGTCTTATTCTCTTTGCGCTTCTCAAAACTGATAGAGACTTCTTGGCACGCTAGTCAACAGCAACATTTGCTCTGATGATGCGTGCATCTTTTTCTCAGTAGACTACCGCACACTTTTTTAAATCAGTTTTTAAAAGATAAGTTCTGCCACTGAGCATGATCTTTGCTCACTCGATTGACTTAACAGGTTCGATCTTCATTTGTGTGAGTCACCCATGCAACGGGCACTAAAATTGATACCTAAAGAACAGGAACAGATTCTAGAAATGAACCTCTGTCATTGTACCAAGGTCAAGCCCACAGATGTGTCTAGGATCCCGATGTTACCCCTCCTTGTCCTTTTCAGCCTTTCTGCAGCATTTTATCTGGTTGATGCACACCTCTTCCTCCATCTTCTTTCTCCAGCATTCAACTCCAGTATTTAATGAAGCGACGGAGCTTTCGCCCGCCAGCCGGAGAACCGACAAGAGCCCCACGTCGCCTCCTTTAGGGAAAGCCCGCCACATTAGCTGGGCAGGAGCAAACCTTCCCTGGTATCAAGGACCGTGGGAGTGGAAGCTCTGCCTGCTGAGTGCTGCCGGCTAATCAGAGCCAGCAGCTCTATTGAACGGCGGTGTCACCGACAAGGCGATGGCTGCTGCTGGTACTAAAAAAGAATATTGTTGCTGGATCCCAGGCCATTGGTGAGTGATAGTGGGAGGGGGTCGTGGAGAAGCCATGCCAACAGCAGGGCAGGGGTTGGCTCTCAGCACCACCACCCTCCCACCCCCTGCCTTCCCGATGCCAGGTCCCTTGATTGGAAACTTAAGTGCCTTTGAACAAGGCCTCACCTCCCTCCCCACACCCAACCGCAACCAATCCCGCACCGGTTTTCTTGTCATGTTCCTTGCATGGCAAGACCTCACCTGTCATTGGGTTCAAGCCAGCAGAGGTGGGGTGAGGCCCTTATATGGGCATTGATAGCATGACTAGTTAAAGCACTTAATAAAACTACGCATAGTAGTTGAGTGGTATTTCTAAATTTGTAACCTAATTAGTGAAATCAAACACAATAAAGATGGCAGGGCAGGTGATGCAGCTGCAGTGTGTGGGAGCTGGCGGACAGCGGTGTGACCCACGGCAACCGCATCTGCACTGTTTCAGCAGCTCGAGGAAGTTAGGCTCCAAATTGATGAGCTGGAGTCTGAACTTTGGACACTGTGATACATCAGGGAGGGAGACTAATTAGGTCCCTGGTCAGGGACAGAAGAGTATGACTGCGAATGAGGCAGGTATAGGGACTCAGACAATCACAGTGGAGAGCCCTAACCCCTGCAATTTTCCAACAGGTTCGAGGCTCTTGCAGCTTGTGTGGTTGAGAGGAGGGACTGCATTGCAGATTAGAAAACTGACCATGGCACTGTGGTGCAGGGAGCCGTTCAAGTCAGGGGCGGGGTGGGTGGTGAAAGGAATGTAGCTGTAGTCAGGAACAATATAGTTAGGAGAATGGATATTATACTCTGCAGCCAAGAGCGTGAGTCCCGAAGCCCGGTGCCAGAGTTAAGGACATTCCCTCCGGGCATAAGAGAAACATGGAGTGGGAGGTAAGTTTCTGTAGTCAACATGAGTACCAACGACATAGGTAGGACTAAAAAGGAGGTTTTGTTGAGGGAGCATGAGCAACTAGGGGCTAATTTAAAAAACAACCTCAAAGGTAATGATCTCTGGATTACTATCTGACTCTCAAGCAAATTGGAAAGGGGGTAAATAAGATCAGAGAGTTGAATGCATGGCTGAGAGATTCATGTAGGAGAATGAGTTTTAATTCATGTGGCATTGTTACCAGTACAGTGGAAAGAGGGAGCTCTCCACTCATACTTACTTGATATAAGGAGATTAAAGGTGGTATTAGATTAAGAAGAAGATTAAAGGTGGTATTAGATTAAGAAGAAGCTTATAGTATTGCAAAGAATAGTATTAAGTCCGAGAATTTGGGAGTGTTTTAGAAACCAGCAAAGGGCCACCAAAATGTTGATTAAAAAGGTGAAAAAATCAATTGAGAGTAAACTAGCCAATAAACTAGTATATAAAAAGGAAGAGAGTAGTTAAAGCAGATGTTGATCCCTTAGAAGGGGAGTCAGGCGGAATTACCATGGTGAATGAGGAAATGGCAGAGACATTGAACAAATATTTTCTGTAATTCTTCACAATAGAAGACACAAGTTACATACCAGAAATAGAGGGTAACACAGGGACTAATAAGAGTAAGTGAATTAAGACAATTAATATCAGCAGAGAAATTCAAGGGACTAAAATCCAGGACATGATGGTCTACACTCTAGGCTTCTAAGGGAGATAGCTGCAGAGACAGTGCATGCGATGACTATCATGTTCCAAAATTCCCTAGGGCAGAATATTGCACTCGTCTGGTGAGCATGGGCCCGACTTGAACGAGCGTAAAATGACGCACGATGATGTCAGGACGTTCGTCCAACGCGCTCTCGTGTGATATTTTGGTCGGCGGGAGCGTGTGAGAGTCAGCAGCGCGCCTGCCGACAATTAAGCAGCCTATTAAGGCCCTTAGTGAACTAATTGATCAAAATTTTTCACTGCCTATCCAGCTGTTTGGTTGACGGGCAGGAAAAACGGCCATGGGTGGTATGAGGTTTTGACCCGTGATTAAAAAATTAAGAATTTTTTGCGCTCATCTGTAATATGTCCCTCCTCATATGACAGAGTCACATGAGGGGACATTTTTTTTAACATTTTTAAATTCTTCATTTTTATTTGGAAAATACTCAGCCCCCTGAGGCTGCTTTTACTGCCCACGCCTGCCCGCATGCGCGAACTTCTGCACTCGCCTTCCTCCCCGACCACCCCCCCCCACCACCACACAGGCAGCATGCGATTCACGCTGGCTGTTAATTGGCCCAATCGTGGCCGCTTCTGCTAGCTCGCTCAACGACCGGAAAATCCTGGTCCTAGATTCTGGAACAGTATCAGCAGATTGGAAGTTAGCAAATGTAACACTGTTATTCAAGAAAACAGGGAAAGAGAAAACGGGGAACTATAGGCCTGACATCAGTCATTGGGGAAGTGCTGGAAACTAATATTAAGTAAGTATTAACCATGCACTTAGAAAAGTATACTATATAATTATAACAAGTTAACATGGTTTTATGAAAGGGAAATCCTATTTTACAAATCTTTTGAGTTTTTTGAGAACTTAACTAATAGGGTGGATAAAGGGTAGCCAGTAAATGTAGTATACTTGGATTTCAAAAAGGCATTCGCTACACAAAAGTTTAATACACAAGATAAGGGCTCATGGAGTTGGAGATGATATATTAGCACAGACAGAGGATTGGTTCATGGACAGGAAGCAGGGATAAATGGGGCTTTATCCAAGTTGGCAGGTTGTGACTAGTGGAATGCCGCAAGGATCAGTGCTGGGGCCTCAGCTATTTAATATCTATATTAAGGACTTAGACAAAGAGACAGAGAGTAATGATTTAAGATTGCTGGCAATATAAAGCAAGGTGGGAATGTGAGCTGTGAGGAGGACAGAAAGAGGCTGCAAGTGAGGTAGACAGGTTAAGTGAGTGGGCAACAACATGGCAAATGGAGTATATGGTGCGGAAATGTGAAGTTATTCACTTTGGTCATAACAGAAAAGCAGAATTTTTTTTGAAAATCATGAAACTTGTAAATGTTGATGCTCAGAGAAACTTGAGTGTAATCATGCAAGGAATGCAAAAATTTAGCATGCAATTGGGAAAGCAAATGGCATTTAGGCCTTTATGGCAAGGGGATTGGAGTACAGAATAAAAAAATCTTGCTGTAATTGTACAGGGTATTGGTGAGATCCCACCTGATATTCTGCATGAAATTTTGGTCTCCATATTTAAGGAAGGATATACTTGCATTGGACGAAGTACAGCGAAGGTTCATTAGGTTAGTCCCTGGGGTGAGAGGTGGAGGAAATTGAGCCTATATTCTCTGCAGTTTAGAAGAACGAGTGGCGATCTCATTGAAACATTGAAGATTATGAACGGGCTTGACAGGGTTGATACTGAGACGTTGTTTCCGCAGACTGGAGTATCAAGAACAACGGGACACAGGCACTGGATAACGGGCCAATTATATAGGACTGAGATGAGGAGAAATTTCTGCACTCAAAGGGTTGTGAATCTTTGGAATTCTCTACCACAGAGCGTTGTGGATGCTCCAGTATTGAATATATTTAAGGCTGAGATAGGCAGATTTTTGGTCTCAGGGAATCATGAGACATGGGAAGTGGGCAAGAAAGTGGGGTTGAAGCCCAAGATCAACCATGACCATATTGAATGGTGGAGCAGGCTCAGCGGGCCATATGGTCTTCTCCTCTTCCTACTACTTACATTCTTATCTTCTTAATCATTTAAACACCATTCGGGAGAACCACTCATGGAAATTAAACCCCTTTCTTTCACATTGGTATTATTTTTGTAAACCTTGTTATAATTGGATGTTTTGGAATACTAGTTTGGCTTATCCCTAATGCTAGCATTCTACCCTGCAGATCTGTAATGAGATAAACCCAGATCTTCCGGTGTCCGACTCGACCTGACTAGCCCCCACCACCTGACTCCCCCTCTGATGAGACCTGACTAGCCCTCGACCCAACGTAATTACCGCCCCCCCCAACCCAAACTAAACAGACCTGATTCCCCCAATGACCCACTCCACCAACCGCGTCCCCCCCTGCAACCACCTATACCCTCCCACCCGACCCGACCCGCTCTCAATCCAACAACACCTCCCGACCCACCTCATGTACCTCACTCAGTTGCAACCCTACCCACCTGCCAATCCTACCCCAGTACCTATTTATGCCACCACCCTACCCCCTTACCCACTTTATCCCCTCACCCGCCCTATAACTTACCCACTTACTTTGACCATCTTACCCCCTCACCCACCCTACTCCCTTGCCCACCCTACCCCCTCACCCACTCAACCCCCTTAGCCACCTACTCCCTTAACCACTTACCTTACCCACCCCATCCCACTCTTCCCCCTCACCCACCCTAACCCCTTACCCACTTACCTTACACACTTACCTTCTCTCCACAGCCATTTCCAAAGCAGCTTTGGGACATTTAAATTCTTGACTTACCAGAATACAGCAGCTAGTGCTATAAAAAGGGGGTGTGGCTTCGGTGACAATACTCTGCGCTGCTTCCCACGAGATTTGCTGCACTCAATCATTTGTGAGCTACCCTCCAGAGAAAGATCGCTCAGAAAAATTGGAGGAAGGTAAATGCACATATTTTTGTCTGATCAGGGGTTGGAAATAAGGGGCAGAATTTTTAGGTTGGCAGGCGGGCGCACACCCGACCCAGTCGGAGGCGAAATTACAAGGGATGACGTCAGGTCAGCGTCCTGCTCTCGCGCGATATTGCGGTCGGCAGGCACACCCGAAAGTCCAAAGCGCACCCACCAACAGTTGAGAGGCCAACTAAGGTCATAAAAGTTGTAATTGCCTCTGATTTTTCATGGTCTGTCCAACCTTACAGTTGGCGGACAGGAGAATTGGCCAGGCAGGCTTTGCATTTTTCATGAGGCTGGGATGAGGTTTCCGTTGTTAAAGAAAAAGAAAAATGTATGGACATATCATGTATATGTTCAGCTGACTGATTGTGATGCACAGACATTTTTTTTCCAGATTTAAAAAACTTTATCTATTGGTTTTAAAGTCTTCAGCTCCCTGAAGTAGCTCTCTGTGTTCAGGGAACTTTCCTCCAGGAGTTGCCTGCACCCGTGCTTATGTCAGCGCCCGCCCTCCTCCTGCCGCCACCCTGGCAGCACTGAGTATTTCAGAGCGCACTTCCTGCTGGCCGTTAATTGGCCAGCCAGCGTGAAATCGCAGTCGGGGGCCGATTGTGGGCGGAGGTCCGCCCGCCAATCATGCCCGCACGCCCGACCTAAAAATCCTGCCCAGGGTTTCTGATTCTGATCGGAAGAGCTGGGCCATAGAGACTTCTGAGAATCAGGGACTGCAGCGAACATGGCCCCACTGAATAAGTTAAAGAAAACGATTAAATCTAGACCATTTACACAGGCCTATAAATGCAACACGGCTGGGTATGACTGAACTGCTTTTTCTCAGATAGGACTTCACTGATAAAAATATTGGGCTTTGCAAAAACTGTACAAATTTTAAATGAACATTTTAATGCTTTAGACTTCGCAAGGGGCAGGCTGATGTACACCTTAGTATTGAAAATTAATTTTTCCCTTGCTAGTGTAGCATTTATATTTGTGTAACAGACTAAACAAGCAGATAAGGTACAAAAAGGTATAAAGGTCAGGGCCAGTGGAGGACACAAAGTTGCTTGGTGCAGTCATACAGAGTTCTGGGTGTTCATCCTGGGAAATTACAAGAGATAAGAAATGAGGATAGCAACAACAACAACATGAATTTACATCGTGTATTTAATGCAGAAAAATGTCCCAAGGTGCTTTATAGAGCAGAGGCGGAGAAAAATGAACAGAGCTAAAGAAAGAGATATTAGATTGAGGGAAGCTTGTTCAAAGAGATGGGTTTTAAGGAGGAGAGAGAGATGGAGAGGCAGACGGATTTAGGGAAGGAATTTCAGAGCTTAGGGCTAAGATTGGTAAAGGCTTGACGGCCAATGGTGGAGTCAAGGGGAAATGCAAAAGAGACCAAGTTGAGGGAATAGAGAAAATATTTTTTGTGTTAAAAATATATTAGGGCAACATTTTCCCCCCCATTGTGGGGGATGTGCGGGAATGGACGTGGGAAGGTGGGTTCCCGTTTGGCGCCCCCGGTTGGGAGGGTGGGGGCGTGCCGTCATTTTACATGGGTGGGTGATTTAAGGCCCGCCCAGCATGACATCCACCAGGAAGCACCATGTGCGCCTTGTGCGGGCGGGGAGGGATTCCCTGAGCCGGGAGTGCACTCTTTCACACATGCACATGAAAGAGCGCACAAATCTCCCTGAGGCAAAGCACTGCCTCAGGGAGATCGGCTCAGATTTGAAACTTCAAATAAAGATGAGAGAAAAATTTTGCTGCCATGGCCCCTCATGTGACACTGTGGATGAGTTGGGACATGTCCATAACTTTTATTTTGAAATATTCTGAGATTTTTTAATCACTCATGAAACCTCATCCTGCCCGTAAATGAGGTTTCATGCTTTCTCAGAAGCCCGCCAGGTCTCCCAAGTCCAATAATGGTTTCAGTTAGTTTTTTAATGGCCTTAATAGGCTGTTGACAGGTTGGCGGGTGCACAGCTGAGTCAGCTGTACGCCCGCTGACCTGAGAATATAAATGATGCGGGGTGACATTGGGACGCACGCCTGACATTACCCCGCGTCATTTTACGTGTCGGCGAGTGGATCCTGCCCCTGCTCGCTGAACAGAAGATTCTGCACTTAAAGATGTTGAAATATAACTAATTAGTATGAATTCTCACGCTGCTGTAAACTCAAGGTCATAACTAGTTCATGGAGAACAATTAATATTAGCCTTCAACAATTACTTCATTCCAAATTAAGCAAAACATTATGGATGAAACTTAATTGTCATTAAATCTCGATAATAAAATACAAACTATAATCGTTTGGGAATATTAGATCTAAAATGCTTTTTGCTCCTTCACAAAACATCTGTAGAATAGCTTTTGCAGAACTCAGCACTGCCAAATTAAAATTTACTGCTGATGGTTATAGCCAAGTATATTATGTTGTCCTATAATCCTCTGGGTATCCCCAAGGACATAGTTGGAATAGATAAATTTAGTTAAGCACTACTTCCAACATCTGGTTCAGATATATATAGTGCTGTGACCTGCATTGATTAACTAGCATCCTTCAATAGGTAGTCTTCTGATATACAGTATATTATTTCTTTGATGTATTTGTTTCCTTATTTTGATCTCAGGAATAAGAAACACCAGAAAGCTGGTTTGCTGACAGATTCAGAGTTAACATAATGCTGAAGTACGGACTTTATTTAAGGATATGGTGACAAACCACCTATTGTCATCAAAGCAGGATTTCTTCAAATAGTTCTATATGTTGAGCAACCAATACAGTTAAATTACCTGTTGTTCTAGCTTGTAGCTGTTAGTACTGCTGCTAACATGAGCATTTATTTGGAAGTTATAAAAAATGAAAAAGAATCCCATGGCTGTGTTAGAAAGTTTGCAGGGAAATTCTTGTGGTGCCCAGCCCACATTTATCCCTCAAACAATACCATTGGGCTGAATTTTGCCGTCGGCGAGCAGGGGGCGGGGCCCGCTCGCCAACGCGTAAAATGATGCGAGATGACGTCGGGCGGAACCCCCAACATCATCCCGCCTCATTTAAATTTTCAGGAAGGCGGGGGTACAGCCAAATCAGCTGTGGGCCCGCCGACCTGTCAATGGCCAATTGAGGCCATTGACAGGATAATTAAGCTCATTAAATGCCCTGCCCATCCAACCTTAAGGTTGGCGGGCAGGCCAGGAGCCCCGGCAGGCAATAGAAAAAACATGAAACCTCATCCACCAGCGGGATAAGGTTTCATGATTTAAAAAGTTTAATAAAGTTTTAGTGTAAATTATGAACATGCCCCATCTCATGTGACATTGTCACATGAGGGGGAAACATTAGGGATTTTTTTTTTCTCTATTTTTAACATTTTTAAAAGTATCAGCGATCTCCTTGAGGCAGCACTTAGCTTCAGGGGGATGTGCTCTCTTTAGTGCTCATGCGTGAAAGAGCGCAAGCGCACTCTCGCTTTTGGGGAATCCCCCCCCCCCCCGCCTGCATAGCACTTCCCGCCGGACGTCACGCTGGGCGGGCCTTAATTGGCCTGCCCACGTAAAATGGCGGCGCGGTCCGCTTCTCTGGCGGGAATCGACTTCCCGCCCGCCAGAGATTATGTCGGGCCCGCCTGCCTGGCAGGCAGAAAATTCTGCCCATTAAACCAGATTATCTGACCGTTTATCTCACAGGTTTTTGTGGGGCTTGGCTATGTGCAAATGGAAGTTTCCCTACACTCCAAGAGTGATTACACTTCAAATGCTTTTATGTTTTTTTTATTAACTATGAAATGTTCTTTGGGATGTTCTGTATAAATTCAAGTTTGTTCTTTCTTTCGAATTAAACTTCATGGGATCAAAAGTGGCCAACTTTGATAGTTTAATGCTGATGCTTTAATACATGACGATGGACCTTGACTTTGTGCGATAGTGTAAAATGGCCGATAGAGAGCTGGCAGAGTTTTACAGCTCTCCCAATTTTTATTTCCATAGTGGGCACTGGGGAATGAAAAGATGTAAAACAGTGGCTGATCCCCCAGCAGAATTTCAGAAAGTCAAAACCTACCCCATGAGCTATGGCAAAACATGTTGTGACAACTATGGAAGATAACTTGAATGAAAGCAAAATACTGCAGATACTAGAAATCTGAAATAAAAACAGAAAATACTGGAAAAACTCAGCAGGTCTGGCAGCATCTGTGGAGGGAGAAACAGAGTTAACGTTTCGAGTACTTATGACTCTTCTTCAGAGTGGAAGATAACTTATTTTGTTTTCCCTTTAATGACTCATGTTTCTCTGGACTGGTAGTCAGACATTTTTCATGCAACAGGCCATCTGGAATTGATGTGACAATAATTAACGTGCAACTTTTGGTCCAATTTTACATCTTTTTCTAGGGGAGGGGATGGAAGGGCCAAGAAACAGCCAAACAGCTCAGCTGGTACTCAGTGTCTGTGCAAAATTCAGATGGTTTTGTTTGTTCACAAACTTTTTCTTCCCATTTGGGGAATGGTGGGCAAGTGTTAGAAGGTTGACTAACCTGATGTTCCACATCATGAGCACTCCTTTAATGGCCAACAAATCCTGGAGTGGGACTTGAACTCTCTGGCTCAAAGGCAGCTGGCTGAGCCACTAGACCTCAATATTGCAGTGCCTACTTGATGATATTACCACGCACTCTGTAGCCCCCTCCCATTGCAACTCCAACACTCTCCGTAGCCCCCTTTTGGAATGAGAGCTTTTTGAAACCAGTGAATTGTCAACAGTGCCTTAAGGGTTCAAGTAACAAAACAGCCAAAGGAGCCAGGAGCTGCCTCTGTAGTTGAATTAATGTTTTTCTCATTGATTGCTAACACATGAATGGCTGTTTAAATAAAAAATGAAGCAAGCACAGTTCCCAATTTGCTTGAAATGCTTCAATACATTGTTTTCTATCTGCACACTGCACGTCATGACTGGTATTTCACATGGTTTTACACGAGCCTGAATCATGCTAGACAAAGCAGCCATCCATTTCCTCATGTGGATCTCACCCACAGCTGGGGGAAAGGGACACTCATTGTGTATTTTGTGGCGCAAGTGCCCTGACCTTGATTTTGAGGATATTCCCAATCCATGTAAAGTTGCTTAAATTAATATCTATTACAACAGGAAGCCGATGACCTCTGAATGAATAGGAAATTGATTGTGATTCTATCTCAGTTGCGCATTTGGGTTAAATGAAAGCAAAAACCTTTTGTTCACTATAAACAGCAAACAATTGAAGCTAATTAATGCAGAATTTGCATTGACATGGGAAATGAGACAAAAAATTTGAGTGAAATGTCAATGAGCAGAGAGTGAGGCATTTGCTACAGGCAGGGACTGAAAGATTTGTTAGTAATTGATGCTGACAAAGGGACGCTCAGACAGCAGAACATCAAATTTTTTAACTGCAAACATGCAAGATGTATCCTGGTAGCAAAAAGAAACCTAAATGCAGTATATTTTCCAATCAGCGCTGTTATGGCATTCACACTAAGTTTTATTTTTATGGGCATAAACCAGTTTACACTGTATTGGTAAATCATGAAGAGGAATTTAGAGCAAATGCCTAAAGTGTTCCAAAGAGCCCTCCACAATTTGTAAGCTGTGCATCAATATTCTGGTTCAATTCCTTAATTTTCAACAAATAATTAAGTGGTGCATTTTTTAATTATGTAATTTGACTATTTTAAAATGTTACCTTTCGAATGCTTTCCCTTGACAGAGCATCTGAGATTTCATATTGGTAGCTTCACTCTTTTTGGAAAAATCGATGGTCAGGCGCAAAGAGTTAGTATCATCATCTAAAACCCCTTTCTTATAGGGTTTTTAGTGCCTCCTATTTTCCTCTTTATTAAGAAACAAAGGTATCTTGCATCCCCAACATGGGGAATGTGTGGCGAACCAGCTCTCATGCCTGTGCTAATACTGTTCTCTAACCAACTTTCAAGGATAGTTCAGAATGTCATTCCCTTTCAGTTTTACACTCTTCTCCTCCAGAAATGGTGGTTATATTTTTCTTTCTATCTGTTCAATATGATTCAGTAACCACATTTATTATTTATGCCGAGTTGCCCTGAGGAGGTGATGGCAGGCCTTCTCCGAGAACAGCTACATTGTGTGCAGGGATGGTGTGCCTATGATGGTTTTAAATAGGGAATTCCAGGATTTTGACACACCAGCAATAAAGAAGCAGAGTTATGTGTCCACGTCAGGTCAGTGTTGATGGAATTGAAGGGGAGTTAAAGATGAAGTTGTCCCCATAATATTACTGTTTGTCTTTCTTAGATGGCACAGGGCTGGGAGGTGCAGTTGAAGTGAGCTAGTGAGTTAGAACGTACTGAAGCCACAGTGTGTCAGTGGTGGAGTTGGTGAATTTTGGGTTAAATTTTACCAGCCCACAGATAGCAGGAATGAAGGTGGGTGTGGCTGGAAAAATAGTGGGAGGGCTACATTGGGATGCTATTCATTGCTGTCCTGCCTCCAGGGAAGTTTCCCAGTGCGAGTCAGGTCGGCTGCTACTCCATGGACGGGGGGACGGTGGGGGGACGATGGGAGTGGGCGGTGGGGCATCCAATTTGCATTCTTAAGACCTTATTAAGGACCATTTACAGGGCCGGTGGCATTTTGCAGGTGGCAGGATGCCCCTCTCTCCTCTCCCCAACACCAGGTTTGGAGGCCGCCAACTTCAATTAGGCGGCCTCTGTGTGGCAGCACAGATGGGCCACTGGACCCCAAGGACCCTTGATCCAAAGAGGCAAGAAAAGCAGCTCTCCTGCCCTCAACATTCCCCCTCCATTCCCTGGGTCCTTCCCCCTTTATCCCCCTAAATTTTAATTTTTACATATCTCTCTGAAGAAGCCTCTATTTTGAGGCACCCCGGGGTCACCTAGCTGTCCACCTCTCCCTATGACACTGCTGGGCCTTGAGAGATATCTAGGCCCTCTGATTGGGCTGACAGTATCAGGAGCCAGCCTGCTGCCCTTATTTGGATGGCGGACCTGCAGGTGGCCAATTAGGAGGCCACCTGTGGTAAAATCATTGAGCTGGTCCCTCTGCTGCGAACTTGGGACGTACTTTTTGGCCCAACGTTGTTGCCGTGAAGCCTGCAGTAAACTCAGCCCATTGGATCCAATGGCAGGAGAACCAACTCAGCAGACTGCTTTGTCCTGATGGTTTTGGGCTTATTGAAGGTTGTTGTCTACATTCAGGTAAGTATTCAATCACACTCCTTATCGGAGTCTTGAGTCTTGTAGATGTTTTTGAAGCATTGAGGGGTGAGGAAATAATGGACTCATCACTTATTAACCAGTCTATGTTGAGATGGTGTTGATATGGGTGGTCCAGTTAAGCTTTAGGTTGGTGGTGATGCTCAAGGTGGGATCTCAGCAATCAGAGGAGCTATGAATAAAGCTAAACAATATGGAATTATCCATAAATTACTTCATTCCCAACCTTGTGATGAATTGAAGGTTGGAGCTGAAGAGAATTGGGCCAAAGACACTTCCCTGAGGAACTCCTGTGGTGATCTTCTGCGGATGCAATGATTGCCTTCCAACAACTACACTATCTTCCTTTGTGACAGTTGTTACTGCAGCCACTGGCGCTTGATACATGTTCAGTTGTATGGAGCAGATACAATCACCTTCCATTTTGCATTCACCTTTTGCGTGCATATCTAGTTCAAGGTTGTGTAAATTCTGGAGTTGTGCATCTTTGATGGAAGCCAAACTGAGCATTATTCAGTGGGTTATTTGTGTGTAGGTGTCATGTGCTGACACTATTGATGACTTCTTCATCACTTTTATGATAATGAGGAGGAGGCTGTTGGGCAGTAATTGGCTGGGTTAGAATTATACTGCTTTTTATAGATAGCATAACCCTGGATTGCAATAAAAAAAATTCTGCAAAGTCTCTGGAAGTGACTTTTCCTTTTCCAGCGATTATTTCAGTATATATTGTTTTGGAATGTTTTGGTATAATCATCAGAAATGTAGAAATTAAAAAGAATGTTTTAAAGGTAATATTTTTTGTAACTATTTGCTTTTTGTAAACAACGTTCTGTTGGAGGCACTTCCTAGTATTTTGTTGCTTCACAATGGTATTGAGTACACAGGGCCTGCTGACCATGTTCAGAAATAACACATTTGGAACTGCGATTACTCAGATAGCACCTTTGGAATCCTTTGTGATCTCTAATCTCCCGTATTCAACTGCACATTCAGGAAGCCCAACTTCTCCCACAGAGAGTAACAATGGCAGTCACATTTCAAAGGCAACTATGATGAGGGGCTTCAGTGACAGTTTCTCCATTACATTGCAACTCCAACACACTTTGGAGTCCCTTCACATTGCAAATTTAAAAAGATTAAAAGCCAGTGATGGATCCTATCTGGGTTAGGGTGGTGGGTGAAAAGGTGCAAGTCAACAAGTATGTGAAAGGGCATCTACTGTGGGCTGTGGCCAACTGAGAAACAATACCTTCCGGTGTGAATCAAGCTTTATCAAAGTACCAACAGAGCCCCTGGTTGCATTAAGATCATTTTGTAACCAATGGACAGCTCTTCTTGTATAACTGGATTTTTGTGGCTAGCTAGAGCGAATGATAGGAACAAAATTTAGATGGGTGCAGGTATTGATTAGACTATTGTAAATAAGACTTGGAGGAAAATCAGATTTCTCTTTGTTTTGAAAGGGAAAACAGCATGAGTAGCATTTGGACTTGACCTAAAGATTGCTTTCAAGAAAAACACAATTATACACCTCATTATAATTAGTTAATGCTATGCAGTTAACAGTAAAATAACTTCAGCAATGAACAAATTTTAAATATTCTAAATCATTTCAGTAGAACCTGAAGCTGAAAAGTATCTTGCTTGTTTTGATGACAAACAGTAAAATAAAATTGAATCTTAATAAAACATGATAACAGATAAAGATAATCCAGGGAGGAAACTGGTATGAATTGTTTGCTAAGACATTTTCTATTTCAATCAGGATTTCTGTAAACAAGGAATATTGTTAGTGGGAAGGTTGTATATATTCATAGTTTGTGAAGCCTTTTCAGATGTTTCAAAGGATTGTGATAAGGCACCTTACAATTGCAAATCTTTCTTTTGACGTAGAAAATGCTGGAGAGTAAGGCTGAAGCATGCGGGGTGATCTTGGAATTGTCTGTTTTTGATAATGAAAGTCAAATAAGATGGAACTTTTCAGTTAGCAATTCCTATGTTCCTATGTTTTCAATGAATGTTCAGCAACAGCAAAACAAAGCTATGAACTGAAATTACGGGCAGAGTTTTATGGTCCCATTGCGGCGAGGGCAGAGCTGTAAAATGCGGCGAGGCAGTCAAAAGTCCATTGAATTGACGGGGCCGTAAAATCCTGGTCTACATTTCCATCCTACGTGCCTGCCCCATGACCACTTTTGGCATCACAAATGGTAGAAAGCCTATTGGAAGTGGGAAAGTTATAACATACTGGAGTAATAAAATAATATGTAAGTACTAATGACATACCTTTCAAATCATTAAAACCTTTCAAAAACATTTTACGAATATTTATGCCAGGCTTCATGAACATCGTGGTCCCGTTAGGCCTAGAGAGAGTACAGTGTAACTGGTAAAGGCTTATACTAGGAAAAAAACAACGAATACTTTTCCAAAACAAACACTTACTAATAATGTCATAAAAGTTGATTTTGTTTTCGAAGAGGTTTGGAGGCAACAATAGTTCTTCTTCATCTGAAGAGTGAGATGTCTGACCAATCCATGTAACATTGTAAATTCAGCCATGTAGTGTTTATTATTTCAAATAATATATAAATGCTGTCAATATTAACTGTATTCCATATTGAATTCATTAAAAAATTCTAATTCATCTGAAACATATATCAATTTTGACAATCTGCCGTGAATGATTTCCTGTTGCAGCAGTGACGAGTGTCAATGGAATTCAGTTTCTCAAGGGATTGTAAGAGGTTCTTGGATATTATTCTGGCCTGTAAGTAGGTCGTTCGCCTTAGGAACTGAACAGAGGATTTAATTAACTGAGGTTAGAGATGTTATTAATTTTCCTGCTGGCTATAATCAACTAATTAGTTTTGTATGGTTATTGTCATCCACTGAAATTAAAAGGTATTTTTAAAAGCTGAGGTGTATAAAAGATCCTCTGCTGAAAATGCTATTTTCATTTCATGCTTCAGGCCAACATCTTAATTTAGTGACATGCTGATAAGTTGTTTATTAAAGTTTTTCCTACAAGTTAGATCGCAGTGCCATTTAATGTTTCCTGATGTGATTAACTTTTCGATTGGACTGGGTTTCTATTCCAAAATATAAACATTTACCACAGTTGTGTTTTGTCTTCACAATCTGCCTTTCTGAGCACTTTGAGGGTGTGGAGTGCACAAGACAACATCATGGCTGAGAAGTGGTGTTTAGTACAGGCTAAGCTCAACTTTTAGAAGTAGGAAGAAGGAAAGCCTAATGGAGATGAGGGAGTCAATTTTTGACATTTGCTGTCTGCTGGTAAGACTGATGTAGCTGATCAGCCACTCAGTATAGAAACCATATGAAATCAATGCAAATTTTTCAGATCCACAACTTTACAAATAGGGGGTAGGATGAAAATCTCCCCAAGAACTTTGAAGTCCAAGAAAGAATGCGATCAGGTAGGTGGGATTATCTTGAATTCTTGAGGGTGACATGTGCATGGTCTGGCATATTTGTAGCAAGAGAGAAAGTTCAGAGGAGCAGTGAGCAGAGTAGTATTGGTAAGAATTTTGTGGCTGAGTGATTGAAGGGTTGTGGTGAATGAGAAATTGCCTGGTAGACACAAGTGTTTTTTTTTCTGATACCTGCTTTAGGAGAATGAGAGTTGCTAGATTTGGATACAGTGCCACAAATCTTGGACAGTCTTGGGCTTTATGGAGAGTTTATAGTTGTTGAAGGAAGGAGAAACATTCGGAACCAAAGAAGTATCCAAAGGATTAGCAAGTGGGAGATCCAATCAACATTGCAGAGAATAATGACAGTAGCAATCAGATAGGCTCCCTTTCCTAGAGTGTGCACTGCAAAACTTTATTTTGCATTGCTGCATTGGTCATTGTCGAAGATTGCACAGAGGTAAATGTGACTTCTGTTACAGCACAAACTATTACAATATTGGTTTCAACAGGGGCCTTTTAATTTTATGTTCAAAGTGTTTTACTTTCTCAATGCCAGTGTTTTGACTGACACAACTGCAGCATTGAGCAAATCATTTTAACAGGTTTCAACATAAAGATGCAAATCATTGTCACTTTGCATACACAACAGCCACTGCATTTCAATAAGTAATTAGCTGTGAAGGGCTTTGGGACATGTTGAGGATGTGATAAAGCCCTATATGAATACGTGTTATTTGTTTATCTAGACAAAACTCTATGTAGGTCAAGCTTCTAATTCTTGTTGGAGAACACAAAAACATTGTTCAAACACAGAATTCATCAAAGGAAAAGATCAAAACGTGAATAAAGTTTCTCTTTAATAGCAGTATTAAAATCTCAATAAACTTCATGGTAAAGTAAAAACAGAATTACCTGGAAAAACTCAGCAGGCCTGGCAGCATCGGTGGAGAAGAAATCAGTTAACGTTTCGAGCCTTCACGACCCTTCGGCAGAACTGAAGCATAGTTAGGAGAAAGGAGAAATATTATATTATATTATATTATATTTCTCCTTTCTCCTAACTATGCTTCAGTTCTGCCGAAGGGTCGTGAAGGCTCGAAACGTTAACTGATTTCTTCTCCACCGATGCTGCCAGACCTGCTGAGTTTTTCCTGGTAATTCTGTTTTTGTTTTGGATTTCCAGCATCTGCAGTAGCTTTTAGCTTTTTGTTTTTATCTTCATTGTAAAGTACATGGTTCAGATCATTGAATTCCCGAGCTTTCTTTATTATTTTGTATAAAAATCCACATTGGCCTACAATCCAAAATGTGATGAAGACTACACTTAGGGCTGGATTTATGCTCTCCCCCATGATGAGTTTGGCGGTCAGGGGGGCATTTAATCAGTGGGGATGATGGCAAGTGTAGACCCCACCATCTACTGCCTCCATCCCGATTAAGTCTGAGGTGAGGAAGCCAGTGCTTGGGCTTCCTGCCTTGCCACTAATTGTGGGCCTTTAGGGGCAATTAAGGGCCTCTTGCTGCAGGTATTTATCCCAGAGGCAGGCAGACCTGTCGCCATGTGGGGAGCATGACTTGCAAACCGTGCGGGTTGTTTGCAGTATCCCAGGGGGTTCCCTCATTCAAAGGCACTCTGTGCCTGATCAAAGGACCCTGGCATCAGGAATGACTGGAGCGGGGTGGGCAGTCTGCCGAGAGCCACCCCCGCCCTTGCTGCTAACCTCCCTACACACCCCTTTCCCAAAACCCCCACCCAACAAAACCCCTCTCGCCATCATGTAAATCTGGCCTGGATCCCTCCATGATCCTGGGCTTCTGGTGGGTTTCAGTCCAGCAGCTTGAACTGGTTTGTTATATCACTGTACTTTTTTGGGGTAAAAAGTGAAGTTCTACGTGAAACTAATTGACCTCCTGTGGAGTTGCATATGGAAAGTCGGGACTAAATTCAGCATTCAAGTTAAGAAGGATTAGAGGGTGAATATAATTGGACCAGTGTTAAACTAAGGCAGTGAACATCCAAGTCAATAAAAGGGCAGAGGTGTAGAACCAAAAGGTCAAGTATTTGGTCATCTGCACTCATATCTCTTTACGTAGGCTAGTGTCAATTTTTTTACAACACTCCTGTGAAGTACCTTGGGATATTTCATTTTGTTAAAGGTTTTTATATAAATATAACATGTTGTTTATGTCAGGATTGGGATAACATAGAGTGAGGGTGGGGAAGGAGGGGGAAGATGGCTTGGAATGGAGCAAATAAAGACTGATGGGATGGAAAAAGAACAAGTAAAATCATGTTAAAGGGGATGGGAGTTGAAGGGTTTACTGAGGGACTAGAAGAGGAGAGTCAAATGTCTTCAGGAGGTGAGAACTGTAGGTCATTGAAGGATGTCAAAGTTGCGCTGGAGACTGAAAGAGGTGGCTGCATTGTTGGAACCATTAACAAAAGTACTTGAAAGAGAGGAGAAGGAAAAGGATAAATAGAGGAGTGCAGAGGAAGTAGGGAATGGCTGGATTATAGTTATGAGGCAATGATTGGAATGATTCGAACAAATGCTTCTGTGAAGGAGGTACCAATTCAGTTTGTGAGATTTATTTTTGAGTAGGTTGCCTCTGTAACCGTATGAAATATTTTAAAATAAACATTTTTTAGTGCCTTTAACCTGCGTTTTGACATCATTAAAAGCACATAAGTGTTGTTGCTCACATGCTGGGGTGTTAATGAATTTTTTTCAAAAGCCCTTATTTTTAATGTTCCAGAAATACTCAAGATTTACAATGGCCCAGATCTTGCAGTCTCCAGATCATCGGAGCCTGGATGTCTGAACCAAGATGTGCGTCAGGGCCCCTTGGAAGTCCCGATGCTCTGACCTCCATGGGAATTCCATGGGAAGTTTGAACTTTTGACAGACAGTTCTCCTTCTCCCTGGTGCCATCCACAAAAGCCTTCAGCTCTGAGCTAGAGTTGGAGATTTTGGACAGGTCTGATGTACTTAACTGAATAGTTACCCAGGAAATGTTAGACAGAAAACACCCAGTCTAACTCCTAGGTGACAACAGGACTGACCCCCCAATTACTCACATGGACCCTCCAACTAACCCCCCGACCCAATCCGACTACCGCCCTTGACTAGCTGACTACCCACCGACCACCCGACTACCCCCAGACTCGATCTGACTACGCCTCCCTACAATGCTAACCCCCGTCCGCCCCCGATCGGACCTGACTAACCCCCATCACCTGACAGCCCTCTGACCTGACCTGACCACCCCTCTCGACCTGACCCAACTATCCACTCACCCACCTAATCCACCTGTCACCCTACCTACCTATCACCTTATCCACTTTCCACCCCACCCATCTTCCACCTTACCCACCTACCACCTTACCACCTGCCACCTTACCCACTGTCACCCTACCTAGCTGCAACATTACATACATACCACCTCACCAACCTGCTACTGTACCCACCTACTACCTCACCCACCTATCACCTCCACTACCTGCCACCCTAACCCCGACCACTTCAACCACTCTACCCACCAACCCACCTTTCCACTTACCTCATTCACCAACCCACCTTACCACCCTATGCATTCACCCTTTCACTAACATTCACACTGGACTTTTAAACTTACCGTAATCTGTAAAAAAAGGATTGCATGTTGACTCCAAACACCCCCGCCCCCCAAATGCTACAGCACTGCGATAGAGCTTTCCGAGGGATGGTGTGCTCCACATTTCTGGAGAAACCAGGCTCAGAAGACCCGGCAAGAAATGTGGAACAGCATCGAGGCATGGTAAAATTCAAGTGGAGTGCAATCTGACAATGATTTCTCCCCTGCGGAAGAGCCGGGCTATTAGATGCAGCCTTTAACAATCTGGGGGGGATTTTTATGGAGGCGGCGATAGGGGTCACGGCTGCCAGCTGAACACCTGGAGAGAGACCCGCATTGCCTCCTCCTGGGAAGGCCTGCAGGAACCACATCCCAGTCAGGCAGTTGAGAGGTCACCAGTGGGCCTTTCCCTGGGATCAAGGACCTTGGGAGCAGAAATCTCACCCGCTGATGGCTGTCTGCCAATCCAAAAAATGAGCAGTAGCTAATGGAAATCAAGCAGCAATGACCCTGAAAGTTGTTGATGATCCTATTAAATAGCACTGGTGGAGGGTCTTGCCTGCTGCTGAATACATGCTCAGGTGTGCAGAGTTACGAGAGGGCATTAGCTGAAGCTTTCAGGTCAAAAATGGCACTGCCAAGGTCAAATCAGCGTGCACTGGTCTCACAATCTGCCTACTTTGTATGCCTCTGCTCACATTCTGAGTACCCAGTTGACATACGCAATATGACACCCTGCACCAGAACTGTGCATGGTGGCGTGGGTACCATTTTAGGCACAAAATGGCACCTTTAGCACTAAAAATAAGCAACTGAGTTTTGCGGCAAACTTCTTACGTTGGAAAACATCCACTTTATCATTTATATAACTCATAGCTGAGTTTGGAAAATAATTCTTGTCAAGTTAGGTTTTAGCTTGGGGATGTGGCACACCAGCGACTTACAGTGACGTCATATAAATTTTAACATGTTGGCAGGACACCATATGAGATGCCATAGTGTATGAACCAAAAATGCCACTTTTACAATATAAAGCTTTCTCAGGGAATGAAAAAGAGTTTTTAAAAATGAGAAAAATCTGGTCATTTACTGGTACCTGAAGAAATTCGGGCAGCTGGGAGAATTTTGACTGTCCATCTAATAAAGGAAGCCAGTTCCTGGTGTCCCCTGTACTTTTCCCACAAAGTATCACAGTGTTGTTTTATAATACATGTAACATCTGCAGCTCAGATTGTGGGAGTATTGTTTCACTAATCAACATTCCTCTTTTTTTGATCAAAAGTACAAAATATAAATCATTTGATTAAAACTGAAAATGTTCTTAACACCAGGATATTTGTTATGCATTCACCAAGGCCAGGATTTTCCTGTCGGCGAGCGGGGGGTGGGGCCCACTCGCTGAGGTGTAAAGTGATGCCCAGTGATGTCGGGCGGAACTCCTGACGTCACCGCGCCCCATTTAAATTTTCAGGTAGATTGTAAATCAGGTAAATTCAGGTAAATCAGCTGTGCGCCCGCCGACCTGTCAATGGCCAATCGAGGCCATTGACAGAGACATTAAACTAATTAATGGACCTGCCCGTCCAACCTTAAGGTTGGTGGGCAGGCCAGGAGCCCTGGCGGGAATTAGAAAAGGCATGAAACCTCATCCACAGGCAGGATGAGGTTTCATGTAGGTTTTTAAAAATGTAATTAATATTTTTTAAAAAATCATGGACATGTCCCAACTCATGTGACACTGTCACATGAGGGAACATGTCAGGGAATTTTTTTTCTCTATTTTTAATACTTTTGACAGTAGAGCCGATCTCCCTGAGGCATCACTTAGCCTCAGGGAGATGAGTGCGTTCTTTCGTACTCTCCGATCGGAGGTGTGCCTGTGCACGCCCGCACTTCAACTTCGCCCCCGATGGAGGGAAAATCCCGCCACATGTGCTGTACATCTCAGATGCCTGACTTATCTCAGAGCAATCCAGAGATGACACTAGTTCCAAATCTACAATAGGTTTATTTACAACACTTTTAAATATCTCAGAACTTACAGGATTTTCTACACACACACACACACACGGTGTCATCCAGAACCCAGATTCTTTTCTAGAAACTTCTCTGTTTAATTAGCTTGTTAGCTCTACTCCCAGGTGTAAGCAATCAAGTAGAGTTACATAGGTCAGAGAACTGACTAACAAAATCCAACACAGATCAATCAAACCATTGAACACTACATCTTTTCTCCTTTTAACCAAAGACATTGGGCCATAACTTATTCCGAGTGGCAATCAGTGCCCACTTACCCACACCAAATTTCTTCCGTGCCTGTCTTGCCCGACCTTCCAACTCAGGCCAGGCAAGATCCAAGCAGCGCAGCTGTCTCTGAAGTCCAGCATCGAAGTCCAGCAGAGTCGGAGCGAAGGAGGACACATCCCCTTTTTACTGCACTAGCTGCCGTAAAGCAGGTAAGTTTAAAGTTCCCATTGACATTGACATGCCAGGGAGAAGGTAAGTGCCTAGGTAAGTGAAAAGGATTTGGGGGATGAGAGTGTTTGGAGGTCGAGAGGGGATGTGGGGTGGGGAGAGGATCAGACATTGGGAGTGGTGCAGAGGGAGTCACACATCAGAAGGGGGTGCAGCGGGCCGGACTTTCATGGGGCTTGGGGAGCAGGTCAGACATTGGGGGGTGTGGGGAGGTTAGACATTGGGGTTGGGGTCATACACTGGGAGGCTGGGGGTTCAGACATTGGGAGGGGGTGGGGGGGTCAGACATGGAGGGGCTGGGTGGTTGCACATCGGGAGGGCTGGGGGATTGGAATTTCAGGGGCGTGGGTCAGGCATGGGGGATGTAGCGGGTCAGGTTGGGTCAGGGGATAAGAGTCAGGCTGGTGGGGGGCAGGGGGTGTGTGGTGTGTGTGGGGGGTGTTGGTGTTGGGTGAGGAGTCCCGTGCGGGTGGGGGACATTGCATGGGGGGGGTCGGCGGGTGGGGAATACTGTGGGGGGATAGTTAGTGAGAGGTGGAGGAGTCCCCTGGGGGATCGGGGCCTTGTGGGCAACCTGTCTGGGCCTTTACAATAGTTACCCAGAAGTTAGAAGAGGTTTTAATTCTTCTAACGTTTTCTGGGTAACTATTGTTGTAACCATCTGAACCATCTGAAGTTTGCTACCTGAACCGCATTTTTGGACGGTTCCCAACACAATTGTTCAGAGGAAGTGTGCACTTCTGGGCAATTGCTGTTCAAACCCTTACCTGGGAACCTCCCAGAGGGATTCCCTAGTGCATCTTTGGGCTACCCCCCAAATCCGATGCTGGGGAGTTGGGAGATTATGGCCCAATATTTTCAATTGAATCATTCTTAAAGTTTGATTCATCCATTTTCTCCAAGTACAGAAATAGTATTTGAGAGATGAAGGTCTCTCCAATCTGTGATTAAATCTGTGAATCTGATGTTTTGTTTCTGTGTGATCAACTTGATGAGGCGTGTGATCATAGGAAAAGGAAATGTATCTCCATAATTACTATCCTCATAATATCCTGGCCGGCTTGCTATCAAGCGTCTTGCATTCCACTTTGTGTTGTCATCCAACAGATCAGCATTGGTACCAAGCAACTTCTTGATCTGTTTTGGACCTCATACAGATGGTGCAGGTTTGTGGTTGGATTTGTCCGTTTGATTCAAACACAATCTCCAACCTCAAATCGTGCTTCCCTTGTGCCTGTTCACGCGTCAAAGTTTGCTTTTGCTTTACATTGTTGCTTTGCCTGCATACATGGACAGAATTTTCTCCCCATCGGAGGGATTGTGCGGGGGTGGGTGCGGGAGGATGCGGACCCGATTGATGCCCCCAATTGGGTCCGCGCTGCCAATTTACAGGACGTTCACCCGGAAGTGCTGTGTGCTTCCTGTGCGGCCGGGGGGTGGAGGTTTCCCTGAGTCGGGAGTGCCTCTGTGCCTCAGGGAGATAAGTTTTAAGTTTTAAAAATTTTAAGAAATAAAAAAAAAATTTAAGACATGTCCTCTCATGTGACAGTGTCACATGAGCTGGGACATGTCAATGAACTTTAATGAAAAAATTGATTTAATTTTTAAACCCTTCATCCCGCCCGTGGATGAGGTTTCATGAAAAATGCGAAGGCCGCCTGGGCTCTTCACTTGCCCGCCAACCTTAAGATTGGACGGGCAACTTTCTCAATAGGCTTAATTAGTTAATCAATGGCCTTAACAGGCCTTTGACAGTTCGGCAGGCGTGCACCCAACTCGGCCGTGCGCCCGCTGAACTGAAAATCTAAATGACGCGTGGTGACATCAGGACGCACGCCCGACATCACCCCGCGTCATTTTGCGCCTCGGTGAGCAAGCCCCGTCCCCGCTCGCCAAGCTGAAAATTCTCCCTTATGTTCATACAATACAGCAATATCCAAATGTTATCAGATCAAAGCCACTGTGACTAAACATGTCGCTGTTATGCCATTGTATGCTGGGCCCCGGTACCTTGGATGTATATCAGGCATTTGCCATGCTTCTCCCAATTCAATGCTGTGTTTAATGAGGCATATTCTGATTATTTCCCCAGTACCTTGCAACATTCATGTGCTGTTGGATGACCAGAGAGCACAACAGCCTAATTTATGGGTTTCATCGCCAATATTGCTGCTGCCGTGAATTCCAGCCCATAGGTTTTTGATCTAAGATGTGATTTGGATTGTGTGCTTTCTCCTTATTAAAATTTCCAGCTGTTTTAAAACAAGCCATTGTACTGAAACTGTAGAAAATCAAAGAGCTCTTCAAGAGGAAACTTTATCTCTCAACGCCTAGAATTGCGTTAATCAAATAGAGTGCTCAATTCATCACTTCAATAATCGAAACAGTTACCAAAATAGTCGGTTGATGCACCTCTACAACAACCCAGTGATTTAGAGTGAGGTGCACACAGCACAGTGCAAACCAATTTATGTTTATATCTAGATTGAAAATGCCCTCCAGCATCTTATTACTGTAAAGCTCCTAAGACCTAATTGAGTGTTGAAGGATTTACAGTTTGTTAGAAGAGATCCTGCAGGATTTATTCAAAGTCCCTCTAAGAATTTAGCAGGACAGTGTAGAATATGTATAAAATATCCTGGAGGATCGTTTGTCAAGCAATGATATAATCTTTATTTTGATCCCTTTGTGCTTAGCTAGGTTATATCATGTATGTTACTTGTTTTCTAGGACACATAGTTAAATGGCATAAACCATATCTTCATGGACATGATGGGTTGAATGGCCTCCTTTTGTGCTGTAACCATTCTATGGCTCTATGATATTAAGTTTTTACACTTCCTGTTCTCCGAGAACAGTCCGCACACTTAACACAACTTGCTTGACATGTGCTTGAGGTATTGGCTCACAGACAGGCACTGTTTATATGTGGGATATTTACAGGACTCTTTAAATATTGATCTATCCACTTGTTGGGCAGGAGAGGACTTAATTTATTTTCTAATGTGTTTTTTTTTGGCACACCTATAATCCCTCCCAAATCAGCACTTCTCAAAGCTGAAGCACAGATTCTCTGCCTCATTCAAAAAACTTTGGCCTTCTGTACAAAATTATTGCAAACCATTTCCTTCAGTGCAGTTGTGTCTCTTCACAATGTTTGCTTGTGCAATTTTTCCATTTATGCACACCATTGTAGGTGTGCTTTAGGCACAGTAATCGCTGATTTTTTTTTTTAACTGCTTCAGATTTGCAATTGCACAACTCTTATACACAGGGTATGTTGGACTACTCAGAACGCAGTTACGGCACGAGACTCCCAGAAAGACTGCAGAATCGCTTTAAGGATGTCCTCAAATCATCCTTGAAGCAGTCAAACATCCTTGCTGACTCATGGGAGACCCTGGCTTGTGACCAACCAAAATAGAGAAGGTTAATTCAGGAAGGCAGCAAGCACATTGGGAGGCATCATGGGAATGCGCAGAGGCAAAGTTGAAGCACCAGAAGGAGGGCACAAACCTCCAAACTCTTCAAGCACTGCCTGTCCTGCATGTGGCAGAGTCTGCAGATCACACGTTGGACCTATCAGCTTTCTTAGAACCCTTTCTTTTTTCATTCACAGGATGTGGGCTTTGCTGGCTGGGCCAGCATTTATTGCCCATCCCTAGCTGCTCTTGAGAAGGCGGTGGTGAGCTGCCTTCTTGAACCGCTGCGGTCCACGTGGTGTACATAAACCAACTATGCTGTTAGGAAGGTAGTTCCAGGATTTTGACCCAGTGACAGTGAAGGAGCGGTGATATATTTCCAAATCAGGATGGTGAGTGACTTGGAGGGGAACTTCCAGGTGGTGGCGTTCCCATCTATCTGCTGCCCTTGTCCTTGAAGTGGAGTAGCAGCAAGTCATCCCCAATCCTGAGCAACTGGCTAAGATGAAGGAGAAGATTGGATATCAGTAATAATTGGTCAAATCCCCCCATGTATTTTTGGCTTTTTGTCACACAGTTAACTGCATTCATAAATCAATAGCACATAAAATACCTCCTTCAAAGGCCGTAAACAGAAGCAATAATACAAGAAAAATGGCCATCAAATAAACTCAGAGGAGGAGAAATGATGACTCTCTGAGATGTTTTCATTCTTCTCTGTTCTTAGTTGAAAAAGCCATGCATGTGTCTCACAGTTTCTCATGGTAGATTTGATGTATCATTAAAATTCTTTCCTTGGTGTCCCCTCATGAAACATGAATGCAAATTAATGGCTCTTCTCTTTAAATGTATGTTCACATTAATATCTGTGCCCAGAGAGATTGGAATCAAACCTTTAACATGGAACATGCAATAGATTCCAGAGAGAAGGCTTAAAGTTTTGAGAAAGAATTGGGACAACAGCACATCTCCAACATGATCTTTTTTCCATTTCCTAATGGAAGGGCAAAATGTTTTACAGAACAATTTTTCACTCCCTTCTCAGACTCAAAGTATATCATTGTGATCCACACCAGGAATCAGAATTCAATTTGAGCTGACCTCATCCTAATGGATAATTTTACAACAACCTCTATGTATCAGAGAATCAAAAAGGGCTGAATGTCTAACGCTTGCACTTTACACAGGAAAGGTAGATACAGTTAACTATAAAGATCTTCTGTATGTAGCTGTTCTTGTTCAAAGGTCTGAAACAATTAAAATGTGAGAAGTTCTATTTTATTAAAAATTGGTATCCCAAAATGAGTCAAGTCCTATGTTAATTATCACCTGACAAATATAAACAAGTGCCCTTCCGTTAGTTCACTGGGAATAGCTGCATTAATATTTCGATGCAGCAGTGATGAAAATGTTATTACAACAAGAAGAATTTTTAATTATATAGCACCTTTAATGTAAAACACATTGTGGGTGCTTCACAAAGCACACCAAGCCACAAAGGGTGATATGAGAGAAGATGGCCAATAGCTTGGTCAAAAGGTAAGTTTTAAGAAGTGTCTTAAAGGAGGAAAGTGAGGTGGAGAGAATTCCAAAGCTAAGGGCAGCTGAAGGCACAGCCACCAATGGTGGAGCGATTAAAATCGGGGATGCTCAAGAGGTTGGAATTAGGGTAATGCATTAACTGGATAAGGTAATGATGCTTACATGTATTGCTGATAATTAATTTACACAGCAATGAATTCTTTGTAGGTAAAAAAAATAGGTTTTTAATAGCCTTTGTCATTTATGTGTCAAACAGTGGCGCAATATGAGTTGCAGAGAAAAGGTCACTTGCTTAACCTCTTGGCAAAGAATTGGGACAACAGCACATCTCCAACATGATCCTTTTTGGCATTTTCCAATTATGTTGAATTGATTCCAGTAAGATCATGTCTGCAATTTCAGGTTACATGACAATGGCTACTTCTTGATACGCAGGGTAATGTATGTAAACTAAACTAGAATGAAAGGAACAGATAATTTTAAGCTGTTGTATCACTCAGGTATTAAAAGGAAAACATTTGCTAAATGTTTCCTACTTTTAAGTTATTTTCCCAATTTTTCCAGCACATGTGCTGGAAGCATCAATTTGTGCTGGGGAACTTTAATGCTAGGGTACCTTACCTTAGTAGTCATTCCTGATGCGTTAGACTAGCCTGTGTACATCAGCATATTTTTTGCCCACGATGGACATCATGGTTGAACTTAAATCAGGAGATTAAATGTGTAAATGCTGCCAGCTTTAACCACTATGGAAATGAATAAAGTCTGAAGCAGATTGCATTGATACATTTAAGGAGAAGGGGCAGTTGTTGATGCAGATTTTTTTATTCATTCTTGGGATGTGGACTTCGCTGGCTGGGCCAGCATTTATTGCCCATCCCTAATTACCCTTGAGAAGCTGGTGGTGAGTTGCCTTCTTGAACCGCTGCAGTCCATGTGGTGTAGGTATGCCCACAGTGCAGTTAGGAAGGGAGTTCCAGGATTTTGACCCAGCGACAATCGAGGAACGGTGATATATTTCCAAGTCAGGATGGTGAATGACTTGGAGGGGAACTTCCAGGTAGTGGTTCTCCCATCTATCTGCTGCCTTTGCCCTTCTAGATGGTATTAGTTGTGGGTTTGGAAGGTGCTGTCGAAGGAGCCTTGGTGAATTCCTGCAATGCATCTTGTAGATGGTACACACTGCTGCTACTGTGCATCAGTGGTGGAGGGAGTGAATGTTTGTGTTTGTGATGCCAATCAAGCAGATGTCAAGCTTCTTGAGTGTTGTTGGAGCTGCACTCATCCAGACAGGTGGAGAGTATCCATCACACTCCTGACTTGTGCCTTGTAAATGGTGGACAGGCTTTGGGGATTCAGGAGGTGAGTTACTTGTCGCACGATTCCTAGCCTCTAACTTGCTCTTATAGCCACAGCATTTATATGGCTAGTCCAGTTCAGTTTCTGTTCAATGGTAACCCCCATGATGTTGATAGTGGAGGATTCAGTGATGGTAATGCCACTGAACATCAAGGGGCGATGGTTTGGTTATCTCTTGTTGGAGATGGTCATTGCCTGACACTTGTGTGATGTGAATGTTACTTGCCACTTGTCAGCCCAAGCCTGGATATTGCCCAGGTCTTGCTGCATTTGGACATGGACTGCTTCAGTATCTGAGGAGTCGCGAATTGTGCAATCATCAGCGAACATCCCTACTTCTGACCGTATGATGGAAGGAAGGACCCTGATGAAGCAGCTGAAGATGGTTGGCCGAGATACCCTCAGGAACTCTTGCAGTGATGTCCTGGAACTGAGATGGCTGACTTCCAACAACCGCAACCATCTTCCTTTGTGCTAGGTATGACTTCAACTAGTGGAGAGTTTTTCCCCTAATTCCCATTAACTCCAGTTTTGCTAGGGATCCTTGGTGCCACACTCTGTCAAATGTTGCCTTCATGTCGAGGGCAGTCACTCTCACCTCACCTCAGGAGTTCAGCTCTATTGTCCAAGTTTGAACCAAGGCTGTAATGAGGTCAGAAGCTGTGTGGCCCTGGCGAAACCCAAACTGGGCGTCAGTGAGCAGGTTATTGCTAAGCAAGTGCAGCTTGATAGCACTGTTGATGACCCCTTCCATTATTTTACTGATGATAGAGAGTCGACCTATCGGGCAGTAATTGGCCAGGTTGGATTTGTCCTGCTTCTTGTATACAGGACATACCTGGGCAATTTTCCACATGGCTGGGTAGATGCCAGTGTTGTAGCTATACTGTAGCAGCTTGACTAGGGGCACAGCAAGTTCTGGAGCACAAGTCTTCAGTACTATTGCCGCAATATTGTTATGGCCCATAACCTTTGCAGCATCCAGTGCCTTCAGCCGTTTCTTGATATCACGTGGAGTGAATCAAATTGGCTAAAGACTGGCATCTGTGATGCTAGGGACCTCCGGAGGAGGCTGAGATGGATCATCCACTCGGCGCTTCTGACTGAAGATTGTAGAATATGCTTATCTTTTGCACTGATGTGCTGGGCTCCTCTATCATTGAGGATGGGGATATTTGTGGAGCCTCCTTCTCCAGTGAGTTGTTTAGTTGTCCACCACCATTCACAACTGGATGTGGCAGGACTGTAGAGCTTAGATCTGATCTGTTGGTTGTGGGATCGCTTAGCTCTGTCTATCACTTGCTGCTTGTGCTGTTTGGCACACAAGTAGTCCTTTGTTATAGCTTCACCAGGCTGACACCTCATTTTCAGGTATGCCTGGTGCTGCTCCTGGCATGCCCTCCTGCACTCTTCATTGAACCAGGGTTGATTCCCTGGCTTGATGATAATGGTAGAGTGGGGGATATGCCAGGTCATGAGGTTACAGATTGTGGTTGTATACAATTTTGCTGCTGCTGATGGCCCACAGTGCCTCATGGATGTCCAGTCTTGACTTGCTAGATCTATTCGAAATCTACCCCATTTAGCACGTTGATAGTGCCACACAACACAATGGAGGATATCCTCAATTTGAAGGCGGGACTTCATCTCTACAATGACAGTGCGGTGGTCACTCCTACCAATACTGTCATGGACAGATGCATCTGTGTCAGGCAGGTTAGTGAGGATGAGGTAATGTATGTTTTTCCCACTTGTTGGTTCCATCACCACCTCCCCCAGACCCAGATGTGACAGAGAAGGGATACACTAGCGGGGTAGGAAGAGGCAGTTAGTGTGGGAGGGGGCTCATGTGGAATCTAAACACCACCATAAGTCTGGTCTATTTTTGGACTCTAGATTATATGTAGAAACCCTGTCTGATTTTTGTTCTTAAGAATTTTACCTAGGGAGACAAAGCTCCATTGTAGACACCCCACTAATATCTGTAAATTCAGCACAAATCAGGACTAAACCAGGCAATGCACTTACCAACTGTGAGAAATAAATGAATGGACACAGAAGTTTCAGAGTATTTTCATTTAGACTGCTGCAATGAAAAAGGTTGAAAGCTTTGATGCCATTTTGTAATGGGCTGTACAATCATTGTGTGAATCAATCACACTGTGCCAGAGGCACTTAAGTCAATTAGCTTAATCTATGAAAATCTGCACAGTGCTCTGTTACTCTTTCTGCAGCTATGTAATGAGGTTAGTTGTACATGCAGAGTTCTTTTACATGGGACTAAAATATGTTCAGATCCTGGAAACCTGATATTGAAGGAGAAATGCAATTTCTTTGAACAAGCTACTGCAAGTCTCAGGCCAGGCAAATGGAAGGAAGAGATCAAATACTAAAACAGCCAAATCAAGTGAGTTGGGAAAAGACATTTTATCTGAAACTAAATGGAAAAATGTTGTCATCTGATGTACAGGTTTGAGCATTTACTGTGGCTATGAAACCATTTCCGGAGTTCAAATAATAGTCGGGAATTAATTTAAATGGTTCAACGAATCTTTCAGATCTGAATGCCAGTGTTTTCTTGCAGAGAATCAATGAAAGAGTCTTCCCTGTACTTCACACACATCATAGCAGCAAAATTCAAAAGAGTGCAGAACATACTGACCATCTTCCTGTTTAGCTACGTTGTCAGCTGGTGTGGGGAAATCAGGAATGGAAGGACAAAACATTAGGTCTTAAGCTACTGTCAAATTATTTAAAAAAAAATTGAAGCAAGAGAAACCTGTAAAAGGAGAGATCAGCCATGCCTAAATAGGTTCAAGCAGGCAATTTATAAAACCCGATGATTTAATGTTCCTCAAAGAATGTTTTAGTTGGTCTAGTTAGTGTGTTGTAGGGAACAAGTTTTACAACATTATTGGAGGTTCTTCACTGTCAGGTGCCCAAGCCTTCTAGAGATTCACAATGAAGTTCTCTGATTTTGCAGTACATTGGAGAGTCACAGAAACATTGTATATTACAGCCTATTAGCCCATCAGGTTTGTGCATAGTTAATCACTTAGTCTATTCCCACTCAATGATACAAGAATATCTAGGTTGACCATATAAAGCTCTACCTAAGCCTCACTCCCCTCTGCTATAATTAACCTGGGTCATTGTTGTCCACTGCACTCCCCACTTACCACATATGGTGAATTGGTGACACACATGTGGCAAATTGATGCTGTTCATTTTTGGAGCCACACAATACTGAGTTGTATTAAAAGTTGCAGCAGCTTGTGTGAGCCACTCACTGCAGCTTTTTGCCATCTGCCCCTAATTGAGCAAGGAAGAATCAACCACATTACTGGTGGACAGGAGTCCCATGTTACGCAGGCCATGACAATGCTTAACAGAATATAGTTTATTTTGTTGGGTCACTACTGACCTGGAGGCTGAAGGGGCATTTGCTGAATGAAACAAGTAACATAGTCTATTGTTTGTTACCTTCTCTGTTCCTGCTCTTTCTGGATGCCTCTAAATGATAATACACTTAGATCTGTGAGGCCTGAACTGCTGTGGAAGCCTTAGGAAGGATAATGGTCTGACCGCTCTCAAAAATTTCTCGGGGGATTCAGTGACACAGGGGATGCTACCTGAAGAACTTGGTTTTGTTTAGTGGGCTGTTGGCGGTTTTCACAAAGCAATTGATGTGCATGAGCAACGGACAGCAATGCATGAGGGTTGAAATGTGTAATTTGGCAAGCTGGGGTGGTAAAGTAATAACCAAAAATGTTCAGCCTTTATCTTAATAACTCTGTTAAAAGAGGCTATTGGTGTAAAAGGAGAGATTACAGGAGGTAGGCTATGAGTCAAACCCATCTGGTTCACCAATGTCCTTTAAGGAAAAAAATCTGCCGTCCTTACCTGGTCTGGCCTATATGTGACTCCAGACCCACAGCAAAGTGGTTGATTCTTACATGCCCTCTGAAGTGGCCTAGCAAGTCACTCAGCTGTATCAAACCACTAAAATGTCTCAAAAGAGGAATGAAACCGGACAGACCACCCGGCATCAACCTAGGCACCGGAAACGACAAGTGCAAACTCAGCTCTGTCGACCATGCAAAGTCCTCCTTACTAACATCTGGGGGTTAGTGCCAAAATTGAGAGAGCTGTCTCACAGGCTAGTCAAGCAACAGCCTGACATAGTCATCATCACGGAATCATACCTTACAGAAAAGGTATGATTCCGTGGGTAGCACCACTACCGAGCGGGCCGAGTCCTGAAGGACATAGCCTCTAGACTGGGTCTGCAATAGCTGTTGAGGGAACCAACAAGAGGGAAAAACATGCTTGACCTCAACCTCACTGACCTGCCTGCCACAGATGCACCTGTCCATGACAATATCGTTAGGAGTGATCACCGCACAGTCGTTGTGGACATGAAGTCCCTCCTTCACATTGAGGATCCTCTTCATCATGTGTGGCACTACCACCGTGCTAAATGGGATATATTTCGAACGGTTCTAGCAACTCAAGACTGGGCATTCATGAGGCGCTGTGGGCCATCAACAGCAGCAGAATTGTACTCAAACACAATCTGTAACCTCATGACCTGGCATACCCCCCACTCTACCATTACCATCAGCCAGGGGATCAACCCTGATTCAATGAAGAGTGCAGAAGGGCATGCCAGGAGCAGCACCAGGCATACCTAAAAACGAGGTATCAACCTGGTGAAGCTATAACACAGGACTGCTTGTGTGCCAAACAGCATCAGCAGTAAGTGATAGACAGAGCTAAGTGATCCCACAACCGACAGATCAGATCTAAGCTCCGCAGTCCTGCCACATCCAGTTGTGAATGGTGGTGGACAATTAAACAACTCACTGGAGAAGGAGGCTCCACAAATATCCCCATCCTCAATGATGGGGGACCCGAGCACATCAGTGCAAAAGATAAGGCTGAAGCATTTGCTACAATCTTCAGCCAGAAGTGCTGAGTGGATGATCCATTTCAGCCTCCTCAGCATCACAGAGGCCAGTCTCCAGCCAATTTGATTTATTCCACGTGAAACGGCTGAAGGAACTGGATAGTGCAAAGGCTATGGGCCCTGACAATGTTCCAGCAACAGTACTAAAGACTTGTGCTCCAGGACTTGCCGTGCCCCTAGCCAAGCTGCTCCAGTACAGCTACAACACTGGCATCTACCCGGCAATGTGGAAAATTGCCCAGGCATGCCCTGTACACAAAAAGCAGGACAAATCCAACCCGGCCAATTACTGCCCCATCAGTCCACTCTCGATCATCAGTAAAGTAATAGAAGGGGTCATCAACAGTGCTATCAAGCAGCACTTGCTTAGCAATAAACTGCTCACTGATACCCATTTTGGGTTCTGCCAGGGCCACTCAGCTCCTGACCTCATTACAGCCTTGGTTCAAACATGGACAAAAGAGCTGAACTCTAGAGGTGAGGTGAGACTGACTGGCCTTGACATTAAGGCCGCATTTGACCGAGCGTGGCATGAAGGAGCCCTAGCAAAACTGGAGTCAATGAGAATCGGAGGAAAACTGTCCACTGATTGGAGCCACACCTAGCACAAAGGAAGATGGTTGTGGTTGTTGGAGGCCAATCACCTCAGCTCCAGGATATCACTGCAAGAGTTCCTGAGGGTAGTGCCCTTGGCCCAACCATCTTCAGCTGCTTCATCAATGACCTTCCTTCCAGAATAAGGTCAGAAGCCGGAATGTTCGCTGGTGATTGCACAATGTTCAGCACCATTGCAACTCCTCAGATATTGAAGCAGTCCAAGTCCAAATGCAGCAAGACCTGGACAATATCCAGGCTTGGGCTAATGAGTGGCAAGTAACATTCACGCCGCACAAGTGCCAGGGAATGACCATCTCCAACAAGAGAGAATCTAACCATCGCCCCTTGATGGTCAATAGCATTACCATCACTGAATCCCCCACAAGCAACATCATGAGGGTTACCATTGAACAGAAACTGAACTGGACTAGCCATATAAATACTGTGCCTACAAGAGCAGGTCAGAGGCTAGGAATCCTGCGACGATTAACTCACCTCCTGAATCCCCAAAGCCTGTCCACCATCTACAAGGCACAAGTCAGGAGTGTGACGGAATACTCCCCACTTGCCTGGATGAGTGCAGCTCCCATAACACTCAAGAAGCTTGACATCTTACAGGACTAAGCAGCCTGCTTAATTGGCACTGCATCCACAAACATTCACTCCCTTCACCACCGATGCACAGTGGCAGCAGTGTGTACCATCTACAAGATGCACTGCAGGAATTCACCAAGGCTCTTTAGGCAGCACCTTCCAAACCTACGACCACCACCATCTAGAAGGACATGGGCAGCATCCTGACTTGGAAATATATCGCCGTTCCTTCACTGTCACTGGGTCAGAACCCTGGAACTTCCTTCCTAACAGCACTGTGGGTGTACCTACACCACATGGACTGCAGCGGTTCAAGAAGGCAGCTCATCGCCACATTCTCAAGGGCAACTAGGAATGTGCAATAAATGCTAGCCCAGGCAGCGAAGCCCACATCCCATGAATGAATTTTTTAAAAAATCCAGACGCTGTGTTCATAAATGGTGAACAGAGCGAAAGCAAGGCAAGTCAGAATACAGAAGCCAATACTTAGGGATTTGTTGACTCTTTTCCCTCCTGATTCTCTTAATATATTAATTCTGATAAAACGAGACAAGTTACTCCAGAAAACATTGTTTTTTTAAATAAACTAGAGCATGCTGTCAGAAACAGAACACTTCAGTTAACAGATTTATCACCACCATTTAAGAGTGTACAGAGGAAGCTTGCTTTGCAGAACCTTTGGAAACTTATCAGCCATGATTGAATGGTGGAGCAGACTCGATGGGCCGAATGGCCTAATTTCTGCTCCTATGTCTTATGGTCTTATGGTTTGCAAAATCCTATTGAGCCTGTTCTCCTGGCTTTGACCTTGAGTGTATCAGTCTTGATTGTTGAGTGTTTAAAACCTCAAACCAATTTTGAAAGATTGTGTATTTATTTTATTAATATTGCATATATTTTGTATCATGTGGTGATCTGACCACCACAAGTTTGGCACTCAGCAAAATAGTACTGGGCAACACTGATCCAGGGTAATCCTAGAGGGGAAAGATAATGCCAGGCACCTTTTTTTCTACTATAAATCGCCTCCTTGAACTACACTCCACAGTCCCTCCATCTTCAACTCTAGCAAGTACACGGAGACCATGGATAATTTTTTCACCAAGGTAGTGATCATCCATCCATTTAACTGCTTTTGATTCTTCCTCTCCTCCAATCTCTTGCCTACTAAGACATTGTAAAGCCCTTCACCCAAGTCCTCCTTCCTGCACCTCTAATCCCCAGGGCCTCTCCATAATTTCCAACTCCTGCTCCCTCGGTCCCATTTGCACTAAATTTCTGATCCCACTTCCCTCACTGGCCCCACAGCAGCTGACATTGTAAATAGTTTATTTTCCTCAGCACTGTTCCTTTCACTGCCCTCTTCCCTTTGAAAACTCAATTGCTGCCCCTTAGAAACTCACTCTCCAGCCCTCGCTCCTTGTTAACTATATCCAATCATATTTTCTCACTCAAAGTATTGTTGCCTCTCAGATCTATGCTGCTCTCCTGCAATGAATGCCCTGTTACATGACACACTCCTAATAGATTTCTGCTCCTTCCAAAGCACTGAAAAGGCCTTAACCAAAGTCACACGTAACATTCTTTGTGACTATGACCACAGTGCATTGTACCTCATTTTGCTCCTCAGTTTTTCTGTAATGGATATGCAGAATTATATATTTCCTATTTTAACATTTATTCCACAATCAGATCTGTTACCAATGCAGTTTACACCACAAATCTGCCTGCGGATACTTTCTAAAAGTTCCAAGCAGTCACCCTCCATTCTCAGATAATGCAGCCCTTTGAAAGTCTTCTAAACTAGAAATACCATCCGTAGTGTTGGATTCTTCCCAACCCAGTTTTTGTCAGTAGATGCCACATATTTGGGCCCTTTTTGCCTTTGTTACAGGCAGGGTAACCTTCCAGAGAGGAATGCTTGCCCATTGTTGAACCCACTTGATTACTCTCAACTTTTGGTTTAGCCAGAGCTTCTCTACCAATGACTTCTGTTACCAACCCTTCAACATCACACTGGGCTTGCCCCAAGAATGTATGCTTAACTCCATTCCTCTTCCTTAACAACATACTGTTCTTTGACAGTATCATTTACAGACATGGGGTCAACTTCTACGTGTATGTGGATAACACCCAGTACTACATTTCCGCCAACTACAACTTTCATGCTGTCACATTGCTTGTCCACCCTTTAGTCCAGGATAAGCCATAACTTCCTTCAGATAGACATTAGGATTATCAAAGCACCTTCTTCAATCCAAGGCAGAAACTCTTATTCCCTCGCCAATGGGTTCCACCGCTGTCTCAGGCTGAATCAGCAGCCTGACGTTGTGCTCAACTCTGAACACAGCTGCTGACCTTATGATATAATTGGTTTTAATGTTCCTAATTCAGGCAGTAAACTTTCCAGTAAAATGATCAGCAGCCAGAACCCTGGATGACTAGCCCCTCCCTAAATTGGGAACATTAAAATCAACTATATCACCTCTAGCATCACAGAGATCAGCTGACTCAGCATAGACCAGGATTTGAACTTGGGACTTTCCTGTTCTGTATTAGTCAGGTACACATTCAATGTGTTTGCTGAACTACTGGGAACACTGGATTACTCATTGGAGATTGTTAAGGTGTCTTCGGTGCATGGAGCTACTAGAATTTATCGCATTTAAATTAAGTAATCAAAACTTTTATTTGTTTTGTGAAATCTGCTGACTTTATTTGAGAAAAGATTGCTGCCAGGCAACATTATTCCTTGTTTCTTTATTATGCTACCATTTGCATGAGGTACATATTTATATGTTTAAATTGGAGGACACGATTTATATAATACTTGAATGGGACAATGGCACTATTGTAGTTGATCCACTGGTGCCACCATTATTTCTCATTTTTATTGAATGGAAATACCTTCTTTCTCTCTTTCATGGTTTCTATGTAGCACGCATATGTGAAATGTGAAGACTTGGTTTGTTCACATTTACACAATGTTGAGGATTAAAGAAATCATAAGCATCATCATCTTGCCACATCTAAATTTGATATATTTCTGTTTATTTCTTGTGTGTTCAGGCTAAAGCAAACTGCTTGAGTCGGCCTCTGGTTTTCTTGTCCCCTACTAATACTCCATGGGGACACTTATACCTATGACCTACTGCAAAGGAAAGGGTTTCTAACAAGCAAGTCAAAAGAAAATTATTATAACAGTTAGAATATGATTGTCCTTCAGTAAAGTATGGCTGGAGGATTTTGGTGTCTGTCTGGGTGCTGGGGATTGATACTTTCAGAAGTAGTTTGCTGGTTCACTTGGCACGTGTCCCATCTTTGAACAACATTGGCATGTACATAAAGGACTTAATGCAATATCTGAGCTTTGGGGGAGGGGAAGATTTTTGTTTTCGGCTTCTATAATGGATAAGCAGAAATATATCTTTCCTACTTTAACATTGTGTATTCCACAATCAGATCTGTTACCAATGTAGTTTGCTCCACAAACAAAGAGGATACTTTCTAAAAGTTCCAGCCGATCATGCTCCATTCTTAGATAATGTCACCCATCAATAAATGTGACTGCAGCTCTTTTGAAAATCATTCTAAACTGGAAGCACTGTCCGTATTGTTGCACTCTTCCCAACCCAGTTTTAGTCAGTAGATGCTATAAGCAGGGTCCTTTTCAACTTTGCTGCATGCAGGATAACATGGCAGAGAGGCCTGCCTGCCCATTGTGGAACCCATCTGATTTGCATCCTACAAATTCTCCTGTGAAAATGGAATGCTCCCTGGCGTCCGGCCAATATTAACCCTCAACCAACATCGCTAAATAAAACCAAATTATCTGATCGTTATCTCATTGCTGTTTGTGAGACCTTGTTATGCACAAATTGGCTGCCACATTTCTTTCATTACAACAGTGACAACACTTTATTGGCTGTAGAGTTCTTTGCATTGTTCTAAGGTCAGGAAATCCACCTAATAGCAGGTTCCTCCTTTGTATAGAAATCAATGGGACGAATATAGGGCAGCTTCTATGAGCGGGTGATCCACTTTTACCAGATTGCCACCCATGTTGCAGAGTTGAAAATAATCCCCATTGAAAGTTGATGGTTCCAATAGAAACAATGAACTTGACAGTCCTTTTTGCATTAAAAAAGTGGGGAGAATCAGGTTTTGTTCTAAGCTTTAACAGAAAATGAAATTGAAGGAACATTCAGTTTTAAATGCCTGATTTTTAACATTTTTTTTATTTGTTCATGGGATGTTGGTGTTGCTAGCTGGGCCAGCATTTACTGCCCATCCCTAATTGCCCTTGAGAACTGGCTTTCTAGGCCATTTAAGAGTTAACCATATTGCTGTGTGTCTGGAGTCATATGTTGGCCAGACTAGGTAAGGATGGCATATTTCCTTAAAAACAAAAAGCTACTGCGGATGCTGGAAATCCAAAACAAAAACAGAATTACCTGGAAAAACTCAGCAGGTCTGGCAGCATCAGTGGAGAAGAAAAGAGTTGACGTTTCGAGTCCAACATGACCCTTCAACAGAACTGAAGTATAGTTAGGAGAGGGGTGAAATATAAGCTGGTTTAAGGTGGGGGGCGGGGGGAGAGAGAAGTTGAGGGTGGGGTGGTTGTGGGGACAAGCAAGCAGTGATAGGAGCAGATAATCAAAAGATGTCACAGACAAAAGGATCAAAGAGGTGTTGAAGGTGGTGATATTATCTAAGAAAAGTGCTAATTAAGAATGGATGGCAGGATACTCAAGGTACAGCTCTAGTGGGGGTGGGGTGGAAAGACTGACAGGGTATTGGTTGAAGATTTAAAAATAATGGAAATAGGTGGGAAAAGAAGAATCTATATAAATTATTGAAAAAAAAAACAAACAAAAGGGAGGGGGAAGAAACAGTGGGGGGAGGGGGAGTTTAAGATCTAAAGTTGTTGAATTCAATATTCAGCCCGGAAGGCTGTAAAGTGCCTAGTCGGAAGATGAGGTGCTGTTCCTCCAGTTTGCGTTGGGCTTCACTGGAACAATGCAGCAAGCCAAGGACAGACATGTGGGCAAGAGAACAGGGTGAAGTGTTAAAATGGCAAGAGACAGGGAGGTTTGGGTCTTTCTTGCAGACAGACCGCAGGTGTTCTGCAAAGCGGTCGCCCAGTTTGCGTTTGGTCTCTCCAATGTAGAGGAAACCGCATTGGGAGCAACGAATGCAGTAGACTAAGTTAGGGGAAATGCAAGTGAAATGCTGCTTCACTTGAAAGGAGTGTTTGGGTCCTTGGACGGTGAAGAGAGAGGAAGTGAAGGGGCAGGTGTTGCATCTTCTGCGTGGGCATGGGGAGGTGCCATAGGTGGGGGTTGAGGAGTAGGGGGTGTTGGAGGAGTGGACCAGGGTGTCCCGGAGAGAACGATCCCTACGGAATGCTGCCAGGGGAGGTGAAGGGAAGATGTGTTTGGTGGTGGCATCATGTTGGAGTTGGCAGAAATGGAGGAGGATGATCCTTTGAATGCAGAGGCTGGTGGGGTGATAAGTGAGGACAAGGGGACTATCATGTTTCTGGGAGGGAGGAGAAGGCATGAGGGCGGACATCAAAGGACATCAAGGAACCTATTGAGTATGGGTTTTTATGACAATCAACAATGGTTTCATGGTCTCATTAGACTTTTAATTCCAGATTTTGTACTGAATTCAAGTTTCATCATGTGCTGTGGTGGGATTTGAATCCAGGTTCCCAGAGCATTACCCTCCTTATATGGAATACTAGTCCAGTGACAATGCAACTAAGCTGCCGCCTTCCCTGAGGGAGGATGTTTATGGGAATGAAAATGTAGCAACACCTGCAACAGTGATCGTTGAACAATTCTTCAGCATTTAACAAGCACGTAGCCAGCATACATATGCAAGCTCATTAAATTCAGATGTGGGGGCAGTTTTTGGAGAAAATATCTGAAAGCCAAGCGAGAAAAAGCTGATTTATTGTCAAGGCCCTGTAATTATTAAGGAGCTTAGTAATGGAACAACCTGAGTGAGAAAGGAAATAATTCAAAAAAGGTTGCAATTATGGAAATATGTGTCAGACCAGATGAACTCCAGAAGACAAAGGACCTACCTGGGGTTTTGAAAAAAGGTGCGTGAGTTAAAGAAGAGCTCAAAGGTAAACCTGAATATTATTGTAAAGCACTGTTATAGGACATAGATACGGATGAAGAAAACAAGTAGCTGTGAATGCTGTATGTAAAACTTGTTACACGAACCCAGAGAATGTTAGCGAGTAAAGTATTAGAAGTAAAAAAAATCAAGTTCACAATTTTATATGAAAAAACAATGGAGGAACTGTATGTTATAGGAGGCAGTGAATTGTGAAGATTGCAGGGTGACAGTGGAATGACTGGTATGTGCCATATAATCATATATTCCATGATTTGCACATTGCTACATTATTGTGGCTGCTACAGACAGGAGAGAGGGAAGCTGAACTTCTTCACCCTTTCACTATCTGTCCATAAGCAGAGGTGTTTTGAGTGTTTTTAAAGTAGGCTGTGGCGTGTTCCCCAAACCCTCAGTTTGTGTGGCCCAATTTTATAAGTAACACACTGCAAACTCTTGTAATGATTAACCCAGAGGTTAGTTTATTTCACATTCAAACCCAGGGAGGGGGGATGTTCGCAACCTCACACACACACACTGGAGTTTTCACAACTATGGATAACAGTAAAAGAACCACAGAAATGAATATTAGTTGGGAAGATGTGGTAAACCAAAGAGTAGAGATAAGGCAAGAGAGAAAGGTATTAATATGGGAATGAGACCGTGACAGAAAAGGGACAGAGTACAAATCTAAGGATAAATCAGCAGATAAAGCTAGGCACTACAAAATAGTAAAAGGACAAAACTAAAGGCTCTGTATCTAAACGCACGTATCATTTGAAACAAAACAGGTAAACTGATAGTGCAAATAGAAATAAATAAGTACGATCTGATAGCCATTACAGAGGCATGGCTACAGGATGACATAGATTGGGACCTGAATATTGAAGGGTATGTGACATTTAGGAAGGACAGGAAGTTAGGAAAAGGTGGAGGGGTGGCTCTGTTAATTAATGATGGTATTAGCACATTAGAGAGGGATGAGCTAAGTTCAGGAGGCTAGGATGTAAAAGCGGTTGGTTGAGATGAGAAGCCATAAAGGCAAGAAGTCAATTGTGGGAGTGGTCTACAAGCCCTCTAATTGTAACTACATGATAGAACGGAGTATTAAAGAAGAGATAATGGGAGCTTGTCAGAAAGATGAGACAGCAATAATCATGGGGGATCTTAATCTACATATAGACTGGCAAAGGTAGCATAGATGAGGAGTTCATAGAATGTTTTCAGGTTAGTTTCTTAGAACAGCAAGTTCTGGAGCCAACCAGAGAGCAGGCCATACTAGACCTGGTATTGAGCAACGAGATAGGATTAGTTGATATCCTCATAGTGAAGGCAAATTAATTTTACATTCTTTTTGAGGGAGAAACAAATGCACCCAAGACTAGCAATTTAAACTTAAATAAGGGCAATTATGAAGGCATGAAAGCGGAGCTCACTAAAGTGAACTGGCAAATGAGATTAAGGGATCGGTCAATAGAGGTTCAGTGGCAGACATTTAAAAGGATATTTCAGAATACACAGATAATTCCAATGAGAGAAAAATTCCAAGCGGAGGGTCCACCATCCATGGTTAACTAAAAATGTTGAAGACTGTATCGAATTTAATTACACAATGATGGGTGGCAGGTCAGAAGATTGGAAAGAAAATAAAGAACAGCAAAGAATGAAAAGAATATTAATAAGGAGGGAAAAATTAGAGTACAAGAGAAAGCTAGCTAGTAATATAAAGCTGGATAGTAAAAGTTTCTATAGATATTTAAATAAGAAAATAGTTAATAAAGTGACCATTGGTCCTATAGAAAATGCATCTGGAGAATTGATAATAGAAAATAGGGAGATGGTGGATGAATGAAGCAGGTGTTTTGCTTCAGTCTTCACTGTAGAGGACACAAGTAACATCCCGGAAATAGCTGTAAATCAGGCAATGGAAGGGAGGGAGGAACTCGGGAAAATTACAATCACCAGGGAAGTGGTATTGAGCAAATTGTTGGGGCTGCAGGTTGACAAATCCCCAGGTCCGGATGACTTCACGCTAAGGTCTTGAAAGAAGTGGCTAGTAAGACAGTTGATGCATTGGTTTTAATTTTCCAAAATTCTCTAGATTCAGGGGAGTGTCTATTAGATTGAAGGGTAGCAAATGTAACTCCTTTACTCAAAAAGGGAGGGAGACAGAAAGCAGGTAACTACAGGCTAATTAGCATAACATCTGTCATAGGGAAAATGTTAGAAGCTATTATTAAAGATGTTATAGCAGGGCACTTAGAAAAATTCAAGGCAATCAGGCAGAGTCAACATGGTTTTGTGAAAGGGAAATCATGTTTTACCAATTTATTGGAGTTCTTTGAAGGAGTCACATGTGCTGTGGATAAAGGTGGATGTACTGTACTTAAATTTCCAGAAGGCATTTGATAAAATGCCACATCAAAGGTTATTGTGGAAACTAAAAGCTCATGGTTTGGGAGGGTAACATATTGGCATGGATAGAAGATTGGCTAGCTAACAGGAAGCAGAGAGTTGGCATAAATGAGTTTTTTTGCTTGTCAGGTTGAGTGGTGTGCCACAGGGATCAGTGCTGGGGCCTCAGCTTTTTACAATTTACATAAATGACTTGAATGAAGGAACCGAAGGAATGGTGGCTACATTTGTTGATGACACAAAGATGAGTAGGAAAGTAAATTGTAAAGAGGACATAAGGAGGCTACAAGGGAACATAGATAGGTTAAGTGAGTGGGTGAAGAAAGACCTGGCAAATGGAGTATAATGCGGGAAAATGTGAAATTGTACATTTTGGCAGGAAGAATTAAAAATAAGTTTATTATCTAAATGATGAGAGATTGTAGAGCTCTGAGGTTCAGAGGTACAGCAAGTAATTAGGAAAGCTAATAATGTTATCATTTATTGTGAGGGGAATTGATTACAAAAATAGGGAGGTTATGCTTCAGTTGTGCAGGGCACTGGTGAGACCACATCTGGAGTATTGTGTATAGTACTGGTCTCCTTATTTAAGTAAATATGTAAATACATTAGAAGAAGTTTAGAGAAGGGTTACTAGACTAATATCAGGAATGGGTGGATTGTCTTATGAAGAAAGATTAGGATTGTATCCACTGGAGTTTAGAAGAGTAAGAGGCAACTTGACTGAAACCTTTAACACCCTGAGGGGTCTTGACAGGGTGGATGTGGAGAGGATGTTTCCTCTTGTGGGAGAATGTAGAATTAGGGGCCACTAATTGAAAATAAGGGGTCGTTCATTTAAGATAGAAATGCGGAGAATTTTTTTTCTCTCAGAGGTTTATGGGTCTTTGGAACTCTCTTCCTCGAAAGGTGGTGGAAGCAGAGTCTTTGAATATTTTTAAGGAAGAGCTAAATAGATCCTTGATTATCAAGAGGGTGAAAGGTTATCGGGGTAGGCACCAATATGGGGTTGAGGTTACAGTCAGATCAGCCATGATCTTATTGAATAGCAGCGCAGGCTTGAGGGACCGAGTGGCCTACTCCTGCTCCTAGTTCATATGTTCATAGTTCACATGATTTCCAGTGTCCAGAAATTCAAAGTCCAAAAGGTGTTTCCTTTGTGGCGGAGTTCAGTTCAGATGATATCCTGGTTGGAGACAGCAGCATGAAAATCTTTGAAAGCGAATGAGCAAACAGCACGATAAGGTTTCTGCATCTAGACTGCTTGGCCGCTGATGGTCGGATGCTTTTAAAATAAAACAGGCATCGAGGAGTTGAGAGATGGTGGCTGGCTGCTTGATCAGTCAGGAGACCTGCTGTTGTTCCTTTCAGGTTGGTGGTAATCAGCAGACAGGTCTCTGAGGCTAGATATGTAATATTAAAACTGTCCAAGAGGATAGAAGCATGGAACTTGTGATGTGAGCCATTAATGGGTTAATTGCAACTTCACAAGCAGTTTCTGGCCAAAATCCATTGTTTCCCTTAGGAATGAAATGGTGGCTGTTAACACCTGTTCAGGCATAATGAGTTTGTCTCTGTCTTTGTTATTGCCCTTGCTGAGAAGCTAATTCATCAGTTAGCCTTCTAGTTTTGTGATTATAATGTGGCCTTACAAGGGAGTGTGAGATTCCACAAGGATGAGATTGGAACTCTTTTGTTCTTATAATCTCTGTTGGAAGCCTCCAGAACAGATGGTGAATTTTCTGAGTCATGTGACTGATAGCAGCCATCTTTTAGGTTCATTCAAAAATAGCAGCAAAAAAAAAGTTTTGATATGCATAGTTTTGATTTCTTTTCATGTCTTATTGATATGACAGTGGCCATGAAGTTTGCACAAGCATATACATGTAATGATAATACAATACTGAAATGGATAAGTGTGGCTACGTACTCATGATCCCTGCACAGAACAAGGAGAATCACACATTTAAGCATAAACATTATCAACTCCAACTTGAAGCATTGGCAGTGATGTTTAATGAAGGGCCAGCTGGTACAGAGCTGGTACAGAGTAAAGATCTGTATGCTGAGTTTCCCATCTAAGCTGAATGGATGTATCAACATTGCTTTCAGATGGAGAAAGGGTGTTTAAATTGGTTGTTTTTTTTCCAATCCTTAAGTTAGTTTAGATGCCTGAAGAGACCTAGATTAAGCCAATTTGTTTCTGCAATTGGGAAATGAAACAATTCACACTGCAGCATTAAAATTTGTTTTTTTTGGCTCCTCCCTCACACAGTCTGATACACTTTAAAATCCCCATCTCTTTGAAGATGTATAGACACTAATTAACACGGTTGTGTATGCAGAGTGACTGCATCTGGCAATCTTCGATAATCCATATGTTGAAGTGCATTTCATGGTTTGATGGTGCTAGCCTAGATATGTTGGCATTTGTACTTTCTGCACTGGGTAGACAAAACAAATTTAATTTACTCCTTTGAAATATCCACTCAGCTTCAATTTCTTTTCAGATTGGAATTGCTTCTAGCTGTGTTTTGCCTTCCAACAGTCGATGTTTATACTAGCGCCACATTCAAATGAAACATAGTTATCTGCAATTGCAAGTGATTAATTTACATGATACCTTATAATTGGATAGTGACCAGAAAGTACTTATTGCAAGTGATTTGATTTGAATTCATATTCACTAAATACAGTTTTCCTGGGAAACAGATCATTACATGAAGAAGAATTTACTGCTTCTCGATATTAATTGGTTACTACATTTGCTAATTAATTATTTTAAATGCCATGAATAAAAATGTCATGGTGTTCTTTTATAATATATGCAGGGTTGTTACTACTAAAGAGAGTAATATTTCAGTAAAAGCTGCATAATGTAATCATTGATCTGTCACATCTGAGACCTGGGTTCAAGGTCAGCTCCAGCTGACTGAATAAAAGTTCCCTCTCTTTGCTGGCTGTAAGAACAGTGCTCAAAATGTGTTGGGGTAGTTTCAGTGCAGTTTCAAGTGGGCTGGGCATAGATTTACAGCACAAACTTCCTCCTAGTTGGCTTTAAATATATAAAGTTTGTTTGACAGGAAAGTCAGGAATGAATGATGCATACAGCTTTGTGGATAGAGTGATGCCATTGATGTGATCACTGGGCTGGAGGGTGGGAATGAGGGATTTTTTTTCACCTCGTTTCCCAATCTCTTTAACGTGGATTACATATCCTGCCTGCTACAATTTTTTTCTCATTCCTGACAGCATGTGGTTTCTGCTGTAAGCTATGGAACACCATTGGGGAAAATATTGTCCTCTGCTACATGTGGCCTAGGAAAGCTTGATGCTGATAGAGGCTGGGATTTCATGTGGGCGACGGGGCTCTCGCCAACCGGTTAGAGAACCTCTGTCACTTGCACGGGAGAGACCTGACAAAATTAAGTGCCTGTATCAGGCATCAGGCTAGTATTTAGGACTCATTGGGCGGATGTTTCATCCCCTGAGAGCTTCTGGCCAATCAGAGGCCAGCAGCTCACCATTTACTGCAGTACCACCGGTAGCAGTGGCTGCTGCCAGTAACGTTTTAAGGACTTAACCAGGGATCATCACTGGATCCCAGGACACAGGCGAGTGGGATAGAATGGGGTCATGGGAAGGGGGTCACCGGAGAAGGGTGAGTGGGGTCTGACGCAAGGAGAGGTCTGCGGCTTTGAGTGCCAGCACCCCTCCAAATCCCCTTTCCAATGCTGGGCCCCCGCAAGGCCACAGGCAAACCCAGCAGGGTTCCCTGGGCAGTCTTCAGGGGGCATGGGAAAGGCGTGTGACTCCCATTTAATACCTGAGCCACCATAAAATTTCAACTCAGGAATAATTGGTGTCAAGTGGCTCAATAATGAGCCTAATGCTTTGCATTGTTTCATCATTGGTGATCCTTGTAAATCTAACCTGCTATTTGGCACATTTATTTCTAATATTTGTAAAACAGCCGATGGTAGAAAGATTTGGAAGATCCATTGTTGAAATGTGAGTTGGTGGTGCCGAATTTGCTAACTAAGGAGTGCTGAGTTATAGGTTCTGTGATGAGTCTATGGAGCAGACTGGTTTTGTCAAGAAACAGTTAAACTTTATGACAAAGACATTTTCAGTGCTTGCATGCTCGACCAGATCTCTCATCGGAAAAACCTCGCCCCCACCACCCCCACCCCCGGATTGCCCGCACTAAGAGCTCACTGGTCGGAGCCCCCACAGTACATCACATGACCCATGATTGATGGGAGGGAGTGACTATACATCCAGTTGCCACATTTCCTCCCCCTTTAGTGTTTTACAATTACTCTTTACAGAAAAATATTTAAACAATCCAACAAACATATATACAATTTCAGATGTTTATAACCCAAGTCTCTGAGGTGCTCTTCTTATACGACTAGAGAGGTGTAGCTCTACCACTGGAGGTTCCTGAACAGCACTGACAGGATCTGGAGCTATAGGCCTGAGTTTTCCCGTTGGCAATTTGGGGGCGGGTCCGCTCGCCGACGGGAAAATGACGCAGGATGACGTTGGGAGGAACCCCCGACATCATCCTGGCTCATTTAAATCTTCAGGAAGGCGGGCGGACAGCGAAATCAGCTGTCCGCTCGCCTTCCTGTCAATGGCCAATTAAAGCCATTGACAGGATAACTAAGGTAGTTAAATGCCCTGCCCGTCCAACCTTAAGGCTGGCGGGCAGGCCAGGAGCCCCAGTGGGCTTCTGATAATACATGAAACCTCATCCACCGGGGGGGGGAGTGAGGTTTCATGTCCGTTTTTAAAAACTTTAATAAAGTTTATGTGCTTCTTATTAACATGTCCCATCTTGTGTGACATTGTCACATGAGGGGGACATGTTAATAATTTTTATATTTTCCTATTTTTAAAGTTTTTTAAATGTCAGTAATCCTCCTGAGACAGCACTTAGTCTCAGGGAGATGTGCGTTCTTTCGCGCATGCGTGAAAGATCATACTTTGACAGATGGCGAATCCCTCCCCCCCGCACAGGAAACGCATAGCGCTTCCCATCGGGCAGGCTGCTGGGCGGGCCTTAATTGGCCCACCCACTCAAAATGGCGGCGGGCACCGTTTCGGTGGCGGAGTTCGGCTGCCCACCCGCCGGTGAGCTGGTGGGGCCCGCACGCCAATCAAGGGCAAAATTCTGCCCATAGTGTGAGACATGTCATTAGAACTGGGCAGTTCAGGATTTAGTAACCCTTCTGAAACATCTGAAATGTCTGTTCTAAGTTGATCATACAGCTCAGAAGTCGATGGTCCAATGTTAAACACAGGTTGATCAGTTAATTGTTGGAATGTCTCTCTAGCATGGATGTGATCTACGTGCCTATGGACGATTCTATCTCCCACTTATACGTGGAAAGATAATGGACCAGTCTCTGAAACAAAGGCTTCCAGAGCCCAATCGGGTCCACTGCTGAAATTTTGCATGTGTACTGTGTTACCTACACTGAACATGCAAGCTTTACTGTGTATATCATGGTTAAATTTCTGATTGCTTTGGTTCTGTGCTGCCTTCCCCTTTAAATTCAGAAACACCAAGTGTAAACATGTACGCAGACAGCATTTCATTAATAACTCCGGTGTTGAACCCGTAGTCGAATGTGGTGTTGTAGGATAACTGAAGAGAAACCGGGAAAGTTGAGATTCCAGAGTGTCTGCGGATAATTTTTTCATACCAGACTTAAAAGTTTGTACTACCCTCTCAGCTAGATCATTCAATGAGGGATGCCAAAGGGCTGTTTTTATACGTCAGACTCCATTCAGATCCATAAATTTCTGAAACTCGGTGCTGGTAAAGGCTGTACCATTATCAGAAAAGACAATTTCGGAATGCTGAAACAGTGACGTAGCTTCTCGATAGTTGTGTTTGACATTGGCGATTTGACTTCGTACACATCCATCCGTTTTGAATGTGCATCAACAATTAACATGGTACCTAAGAATGGTCCTACATAATTGATATGCAGTCTAACCCAGGGGGACCAGGCCACTCCCATGGATGCAGTGGAGCTGAAACAGGCAGCTTCTGTTGTTGCTGACAATGGAGACAGTGCTTGACCATGCTTTCAATTTCACTGTCATTGCCTGGTCACCAGACAGAGCTTTGCACAAGCATTTTCATTTTTGATATGCCTGGATGCGCACTGTGGAGCTCTGTCAAGAGTGGCTGTCTACCTTGTGATGCGACGACAACTCTTGAACCTCACAACACAATTCCATCTTGACAGCTTAATTCCGTGTTTCTGACATGGAATGGTCTCAATTCTTCAGATACAGGCGAGTTTGGCCATCCTTGCAAAATAAAGTCTCTGACTTTTGACAGTATTGGATCTCTGTTCACCCAATTTCTAATTTGTTTTGCACACACAGTGAAGAATCTAAGAAATTGAGTAATAGCACTAATTTTTGTGGAATGGGAGTATTTACAATGTTATCTGGTAATGGGAGTCGACTGAGTGCACCTGCATTTAGGGTGTGTAAGCCAGGGTGGTACATGAAAGTATACTCATACACAGATAATGTCAGAGCCCAGTGTTGTATTCTTGCTGATGCTATTGGCGGAATGGCCTTATCCTCGCTGAATAATCCCGTTAATGGTTTATGGTCCGACACAATGGTAAAATGTCATCCATGTAGGTACTGGTGAAACTTTTTTACACCGAACAATACTGATAATCCTTCTTTTTCTAACTGAGAATAGCCCCTCTCCGCTTGGGAGGGGGCTCTCGTGACATAGCCAATGGGCCTTTCTGATCCATTTTCCATTTTGTGATAACACAGCTCCTACACTGTAAGGAGAGGCACCAAATGTTAATATCAGCTCTTTTGATGGGTTGCAGTGTACCAATAAACACCACAAGTGCAGCAATTTCTTTGCTTTCGGAGTCACAGTATTCCTTTAACTGCTTGAGCTTCACTACATAGGTTGCGATGGACTCTCCCAGGTCCGAATTCTTGAATTGAATTTAAGATACTGCATTATCATGGATGGCTTCAGCTGGAAGTGTGTTTTCACTAGTTCTGCAAATTCGCTATATGACTTGGAATTGGGAGAGCTCGGGACATTCAGGTTACGAATCAAGTTGTACGTTTTACTGCCGCACACACTTAAGAGGATCGCTTTCTGCTTTTCTTCACAGTTATTTCATTGGCTACAAAGTAAAATCCGAGATGCTGAACATACTGGCTCCAATCTTCAGTATTAGCACCGTATGCGTCAATTCTTCCAAACAGCGGCATGGCTGCTGAGTAGTTTTTTTTTTGTTTAAAATTCAATTTACTCACAGTAACAGGGCGAAGTGCAGAGTCGAAGTTCGTTTTACCCTTGTCACCAAACGTGATGACTCTATGGAGCAGACTGGTTTCATCAAGAAACAGTTAAACTTTATTACACAGACATTTTCCATGCTTGCATGCTTGACCAGCACTCTCATCGGAAGAGTCCCACTCCCCCCAACCCCCAGATTGCCCAGGCAAAGAACAATACGGGGACTGCAGCCTCTCACGTGCAATTAATGCATGAATTGGACAGCAACTCTTTCGAGTACAATCACAGTTCTTGGTTTTTCCGGGAGTGGGACATGAACCCACAACCCTCTGATTCAAAGGCGAGAGTGCTATGAACTGAGCCACAGCTGAGCTCACTGGTTGGAGCTGCTGCAGTGCATCACATAATCCGTGATTGACAGGAGGGAGTGACTATATATCCAGTTACCACAGGTTCACATTCCACATTTCTGTCATGGTGACGTTCTGACCTTGAGGGAAATGCAAAGCAAAGCTGAGTGCTGAGAGAACATGCCACACAAGGCAACCCCTGCCAGTAGAGAATCAAGTGCTAGTGACAGTGGCCTGGCGCCAGAGTGCCCACCTCCCACAAGTGGCAGGGAGAAGGAATCTAAAGAGAAGGAGGGAAAGATCATCAAATAGTAATTTGGCACAAAAAAGGAAAAGTATTCCGTTGATTCAGAAGGACAAGTGAGCTGAAAAGCATTTTCCTCTTCCACATTAGGCAACTATGTTTTATTGTCACTCCAAGTTTCTACTTTGAAGGCAAGTCTTAAACAAAAATCACAATAACACTGGCTGTGAACATTTTTAACTTCATAACCAACTTTACAAAAAAAAAGTTACTAAAATATTTGCCTATACATGATTCAGGGAAAAGGGAAACTGTCTCTTTAAGAAACTCAGTATGTGATTTGCAGCTTTTTCTTGCAGTTAATAACCTGTGACACATAGAGTAATATCTTGGCGCCCAATAAGAGTCTGGAAAATGGATTATGTTCTCATTAAAGTGTCAGTGCTAGTTCCTCTGAATCTAAATGTACAAATGGCTTTACTTAAATTGAAACCACATGCCCTGAACCTATGCAAAAAAATTCCCTGAAGGTTTTTTGGTACTGGGTGACCTTCAATGCAAAGTGCTTAGGCAGAGAATATTTTATTTACAGAATGCAGTTAACCTACTTGCAGAATGCCAAGTTCACTCTCCTCTTTGCCCTGGCCCCACTTAAAAACTGGCTATTTTCCTTAGACTGCCCATTTTCCACCCAAGGTCAGAGCTGAGGACACTGTGATGCATCTTACTATTGCTGTACGTGGGAGCTTGCTGTGCGAAAGTTGGTTGCCACATCTGCTACGTTACAACAGTGATGACACTTCAAAAACTGTTTCATTGGCTGTAAAGGTCTTTGGGATGTCCTGAGGTGAAGAAAGGCGCTACATAGATACAAGTGCTTCTTTTTAATGGGCTGCAATTGACCACTTTGTCCCATGTTCAGAAATTTTACTGAGAGACGCTGTTCCCTGCTGGCACAGTGAACTTAAGTAGCTGACTGTACAAACCAGAAAAGCGCCACACTTGACTCAGGTCTGCCCTTTGTTAGCTAATTTAAACCAATGCAGCCGTATCAGCTTCCCCAGGTTAGAGAAGGAAATGTTGGTCACGTACCCATTGCAGGTTGCCATTCAACCTTTGTAGGAGGTGCAGACTACCTGGGATTCTTAGTTTCCTGGGCACCACTGCTAGCAACCCAGGAGAAAAGTACTTTGCATGGGTGATTTGCACCTCTGCAATTCTATTGCCCTGAGGGTAGGGAGACTTCTTTGCTGGTTCCCAGTGCTTCTCCCCTTGCGGAGATAAGTCTCCTCCATGACAAATTCCTATATCAAAACACCTTTGCAGAAGCTGAAGCATGTCAGAGAAAGTGGTGAGGGAACACTGCACGCTCCTAGTTTAAAAGATGCTTAAAGACTCACCATGTATTAGACTGCCCGCTGCACTTATACATGTTGTTTCTGTGCAATGCACCATCCATACCTTACCACTGGTATTATCTTTGCAGTAATGTAATTCCTTAAATGCTTGGAGTGGTGCTAACTCAGTGCAGTTCCTGTTTTAAAGTAGGCAAAAGAAAAGAGTGTTGCGAACCGTTTTCTTTTACATGCCTAGTTCTGTTCTGCAATCTGACATTATTTGCATGTTACTGAGGTGAGAAGACCTGTAACCATTCTGCATGAGTATGTTTGATAAGTGCAGCCAACCACTTACCTTTTACCCAGTAGGATATCCTGAATAAATAGAGGCTGACAGATAAACATACATACTACGGTACAGCACCTCATGCAAGTAATGTCAGCATTCACTCAGTGCGTAATTAAAGTTTTACTTTTGATGCTTTGATACTACAAATAAACAACTTCTGCACAATATAGTAGAGGATGAAAATATGTTCAATTCCTGACTGTTTAAATTATATTAGATTAGCCATTGGGAATGCCACCTCCCTCAAAAGGACTCTGTCTCCAGATACTTTTCAGATTCAGCAATGTTCTGGGAATGAATTGAGACTCAGAAGGGAGCTGGAGTTTCAGTGGAAATATACCTAAATTATAGACATATATGCCCTTCAGTGATCTTTATAATGACTTAAGGTTTTGCCAAATTTCAGCCCCGGGGGGAATATTGTGGTTGTGGTCACAGATGATGTAGTAAATGGAAACTTTCAGATACAAATCTACAGGTTTCAACATTTAGCCCATCAAAACCAGTGCCTCAAATTTCATTTGGAATTCTCCCAATTGGCCGCCACGGAAGATTGGTGTAAAAGACCATGCGTAACACCAGGGTTATCTTTGATCTTTCCTAAAATTATGATGGCTGATCAGGAGAGATATTATATATTATATGTACCTATTCACCACTTATATATATTTTTTAAATCCTATTTGCCATTGCCACATGCATATGTTCTCTCCCTCTCTGCCTCTCTGTTAGTTTTCTAAGGCCATTTATTAGTCACACTGGCCATTTCGGGTATTGCTGGTGAGGCTTTCCACCGGAGTTGGATGGCCAGAAGACCAGATTTCGGCCAATCATTTTCCAGGTTGCAGCTGTTGACAGAAAGCAAACATCTGGCAAGCATTTTAAAATTGGCCACTTTTGGAGTCTTCATTATTTGAGCTTTTTTTTACCCCCAAAATATTGAAATAGCAAGAGATAGTTGAACACTGGACTTTTAAAAGAGGAATATTTTGCATTGATTTCTTTCCCTTGCCCCAATCCCGATCGGGTTTTGCTGCACACTCTGCCAGATTGTGGAGAAATTGGGGCAGACTTTCCTCTTGGCTTCTGACATTGGCACAACTGTGGCAGGCTGAGATACCATCCAGCCTATGGCTGGTCCCCTAAACCATTAAGCTAAAATGGTTAGCATAATTCTGATGGGCTTCTCGGCAATATTCCCTCCACTGCTGAGTCACCCACCTTGAGTAATCCAGAGGGATGTGGTTGGGCCGCCTGCTGCAGTGTATTACAGCTGATGGCTCTGCCAGAGGACAAAACCCATTTGATTTTGTTTAAAAAAATCTACTGCCTTGCTTAGTGCAAGAAATCCATGCAATTAATTGCACTAGGTAAGACAAAATTATAAACCCAAATGATGGACAGGAAATGACCAGCTGGTCCATCAAGCCTGCCCAGCATTATTTGACACTTCCTACCCACCCCACCCTACCCTCGCTCGCTACCTGCCGCAGTAGTGAAAATCTGGCCCTTATTGTTTGGAAAATGCATTCTTTGCGATTGCTATTCGAGCTCTGTGTTTCTTTTTAAAATGCTTATGTTATATAAAATGCTAACCTATTGCTTAATTATCCGTTGTGCCTAAGGATTTTCAGAATTAACAAATACTTTGCCACATATTAATATTTCCACAATATAAAAGTTGAGGCAAAAGATATTGCTGCCCAACCATGCATGTAATGGTGCTTTGCATCTCTCTATCTATCTCCTGCCGCAGTAGTGAAAATCTGGCCCTTAATGTTTGGAAAATGCATTCTTTGCGATTGCTATTCGAGCTCTGATTTCTTTGTTTCTTTTTAAAATGCTTATGTTATATAAAATGCTAACCTATTGCTTAATTATCTGTTGTGCCTAAGGATTTTCAGAATTAACAAATACTTTGCCATATATTAATATTTCCACAATATAAAAGTTGAGGCAAAAGATATTGCTGCCCAACCATGCATGTAATGGTGCTTTGCATCTCTCTATCTCCTTACCTTTCCCTGTTCATCTCTTTCCTATTGTCTGTATGTTTTTGTTAATCTCTCAGATATCCATTTGCCCCAGTTTCAAAAATTATTGAGTGCATGTTAATTTTTACATGATATAGAAAATGAAGATAAACACATTACTATGTCGCCATTTTATAATCCCATTTGTTTTTCACAATTTCAGCCATGTTTGTGTAGTATCTAATCACAGGTACATGATTTATAAGATTTAACTGAGAGTTAAGAATAGAAAGTGCAGGTGTGTCATATTTTCCAGTGTGAACCATGTGCCAGAGTTTATGACAAATATTCCCATGATATTAAAACAGGAATTATAGGTTAGTAAAGTCTGTATTAATGAGCTTATCTTTAAATCTGTGCAATATTAGCAAAAAAAAAAATCTTCTGTACTTGTTAAAACTCTTCACAGGGCTTAACCTATAGAAGCTGCCTATTTTTCTACTGTGATAAATAAGATATCTTCTAATGAGTATAAATTTGTTACCCCGTTAATAGATTAAGAATATCAGGGGCGAAAGTTTCCATCCCTGTTGGCATCCAGCTTCATGGCGGGCGTGAGCAGACAATATGGCGGGAAGGCCAAAAATCAGTTTTACGATGTCGTGAAACCAGATTGCAACCGTCTGCTCCGTCTGTCAATGGTGGGCCACATTTCCCACCGCCACACATTAGAAACTTAATTTTGTTACATCTGCATATAATTATAAGCCTTGACTGCTGGAATAATCTCCCCACGTTGGATCGTCCAGGCACAGCGGCGTGTGTTTCACAATAGCATTTATAAGGCGTGCACCTGGCGAGCTGCACGTCGAGGGGAACTCAAAGGTGAGTGCACAGTAACATTGCGCAGCGCTTGCAAGGGTCGCCCGTTGAAACTCAAGGTTGAGGCCCTGCGCATTCAGGCAAGGGCGCAGGCAAGTTGCATTTTCCCGGCTGGCTGACAGGGTAGTGCCGAGGCAAGGGCTGCCCTGTGGTTGAGGTGAATCGAGAGGAGCTGGGGCAAAGGTTGCACTGTGCTTGATGGTAGTGCACAAGCATGTGTGGTGGGGAGAGTGGGACAACAAGGGAAGTGGCCACGCATTAGGGAAACCTTGTAAAAAGTGACCATTCCTCCGCAGCTGAGACAGCTCAGGAGCAGCCACATTGACATGCTTGGAGTTGGGGCTCTAGCTTATCTGCCCACTCAAGCGACACAGAGGCCTGAATGTGTCACCAAGTGCTCCAGAGCTTTTCACCCCTCAGGCACAGACTGCAAACTAATGAGTGTTTTAGTGGACTGCAGAAGAGTTGGACAACTGGGCACATTGTACAATCTCCTTACGGAAGCTGGCCATAGAGCAGTCACTGGTGGAGGCGCCCACAGCCCCTTACAATGATATCATTCAGGTTGGAACCGGTTTCCCCCATGGTTCAAGCAAACATTGTGGCCTTGCAATGTGGGTTAGGAGAATGCCAGCACGCACAGCATGCAGTCCAATGGGCAAAGCTGCTGCCAATTGGTTAGGTGGAATGGTGCGGAAATGGTTGGTGTTTCGGGCAGCATTGCAGTGCACTAATCTTAGGCCATCGAAGTGGTGGCCAGCACTCTCAGGGATGCGTTAAGGGGCCTTCAGACTTAACCTAGAGAGGTTCTTAGTTCACCCAAGCTAACCCATGCGTTTCTCTCTTTCATCCTGTAGGAGGAGTACATCAGGAGCCAAGTGACCCAGCTGTGTGCCTCATGGATTACAGAGAGTGGAGACAAAGGAGAAGGGAGCGCCTGGCTGGACTGAGGGAGGATCAGCACCCTCAGGAAGAAGGGGCGCTGGGGCTCCCGCACATGCCGCTGAAGCACCACAGCGAGTCATTGCTGGTTGGCGCCTAGCTGGACCCAGGGTCTATACATGGCGCTTGTCATTTCTGCAGATGACTGAGAACCAGTGTTGCTGAAGACTGAGCATGTCCAGGGAACTGGTCAGTCACATCTGCCAGCTGCTGCAGGACCTGGCACCATGGGGACATGAAGGGCATCCAATGCCAGTGGCCGTGAAAGTTACCGTAGCGCTCAATTTTTACGCCAGTGGCTCTTTTCAGGGCTCCGCAGGTGACTTCTGTGGGATATCACAATCCTCCATGCACAAATACATCCATACGGTCACAGACGCCATCTTCATGAAGACACACAACGTGCATTTCGCCTGGGATTAGGAAAGCCAGGAAGCAAGATCACTGGATTTGCCCAGATCTCTGGTTTCCCACAGCAGCAGGGTGCCATCGACTGCACTCATGTGGCGCTTAGATCTCTATAGCAACAAGTGATCAACTATGTCAACCACAAGGGCTTCCACTCACTGGATGTGCACCTGGTGTGTGACCATTACAAATGCATCCTGCAGGTCTGCACACAGTTCCCAGTCCACAACTCCTACATTCTCAGTAGGTCTCAGATCCCTGATGTCTTCCAGGGTCCAGAGAGGCTGCAGGGTTGGCTCCTTGGGGACAAGGGCTACCCACGGAGGACGTGGCTGATGACACCCGTGCGGTGGCCTCAGAGTGCAGCAGAGTGAAAGTATAATGAGGCCCTCCTGCAACTCCCACCTTGGTGGAGCAAACCACTGGAATGTTGAAAATTAGGTTCTGGTGCCTGGACCGGTCTGGTGGAGCCCTGCAATATAGTCCCCAGAGGGTGTCACGCATCGTGGTCACCTGCTGCGCCCTTCACAACCTGGCGTTGCAACGGGGAGAGGAGCCAGCCAAGGAGAAGATGGAGGAGCTGCACGTCTCCTCTGATGAGGATGACATCAACGGGTATGAGGGTGAGGAGGTCTTCAAAGGCAAGGATGATGACGACGAGGCCATCGCACTGGCCGGCCGAGGCAGGTGCGCTCGGGAGGCCCTCATCTCTGCTACATTCGTGGAGGATAATGACGACATGCAGCGAGGCGACACCATAGATCCTACATTGCATCTGTGAACGTTTGACTCCTGTCTGGCACACATACCCTCCATGATAAGACTCCTGCCATGGAGACTCAGTGGATGCCCATAGTCCCTACAGTCCAGGAGGATGATGACGACATGCAGCGGGGACACTCCATAGATCCTCACATAGTTTATGTGAATGTCTGACTCCTGTCTGGCTGATGGCAGCTCACTTGCGCTCTGTGAACAGGATCATATCATGGAGATGCAGCTGGGAAACTTTGACTTCTCCTGACCCTATGGCATCTGTCATGAGCCGAACCCTTCAGGACCACACTGTCATCAGACACAGATGCTGATGAGATATAGAGAGCATGGTGGAACTCTGTGCTGCTGGCCCAGGACATTCTGGCAGCAATGATAAGCCCCATTGAGGGGCAGGCATGACTAATGTATCCAGTGACAGTGAAGGCGCACCATCAGTGTGCTGGGAAGGTTGCATAAACCACAGGGAAGAGGCCCTGGTCTGAGAAACCTGCCTTTCTCTTGTGCAGGGACCAAAGTTTTACTTTGTGACACAAACGCTATTCATCAGAACAAAGAGTCATAGGCAGAGAGACATTCTTGGGAGTTTATTAACAAAGTGAACACTGTGTTCAAGTGATTAACACCCCTGCCCAATCTGCGCAACTACATCTTCATAGCACCCCTAACCCTGCCGCTACGTCTTGGTGCTCCCCTGACATCCACAACTGAGGTGGAGGCAGTCTGCTGGCTGCTATGCCCTGTCTATTGACCCATGACCTTGACGGGCATCCTTTGGAGGGCTGAGACCTGGAGGGCCCGGGCCTGCTTTTGGGATCCTGCTGTGCGGTAGTGGCACCCTCCTCAGCCTGTGGAGCTAGATTTGCTGGGGTCACAGGAAGGGCTGGATACACCTGGAGTCACCTGGGTGGAGGGCCTCGGGGTGTGCACCTGCTGACCCTCCTCACTATGGGTGCCCAAGGGCCCCTGGCTGACTCCTTGAGGAGAAGGGGAAGCTGGAGTGAGATCGAGCTGCCCCACACCCCTCTAGCGTTGACACTGTTGGAGGCCAACTAGAACGTCAGCGAAGGAGTTTAGCCCACACAACAGTAAAGGACAACAATTCCCATTTTCAACCGTCAGAAATATTGTGAAACCAGCTATACTGGAATATTCATCAGGAAGTTAAGCATGTGAAATACCTCCAAAAATGACGAGTTTCGTGTTCTTTGGTTAACCTAAGGGTGGGAACTTAAATACAAATTTCTCTAGATCTATTTATTTTAAGGTTTTATTTCCCTTAGGTGTTTCATTGTAGAACTGATCTCCAAGACATGAAAACTAAATCTGGTCTAGCCTGAATACCCAGTCAGTTCACCTAACCAGTCAAGCTTCTCAATTGCTCTGTATCTTCTGTAGATGTATAATCTTTCTAGGGTGACCTAGCATGGTTACTCAGGATGGGATTTACATTCTCTGCGCCGGATTTTTAGGTCAGCATGCGGGCGTGATCAGCAGCCCTGGGACAGATCGCCGTCCGCGATCAGCCCCCGACCCCAATTTGACGCTGGCTGGCCAATGAACAGCGTGCTGAAATGCTCAGCGCTGCTGGGGTGGGGGCGGGAGGAGGGCGGGCGGAAAAAAATGTCCACGCATCAGAATCAGTCACCTGAAGATATACATAATGAAAATTCTGTCCATACATTTTTGTTTTTTTTATTTAAAAATCTCTGCAATTTCAGGGAGGGGAAAATGAAAGAATGAATGTTGCATTTAAGCAATATAATCATGTGTACCTGCCCTTTAAACTCAGCCCCTGTGCCTGTTTTCAGGCGCCAACCAATTTACCTCAATGTATCCAGACTGACATATCCAGGCAGAGGACAGCCTTGTACATCTTGATTTGAAATGTGCTATTTACAGCTGCCTGTTTTGTACCAGGTAATTGAAGTTGAATTGAGTTTTGGCATTACAGTTAGGATTATGGCAGAGATACTGTACAGTAGAGGGACAGCCCATTATTGTGATTTGACCTGTTACTGTTAGCTACTTGTATGATTTGGATTGATTGCTGACCATGCTGTTTTGTCACTTGGAAAGAATGTGGGAGGATTCCTGAACAGATGGAGATTCTAAGCCACTAGCAAGGGGACTAAATAGTTAGCAATATTCCTGTTCTGGGCAGTGCCTGAACTGTCTTTACAAATTGGCAACTACTCCCATTGCCCTTTGATGGTTTTATTGGTCTAGCTTTGAGCAGAACTCAATGCGCTGGATTCATTGCTCTGGAATTACCTGAAAATTTATCATATATCAATTTTTGATAAATACCCTATTAATGGCCGCCATTAACTTAGAAGTTAAATTTGAAATGAAGATGTACAGAAATACTTCACTAAATCCTGAAAGGTAATAAGTCTCCCTGAGTCATGATGAGTATTCTGGTCTTTTAAATATGCTTCACAGGATTTCATGTCTTAATATGATACCATGTAATGACAGAAGTGTTAATCCTTCAGGAAGTTGATGGTGGAGCTGATCAGCTCTTGGGCCACAGCTTGAATCCAAGCCAGAATGATCAATTCTCTTCTCCCTGTTGCATGGATTCTGAATGACATGTATTTCAATCCAGTACCTAATGCACAGTATAAAACTGTACATATTTCACAACTACACTAAATTGGAATTGCTTTGCAAGGGCATAAAGTTGACTGGTTTGGGAACTGGATGTGTCCCACTGTTGGAATATTTGAGTCTGTTTTGCAATTGGGATTGTGGCAAAGATATCTTATTAACTTAGAGAAAAGCAAAATACTGCAGTGCTGGAAATCTGAAATAAGAACAGAAAATACTGGGAAAAATTCAGCAGGTCTGCCAGTATCTATGGAGAGAGAAACAGAGTTAATGTTTCGAATCCAATATGACTTTTCTTTGGAACTCGTCTTATTAACTTATGCTGTTCTTGACTTGGGAGTACCTAATGCTGACACTGGGTAGAAAAAAAATTATATGAGAATAACCTCACTGTTCATCTTCACCAGAGCATTCATTCAAAAGGAAAAACTGAATGTTAATCCATTTTAACAACTTTTTGACACAATAAAATACATTAAACCTACAAAAAACAAAGGTGAGTAATCATATATTTGAATACATGCAGTGAGCCAAAGAAAACAAATCTTCAGTTGAAAGCAAAATGACCTTAGGTAAAATCAGCCTTATCTTCCAAAGCCATCTGAAGAGGAACATTGATGCCATGCTGCTTTGAGCAATCTTTTATATATGGATAGTTCCATTCTAGTTCAAGGATTCAGGTATTATGTTCTTTTCAATATTTTATATCCAAAAAAATCATCAGTTTTCAGCTTTTTCACCACTGGCCTGGAAAGGGTTGGGGCGTGCAGGGATTAAAAAATGGACTGTAACCATTTTGGATGTCCCAGGCCTTTAGAAAATAAAAGTTGACCTCAATGACTCATGTTCCGTCCATGTGCTGCAGATTGAGCCTCAGGTTTGCAACTCAGAAGGAGGGTTCCCTGAGAATTTTTGGGGGCAATTTATGTAAAATGGTTCCATTTTAAAGGGTTTCTTGGGGCTGAATTTTGCCGTCGGTGAGCAGGGGGCGGGGCCCACTCGCCGGCGTGTAAAATGACGCGGGATGATGTTAGGGGGAACCCGCGATGTCATCGCGCCCCATTTAAACCATCTGGTAGGTGGGGGCACAGCAAAATCAGCTGTGCGCCCGCCGACCTGTCAATGGCCAATTGAGGCCATTGACAGGATCATTAAAACAATTAAAGGACCTGACCGTCCAACCTTAAGGTTGGTGGGCAGGCCAGGAGCCTCAGCAGCAAATAGATAAAACATGAAATCTCAATCACCAGCGGGATGAGGTTTCATGTCAGGATTTAAAAAGTTTAATAAAATTTTAGTGTAAATTATGAACATGTCCCACCTCATTGTCACATGAGGAGGACATGTTAAGCATTTTTTTCCCTCTATTTGTAATGTTTTTAGAACTGTCAGCGATCTCCCTGAGGCAGCACTTAGCCTCAGGGAGATGTGTGCTCTTTCGTGCGCATGCGCGAAAGAGCGCACTCTCGCTTTTGGGGAATCCCCCCGCCTGCACAGGAAGCGCATAGCACTTCCCACCAGATGTTACGCTGGGCGGGCCTTAATTGGCCTGTCCACGTAAAATGGCGGCGGGGCCCACTTCCCCGGCGAGAATCAGCTCCCCACCCACCAGAGATTGGGTCGGGCCCGCCCACCCAGTAGGCAGAAAATTCTGCACTTGATCTATAAATGTAGCCTGTAATTTTTCAGCAGCAGGACTACTACAGATTATGGTTCATATCATCTTCACAAAATCTTTGGAGCAATTTAATTGGTTTAGTTTCTATTTGATTTGTAATTTTGTGACTTTCATAATTGGTGGTTTTCTGTCCTGGTTTCTACTTGCTGAAAGGTGAGTCTTCTACTGCATCAGTTGGGCTTTGTTGTTGCTTTATAAATATGGGCCTGGGCTTTGAGCTTGTTGAGTGCGCTTGATCAGCAGGCCCAGAAGCGGCCGCAATTTCCAAGTCCGGCCGCGATTGGACCCGGAACGCAATTTCACACTGGCTGGCAGCCAGCATGAAATGCACACTGAGAGCGGCTCAGTGCTGCCGGGGAGGTGGATGGGACGTAGTGGGAGGTGCGTAGGAAGAGGGCAAGTGCCATGCGAAGTGAGGTTGCGGGCAGGTATTTCCAATGAGCTCCTTGAAGTCTGACAACTGCTGTGGATCTGCCTTGGAGAGCACAAAAAATGCTGCAAACTCTCTCTGTAATGTAAATCGAAGCAACTGACAGCAGAACTCACAACACCTTAAACCTGAAGCATATTTTCATTATTCGTTCATGGGATGTGGGCATCACTGGCTAGGCCAGCATTTATTGCCCATCCCTAATTGCCCTTGTTCAGAGGGCATTTTAAGAGTCAGTAGTCTGGAGTCACATGTAGGCCAGACCAGGTAAGGACAGCAGATTTCCTTCCCTAAAGGACATTAGTGAACCAGATGGGATTTAATGACAATCAACAATGGTTTCATGGTCATCATTAGGTTTTTAATGCCAGATATTTATTGAATTCAAATTCCACCATCTGCCATTGAACCCAGGTCCCTGGGTCTCTGAGTTACCAGTCCAGTGACAATACCTCAATCAACAAACATAGGTTGAGATGATTTTGCATTTCAATGACTCGTTCCAAGGATTTTAAAAGATAGATTGCATGTTGTATTCATATGAAGTAAGGTGCATTAAACCTTAATTTTAGTTCAGAAACTGGTTCCATTCAGTTTCCAGCGGATACTATTCCCCAGTTTGAAACTTCTGAAGTTCAATACCATCAGAATAATTTAGAAATCTCATTCAGAAGATGTTTTTTTTTTTTAACAACAGTAGTTTCATGGTCATCGTTAGACTTTTAATTCCAGATTTTTTTTAAAATTGAATTCAAATTCCACCATCTGCTATGGTGGGATTTGAACCCAGGTGCCCAGAGCATTCCCCTGGGTCTCTGGATTACCAGTCCAGTGACAAAACTACTACACTACACCATCGCCCCTTATTTTATTTCATCCTGGACATTTTATCCCACCCTGGATTGAGTATGACGCCAAAATGTATTTTTAAAATTGCATTCTAAAACACTGCCCTATTGTGCTGCTTCATGACAGATTTTATGCTGAATAATGTAGATACGTTTCAGCAGAATCTTAGGGGGAAAACACTTTGCACAACTAATGCAATTCTGGCAGCAATTTACACCTAGATAGCTGATTGCACCTAAAGTGGAAACTCAATCTGCTATAGTAAAGGCAAAATACTGCGGATGCTGGAAACCTGAAACAAAAACAGAAAATGCTGGAAAAACTCAGCAGGCCTGACAACATCTGTGGAGAGAAAGACGGAGTTAACATTTTGAGTCCATATGACTTCCATATGTCCGCTCTGAAGAAGTCATACGGTCTCGAAACGTTAACTCTTGTCTTTCTCTCCACAGATGCTGTCAGACCTAATGAACTCAATCTGCTGCTTTTTTTATAGCCTGATGACTTGATGACACTGCTGCCGAGATGGGGATGATGCTGGCAAATCTACATTTATTCTTCATCCCTGCTTCCTCGCAGAACACGGTAGCGCACTTTCTTCTTAGCAATTGTATAAAATATAACATTAAACATCAATGGACAATAGTCACATGCTAGCCAGACCTGTTAAGGATCACAGCATTCTTCCTCTGAAGTGAACAAGTCGATTTTTCGTATCATTCTACTAGCACTGATTCATAAATTGCTAGATTTATTTAATCCATTTTCGTATCTTACCATTTTGGAATATTACATAGGGCAGAATTTTGCCGTTGGTGAGCAGGGGGCGGGGCCCGCTCGCCGACACGTAAAATAAGGCGCAGTGACGTTGGGTGGAACTCCCGACCTCACCGTGCCCCATTTAAATTTTCAGGAAGGTGGGGGCGCAGCAAAATCAGCTGCGCGCCCGCTGACCTGTCAATGGCCAATTGAGGCCATTGACAGATCAATTAAAGTAATTAGTGGACCTGCCCGTCCAACCTTAAGGTTGGCAGGTAGGCCAGGAGCCCCGGCAGGAAGTAGAAAAAACATGAAACCTCATCCACAGGCGGCATGAGGTTTCATGTAGGGTTTTTAAAATTTTAATAAAGTTTTTTGGAAATTATGAACATGTCCCAACTCATGTGACATTGTCACATGAGGGGACATGTAAGGGAATTTTTTTTCTCTATTCTTAATATTTTTGAAAGTAGAGGCGATCTCCCTGAGGCAGCACTTAGCCTCAGGGAGATGAGTGCGCTCTTTCGTGCGCATGCGTGAAAGAGCGCACTCTCAATTTTAGGCATAGTGCTTCCCTGCGGATGTCACGCTGGACGGGATTTAATTGGCCCACCCACGTAAAATGGCACTGCGCCCCCAATTGGGGGCGCCACACCTCCGATTGGGGGCACTGGTCGGAAGCGCGCCCGCACACGCCTGCCCATCAACTTCCCCCCGACAGGGTTAAAATTCAGCCTATAGAATTTATTGCACAGAAACAGACCGTTCAGCCTAACTAGTGTGTGGTCCCCATGAGCCTCCTCCCTTCCTACTTCATCTAATCCTATCTCGCTATGAATTCTCTAACTCTTAGTTGCTAGTCTAGCAGCATAACCACTAAATCACCTGTTATGTTCCTTCTACCCTTTGGGTTTTAGTGAATGTTGCTGAAAAAAGAGATGTGCTATCAAAGCTTTTCACTTTGCACTCATTAGGATAGCTCGCAAGAAATTACCAGCTGTAACAGGGGAACAGCAATTTATACTGAGTGAGAAGAGAGTGCAGCATAGATTGTTGTTCCTCCATTTCGGTTGGTAGTTTTTTATGAGCTAGTACAAGACAAAAAGCTTTGATAGCCTGTCTCTTCTTCAGCAATACCCAAGTTCTGTACTACTAAACGACTATTTAAAATACTAGTGAATTTGGATTAAGGAGAAGTCCATTTGGCAATTATTACACCTGCATTTTTCAAGTTGCATTTTTATCAAGTAATCTGTTTCCCGACCAATATAATTGGAGCAGTCTTTCGCCTAGAATTTCAATGGCTAAAAGCTACAATTTACACAATTTCCGTAGATCCAGCACAAGATTTCTCAAAGCAATTACTGATTATTTGTTGTTAGTAAAATATAGACCTGTTATAAGCCAGACTTCTCTCAGACTTTAATATGTTACACAGACAAAGCCCCATCTAATTGTTTTAAAGTCTTTTATGTTAAAGTTGCAAAAAAAGGATATCCACAAAATATTATTTACTATCTAACTTTGAAAATGGTCATTTCACTCTTATAAGAGCAATGGCAGTTAGCAGAAAGGATTAGAGTTGATTGTTAACTTGCTGCCTAAGCTTAAAACTTGTACTGCCGATCAGGCACCCACTGTAGAAGCTGTCCAGTTTTCCCATTCCATTTATTTGTGCAGTTCTTCCATGAGCATTGACAAAGCTGATAGATTTGCCAATTCACCACATGCCTCCTCTGAAATAAATCGAGTGTCATAAAATTGCTAGATGGGCACCATTAAGATAAATTAGTCTCATACCTGCCATTTAGGGCTCGAAATTTATGTCACAAGAACATGCCATTCAATCTTGAAAACTAAGAAGGGGAGCGACAAAATAGCTGAGGCTCAGTGTCGCAGGTAGTGAATTGATCCTAGAGGCTTTTAAGAACTTTTCCTTTAACCTTTCTTGACAGTATTTCTGTGTATTTGTGCCAGTCACACTGCTGCTAATTGCATCATGCAAATATCGGGATGGTAAAAGAACAAGATAGATCTTGGATAAAAGCAAAAAACTGCGGATGCTGGAAATCCAAAACAAAAATAAAAATACCTGGAAAAATAAAATACCTGGATTTCTATGCTGGTGCAAAGACAATGCATGTGATAAAACTGATATCCAAGTAACTGAAATGGGGTTACAAAGGGAACAGTCAAACAAGAGCAGTAAGACCTCAGTGAGATCAATTACCTTTCATTCTTAGCTGGAAAAAAATACATGGCAATCTAGATGATCAAAGAAAACTGCACAGAACAATAGGGAAATCATGGAAAAGAAAGCTTTTTAAAAGTGATGTTGGATAGAAGACTCAGCCACTGTATTTTTAATCTCAAGAGTAGTGCTATTTAACAGATAGAGATAAATTTGACTTCACTAAATAGTTCTGTGGAAGGTTTCAGAAAATAAATTGTGGCATGTTCTAGATAAGATTGCAATTTTTTTTTTATAACCACTAAGTGGATGTTGAAATGCAAAGCACGTTTTTTTAGCACTTGGCAGACTTGGCCTCTCCACCCAGCGTACTTGTGAATCTGATTGGCTGGAACAACCAGCAGAGAAGAAACCAATTATAGCTTCCATCAAGTAATAGTTTAGGTGCCTAAACAACTATGTCTAGTTGGCTAGCTCTGAGGGTGATCTGCAACTAAAGCTGTAGTGGCTTCTAGGAAAGGACCCCATAGGAATGTTTATCATTTTGATGTATGGATTGTCAGACCTGACTCTTGGCTCCTCAAGTTCCAGAGCAATTTATTTTGTTCTGAATCTTGGGTGAATTGTATTACTATCTTTGCTAAGTTGCAGTTATCGTACAAATATTGTGGTAATGATGAGTCCCCACTACAATTCGGGCGACCATCAATTATTTTAAGTCTGTTTTAGATATGTTCATTTGCTTTACTAATCTAAAAAATGAAGGTCAAACAAACATTAACTTGTGCCCTACAATGAAAGCAAAATACTGAATATGCTGGAAATCTGAAATAAAAACAGAAAATGCTGGAAATACTCGGCAGGTTTGGCAGCATCTGTCGAGAGAGAAATGTTTCGAGTTGAATATGACTCTTCGGAACAGAAGAAGCATTTTATTTGACTTGATACGTTAACTCTGTTTCTCTCTCCACAGATGCTGCCAGACCTGCTGAGTATTTCCAGCATTTTTCTGTTTTTGTTAACTTGTACCTTTCTCATTCAATGGCATTGCTTCTTGTTAACATCTTGTAGAATATATCCTAATGGGATTAATTTCTTGTTAATAATTAGAAAAGTATTTTGTCTTGTAGTCTTTGATGTGTGGGGATTTTTGCTGAATGTAAGCCTCTGTTAACCATGTTAATGAAAGGTCGTCATCGCATTGTCTGGAATGCATTATTACAGCATTTATCCGTAACAAAATATGGCAGAAATAAAGAATGGCTCTTCACACTCCCCAAGGAATTGTCATACTTTTTAATGAAAACAGCCCTTTTAAATAACTTGCAATTGAGTGTTCTCTTGATTAGAAGTGGTAGAATTGCAAGGAGTAAATGGGTAGACTCAGTTGAAACACTGTCATTATATCTTTGGGATAGGCTTAGTCGGATGATGTCATCTCAATGGCAACTATAAGACCTCTAAGTGAAATTAATTTGGGCAAAGCCTGAATCTCATTCCAAGTGGAGTTGACTTTGAAAATGCCTATTATTCTTCCTGAATTCATATTATATCACTAGGCTAATGCAAAAGAAGCCTTTGGGAGTGACATCAAAATGGAAGTATTTGCATTGATGTAGTAGAAGCTTCTGTCCTGAGGTTAGTGAGGTCAGATAGAATGGGCAAATATAATACCTTATATTAGCATTGGGATCCAAAATTGGAACATTCTGCTCCATTCTCCAACAGAAAAATATAACTAGGTCTCATTAGATTTTTTGATTCCATGATGGCCATTTTCAGCTCCTTATTTCTCCACAATGGTGAATCAGTGAAGGAAAAAATTTTATCATAAGACAATGTACTTTTTAAGAAACTGCTCAGCCTGAATTTTCAGTGAGGTGTCGTGGCAGTTGGCAGGGTTTGAACATTCTTCATGATAAACGATTTTTCTTTTTTATTGTGCTAAAAAGCATTTTATTTTATTATCAGCACAGCTTCTCTACAAAGTAAAAACAGATGACACATAAAATGGAGCCACAATAGCTCATTGTCCAATATAGTCAGTATTAATGAAAAGAACTTCATGTAGCAAACAAATCTTTAATTTATAGCTGTACAAATTTCATTCTGATTTAATGTTGCAGAGTTATGACTCGGTCATTAAATAGGCCACAGATATGTCTGCCCAGTCATGCTTTGGGTGGTCACAGCTGCGGTAACAAGAAAGAACTGCAGACTTTTGATTTATAAAGAGAGAGTTTCCCTGCGGTGTTCATAAAACTTCCCGGTCTTGATCTTGCCTTAGAGGAGAGCTGCTGAGTGGAGGTCAGGTACTTTCCAGGATGGTGAAGTAACATTATGGTACCCAGAAATGAATTATTTGTTGAAACTCTTAGATTGGGAATGATGCATGGTATGGCGAGAGCTGCCTAAACATGGAGAAAAATATGAAATAGTTATAGCTCGATTTTCAAGTTCAAAATATTCTTTATGCAAAAACCCATCATAATCTTGCGTTGGTTACACAATTAGCCGTTGTCTAGCTCCACCTCATACTTTTTTCTGTGTTTGCTTTTTTTTGTCTTTAATTGTTTCATTCACTCACACACACACACACACACACACACACTCTCTCTGCTCAGTCTGAATGCCTCACTCTGAGCGCACAAAATCCTCTCTATTTTTCCAGTCTCTCTCCTAACCCCCTCTCTCCTTCTCTGCTCTCTTTCCCACTCTCATTTTCACACACAAACACAAGCATTGCCCCACTCCCAGTTTATACTCCAAGGGATAGATAATAATAATTGGGATTTGTGTTCAGGGAATTTTTGACCACCATCAATCTCAGCGTTGATGAACAAATAATTTAGTGCTGTCCCTATCACAGCAGCAACAATGTAAGAGAAATACAGATACATTTTCATGAAACCTTTTATTCAAACAAAAAATTACCCCCAGTATTGCAAAATATGTTGAGTGCCATGGGTAACTAGTTTTAGCCAGCAGTAATATTCTATATCTACCAGCTGGAACACCTATTAAGTAATTTTTACCAGAAAAGCTTATTATAAACCAGGTACTTAAGTTGGCCAAAGATTCCTGATTGTATCTCTAATTTGTGGGAGAGTGTTTAGTGTCTAATTGATGTTTCTTATTTGCTTGACAGAAGAATGTACTAATGATAAAGAACCAAGAAAAACAATCTGCACAGCTCCGATTAATTAAGAATGCAACACATAAATATTTGCTTACAGTTTCTGAGCTACTTAATATTCTGTCTGCAGAAGCTTACTCCCACAACACAGTTCTATCTGTGCCTTGATTGAAATACACGCAAAAAGCAACTTTCTCGCTTTTGTTGTGCAATCCTGAGTATCACTTATTTGATGAGATGTTACCAGTGCATTGTGAGAATGCTGTGTCTTTCTGTTTGGAAATTGTTAGCTATGACAGGAGGGGAATATTTTAAATATTTATCTTTGTTAAAACTGTTTTTCTTTTCTTATATAAAGCGGAGGGATTTTTGCGATCATTTATGGAGCATCTATGCTGAGGAGGGTGTGCCTTTCCATTTTTGGCACCAGTGTAGTCATTGATCATTCTTGGGACAGTGGCAGCATTAATTAGATGCAAAAAGAAAATTCCTACTACATTGCCCTATTTTTTAGTTCTTATTCACTATTTTTATTGTGACTTGGCTGAGTGATGTAGCCACATTCTATCTGGTATGTTTGTGCTGCAGACTCATATCTACTTAATGAAAGGCCTTGCATTAAAGAAGTGGAGAAAGAGACATTCAAGCAAGCTGGATTGAAACTCAATTCCTGCAAGTGTAAGGACACTGCTTACCACCCAGTGCTCCAATATAGAAGTAACTGAATAGATCATTCATCCTGTTGCTGCTTGTGCAACAAGCTTCTGCTGTGTTTGCCTACATAACAACAGTCCATGTACTTTGAAATAATTCCATTGTACCTGAAACACTTTGAGTAGTTTGATAGACCTTTTCCTGTGCTATATGACTGTGAGTCTTTATTCTTCAGAAGGCTGAGGTTTCAAGTTACACTCTAGCACTTCAGCACGGCATCCGGGATTACACTTCAATCCAGTACCGAATGAGTGCTGCACAATCAGAGCTGTCATCTTTCATATAAGATGTTAAACACAGAATTACCTGGCTTGTTTGGGGCGATGCAAAAGATCCCATAGCGCTATTCAAAAAAAAACACGGTATTCCCCAAATGTCCTACATAACACTGTTCAGTCAAATGCTGCTTTGGTATCAAGAAAAGTCATTCTCACTACATGTCTGCAATTCAGCTGTTTTGACCATGTTTGGACCAAGGCTGTAATGAGGCCTGGAGCCAAATGGCCCTGGCAGAACCCAAACTGAGCATTGGTGAGCAGATTATTGGTAAGTGCTGCTTAATAGCACTATCAACAACACCTTCCATCACTTGCTGATGATCGAGTGTAGACTGATGGGACAGGACAGTAATTGCCAAGATTGGATTCATCCTTCTTTTTGTGGACAGGGTATAGCTGGGTAATTTTCCACATTGCCAGATAGATGTCAATGTTGTAGCTGTACTGGAACAGCTTGGCCAGGGGAATGGCAAGTTCTGGAGCACAAATCTTTAGTACTATAGCTGGGATGTTATCAGGGCCCATAGCCTTTGCTGTATCCCGTGCCTTTAGCCGTTTCTTGATATCACATGGAGTGAATTGAATTCACTGGAGACTGGCATCTGTAATTGTGGGGACTTCAGGAGGAGACCAAGATGGATCATCTACTCCGGCTGAAGATGGTTGCAAATGCTTCAGCCTTGTCTTTTGCACTGATGTGCTGGGCTTCCCCATCATTTGAGGATTGGGATGTTTGTGAAATCTCCTCTTACTGTTAGCTGATTAATTGTCCAGCACCATTCAAGACTGGAGATGGCAGAACTGTGAAGCATTAAGTATCCTTTACCTTTCCGCAAACAAATATGATTCATGGCAGTTATAGATATCAGCAAAGAAAGGCTTGGGAAATAGCATCCTGAATGCTGCATGCAAATCACAATTTAGATGTATTTCATTTCAATTGAAATTCCTTTATTTTTCTGGGTGGAATTGTGAAATACCAATTTGTATTAACTTATACCATTTAGATTCTAAACCACATCATAAAAGATTTCCTCTGGTTTCTGTGAGTTGTCAGCACCATGTAGTAGTGGAAATGCATTTACAAATTCAACAGAAATAACATGATATCATTATAACAGATCAACCTTGGAATCGTTATCTGAAATTCTATAAACATTAAAAGTATTGGCTCCAATACAATTCCATGTGTTTCTGAGTTCATCTAGATTACAATGACATTTCTTATCATGGATCATAACACACATACTTACAACACAAAGTGACAACTGTGATGATTTGCTCAAAAGGTCACAGGCATGTACGTCAGATGATTATGACTTTGACCGCACTTTGTAGAACTGGTAGAGTGTGGTGCCAGGGAACAGGTCATCCAGTTGTGCCCCTTAGGGAGTTAATGTTGAGGAAATGGCTATTGAATCCTGTGGATAGAGTGCTGATCAAGCAGGCAGCTCAGTCCTTGATGGTGTTGAGCTTATTCTATGTTGCTGTGGGAGTGAAATGCTGGCTGTCAATGCCTCTTCAGGTATAATGAGTTTCAGTGTCACTGCCTTTGTTATCACATAGCTGGGGGCCAATTCTTACCTTAGCCTTCTAGTTTTTTGATTATAATGTGGCCTTACAATGAGGTGTGAGATTCCACAAGGATGAGAGTGTTTATATATTCTCCATTGGAAGCTTTCAGAACAGATGGCCAATATTGAGTAATGTGACCTATAGTAGCCATTTTATGGTTCAGCAAAAGTCAATTTTAAAATAGCAAAAAAAATGTTTTGATAGACTCAGTTTTGATTTCTTTTCATGCCTTATTGACATGACAACGGCAAATGAGAATTCTGTCACACTTTTGACTTAAGTCTTCTAGGGAGTAGAAAGACTTTGAAGGATCAGGAGTGGGTTATTCATCCCAGAATAGCCAGCCTTTGTCCTGCTCTTATGGCAATAGTTTTGACATAGCTAATGCAGTTACTCTTTTGGGTAGTCATGGCCCTTAGCATATTAATATTGGGTAAATTCGGCAATAGCGGCACAACTGAAGATTGGCAGGGGTGGGGGTTGTGTTTCTTTTTTGTTGGAGACAGTCATCACCTGGCATTTTTTTGTCGTGTAAATATTATTTGCCACTTGTCAGCCAAGGTAATACAAAGCCATCGTAGGCGGGTGTGAGCTGCTTCATTGTTGGAGGAGTTGTGAATGGATGTGAACCCTGTAGAATCATCACGAACCACCTCACTCCTGCACTTCTAATGGGGAGAAGTTCAGTGATGAAGCAGTTCAAGGTGGTTGGACTGAGGGTACTACCCTACGAAACTCTAGCAGCAATATTTTGGAGTTACAATGATGGGCTGCAATCATTAGTCTGAGATAAATGATCATCTTCCTTTTGGGACAGCTCTCCAAACCTATGAGCCAGTTCCCTAATTTTAGTGAAAGAGAATTTTCAGGGGTATATGGAGGTCATTGCAGCTGCATACAACCAGAGTGGCTCACTCTGCCACTTCAGATGGCCAATAAAAGTTAATGATTGTCATGTAGGACTGAATTCATATGTAGACAATGGCGTAAGGGTGACAGGATACCATCCTCAGAGGGCTAGAGCAGCTTTTGTGGTGACTTTTCTGGGTTTGAACCTACAAATGACTGTATTTATTGAACATATTTTCATGAATTGCTATAGTGGGATTGAACTCACAACCTCTAAGTTAATTGCCCAGTGCCGTACCCTAGTACACTACTGTATTCCTGCAGTGTAGACATTGAAGAAGTTGCATGCTTTGAATACAGTCTAATAAATACTTTTTCAATCAAGTGAAACACTGGAACATTTACTCTTAATGTTTCTCAGATGCAGAATCTTTTTTACATCCCACCTTCTTAAATTTCTATCTTTTTTCCAATAATTTTCCAATAATTTAGAGCGAACTTACCGCTCATAGCTCGGCAGATTGGAGACCTATCTTGGAAGTTAATTGCCTCAACAAAATGAAGCAAGATGTAATCCATTAACTTTTTAAAAAAACCCCTACTAATGCAAAATACTCAGGAAACAGCTGGAATTAAACTAAAGTTTAGATTTTAACGTTCTTGCTTAGCCCCTGTCAGCCAGCTGAGCATTTGTAAATTTAGGGAAAAAAAAGGTTGCTGAGAACAGCAAAAGCAAAAGAGATTTGTGATGGAAAATATTTTTTTCAAAGGAGCAGCATTTCTGGCATCTTTCCATGGCAGGGAAGAAAGGCCCCTAGTTGAATCCTGTTAGCATATGTTCGCGTGCTAGGACCACTTTAATTTGCTGCTGAAAGCTAGTTAAAATTGTTTTTTCCACTAAACCTGATAGTGACTGGGTGTCCTTGGCACAGCAGGGCAGCGAATGCTGGCATTAATATTTAGAAAGCGTAGCACGCAGCAGAGTGTGAGAAAAATGCTTTCTGGCAGAACCAGATGAGAAGAAATGGGGCTGGGACTATCCCCTTGTCTGCTTTAACCAGAGATGCAAATTTTTGAAATGTGGCTTTATCAAGCATGAGCTTTCTATCAGGTTTTTTAACTAGCTGCTGCACTACAAAATGGTGGTTAGTAATTTCCACTAATTAACACTTACATTTCAGGACATTTGGCAAACACAAAGCCTATACTGTCGCTTAGTACCATAGTCTGTGCCAGCTTGCACTGTTAATATGTTTGATATCTCCACAAAATACTTCTATTTCTTTTCTCTCCTTCCTTGTGTATGTTTAATATGCTGCAAATGTTTCAAGCTCTCACAGTACATATTTATGCATCCCACTCATATCAACTTCAACTATTTTCACAAGATGATTAAAGTAACACTTTTTTGTAGTGTGCACACAGATACATATTCAACATGCTCCCAATATCTGGGTGTGCATATAGTATACCACAAAGAGTCAAGCAGTTTGTGAGCAAAGATAAGGTTCCAAAATCTGGTTGCAAGTCTACACATTTAAACACCCTCTCTTGTTCAAATCAGCACTAACCTCAGACTTGTCATTGGCGAGAGGTTAGGAGAGACTCTGTTTTACACTAGTGTTAATCCTGAACAGATGGTTCAGTTTATAATAACCTTTCTGTTATTTAGGCTCCGTTAGCTTGTCTTTTCTGTGCACTGGGACTGATACAGAATGCATTGCCTGAGAACACTGTCAAAGATGGCATCCTGATGAACAGTTAAGAGCGGCAACCCAAATCATCATGACAGCGGACAGTAAATTCAATACAGAAAAATATTTGACCAATTTGAGTGTTGCTGGAAAAAGGGGCATGCTGGCGAAGCTTGTCATCTTGCACTCATCAGGACAGATTTGCAAGAATATTAATTTTAAAGGGAACAACAATTTATACTGCATGAGAAGGGAGTGCTGATGGATTGGCAAGTGGACTCTGATTGGTAGAGAGAACAGTTAACTGCCAAGCTTTTGTTTAAATTCAAAACAGGCAGGTCAACTCTGATTGGCTAAGGCATTGCCATGGGGAATAAACCAGGCTGTCTCCCAAGCCTTGAAAAAAACTCAATGTGTGTACATGTTCTTTCTGTCCACAAAGGACAGGGCTTTGTGTATGAATATGTATAGCTTCTAGCACACATAAGTGAGCCACGCTGTGAGCCCGCTGATAATCTTAAATTGGTTGTCATGCAATATACGCTCACACACAGAGCCCTGTCCTTTGCAGACAGAAGGAGCATGTCCCTACATTGTGTCTTTTTCAACTAAACAAAAGTTTATTCCCCATGGCAATGCCTTGGCCAATCAGAGTCGTCTTGCCTGGTTTGAATTTCAACAAAAGCTTGGCAGTTGACTGTTCTCTGGTGCATTTTCCATGGCAATGCCTCTACCAATCAGAGTCCACTTGCCAACCAATCAGCACTGCCTTCTCATGCAGTATAAATTGTTGTTCCCTTTAAAATTAATATTCTTGCGTATCTGTCCCGATGAGTGCAAGACAAAAAGCTTCATCAACATGTCTCTTTTTCCAACAATACGCAATTCTGTACTACCAAATGACTATTTGGCCAATGATTTGAAATTGTAAACACAGGAACAAAGGACCACAGTGCAGCGACTGATACGAGTATGGACCTTTCTCTTCATGTTCACATCCTATCTTTGGCAATTTGTGAAAACCAAATTCAATATATCTAGTCAATAGATATCACTCAGCCAAGGTCTAATACATGTGATCCGGTCTTCTACCTCATTACCCTTAATGGGGGCTTATTGTGTGCAAATTAGCACCACATTTTTTTTAACATTACAACAGTGACTACATTCAAGGCCTGAATCTTCTGGTTGGTGTGTGGGAGCGGGCCCCACACGCCGATGCGTGTTGATGTTGGGCGTGTGTCCTGATGTCCCCGCGCATCATTCCGATCTTCAGTTCGGCGGGCGTGCACCGGAGTCGGCTGTGCGTCCGCCGAACTGTCAAAGGCCTGCTAAGGCCAATAATCACCTAGCTAAACTGATTGTCTGGGCTGCCCGTTAAACCTTAAGGTTGGCGGGCAGGTGAAGAGCCCAGGCGGCCTTTGCATTTCTCATGAAACCTCATCCACGGGTGGGATGAGGTTTCATGAAGGGTTTATAAATTAAATGAAGTTTTTTATTAAAATACATAAACATGTCCCAGCTCATGTGACACTCACATGAGGGGACATGCCTGAGTAATTTTCTTTTCTCTTTTTTACAATGTTTGATTCCTAAATTAATCTCCTTGAGGCAGCTCCATGCCTCAGGGAGATTTCTGTGCGCTTCCGCGGAAGAGTGCAGGCCCCGTCTCTCCCTCCTCCCCGCACGCGTGCAGGAAGCACTGGGCGAGCCTTAATCGGCCCGTGCCCGCTCCCGGAATGCCCACCCGAAGAGGAGAAAACCCTCCCCCAAAAGTCCTTCGTTGGCTGTAAAGTGTATTTACATAAGGCAAAACTTTCAACTTTGATTCGGGTATGAAACTGCAGATATTGAATTTTCCCCCCTTATGTACCCTGGTCAATTCTCCTTTTTTTTTGTATAATGAGCAGTTAATCTGACATTGTCAGTTTAATGTCCCTGCTGAAGTTGAAAGCCAAGCTCATTTTGTTTAGATCCTGGATCAAATTGTAATGTGCTATTCTAACAGAGAGGCCATGTTGTCTCCCTAACTCACACCAGGCTCCACAGTTGCCATGGTGGCTGTCGGCTGGGTTCCTGCCAGCAGATGGTGATGGAGCGGGACAGCACTGGCTCGGGGAATTTTTCGGTTCAAGAATGCAGCTGACCACCACCTTCTCAAGGGTAATTAGGGATGGGCAATAAATGCTGGCCTAGCCAGCGGCACCCACATCCCGTGAATAAATATTTAAAAAAATTATCTAACTCAAATATTTTCTTTCCATAGCTTGTTCCACATTTCCACTATCCTGTGGAGGTGATATTTTTTCTAATCCCTTACCTGTTTGCTGCTTGTTAATTTTTAATTTCTGCCTTCTAGTTGTCCGAGATGAACACTTGCTTCAACAACAATAACAACTTATATTTATATTTCACTTCCACCTCATCTGTATTTTTCATTAATCTGAAGATCTGCAACGTATCCTATCTCAGGAGGATTATTTTTTTACTGGAGCCTTTTGGCACAACTTAGTCGCCTTAGAAAGCTTGGTCACTTTCCTGAGATCTCTTTTTAATGCATCCAAGTGCCTCCTGAGGGAGCACAAGCAAAATTGCCTGCTTTCCTGCAGGATTGGCTTGACCATTGATTTGTTCAATGTCAGACTCATAGTCCAATGGTTCCTGGAGCTCAACTCACCTTATAGCAATTTGTCTTATAGGTGACATCATTAATTACTGGGAAACAGATTGGGTCCTGTTTTGTGTGAGGCATGTATATAGTGCAATGAGTTTAAATAGTAGTATGGGAGGAGGCTTTGTGCATTATATTTATACATGTACTATCTCCAGTGTTTAATCTCAATAAAAAAAATCAATGTTTCTGCCACTTCCATTTCTCTTCAACAAATCCTGTCAGCTATCTATCTCTCAGACGGTAAGGCTGGTTGACACCTTCAGAATCACTTAAATTTGTTTGGTTTCAAATTGATAAACCTTGCGTAATTCAAAGACTAATGATATATTTTGTGGCAAAATTAGCCCTTGCCCCAGTTAATAAAAATCCCTGTCTGTTGAGATTCAGAGAATTGTGATTCCTGCATTTCTAGCAAGAGTTGCTTTTACGGAACTGGATGGAAAGCAATCTTCTGGCCTGTCCCAAAAGAGTCTGAGCCTTGGCACAGCCGGGCACTGTGTATTTGATGTCTCTTTGATTGATTGCCACCTGCCGATTCCTGTTTGCATCATATCTGCTAAGATAAGGCCTATGTCTAGTGTGCTTTACGTACATAGAAGTGGCAAAATATGAGTGAATAAGGTGTAGAAGCATTATTTTAACCACTGCATAGCAAGTGGAAGAGACAGGCATTGATATAACAAAACAAAAACAGAATTACCTGGAAAAACTCAGCAGGTCTGGCAGCACCGGTGGAGAAGAAATCAGTCAACGTTTCGAGTCTTCATGACCCTTCGGCAGAACTGAAGCATAGTTAGGAGAAAGATGAAATATAAGCTGGTTTAAGGTGGGGGGGGCGGGGGGAGAGAGAGAAGTTGAGGGTGTGGTGATTGATATAACAAGTTGCCTATTTCGAATGCAGATAGTTGGCAACCATGGTGACAGCAAAACATAGTGCAAGCCACAATTTTAGCCATAAATCCCTACAAGGTACTACAAGGTACTAGCAGATTCCTCAGTACTCATGCTTTAGATGTAATGTTTCGATACAAAGTAATTTTGTTGGCAATCTTGCTTCCAAATTCAGATGATAAGCATCCTCTGTTGGTGTTTGGTTGCTGCTGTTTTCTTTGCCTCTCCAGAAAACCGTGCTGATTTATTTGGTGCGCAAACTCTTGTGGCACCACTCTGTGGATATTGCCAGTATTGCATGTGTAAATTTTGTGACGAACATGCTACTTATTCTGGTGATACAGGCACCTGACCACAAATTTTCAGCCCAGTTACTCACATGTAATTTTATGCAGATTGTCAACATATGGGTACTTGCTATGTTTTACAGGTAAGTTGAATTGCTTACAGTAAGGGATCTAGCCAAACTGTTCCAGTGGAGCTACGTTTATCCAGCAAAGTGGAAAGTTTCTCAGGCTTGTCCAATTCCCAATATTCTCACGGGAATACTCTAATGGCAATACTCTCATGGGAATACTCTAATGGCAATATTCTAATCGTGATATTCTAATGGGAATACTCTAATGGGGATTTTCTAATAGGAATTCTCTAAGGGGAATATTCTAATGGCAATATTTTAATGGGAATACTCTAGTGGGAATGTTCCAATGGGAATACTCTAATGGCAATATTATAATGGGAATACTTTAATCAAAATACTCTAATGGGGATATTCTAATGGTGATACCCTAATGCCGATATTCTATTGGGAGTTCTCTAATGGGAATATTCTAATGATATTCTAATGGGAATGCTCTAATGGCTATATTTTAATGGGAATACTCTAATTGTATATTCTAATGGCAATATCCTAATGGCGATATTCTAATGGGAATATTCTAATGATATTCTAATGGGAATGCTCTAATGAGAATGCTCTAATCCATGCTTGTCCAACCTTTTCTCATGGGGGGCTATGTTTCAATATTTCTCATAACCAGGGGGCTGATGAGCAACTTTTGGAAAGAGAGATTTGGTGCAACATTAAACATGAATTTTCTTTAAAAAGCTGATGTATGAAAAGAAATAACTTGCTGAGCAAAAAAAAACACAGCATTGAATTAATAATTAAAAAGTGAGTGATAAATAAAGACAGCCATTCGAGTATGAGAGGATGAGAGTGTGTGTCTGGCTTACCCCCAGTCTCAGGGTGCTCACTCACTCTCACCCACTGAGAGAGTGCCTGTCCGTGTGTGGGGGTGAAGGTGAATGAGAACCCTGAGACTGGGAGTGAGCCAAACAAATACACTCCCCTCCCTCTCACCACCCTGTCTTTCACACACACACACACACACACACACGCGTGCTCACCCTCTCTCTCTCTCACGTGCTCACCCTCTCTCTCTCTCTCTCGCACACACGGACGTGATCGCCCTCTCTCTCACACGCTCGCCCTCTCTCTCACACGCTCGCCCTTTCTCTCTCTCACATGCACACAACCACCCTCACTCTCCCTCTCTCACATGCACAAGGTTGCCCTCACTCTTTCACAGGCACATGCTCGTCCTCTCTCCCTCCCTCTCTCACATGCACACGCTTGGCCGCACCCCCCCGCAACATGCACATGCTCTGCCTCTCTCTCTCTCTCGCACACACATGGTCGCTCTCTCTCTCTCTTTCTCTCTCTCATGCACACACATGCACACGTCCCCTCTTGTCCCCTCTTTCTCTCTCACATGTACATGTTCTCCCTCTCTCAGATGCACACAGTCACCCTCACATGCACACATTAGCCCTCTCCCTCTATCCCTCAAACACACAAGCTCTCCCTCTCTCTCCCGCATATGTACATGTTCTCCCTCTCTCTCACACACACATGCTCACCCCTCTCTCCCTCACACATGTACATGCTCTCCCTCTCTCGCACACACATGCTCGCCCCTCTCTCCCTCACACATGTACATGCTCTCCCTCTCTCGCACATGCACAAGGTCATCCTTTCTCTCTCTCACATGCACACGTTCGTCCCCTCTCTCTCTCTCTCTCTCTCACACACCCACACTCTCCTCTCTCACATGCACAAGCTCACCCCTCTCTCACTCACATGCACACACTAGCCCTCTCCCTCTCTCTCTCACATGCAAACACTCACACTCTCTCTCACATGCTCTGCCTCTCTCTCTCTCTCTCTTACACTCACACGGTCTCTCTCTCCCTCCCTCTCCCTCTCCCTCTCTCCTTCTCTCACACACATGCTCACCCCCTCTTTCTCTCTCACATGCACATGGTTGCCCTCTCTCTCTCTCTCTCACACAGGCTCACACCAACAATCTTTCTCTCACTCATGCTTACCCTCTCTTTCTCTCACAATCACACGCTTACCCTCTCTCTCTCTCTCTCTCACGTTCACACTTGCCCCCGCTCTCTCACCCTTTCTCTCTGACATGCACAGGTTCTCCCTCTCTCTCACACGCACACGCTCGCCCTCACTCTCAAAATCGGCTGAGGGGGCACTAGGTGCGATGAGAGCAGGAGGGAGACCTGGAGCAAGGCCTGAGGCTTATTGGTACCAGAATGCACCGAGGGGAGCACTGAGACATGGGGGGGAGTACATAGGGAGAATGGGGGAACGCAGGGAGAACTGGGGGAAAGCGGGAGGAACTGGGGGAGAACCGCGGGAACAAAGGGAGAATCAGTGGGACACGGGGAGAACTGGTGGAAATCTGGAGGGGGTGGGGGAGATCCGGGGAACCCAGCCACAGCTGGGCCAAATGCCGGCAGCCAGAGGAAAACAGCCGGAGTGACAGGAAAGCATGGTGAACAGAGGCTCCATGCATTCCAGATTCTCTCTCTCTATCTTCAAATATCACAGTTACCAGTGTTCACTGTTCCTCCAATCACAGCTTGTTTCTCTCCCATGTTTGCTGCTGATAGGCTCACTAGCAAACGTGAGAAAAAAACAAGCAGTGAATGGAAGTGCAGTCCCCTGAAGAAATCTCTAATTGGAATGCTCTAATGGGAATACTCTAATGACAATATTCTAATGACAATATTCTAATGGGAATATTCTAATGGAAATACTTCTTTTGATTTATTCGTTCATGGGATTTCGGCGTCGCTGGCTGGGCCAGCTTTTATTGCCCATCCCTAATTGCCCTTGAGAAGGTGCTGGTGAGCTGCCTTCTTGAACTGCTGCAGTCCATGTGGTGTAGGTACACCCACAGTGCTGTTAGGAAGGAGCTCCAGGATTTTGCCCCAGCGACAGCAAAGGAATGTTGATATTGTTGCAAGTCAGGATGATGTGTGGCTTGGAGGGAAACTTGCAGGTCATGGTGTTCCCATGCATCTGCTGCCCTTGTCCTTCTAGGTGATAGTGATTGTGGGTTTGGAAGATGCTGTTGAAATAGCTTTGGTGAGTACTTGCAGTGCATCTTGTAGATGGTACACACTGCTGCCACTGTGCATCGGTAGTGGGTGAAGTGAATGTTGAGGGTAGTGAATGGGGTATCAATCAAGCGGGCAGCATTGTCCTGGATGGTGTTAATCTACTTGGGTGTTGTTAGAGTTGGGCTCATCCAGGAAAGTGGGGAGCATTCCATCACACTCCTGACTTGTGCCTTGCAGATGGTGGACAGGCTTTGGGGAGTCAGGAGGTGAATTACTCGCCGCAGGATTCCTAGCCTCTGACCTGCTTTTGAAGCCACAGTATTTATATGTCTGGTCCAGTTCAGTTTCTGGTCACTGATAACCTCCAGGACATTGATATTGGGGGATTCAGTGGTGTTAATGCCACTGAACATCAAGGGGCTATGGTTAGATTCTCTCTTGTTGGAGATGGTCGTTGCCTGGCATTTGTGTGGTGCGAATGTTACTTGCCACTTATCAGCACAAAACCTGGATATTGTCCAGGTCTTGCTGCATTTGGACATGGACTGCTTCAGTATCTAAGGAGTCATGAATGGTGCTGAACATTGTGCAATCATCAGCGAACATTCCCATTTTGGACTTTATGATGGAAAGAAGGTCATTGATGAAACAGCTGAAGATGGTTGGGCCAAAGACACTACCCTGAGTAACTCCTGCAGCAATGTCCCAGGACTGAGATGATTGACCTCCAATAGTCTAAACAATACCCCTCTGTGGAATTTCACACCTGCTATTGTCGAAGCTTATTCCAAAACATAGAGACAATAAACTCTTTGGGTGGAATTTTCCATTTAGGAGACTAAATACGGTCGCAGGCAGTTTCGGCAGTGCCCACCCAGAATTCCCGGAACTCACGCCCCATTCCGCGCTTGCTCATTAATTATGCACAGGCGGGTAGCAGGCCGAATCACCTGGAGGGTCAGGGGCTGACTCGTCCGCCTGCCGTCAACTGACGGGGTCGAAGGTCCGGGCATCATATTTAAACGCCAGTCTAACACTCCTGACTTGTGCCTTGTAGATGTTGGACAGGTTTTGGGGAGTCAGGAGGTGAGTTACTCCCCTCAGAACTCTTAGCCTCTGACCTGTTCTTGTAACCACATATGGCTGGTCCCAGTTCAGTTTCTGGTCAATGGTAACCCCCTGGATGTTGATAGTAGGGAATTCAGCGATGGAAATGCAATTGAATGTCAAGGGGAGATGGTTGGATTCTGTCTTATTGGAGATGGTCATTGCCTGGTACTTGTGTGGCCCGAATGTTACTTGCCACGTTTAGTCATGTTATGAACTCACCTTCCATGGCCATCAAGTCCTGAAGGGAGACTTGAACCCGGAGATTCTGGGCCACAGGTAGGGATGTCATCCACTGCACCTTAGGACCTCCTGCTATTAAATATATATTTTTTTAAACATTGAACAAAGTAAAGCATTATTTCCAGTGGCTCTGCCTCAATTGTGAAGCAGTCCAAATAATGTAATGTAACACTAAGGCTCAGAATTTTATTGGAGCTACTCTCACTTTACTGCCATCACTTTACTGGCAGTACTGCAGAAGTCCTGTTTACACTCATTAATGGGGTGTCCATCACATTTCTGGTGACATTACAGAGGACGAGCAGGAGCAGCTTCAAGAAAATGCCTGGTCTTAGTAACTTAGTTCTTCAGTAGAGATGAAGGTAGCAACAAATATTCTGGTGATATTTATACGGTGTATATTGATGATAGGACTCGAGACCTTGTAGTCATGGGACGGGGGCTGGGAGCCAGAAGGTAGCAGTAAGAGAAAGAGTGGCTTCTTCTGACTGGGTCCAGTAGAGTTTCCAAGTGAATGAAAGTGTCAGGCTGGTAAGAGAATTGGTGCTACTTGTATCAGTGCAGTTTATTAGAAATAGAGGAATCAAAAATTCCAAACATATTTACAGCAGTAAGATTGCTGTATGAATTTTTTTGAGAAGGTTAAAACCACTCCCTAAGTATTTTGCAACTTTATAAAGGTTACATGACAGAAATAGAGCCACAATGAGGTCACAAATGAGGCTGATTCCCGAGATTAAGTGACAAAGTCATGTATGTGTTACATACTGGATTATCCTCCTTTCCCATGCTCTTTACATGTCTTAATCAGAAGCCTGTTTAGTTGTGCACTTTTAAAATATTTATGGTTTCATGAGATCCTTTTGTGTGGCCATCAGAAATGTGAGAATTATACAGTGGATATCATTTACAGTGTGAGGAATTCAACAAGGGTTTCCCTCCAGGACAGAAGGAAAGATGATAAATATGTAGGCAGGTTAAATGAGTGGGCAACAAAGTGGCAAATGGAGTATAATGTGGGAGTGTAAAGTTATTCACTTTGGTAATAAGAATAGAAAAGTAGAACTTTTTTAAAAGGCATGGAACTTTTAATTATTGATGTTCGGAGAAATGTACTTGTACAAAGAACACAGAGTAGCAAACAGTTAGGAAGGCAAGTGGCATGTTGGCCCCTATTGCACAAGGATTGGAATACAAAAAAAGGAATTCTTGCTATAATTGTATTGGACTTTGGTGACATCACAACTGAAGTATTGTGCAGAGTTTTGGTGTCCATATCTAAGGAAGAATATAGTTGACTTGGAGATGGTACAGGGAAGGGTCACTAGATTGATTCTTGAGATAAGAGGGTTGTCATATGATGAGACACTATGTAAACTGGGCCTATACTCTGGAGTTTAGAAGAATGAGAGTTCTTCTCATATAAGATTCTGAAGGAGCTGAGCAGACACGGTGAAGTTATTTCCTCTGAATGCTGGGGAATCCAAAACGCAGGGGCATAACTGCAGGATAAGGGGTTGATCATTTAAGACTGGGATGAAGAAAAATTCCTTTACTTGGAAGATTGTGGATCTTTGAAATACTCTAATCCAGAGGGTTGTGGATGCTCCATTGTTGAGTACATTCAAGGCTGGGGTAGATAGATAGATTTTTGTTCTTTTAGGGAATCAAAGGATGTGGGGAGTGGACAGGAAAGTAGATTTGAGGTAGAAGAGCAATCATGATCGTATTAAATAATGGAGCAGGCTCAAGGGCCATGTGGTCTCTTCTTGCTCCTATTTCTAATGTTCTTATGCAGTGGTATCTCCTCAAGCTGGCTCAAGAACAGCAGTGATGATAGCCTGGTAGACAACTCTGAGGGCTAAGACAGTTGACCAGAAGGAAAGAGGGAAAAAATGCAATGTTAATATTCACTCAAAGAAGCACACAGGAATTTCCAGACATCATGATATCTCACCTCAGTGAGACATTTCCAGAATTTTCCAGTTTCATCTGAGTGAAAAGTTATCTGCTGTAGAAGATTGCTGCTTTCTTTCAAGCCTCATTATTTTATATCAGTGGAATCGAGGCAGAATGTCTTTTTAAAAAAAATTCAATCTGTAAGGTTACCGTGGCTAGTTACTTTTTACTCCTGAGAAATCTGCCACAGTGCTGGAGCATTTTATAAAGTGTGTGTTTAAAGAGAATTGTAGCTGCTATCATGCCATCCAACAGACTCTTGATGAGTCTAAGGCTTTTACTTCCACTGCTCTACATTGAAGACCTTTCTAAACATTGGTTACTATTTACGTGAAGCAAGTCTCCCTGATACTGGCCCTTCAGCCCATTCACCAGTTTAACCTATCCCTCCTTTTTCTCGTGTCCAGGCCTTCGTTTACACCCATCAAAGTTACAATGGATGGTTGGGGCAACCCCAGTGAAAATTCTATCCCTATATCTTTAACTAGAGTTTGCACTTATGGCAAACAGAGTGTCATTGCTTCAAAACACTGTAGTTCTGAAAAAGACAACTGAGACATAGGAAACATCACAAGGAGAGATGGGGTACCACAGTGAAGCTGTATATTTGACACAGTGGACCTCTGGCTAAATGTACTAAGTGCTTCTAAAAAGAATATTGTGCTTTTAAATGTTATATTTTTCTTTCCTTTTCAGGTAGTGTTGCTCTTGATAGTAATAATCGGAATATAGTGGAGCTGATTTTATTGGTGTGCTTCTGTGGTGGCTTGTTTCTGATATTTAACAGGGTTTTTCCTCTTTCCAGAGGAAAATGCTGATGGGTGAATGTTTCATTTCTGGGGAGCAGAGGGAAATAGCAGCAAAATGCACAAAAGCCTGTGCTGTTGGGATTTGTATCAGTGTAGAACCTTGAGATTTTATTCAGTTAAGGCATGATTGAAGTAATCAATCAGGTTCAATGAAAAACGTGACAGTGAACTTGTGACATTTGTCAGTGGTGCTTTTGTAGTGGAGTGGATATCACTAGTATAAATGAACCACTATTCACTCTCTGAAGCTGTTGCAAAATGAATTAAAGGTTATAGTTCATAGCATTAAATCAAACTTGTGGCATCATTTCCTAAGTAAGCTCAAAAATTGCTGCTAATTATCCCAGAACTGGTCCAAGGGGGAAAATAGCTTTTTGGTCAGATGTTTCTAAATAGCACTACCAATATAACACCATAACACAGTAGCTTGCTATGGAACGGTTAGCATTTGACTACTCTCGTTAAACAACTTTACTGTGGTAGGGGTAATTTTCCTTCATATGGTTGTTAATGTCAATGTGAGCCAGGCCTCACTAACACACATTTGGCAGGTTTCAGGCACCCTGGGGCAGCTCACCTGCTCTCCTCCATCGCAGTATTCTAGTGAGTGACCGAGTGCAGACCAAAGGCATTTTTAGTGGGAGGGGGTCGGGTGAGGGGTCTGTCCATTCTCAGAAGTGAGGGATCCAGTGCAGCAACAACCCAGATAGTATTGGTGGAGCTGCACCAGTATTTGCATATTAAAAGAGCCAAGCACTTGGGAGGCTGCGTTGGCTGCCAGCGCCCTGCATGCGCAGTTGTATGCATGGCCACCATCTTTATGAGGGCAGTGTGCATCAAGGAGCATGCATGGTCATCACTGGCTCTGGAATTGCAAATATTACAGTGCGGGTAGTATCAAGTTAACACTTTTTTACTGTGTTAAACTTTTCAGAGGGCTGCAAATGGAATTGTGGCCATCCACACCCCAAACCCCAGCGCACACACACTTATGTCATTGGATTCTGCACGTGTGTAGGCAGCTATCGGTGGCCATCCTGCACGGCCATTTTGCGTTAGCAGGAAACATAGTGCACTTGGCATGGGCTGTCTTTCTGTCTCTCATTGCCCAGAGACTGACCCCCTGAATAAAAGGAGGAAAATTCAACTTCACTGGTGGACACATAATGGGTGAAATCTGATTCTTATCAATCAAAGTTATTATTTCTTCTGTCAAAACACAATTATTGTGGTTTGGCTCGATACTCGTGGTCTGCCCGTTATCCCAATAGAAACATCAGTCACATGTATTTTATTTTGCACATTCACTTTATCGACTTTAATAAGGCTGCCTTGAGGTAGATAGTGTGCAATTGTGGTCACTGAGAATCTCACAGACTGGACCAGTGACTATGGAGTATAATTAATGTTACCTTGAGGGAACTGGCAACATATATTCTGAACATGTTGAGAAATGACAGACTGTGGGAGAATGGTATGTATCACAATAGTACCTCACGTCTTGTTAATTGATCATTTGAGTGGGTTTTAGTTGTTGGTTATTAATATCCAGTTTTCTTTTGTGGAAGTTTGTTGCTGTTTAGCCCAGTTCTCTGCCCTTAAAGGGGGTGAGAGGTACTGTGTGAATAATGCCTCATCAGCATACACCTAAGTCATAACGTGTGTGTGTGTGTGTGTGTGTGTGTGTGTGTGTACACGCATATGCGCGTGCCTGTAGGCGTGTCTACCTGCAGGTATGCACCTTGAGGTCTGCATGAATGTATGTACTTGTGTGCATGCATGTGTGTACCTGCACATCTGTGTATGTTTTGCACATGTTACCTGCACATGTATAGATATGAGCGCATAACATAATGGGTCAACCCCTCATCTTCATGCTTGTCTGTGTTTGCTCCAGAAAGGTGGCTGTTTATTTGTTTTGTTAACCAGTAAGAGGATTGGCTGCTGGTACATATTTAGATTATTTATTTTCCAACCAAAGTTTCTTCTGGTTCTTTAAATAATTGGGAAGATTTTTAAGTGGAAGTTTTTCAGGTATCCCCATATTCTAGGTGAGGAAGGGTGAAGAGTGTGGTAGCTGGGTGTGATGGTGGGACTAAACAGGGAGGAAGCTCCAATCTTATGGCTTTATTTTCCCCTTACACTCCTTACTTTGCACACTGTAGCCATTCCCCTACACAGAGGAAGGCAGGACATGGTTGGTGTATCATCCACAGACACTTGAAAGTAACACTAGAAGAGACCTGGGAGCAATCCATCTGCCCATAGCCATCTTGGCCAGGAAACAACATGTAGAACAGGAAAAAGGAGAACCCTATAAAGGGAAGACCAGGAAAAAAAGCCTGTGGAAAACATACTAAATGTGCACCGTTACTTAAACAAAGAGCTGGAAAACTACTACTTTGTAATGGAAAGGATTGTGAAATTAAATTTAGGAAATGCATTATGACAAAGATAGATTCCTTGTCACAGTGCTTTGTGTCCCAGAAAATCTATTTAATTCACACAACTAAATGGTGACAGCTGAAATTCTATCCATCACCAGCTTCGGTCCAGCTTTCTGTTTTCAAATATTGCCTGAAGGAATGATTCTGCAATGCTGATTTCTTGGAAGATACTGCCAGAGTCAGCTTCTTATGCTTTGCTTATTCTTTTGATTCTTCTCACAAGCTTTGCAAATTGGTTCATTAAAAATGCAAAGAAAACACCATCTGTCTGGCAGAATACAGGGTTTGCCATTAACAAGGTTTTAATAGATAAATAATACATACAGATGGTCTAACCAAGTTAAGCCTGTGATGTTTTATATCTATATCTAGTAAAATACTGTGCAACCTGTGTTTGAAATAGCTTTTTTCCCTAATTCATTGCAACAAATCTAATATTAAAGATCAAAGGCAATGTCAATGAAAGAACGACACTGTAGTTATTTAAATACTGTGTACTCTTTTGTTAACTAAGTGTTGCCAGTCTCAGTGCATCTGCAATTTTTCGTATCCCTGCCCCCAAAATGTGTTCAAAAGGACTAAATAGCTGGCATGACCTGCTCAAAGGGCACAAGCTGTCCATATAATAATGAGAAGAGGAGCAGCAGCAGAGGCACATTGCTCTGAGAGGGAGGCACCAGGGCAGAGGGCAGGAGGCCACTCCTCATTTTAATAGTACCACTGTATTAGTGCTTAATTTACACCAGTTTAAATGTCACGCTATAGGCTAATAGGTTTTGCAGGAACTTTAGACACAAATTCTTAATGGCTAGATTGTGCAGAAAAAGCAGAAAATAGGTGATCGAAGAAACCCTGAACCAATGCCTTTATCATTGTCACATAAGCATCAGGGGATGTTCTAGCCAGATTAGTAAAGTAGCAAGTAAGACTTGATCGTTTAAAGACACATTTTTGATTTTGGAACAATTTTGCAGGCAAGATGTACATGTGCAGTTGCTGCAGAATCTGGCCCACTGTATAAGCTCAATGCTCAATGTAGCACCGATAGGAACTGGTTAATTACAAAACATTTTCAAGTGAAGGTGACTCAATAATAGAAAATGGCCATGAGATCTGTCTATCTTTGTCCTGAGTGTAATAGAAACCTGAACTAATTATTCACATAGCATAAATAACAGTGTCAGATTAAAAAGGAAAACTGTTTTTTGGTGTAAAATTTATTGTGCACTTAACTTAGGCCATTAGAATTTGCCTCACAGAGTGAAAATGTGGTATTTGGGGCTATGGTTACCAATTACAGTCCAGTTCTGTAATTTAGGATATGAATAAAAGGCAGCATTCTGATTCAGAAGGTCAAGTGAGATCATGATATGTGAGAAGAGACCTCTCTGATGTATGAAAATAAGGTTGTAGCCTGAGATTAGATGAGTGGCTTCAATCCATTTGAACCACATTTTTCCAATCGAAAGCCCCAGTGCCATGACCCTCAATCAGAGCTTGGACTCACTGGGCATGACTTACAGATGGGCAGGTGTGCGTCCCACTTGGGAACCCGGACCACCAGTGATGAGAAGCAGAAATTTCTGCTATATTTTCCCACCACTTCCACATGGTCATGAAGGTGGGATGGGAGGAGACAGGGGAGCGATGCCCTAACACTTGTGACCCCCTGCTAAACCCATGAACTTCAGCAGGGCTGGAGTAGAGGCCAGGATTCCTGCAGTGTTAAGGTCAGCTTCTTGGTTTGCTGGATCTTCATTTTGGCATACTGAAAATCAGTGTGTGAAACACAATGAGAAGGAGCCCATGACCAAACATTCTGCAGCACCGAAGGCCCCAAACTCCAAAACTGTCATTCTCAAGGGGTTGAAGTAACATTATTTTATAACAAGAGGCACCTTTGCTCGAACCATTAAAAGTCTTCTGTATTTGGTAACTCCCATTTTAAGAGCTTATACAAATATGTACTCCAGGTACATCCAATTTTAGAAAGAGCAGCCTCATAATGGCATAGGACAGTTCTGAAATTGTCTTGCACATGGCGAATGGTAATTGCGATAGTAGAAATGTACCTTTCAAAGCCATCTATCTGATGGAATAGCCAACTGAACCACATGTCGAAAATGATAAGAATAAGTGTCAGAATACGGAATATTTTGCAGCTTGTTACCATGATTAAAAATCCAGTTTAGTTGATGCTCAGAGGGGGCTGCAGGCTAGCATAATAAATACTCTTTCTGTGTTCTACATTGACAGTTCCCTTGGGGCAGGAGCTAACTGAGCTGTTAACTTTGCCGGATCAAGCACCACAGATTGTGATGAAGCTGACTGAGACCTTGGAGAAGAAAGGTACTATTTTCACAAATTCTCCCAGTTGCCCTGTTTCGAACACAAATGCAGGTATATCACGAGCATGTACACACAGATGTGCTTGGAGGTCATTCTCAAAGCATGAGCTGTCCAGTTTTTGCCTCAGAGTCAAATGGGCATGAATTCAAGCTGTATTGCTAGATTTGAGCACATTAACTGACAAAGGGGTCAGTACTGAAGGAGTGCCATGTGTGATGCCCTTGTACCTATTCAGCTGGACATTGAAGACCCTCCCAACATTATTCACAGAAGAGTAGGGCTTCTCCTAATAGCACAAAAAATAAATTATTCATCTTGTGACCATTTTTACCATTCTAGCCTTTAATCTTGCCGTCACATTCAGCTGCATAACAACAGTAATTTCATTAAAATTAATTCATTGAATGTTACTGAGAGATGTAGTTAGCTATAATAAAAATAAAAACTGCTGGAAATACTCAGCAAGTCAGGCAGTATCTCTGGAGAGAAACAGGGTTAACGTTCCAGGTCAATGATTTTTCATTAGGACAGAAGGAAGATAGAAATGTAAGAGTTTTTAAGCAAGTTGAAGGGGGGAGAGGGCAGGAAGAACAAAAGGGAAGATCTGTGATACGGTGGTGGGCAGGAGAGACAAAAGATTTCATGATGCAAAAGCCGAACAGAGTGGTAATGGGTATAGTAAAGTAACAAAGATTTTGTCATAATGAGGCATGAATGGCTACAAAACATCTGAATACGGCACAAAGGGATAAAGAAAGAAAGACGTCAGCAAAAAATGCCAGAAAAAAATGCAAAGGACAAGATGGAGGCAGAGGTTACGATCTAAAGATGTTGAACTCGATGTTGCATCCAGAAAAGTTGTAGAGTGCTGAGATGAAAAATGAGGTGCTGTTCCTCGAGCTTGTGTTAAGCTTCACTGGAACGCTGGCAGGCCAAGGACAGAAAGGTCGACTGGGAGCAAGGTGGAGAACGAAAATGACAAGTGACAGGAAGCTCAGGGTCATGTTGGCGGACTGAATGGAGGTATTCCACAAAACGGTCACGCAGTCTGCATTTTGTCCCCCCAATGTAGAGGAAACCACATCATGAGCAGCAAATATAGAATACTAAATTGAAGAAAGTACAAGTAAATCGCTGTTTCACTTAGAAGGAATGTTTGGGGCCTTGGATGGTGAGAAGGGAGGAGATGAAAGGACAAGTGTTGCATCTCCTGCACTTGCAGAAAGATGCCGTAGGGAAGGGAATGGGTTTTAGGGGTGACTAAGGACCAGGGTGTCACAGAGGGAATGATCCCTTCGGAAAGCTGAAAGGGGAGGGCAGCGGAAGATGTGATTGGTGGTGGTATCACTGGAACTGGTGGAAATGGCGGATGGCGGAGAATGGGCTGCTAAATATGAAGGTTGGTGGGGTGGAAGGTGAGGTGCCGATGATGGCGAAGGTGAGGGTGGGGCACTGATGATACCAAGCTAGGTGGAAAGGTAAGCTGTGGGGAGGACACAGAGGCTGCAGAGAGATATGGACAGGTTAAGTGAGTGGACAACAAGATGGCAGATGGAGTATGATGTAGGGAAGTGTACAGTTATTCACTTTGATTGTAAGAATAGAAAAGCAGGATTTTTTTTAAAAGGTGTGAAACTTGGAAATGTTAATGTTCAAAGAGATTCGGGTGTGCTCATACAAAGAACACAGAAAGTTAGCAGCAAGCAATTAGTAAGGAAAATGGCATATTAGCCTTTTATTTATTGCAAGGGAATTCAGCCTACTAAAGCTTTAGGATCTTTCAGAAGGCCACTATCTAACTCTAACCTGTGTAAGTTTTGCTGAGACCTTTCAAAAGTGTAAAGGATAGAATTTTCCAGGGAAGCCAATGGGACTCTTCCAACTTGCACCCTTAAAATAATGAGGGCCAGATAGAAGGCATCCCCATGACCCCCATCGGATTTTAAAAAACCAGGACAAACAGGGCTGAATTCCAACGTGACCACATTCTGTCCAAATTCCACATCTTGCAGCAGAAATCAAGTTTTCTGCCCTCTTTGCCACCAGACCAACACCTTTCCACAGAGCAGAATTCTGACACAAACTACTGAATCCCTAAGCCTCTTCATAAGGAATTAGACCATTGTTTGTAAAAGAGGAATATTAAAGGATTTGGGGAGCAAGCAAGGGAGTGGGATTAAGGAGACTCATATGGAGACAAACACTAGCGCTGAACTAAGGTCAAGTGGTCTAATTTTTACCATAACAATATGATCCATACCTGCATTTGCAGCAATTGCAAGTCCCATCAGGTTTCCAGAATGTTTTTCTGAAATACACATAGCAGTGCAACTTTCTGACTGTGTCCCCTCCATCAGCCACTCCTCCAGGAAGGGTAATTTTGTGAAGTGATATTGGAGTGCACTTGATGTATTACTTTAACTTAACGCTGTGATGTTCTGCTGTAAACATTAATTGTGAGGAGTTGCTTGCCTACCTGTCTCCATTCCTTCCCTGCTCTCTGATAGCCTTTGTATCACCACCAGATCCCCTCAGGCTTTTTGATGTTGTTGAAATGGAGGGAAGCATGGAGCAAAAGATAGTGACATGCTTATGGTGGTCCACTGGGGAGTGGCGTAACACAACAAGGTGTCAGCTCACAACATGAAAATTGGGTAGATGGAATTTGTCTGCCACCTGGTAAAAGGGAATATTTGTACCTGTGACAAGCAGATTATGACATTCCTCTGGACCACTCTCCCTCTTCTGTCTCATTTTCTGAAGGAGAGCTTCAGTGGAGAATTGGATGGCGTTCTCTACCTCTTGCACAGCTTCACAAATATTGCTGTTTATAATGAGGTTGCTGTGTTCCAAATTGGCCAAACATGTTGCCTTCCCCTTTAAGCCACTGAAAATTCTGAAATGTTGCAGAACTTTCAATTCCCGATATTATAAAATTAATATGGCTTTTTGTGATGCCTGGGATTTCAGAGAACTAAAAAAAGTGACGACCCAGCTTGCACACAATGCTAAAAACCATAGCCTGCCAAGAAATAACCTGCAGGTATTAAAAGCATTGTATTTGTCTAAATTAGCACATTGTCTAAATTTTACAAAAGGAGATGCTGTACAATTGTTCTTGTGTCATAGTTTTTCCAAAGCTTTAAACCTTTAAACTGCCAGTGGCCTAGGAAGAGACATTTTGTGTAGAATTCCCCTACAATTATTTCATGAATAGGGAATACTCTCAGCTGTTTACTCCCTTCTTTTGCAGTCAGTTCTTTCCCCCTGTTTCTCCTTGTGTTGTCTTTTATGTAAGGGACCTTTCCTGACTGGGCATACTGGACACCTACCTTCTGCCCTCCACCTCTCTGGCACGTGGTCCAGGGCAACTTGCTACACTAGTTTTTTCCTCTTCCTTTTTTCTATCCAGCACCTCCTTATGTCTGCAAGGTTAGGCCTTGGAAACCCACATCAGTCATTTCCCAAGCCTGATATTGTAATACAAATACTGAGTGAATCCTGTATTACTCATCTTTCTCAGAGCTGCTGCTGACCAGCATTTGAAATCCTTACACATGGAGTATCAAGGGTCAGCAATAAGTAGACAAGTTGTTCTATCCAGGTTTTAAACACAGTGGAGGGAGGGTCATTTCTGTGGTAAACACAGAGGATACCTTGTGAACACCTATTTTCCTGCCTGATTCAATTTTTGCAGGGAGCACACGTGCAGCCAGCTCAGGATTTTATGTTCGTTAATTTTCATAGATAGGAAATCATGGTCTGTGCGAGCATGATTTCCAAACGTGCAGGCCAAGTGAATAAGGTTCTGTGCCAGGAGCGCGCAAGCAGATAACTTACCCTCTAATTTCTTCAATCAGGACAAGGTTTGAAAGTCCTAAAGGTAATGGGCACTGTTCACAGCAGCACCCAACCACCATAATAGCCCCCTTTTGCTAATATTTAGGATTATACGGTGTCATGAAAAGCCAATTACAGCCACAGATTAATTATGGGTATATTGAACTTTTTAAGGAAGATTTGTGTGTTTTTAAAGAAATACAAGCAAGGACACTGAGCAAAAGATGGCTGCTAATCTAAAGTGACCACTTTCTGGGAAAATTCCCATGTGGATTACACTGACAGACCTGTCCTGAGAGAGAATGTCGCCCTTGAAAAGGTGTCATGACTTTCTTTGAGCAGAGACACTTAATAGTGAGATAGGAAAGATGCAATAGACTGAACTTTAATCTCCTGTGGTTACAGAGACAAAAGACAGATTACTACATCTCAGCAGCCATGTAAAATCCGTCTTCTGTTGATTCATATCTCAGAATGTGTAAAATGGTCAGAGATCAAAGACAACAGACTCTGGGTGCAAGACATGTTTTTTTTCCCCCCTTACAGAAATACACAGGGAAAATTAGTTAAAAAGCCGACTGCAGAGCAGTGCAGTGTGTGCTAGTGTGCTGGTGTGCTGTGTGTGTGACTGCAAGAAGAAGACCAACTAGTCACCCCTGTAGTTGCAGGCAAAGTCTCTCTCTCGCTCTCTGTTGCTGGAGGCAAGGCTCAGCAGAAGCCAAGATCAAAAAGGAAATAGGACAGCCTCTTCAGCTACCCTGCAGAATCAAGCGTCTCCAAACCCACTGCAAAACTGCCAAAGTCAGCTCCACCAGCATCATCCAATTTAACGTCCACAATGTTTCACCATTTACCCCTCACAGACAAGTGAAAGACTGATTCGTCCATCTTTTTAAACTTTTATTTGGACTCTTAACTTCTCATTTCTGATCCGTGTGTACGTGCATTGCGTTTTTATTATTTTTCTCGGGTTTTTAGTAACTAATAAGTTTGCTCTCTCTTTGACTCAAGAAAGCCTGGTTAAATTGGCTCCTTCTAAAAAAATAAATACATTTGGACTGGGAAAGGTATCTACGGGGGAAGGGGACCCTTTTAACTTAATCTTGTTGCGACTAACCAAGGGGGTTGAATAAAGAAGGAGAGCCAGCTCATTCCTCCTCACTCGGGAGAATGACAAAATTGGGGTCCCATGCGGGAAGTTAACAAATTGGGGGACTTTGCCGGGAACCGGTCATAGCAAATGTAGTTGCGATGAACAGTTCTTTTTTAACTGTGCTTTGATTAAGTCCTTGTAGCAGCAGAGGGGGCTCTTTAAATTTGTTGCAGAGCCAATTCTCAGTGTGAAATCTGCCCTCAGAGGTCATTCTTTTGATTCATTGTGAGGCACATCTACCTCTAAGGCAAATGAATGTAACTGCAGGTTTTGAATCAAATGACATAGCATTGAAATATAGAGGATATTTAAAATGGATTCACTCTATTATTTTTGACTTGCAGCTTTAACTGTTTTCTGCTCAATTAATGGTTTGCTTAGTGACTCTTTTCAATAAGCAGAATAAAAAGAATGAATGAAAAAATTATTAACAATTTTGGAGGTACAATGCAATGTGTTTGTACATAAGAGTATCAGAAATAGATGCAGGAGTAGGCCATTTGGCCCCTCGAGCCTGTTCCGACATTCAGTAAGATCATGGCTGATCTGATTGTGGCTTTAACTGCACTCTCCTGCCTGTCCTCCTTAACCTTTACCTCCTGTAGCATTGGGAGCATTCAATGATGTGACAGAGCAAACACTGTGTAGCACAGCACTGGTTGCAACTTTTGTAGCCTTTACTTTTGGTGAACTGTTGCTATTGGTTAAATTCTACAGCCCATAAATTAATGAAAGGCTTCCATTGATACTGAAAATCCATGGCCTGTTTTGGCCTACCCCAACAATGGCCATCAGCGTAGAAAGGAGCTAGGCTTGGGGCAGGAACTCCCTAGGTGAGGAGTTCCAGTTTTTCTTGAGTTCAAGGGACCCCTGCAAAAACAAGGCCACTGGGAGCATTTTCTTTGTTTTTGGTGGCGCGGAGAGTCTGATAAACCCTCTGGCCTAACTGTCTTCAGCCGGTCTTTCTGGCTTCTTCACTATCAGGTACCCAAATTGGCTGCCTAATGAGGAGTGTTCCCCTGATCTTGGAAAGTTCTCCAGGGTCAGTGCCTGTGACTTCCAGCAATTTGTTTTTGGTATATACACTAGGATGCGCCTCATGGTAGATTTTGGGGCGATCATTTCTGCTGCTGCATCGTAAATTTGTACAACGCATTTATCACATTCCCATTTGAATTGAACTTTGTTCATTTTCTCTGAAAGGTACAGAAGGTGAAACCCTCTACAGGCCTCCCCCTGGCTCAGCTGGTGGCTTGGAGCTCAAGGAAGCTCTTGAAATTGGTAAGAAACCAAGGATTGAAAAGCAACTAAAATATTCCACTTTGATTTTTACTTGGAAAGAATTGAACTGATGTCTTCAATATTAAATGGTTTTGTTTTCCTCTCCAGCACTCCTGTTAGGATACAGTTCCACACCCTCTGTTAACTTGTCCAAGTGTGTCTTATTCATGTTTGAAACTGAGTGTTGTAACCTGATATTTGTACTTGCCTACTTTATAGGTGGATCACAATGGTAATTAGAAGCAAAAAAGCTGATTTTCTCCTCTGTAACCCTCCTGCAGCCAACTGTAGCACCTAAAGTACCACTCTGGCACTTTAACACTAGTACTACCAACAACACTAATGTTTTACTCTGTACAGAATAAGAATCAAGGCTCCAACACCCGCATGCATACAATCTTCAGGTTAGCAGACGTGTGTGGGTGTTGGAGCTGCACCCATCATCAATTAAGAGGCCACATTGCTGGTCTAAATGTTCAGTGATATGTTGGCTTTAAAACTGAGCCTTCAGTATAGGCCATTGGATGAATTTTATTAGAATATAATTTTGTGTTTCAATTAGTGTTTCTGCATTAAAGAAACCGTAAACACCTTGATTATTGTTGTCATGATGAAAGGCAGTGCCTTAATTTAATATGTTCACAAGGATCTCTATTTTTTGATAATTAAGGTGGGGTAGAATTTCCACTGGGGCTGCCGGTGATCCCCCACTGTGACATTGGCAGAATTTCTTGAGAAACAGTATGGCTTGGATTTCTGCCAAAGTTATTGGGGGGCAGAGTGCTGTGCTTCACAGGCGGACATGTGCCCGACCTGATCAGGTGTAAAATAGCACGAGAAGATGTCGGGCAAGCATCCCCGCATCATCCCGCACCCGTCCCATCTTCAGGTTGGCGGGCATGTGCGGGTGTCGGAGCCACACCCATCATCAATTAAGAGGCCACTTAAGGCCATTAAAAATGCAATTGGACCCAAATTTATGTTGCTTGTGCAATTTCGCACTCGTCGCATGGGCAAAACGGGCAGGCAGGCAGCCCACATTTTGCAAAACCTCATCCAAGGGTGGGATAAAAAGGACCAGCAGCATTGCCAGGGTGAGTTGTGAGGAGTTAAGGAGATAGTTTGTTGCTGGTTGCTTATTGGAACTTGACAGCTTCATTTCCATTCTGAGCTTCATTCTTCGCATTTCCAGGCTTCATTTCAGGACTCATTGGTGTCTCCTAGGCCCTTGGAGCATTTTGATCGTGTGGACCCTTCCAGGTATAAGAGAGCCTTCTGTTACCCTGGTAATGGCGATTGTGCTCTCTGCTGGAGGCACCTCCTTTGAGCAAGAAGAGAGGTGCAGAAGGAAGAGAAGGCCAAGTGCCCCAATGCAACTTCCAGGGTAGTGACCCGTGGGAGGAGAGGTGCAGACACAGGGGGTGTAGGGCCAGCAGGTATTCCAAGGTGGAAGGGACTGCAGAGGATGCCACTATCCTGCTACCAGAGTTTGCAAGCAGCGATGCAGCTACCTCAATATGTTCGAGGTACAATGCCAAAGGAGTCTCCACCTCTCCAGGAAGACAGTGATCTCCATTTGTCAGATAACTGGGCCTGAGATCACCTCCAACTGTGTGGGTGGAAACCCCATGCCAGTGGCTCTGAAGGTCACAGTGGCTCTCAACTTCCATGCCTCTGGCTCTTTCCAGGGGTCAGTAGTAGGGGATCTTTGTTGAATGTCTCAATCAGCTGTCCACAGTTGCGTCAAGCTGGTGACAGAAGCTCAGTTCATGCGAGTAATGACATTTATTCATTTCCGTACGGACGAGGCCAGCCTGGCTGAAAGAGCCTGAGGCTTTGCAGCGATTGCTGGGTTCCCCTGCATCCGGGGTGCAATCGACTGCACACATGTGGCCATGTGACCCCCACAGTGGATCAGCCCGGTGCCTTCATCAACAGGAAGGGATTCCATTCCATGAACGTGCAGATAGTGTGTGATCACAGGATGCAGATTCTGCAAGTCTGTGCAAGGTACCCTGGCAACTCCCATGATGCCTACATCCTGAGACACTCCCAGGTGCTGAGAATCTTCAGTGCTCCAGCCCGACTGGACTGATGGCTGCTGGGTGACAAGGGCTATCAGTTGAAAAGGTGGCTTATGATGCCTCTCCACCAATCCAAGAGGCAGAGCAGCATTATAATAGGAGCCATGCCTCCACAAGGGCGGTGGTAGAGAGGACCATAGGTCTTCTGAAGATGCGCTTCCAATGCCTGGACCATTCAGTGGGAGCACTACAATACCCCCCAGAGCGGGTGTCACTCATTGTGGTTCAATACTGTACTCTCTGCAATCTGGCACTGGCAAGGGGGAGCCACTGGAGGAAGAGGATCTTGATACACCTCCACAGGCAGATGGAATATAATGTAGGAAAGTGTGAGGTTATGCACTTTGGCAGGAAGACTAGAGGAGCTGAATATTATTTAAATGGAGAAAGACTGCAGAAAGGTGCAGCACAGAGGGATTTGGGAGTCCTTGTGCATGAATCCCAAAAAGCTAATATAGAAGTTCAACAGGAATAGGGAAGCAAATGGGATGTTGGCTTTTATTTCAAAGGGAATGGAGTATAAAAATAGGGAAGTCCTGATACAACTGTACAAGGCACAAGTTAGACCACATCTAGATTACTGTGAACAGTTTTGGTCCCCTTATCTAAGGAAAGATATACTGGCATTGGAGGCAGTCCAGAGAAGGTTCACTAGGTTGATCCCAGGTAGGGAGGGATTTTCTTATGAGGAGAGGTTGAGTAGGTTGGGCCTGTACTCATTGGAGCTTAGAAGAATGAGAGGCAACCTCATTGAAACATATAGGCCAGGATATTCCAGTCAGCGAGTGGAGGGTGGGGCCCACTCACCGACACGTGAAATGATGCGGGATGACGTTGGGCGGAACTCCAGACGTCACCGTGCCCCATTTAAATTTTCAGTAGGCAGAGGCTCAGCAAAATCAGCTGTGCGCCCGCCGACCTGTCAATGGCCAATTGAGGCCATTGACAGAGTCATTAAACTAATTAATGGACCTGCCCGTCCAAGCTTAAGGTTGGCGGGCAGGCCGGGAGCCCTGGCAGGCATTGGAAAAAGCATGAAACCTCATCCACAGGCGGGATGAGGTTTCATGTAGGTTTTAAAAAATGTAATTAAAGTGTATGTAAAAGTTATGGGCATGTCCCAACTCATGTGACAGTGTCACATGAGGGGACATGTCAGGGAATTTTTTTTTCTCTATATTTCAGATTTCTTAATGTACATCCGACCTCCCTGAGGCAGCACTTAGCCTCAGGGAGATGAATGCGCTCTTTTGTGCACATGCGCAAAAGAGCGCACTGTCAGGTTTAGGGAATCCCCCCCCTCCCCCCCCCCCGGCATAGGAAGCACATAGCCCTTCCGTGCGGACGTCACACTGGGCGGGCCTTATTTGGCCCACCCACATAAAATGGCGGCACGCCCCCAATTGGGGGCGCCAATCGGGCGCATGCCTCTGCATGCCCACTCTTACACCCCCCCCCCCCCGCCAAATGGGGGAAAAATTCTGCCCACAAGATTCTCAGGGGGCTTGACAGGTTAAATGCTGAGAGGTTGTTTCCCTTTGTGGGAGAGTCTAAGACCAGAGGGCATAATCTTAGAGTACAGGGTTGCCCATTTAAGACAGAGATAAGGAGGAGTTTCTTCTCTCAGAGGGCAGTGAATCTGTGGAATTCGTTACCGCAGAGGGCTGTAGAGACTGGGTCATTAAGTATATTCAAGGTTGAGATACACAGGTTTTTAATCAGTAAGGGAATCAAGGGTTATGGGGAAAAGGCAGGAAAGTGGAGTTGAGGATTATCAGATCAGCCATGATCTCATTGAATGGCAGAGCAGACTCGATGGGCTGAATGGCCTACTTCTGCTCCTACGCCTTAAGGCCTTATGGTCGGGAGAATCAAGGTTAACTAAACGCTGTTATAGCTTTTATTATTTATTACTGCTCTTGCATTTGTGGTAAATACTACTTTATTCACACCGTTACTTATTTCATAAGGAATTTGACTACTTGCTTTTGTACTCTATGCTTATTTGGTAGATGTAGAAGAGTGGTCTGCATTCGGATTGCCATTGTCTGTCTTGAATCTGAGCAAGGGGAACACACTGTAGCTGCGTTCCAGCCAACTCACTGCTGCTGATCTGCAGAGAGTTGAGAACCAGCTGAGTGATGAATGCAATAGATTATAATTGTAATACAAGCAGTGAAAAAAAAAGTTGCTCCCTGAACAGAAGTCCAAGTGCAGTTTGTAAACTGGAGGTCGCTTCTAAGTGGAAGAGATTTGGAAGTGAGTCTATGAAAATGATACGTAATGAATGACTCCAACATCTCATTCAGGGATATGATCACATAAATTAATTTGACATTTCATTTCCGTATTGAGGGAGTGCTACTTTGTTGGAATTATTGCCCCTCTGATACATTAAACTGTCTATGGGCTGCTTGTTCTGCTGGTTCACATAAACTTTACAGATCCCATTGCACCATTGGAAGAAGATTAGGGAACCGCTTTGTATCTTTGCCAACATTTCTCTTGTTAATCAACAGCACAAAACATATGTCAGCTGGTCACTGATGTAATTGTTGTTTGTGGGACCTTGCTGCATGAAAATTCGTCACATGAGTGTCTACAACTCTAAAAGTACTTGATTGTATGTGAAAACATGCTTTGGCACCATGATACATGTGGGGCAGAACCATCCCAGATTTGCACTGAGCAATGGCGGCTTTTCACGCCATACCATCCCAAACCCTTTGCATTAATTATGCATCCCCGGGAACATGCCATTTCCATGGCGGGCGGGCTCTCATTTGCCCTCCACGCCATCGCCTCACCACTTCAGCACGTCAGGCGCCATATTTAAAGTGCAGCCACCCACACACCTCTCAGTGCTTCCAGCCCACAACTGCTGCAAAGAAGACATGGACCTAAAAGGCAAAGACTGCAGCCCCCAGATTCACTGACGCGCCCCACAAGCACCTTTAGGACGCAGTGAAGGCTCACCGTGATGTCCACGACCCCAGGTCTGGCCGCAGGATGGGAAGCGACCTCACTAATCTGGCTTGGGAGGCGGTGGCAGTGGTGGTCAGCACCAACGCCCTTCAAAAGAGGACAGACACCCAGTGCCGCAAGAGGATGAATGGTCTCCTCCATTCTGCCAGGGTAAGTCACTCTTGTCATCACCCTCAACTCACACACTCACAAACCCATTACACATCCACAGCGCCCTCACTCACCCCCAGTTCAAGGGACATCACCATTCACTCTCTCACACACATCTTCATTGTCCTCATCCCATCCATGGGACCACTCACCACCCATACATGCCAAGCATACTTATCATCTGGCATGGAAGATGTGCTGCTTATATTCTCTCCACCTCTATTCAGGCAGGACAAGCTGGCACACAACAAGAGGGAGAGGTCGCAGACCGGTGGAGGAATGCCTGAAATCAAGGTCCTCACGGACTGAAAACAGAGCCATCCAGCTGGCCCTCGAGGATCTGGACCGGTCCTGTGTTGACGGTGAGGTCAGTGGTGCTCTATCAAGTGAGGATCCAGCAGTGCAACATCCATCAGACAACCATGCTGTGAGTGATGTGTCCTGTTTCACAGGCCACTGACACGCACTATTTATCTCCCCTTGCTTCTGCAGGCACATCTACCAAACAGCTGACAGAGTCCATGGCCCACGGCCTCCAATCGAGCCCCAAAGAAACCTCTGAAGAGGAATCTGGAGGCACCCTCCTTGAAGTCCTGTCAAAGCGCTCACCCACACCCTCCACCAGCGCAGAGACACACACCTCGGTGGGACCCAGCTTTACAGTAGCCTCGGATCACAATCTGGTGAGCACATCGCACTGTCTGATCCACTGCAGGAAGCGCCAGGGACTTCCCAGGTCCCCGGCATTCAGAGGACTGCTGGAGGCCAGAACATTGCTGAGTCCGAGTCAGATGATGAGTCTCTGGGCTTGTCATGTCTCAGTTGCTGGAGCTGCAAAGGCAAGCACAGGAACACCAAGGAGGGATGTCCGCTGCGCTCCTCGATTGCAAGGCACGATGAAGGAGTCCGTCCACCTTCAGGCTGAGGTGATAGTGCCGGCATGCCAACGCACCGAGGTCAACACTGTTAGGATGGCAGCCGCCATGGAGACCTTGGTCCAGGGCATTACTCCTGCTCTGCTGCGTGGGTTGAACTCCATCGCTGATGCCATAGTTGGCCTCCAACAGTGTGAATGCAAGAGGGATGCAGGTCAACTCAATCTCACTCCAGCTTCCCCTTCTCCTCAAGGAGTCAGCCAGGGGCCCTCGGGCACCCATAGGGAGGAGGATCAGCAGGTGCGCACCCGGGGCCATCCACCCAGGTGACTCCGTGAGTGTCCGGCCCATCGGAGTCCCCTCTTCCTGTGACTTCAGTAGCTCCAGCTCCACAGGCCGAGGAGGGTGCCGCTGCCACACAGCAGGAAACCGAAAGCAGGCTGGGGCCCTCCAGGTCTCAGCCCTCCAGAGGATGCCCACCAAGGTCATCACAGACCAGGCGTTGCAGTCAGCAGGCTGCCTCCACCTCCGGTGTGGATTACCGGGGAGCACCAAGAGAGGCTTAGAAAAGCTAAGAAGATGTAATTGCACAGCCTGGGCATGGGCGTTAATCATTTGTACATACTGTTCCATCCCTCCCCCACCCCATGTGCCTCAACCTCAGGGCAGCCCTTGCCTCCCCCCCTGCCCCAACGTGCCTCAGCTGTAGGGCAGTCCTCGCCCCCACCCCCGCAACGCGCCTCAACTTTGAAGTCCAACAGGCAACCTGGGTGAGCACTCCGTAACGTTACTATCTACTCACCTCCAAATTCCCCTCAAAGTGCAGCCCGCCAATGCACGCCCTTTATATGCTGTTGTGAAACACACGGGTGTGCAGTGGCAGAATGTCTAGCGAGGGGGGGAAGATTCCGGCGAGCTGGGCTTATAATGATATGCAAATGGATTACAATGAGGTTTCTGATGTCCGATGACGGGAAATGTGGCCTGACCTCTGCAGGCGGTGTGGGCAGACACAAACTGGTTTCACAGCGTTGTGAAACTGATTTCTGGCCTTCTCGCCATATTGTCCGCTCACACCACCAAACACGCCTGACGCCAGCGGGTAGAGAAAATCACGGCTGCAGTCTTAATTCTCAAGCATAGCATCACTCCATACTTGGCCTCACATGTACTAACGCTTGCCTGCCAAAACCTTACCGGATTTTCACTGTCTGTCGTAGTTAGGAAAGTGAGACAGGTTTTGGCATTATTGTCCTCATTCCAGCAATTAAAGACCTCCTCTTCAACTTTGCAATAGACGTGGGCTGTGGGAGCTGCAGAATCTGACCTGTTTACATGGGGAAGATTTCAGAGCGCTGCTGGCGACTGAAAATCAATGATACAGTTCTTCAAAAAAAGGTGTGATTAAAATTGTTCTCATCTATTTACATGCTATTTCATATGTAGGGTAAAGTCTTTGCAGATTACTGATGTCAGGACCATATTGTTACCTATAAGAATGGGCTGGCCTTTTACATGACCAGAAAAATGGCACTAGTATTTACATAGTAATTCGTACCTTCTCAGGGTAGGGTGGGGGGGGTGCATGGTGGAGGGCATCATTGTTGTCTCATTTATATTGCACTGCCGCTACAGTAAGCTCTGCCATAATACAGCAATTGAATAAAGTTTTCCTTGAGTTGTTGAAAGCTCAACTGCCTTCTTGGAAATTTTCTGAGCTTAATAAACCAATAAGCAAGTTGAAGTGCTTCCTTCAGTGTGTTAATATGAGTTCTGTCACAAATTGAGCAATTTGTACATTTTTATGTAAAAAAAAACTGTCTGTGTTTTTGATCACTTAGAGAGAAAAGTGTTTGCTTTTGTAAGTGGAAAACTTGATCAATTAGTCAGTCTGCAGATTCAAGTATAAATGGAAGGTGCTGTGTTTGGCGAGATACAGGAAGGGACTCTGTAGGTTGTTCTCTTCCATTAAATTTCCAATCTGGGATTATTGTTGTGGCTACAGTAGCCTTTTGAGGAGGAACTAAGTCATCAAATATGCCTTTTCGGGGCCATGGGCTTCTACCAGGCACAGGTTCACGCGAAGAACCTCAGCATAAATTCTGCACAAAGGAGCACCCGCTCTCCCAGTGGTAGCTCTCCCACATGTTAATGCTGAATTTAGCATGTGGTGATATCACTCAGCCTGAATCCTGGGTCTTCTTCCTTCTCTTCTGAGAATGTGCACTGCTGTTTAAAAGGTAAAGTTTCCAAGAACTCATTCATCAAGGTGGAAGTATTTGGTTAAATGAACACTAAATGAACACTTAAATGAACACTACTCCATTGAGATTGCACATATTGCATACCCCAAATATAAACACTCATAATTGGCATGAACAACAAAGGATTCCAGTCCTTATATCTTCAGCTCATTTGGGATGACAGGCAAAGCTTTTTGCATGAGAATTCATGACGTACTCGGACCACCAGTGCTTCAGAGGAGAATTAACATTATGTAAACATGAAAACATCAATAGGAATTGAGTAAGCCAGTATATGCTCAATGAAAGGTGTCCAAGTCTGGATAGATTGAGGGTGTCTTGCAGTTTGTACCTAGCACCATCTCATAATTTATGCTAACCGGTTATGTACATCACCATATTGACTTTTACAGCACAGAAACTGACCATTCGATCCAGTAAGTTTATGCTGGATTGATGTGCCATATAAGCTATAATTACCTTGTGTCAATGATGCCTTGTTGCAATGCTTGAAAACAACTAGATGGAATATTTACAATCAACTGGGATTACATTCATGATCCATGTCCCCAAAAATGTCAGAGAATCAGAGGTTGGCAATTCCTGCTGTTGAAGCCTAGGCCTTTGAAATGTGGATCCTTAGGTGTATTCTTTAATTTCTCTATACAGCCATAAGACAAATGAAAAGGTGCTTTAACTTGTAAGAGAAAAAGGAATTCTAAAAAGTGACATCCAGAAAAGAAGCTGTCAGTATTTAGGCCATTTGATCAGCGCTGAAAAGCCATGGAGGTCTCTTCTTCAGGGCAAAGTGTATGACTGCTAGGTTGATGAGAATGAGGTCAAGTAGGTTTTTCCCTTGTGTTGGCTGTCTGACTACCTGCCACAGGCTTAGCAAGGCAACTATGTCCTTCAGGACTCTGCCATCTCTGTCAGTAATGGTGGTATGCCGATCCACTCTTGGTGATGGCCATTGAAGTCCTCCACCCAGAGTACATTCTGTGCCCTTGCCACCCTTAATGCTTCTTACAATTGGTGTTCAACATGGAGGAGTACTGATTCATCATCTGAGGGTGGGTGTGGTAATCAGCAGGAGGTCCCCTTGCCCATGTTTGACCTGATACCATGAAACTTAGAAACATAGAAAATGGGAGCAGGAGTAGGTCACACAGCCTCTCGAGCCAGCTCTGCCATTCAGTATGATCATGCCTGATCCTCTATCTCAACGCCATACTCCTGCTCTCTCCCCCATACCCCTTGATACCTTTAGAGACTAGAAATCTATCTATTGCCTTCTTAAATATATTCAGTGACTTGGCTTCCACAGCCTTCTGTGGTAGAGAATTCCACAGGTTCACCACCCTCTGAGTGAAGAAGTTTCTCCTCATCTCAGCCCTAATTGGCCTACCCCATGTCCTGAGATTGTGACCCCTTGTCCTCGACATCCCAGCAGAGCAAACATCATCCTTGCATCCAATCTGTCCATCCCTATCAGAATTTTATGCATTTCAATGAGATCCCCTCTCATTGTTCTAAACTCCAGTGAATACAGACCGAGTCGACCCAATCTCTCCTCATACGACAATCCTGACATCCTAGGAATCAGTCTGGTGAACCTTTGCTGCACTCGCTCTATAGCAAGTATATCCTTCCTTAGGTAAGGAGACCAAAACTGCACACAATACTACAGGTGTGGTCTCACCAAGGCCCTGTACAGCTGCAGTAAGACATCCTTGTTCCTGTATGCAAGTCCTCTTGCAATGGAGGCCAACATACCATTTGCCTTCTTAACTGCTTGCTGCACCTACATGCTTGCTTTCAGAGATTGATGTACAAGGACACCCAGGGCCCTTTGTACATCAACATTTCCCAATCTATCACCATTTAAATAATACTCCTCCATTCTATTTTCCTACCGCAGTGGATAACTTCACACTTATCCACATTTTACTGCATCTGCCATGTATTTGCCGACTCAACTTGTCTAAATCACCTTAAAGCCTCTTAATGTCCTCCTCACCACTGACATTCCCACCTAGTTTTGTGTTATCAGCAAATTTGGAAATATTACATTTGGTTCCCTCATCCAAATCATTGATACATATTGTGAATAGCTGGGGCCCAAGCACTGATCCCTGCGGTACCCCACTAGTCACTGCCTGTCACTGCAAAAAAGACCCATTTATTCCTGCTCCCTGTTTCCTGTCTGTTAACCAATTCTCAATCCATACCAATATATTACCCCAATCCCATGTGCTTTCATTTTGTACATTAACCTCTTATGTAGGACTTCATCAAAAGCTTTCTGAAAATCCAAATACATCACATCCACTGGTTCTCCCTTATCTATTCCGCTAGTTTCATCCTCAAAAAACTCCAATAGGTTTGTCAAACATGATTTCCATGTTGACTTTGTCTAATCCTGTTGATATTTCTAAGTGTCCTGTTATCACACCCTTTATAATAGACTCTAGCATTTTCCCTGCTACTGATGTTGGTCTAACCGGTCTGTCATTCCCTGTTTTATCCATCCCTCCTTTTTTTAAATAGTGGAGTTACATTTGCCACCCTCCAATCTGCCGGGACTGTTCCAGAATCTACAGAATTTTGGAAGATGACAAAAAAAGCGTCCACTATTTCCATGACCACCTCCTTTAGTACCCTGGGATGTAGATTTAGTGATACTAATTTTCTTCAACTCCTCCTTCTCACTAGACTCTTGGATTCATAGTATTTTTTGGAAATTATTTGTGTTTTCCTGCATGAAGACAAAACTAAAGTAGTTGTTTAATTGTTCTGCCATTTCCTTGTTCTGTATTATATATTCTCCTGTTTCGGACTGAATTTCGGACTCATATATTCTTCTGTTTCCCTCAGGAGTCTAATTCCCTCCCTCCTACACCATCTCTCCTACCACGCATTCGTCTGGTCTATTTTCCTATTCCTGATATTGTTAGCATGTGACACTAGGAGCAATCCTGAGATTACTACCTTTGAGGTCCTGCTTTTTAATTTAAATTTGTCTACATCTGTCTTCACTAATCTTTTTCTTTTTACATACCTGTAGAAGCTTTTATAACCTGCTCTTATGTTCCTTGCAAGTTTACTCTCATGCTCTATTTTTCCCCACTTAATCAAACTCTTGGTCCTCCTTTGCTGAATTCTAAACTGCTCCCAATCCTCAGGCTTGCTACTTTTTCTAGCAACTTTATATGACTCCACTTTGGATCTAATACTATCCTTAATTTCTTTTGTTAGCCATGGTTAGCCACTTTTCCTGTTGTGTTTTTCGCGCCAGAAAGGAATGTAAAACTGTTGAAATGCATACATTCGTTCCTTAAGTATTAACCATTCCTATCCACCGTTGTGTCTTTTAATGAAATTCCCCAATCTTTCGTAGCCAACTCACCCCTCATATCTTAGTAGTTTCCTTTGTTTAAATTTATGACCCTAATTTCAGATCGGACTACTTCACTTTCCATCCTAATGAAGAATTGTATCATGTTATGGTCACTGTTCCCTAAATGACGCTGCACAACAAGATTTTTAATTAACCACTTCTTGTTGCACAATACCAAATGTAGGATACCCTATTCAAAAACAAAAATACCTGGAAAAACTCAGCAGGTCTGGCAGCATCTGCGGAGAGGAGCACACTTAACGTTTCGAGTCCGACTGACCCTTCAACAGAACTAAGTAAAAATAGAAGAGAGGTGAAATATAAGCTGGTTTAAGGGGAGGGTGGGACAAGTAGAGCTGGATAAAGGGCCAGTGATAGGTGGAGATAACCAAAAGATGTCACAGACAAAAGGACAAAGAGGTGTTGAAGGTGGTGATATTATCTAAAGAATGTTCTAATTAAGGGTAGAAAGCAGGACAAGCGAGGTACAGATAGCCCTAGTGGGGGTGGAGTGGGGTGAAGGAATCAAAAAAGGCTAAAAGGTAGAGATAAAACAATGGATGGAAATACATTTAAAAATAATGGAAATAGGTGGGAAAAGAAAAATCCATATACATTATTGGAAAAAAAAATTATATAGATTTTTCTTTTCCCACCTATTTCCATCATTTTTAAATGTATTTCCATCCATTGTTTTATCTCTACCTTTTAGCCTTTTTTGATTCCTTTACCCCACCCCACCCCCACAAGGGCTATCTGTACCTTGCTTGTCCTGCTTTCTGCCCTTAATTAGCACATTCTTTAGATAATATCACCACCTTCAACACTTCTTTGTCCTTTTGTCTGTGACATCTTTTGGTTATCTCCACCTATCACTGGCCCTCTATCCAGCTCTAGTTGTCCCACCCTCCCCTTAAACCAGATTATATTTCACCTCTCTTCTATTTTTACTTAGTTCTGTTGAAGGGTCATTCGGACTTGAAACGTTAACTGTGTTGCTCTCCGCAGATGCTGCCAGACCTGCTGAGTTTTTCCAGGTATTTTTGTTTTTGTTTTGGATTTCCAGCATCCTCAGTTTTTTGCTTTTATCGTAGGATACCCTGTTCCCTAGTTGGTTCCTTGATGTAGTGGTATAAAAAAACACCTCATATACAATCCAGGAATTCATCCGCCACAGTGTTATTGCCAATTTGGTTTAACCAGTCTATATGTAGATTAAAGTCACCCATAATTACTGGAGCACCCTTGTTACTTGCATCTCTAATTTCCTGTTTAATGCTGTCCCCTACTTTATCACCACTGTTTGGAGGCCTATAGGCAACTCCCACTAATGTTTTCTGCCCCTTGTTGCTTCTTAGCTCCACCTGGACTGATTCTGCATCTAGATTTTCTGAGCCAACACCCTCTCTCACTATTGCACTGATTTAATCCTTAACTAACAACACCACCCCACTTCCTTTTCCCCTTTGCCTGTCCTTCCTAAATATCGAATACCCTTAGATATTCAGTTCCCGCCTTGGTCACCCTGCATCCTTGTCTCTGTAATCACAATCAAATTGTACCCCTTATCATCTGTTTGCACTGTTAATTCATCTACCTTATTGACACTGTCCCCTGCATTCAGATACATTGCCTTCAAACTTGTCTTTTTAACATTTCTACACATCTATTTTCCTCTGCCTTCCACTTTTTCTTTTTACTTTTCTGCTTTTCATTTCTATCTTTGTTTCCCTCTCTTGTGTCTCCCCACTCAGGTTCCCATCCCCCACTACACTAGTTTAAACCCTCCCCGACAGTACTAGCGAATACCCCTGAGAGGATATTGGTCCTGGTCCTGCTGGGGTGCAACCCGTCCAGCTTTTACAGGTCCCATCTTCCCCAGAATCTGTCCCAATCCCTCAGGAATCGAAATCCCTCCCTCCTAGACCATCACTCCAGCCACACTTTCGTCTGGTCTACTTTCCTATTCCTGATCTCGTTAGCACGTGGCACTAGGAGTAATCCTGAGATTACTACCTTTCAGGTCCTGCTTTGTAATTTATTTCCTACTTCTCTCTTTTCACCTATGTTGTTGGTACCGATATGGACCACGACCTCTGTCTGTTCACCCTCCCGCTTCAGAATGTCCTACAACTGCTCAGTGACATCCTTGGCCCTGGCACCAGGGAGACAACATGCCATCCAGATGTCACATCTTCTGCCGCAGAAATGCCTATCTGTTGCCCTCATGATAGAATTCCCTAACACTATTGCTCTCCCACTCTTTTTCATGAGGCCTGGAATCAATGTTGAGGACTCCCTTCGGACTGCATGTATACCACTGTGCTACCACCTCAGGGGATTCTGTCCTGCCAATGGGCGTACCCAGGGACGTGAAGGAAGAGTCTGGAACATTGGCTGAAATGTATGATTCTAGGAGTATGTCTATGTCAGACTGTTGCTTGCTTAATCTATGGACAGCTCTCCCAGTCTTGGTCCATGACCCAGACATTAGTGAGGAGCACCTTTAAGGAGGCAGAGTCTCCCATCCTCATTGTTGGTGCCTAAGCCGATGCCGTGTATTCCATCTGGTTTTATTCTCATTTAATATTTCTGTAGCAGTTTAATAAATCTGAGTTCTCCCTTCAGTGCTAACACTTCTGTGATATCTGAGGGCCTAGGGTCTGAGATGCTGCAAACTATTATTAGCTTCTTGGAATGGAGGTAATGCTTCCCTCGGGCTACCCACATCCAGGGAAAGAAATGGTCCTTGTATTTTTTATATATTCGTTCATGTGGGCGTTGCTGGCTAAGCCAGCATTTATTGCCCATCCCTTTTTTCAGAGAGCATTTAAGAGTCAACCACATTTCTGTGGGCCTGGAGTCACATGTAGACCAGACCAGGTAAGGATGGCAGATTTCCTTCCCTAAAGGACATTAGTGAACTAGATGTCCTCAGATGTCATCAAAGATGCAGGTTTCTGAAGGGGAGCTGATGCAATTCTCTTCTGTGCTGCTGTCTTGAGGAAAAGCAGCTTCTTTTCCACTGCTAATGGAGACAGGATTCTGGTTTCTAATGATCATAGGAGAATAGACTCCCCAGAATCAGAGAGATCCTTAATTCCCGAGATAGAACCAGTTGAATATCTTTTAGCTTGAAATGTTGTCCCGTGCATTTTGTAACCCAGTTGACATTGATTTCTCCAAACCGCCCTCAAAAGCTTTAGTCCTTCATTCAAAGCGTCCACATTGACTTGACCGAATTTTCTGGATCTGCCATGAAGTGGGGGGAGTTCAGCAGGGTCTCCTATAGTTGTCACCTTCTCCAGGCTCCCTTTCCACTGGTTGAATCCCTCCCAGATGTTGGTGTACAGCAGGACAGTGGACTCTATCATTATTCCAACCATTTACCAGCTCTCCTGGGAATGGCCATTCAGAACTTCCGTATGTGTCTGATATTGGCGAAGAGATTGAAGAATGCATTGAATAAGAAAAGATATGCATCCTCATGTATCCTCTGAAAACACAGTAATTCCCACATCTCCATGCCTGTCTGGCAGGCCAGAGTTCAAGCCAATCAGTTTTCCTTTCTCATCATATGTTCTTAAATGATGATGTTTGCATCCTCTCCTCTTGTGGCCTGTCCTTCCTTGTGCACTATTTCTGCTGCGTGAGCAGGATTGTTAATCAGCTCTTGCAGTCCCCACATCTGCATTTGTGAAATGAATGGTAGTAATGGTAAGTGTAAGGCAGCTACGTTATAAAATGTGATACATTTGTGTGCATTGTAGGGTATGAAATACTCGACAGAATGCTACAGGTGACCTTGTTCTTGTGACATGTAAAATGGTGCCATATGATATCCTAAAAAGCAATGCTTGACTGTTGTTATGGGGAATACTAGATTGCTTCTCTGTGATTTAATTACCAGTCCTATAATTAATCTAAGAACATGCAAACCTCACAAGATTATTAAACTTCTGAGACAGCAAGGGGTCTTTGGAGTTTTAGAGGTCCCACTCACAGCTGCGGCCTCCCCCTTCCACATGGTCTTTACTGCTACGTGTGATGGCCTCTCCATCACTGCTCCCTCAACACCATCTCTCCATTCTGTAATTTGGGCCAGCAACACTATCACATCAGCCTCAGAGAAGTTTCCTTTTGTAGCATCAATTATTTCAGCACCTCTTCCAATAGTTTGCTCAGCTATTGACTGTGTGGAGACCATTAACTATGGAAATTGTGCTCTTGTGCTGCTCTCACTAAATTTCCCAGGCTCCCATGGCACACCTGGCTCCTTCCAGCTGAGATCTCTGCCATTATGCTGCCAGTATAATTTAAATTAGATGAGCCAGAGGCAGAGGTGGGGGTCGGGTGGTGGGGTGCAGGGAGGGGTGGTGGTGACCGTACGGAAGGCAGTGGGTGCGGTGGTGGAGTGCCTGACTGCAATCCAGTCAGTGGCAGGGAAGATTGAGGACAGTCTTTTCACCTACAGATCAATTGAGGGCCCTTAAATGGCTAATTAAGTGCCAGCTAAGGGCTTTCTTCTGCCACCACTGATATTTTACCAGCAGTGGGAGACCCTCTGCCATGTGGGAAAACTGCCCAGTAAAAGCTGGTGGCCTCCCTGCAGGCTCGGGAGTGGTGTCCTCCTGATCAGCACCCTGTAACCCTAAGGAAACACCTCCACCCTGCCCTCACCAATGACAACCCCCCCCCCTCCCTCACCTCCTCACCAAGACCTGCACAACTGGCCCTATGAGCCTAGTCCCACTCCCCTGGTTTCCAGGGTGGTGTCCGTGATGCTGCTGCAGGTGGGTTGCAGTGCCAGCAGTGGCCACTGCTCCCGATGGTGCTGCTGGGACCGAAGAGCTGGCAGCCCTCCAACTGGCCATCAGCTCCTGGAGGCGGGATCACTACCCTTAAAGGTTCCAGAGCTCTGATGCCAGGAAGTTAACACTCTGATGGGCACAGAATCGGGTTGACGCTCCCAGAAATGGGCAAGACAGGGTGGTCCACTATTGGGTCCATTGCTGCCTGCATTAAATTCAACCATATGTTGTAAAACTTCCTACCTGCAAGATAAAGCTCAAGACAACATTCTGTTCCCAAAGGTCACGCGAAGCCTGGATTGTTAACATTCACTGAAGGCTTTCTTGTAAATGTAATAGTCTTTTTCTAACTGCTGAAGAAGGGATGATGAGAGCTCTGATGAACTATCCATTATAAATCACAGTTACCTTGTACTCCAATAATGGTCCAGCTCACTATATTTTAGTACTTAACCGATTTAGTAAATAATGAACTTGATTTGTTAGTTTAAATTGTCAAATCTCTGCCCTGTGTGCAATGTCCATTTGAATAGACTAAAGATATAGTGAGATACCTACACAAATTCCAATCCGCAATTCATCACAATTCAGATAATTATTGATCCCTAAATCCATTCACTCTGCAGAGTGGCGAATGAAAAGATGTGGTTTTCAGACTATAAGAGACAGCTCTGTTTACAGAAACTCATCACTCCCTTTAATTAGAAAGTGGTGCAAAGAAAATTCCAAACCCTAGCACATTGACACCTGAGTAATTCTGTACAGAATGGTGTAAGAGCAGGAAAAGCACTAGCATTTCGCTGGCTGGTACTCTAATGCATTCTTCTATGAAATGATAAATCAGTGCCCATCTCTGTGTACTGACATGAGGTGCAACACAGAGTGGAGGCAAGGAACACTTAAGGATGGGTAAAACAATAAAATAATTCTCCCCTCAGTATAGTATTCTATCACTAGATTTTAAAAATGCATATTATATTTCCCAAATAAGCAGGTATGAGGGAACTGTGGAAGCAGAGGTGGCTGGAATGCAATGCCAGTGAATACTGTTGTATTATTTCTTTCTACATTAATGAAGACTTCTTGTTGCTTCAGCTTACACATGCTAACCAACTGTGCAAGAGAACTGAATCATGTGATGTTGTATCACTTCCTGTGATGGCATACATATTAGCATGAACATATTTAAATAATTATATTTAATATACCAACAAATACATTGTCAACATCCCCATTCTCTTAAATAACAACCCCATATAATATAACATTAATATGCATATGAATATAAGCAACTCCTATGGAATACAAGAAGTTGACAATAATAACATTATTTACATTAAACATTCAACTGTAACAAGGACATTTGCAACATACCTTTTCATGGTGTTGTCTACATTTGGAACCACGATGGTCATTGGCTGACTGGACTAGACCTTGTGACAATGACATGTGAGTGTGCTCTTGAGCTGTCTATACTCTCCTCCTGAAGATTGTGTTTGAGAGGATTGTCCTCAGTGTTGATTATTACCTCTTTGTCTGCAAAACATACATAAGCATGTGTGAACGATGCTGGTTGGTTATCTTGTGCATGGTTAGCAGAGAATTCCCTGGGGTGAGATTGATTCCTTTGCAGTACTGTATCCTTTGGGGTTGTCACCTCATATGAAGGTGGTTCTTTGCACACTTTGGACACCTCTGCTGGGATCTATGTCTGTTCTTGTGGATGTAGGACCCTCACCTTCTGGCCAACGTATAATGGAGGTAATTCTCACCTGCATGCACATTAAGCATGTCTTTCATTTATTTTGTCTGTGATATAATCAATCTGTGATAAAGACTACTTGGTGAGAAGATAGCTTGATAGTGTGGTTCTTACCAGTTGGCCAAACAGAATCTCAACAGGCGATGGTAATCCAGAGTTTAACGGCCTTGCATGAATGCAATGACACAACTTGGATATCTTGCCCGATTTCCAAACATTTGTGGATCAGCGATTTGACTGTCTTAACTATACCTTCAGCTGTCCCATTTGAATGAGGACATCAGGGTAATAAAGTGACGTTGTTGATGGACCTTTTTTCTTATTCATTCATGGAATGTGGGCTTCACTGGCTGGGCCAGCATTTATTGCCTATCCCCAATTGCCCTTGAGAAGGTGGTGGTGAGCTGCCTTCTTGAACCGCCGCAGTCCATGTGGTGTAGGTACACCCACAGTGCTGTTAGGAAGAGAGTTCCAGGATTTTGACCCAGCGACAGTGAAGGAACGGCAATATATTTCCAAGTCAGGATAGTGAGTGACTTGAAGGGGAACTTCCAGGTGGTGGTGTTCCCATCTATCTGTTGCCCTTGTCCTTCTAGATGGTAGTAGTCGTGGGTTTGGAAGGTGCTGTCGAAGGAGCCTTGGTGAACTCCTTCATTCACAAACATCCCGGAACAGTTTTCCCATGTAATGTGGACCATTGTTGGATACCAGTTCTCCCGGGACAGTGTTATGGTTGTGTAATATCCCATAAAACTTATTCGGAAGATGGACATTTTACCTTTTTTTAAAAAGCAGCATGGAATGGACAAGTTATCATAACAAAATAGACTCCAGAGGAGTCAGGTGGATTCTTAAGTGTTTTCTATACTGACAGAGATAAATATGCCTGTTCATATCTCAATTACTTAAAATGCAAGTGGCCTTCCCAGGTGCTGATTGACTAGCCCCTCACCATTTCAATGGAAGAGACTTAAGATGATAATGGCTACCAGACTGACTGAACCCATGAAGATGAAATTTCAAATAAAGACATTTTGGAGGCTTATCATAGCTGGAATGTTGATGAGATAGTGAAAACCCTCTATTGTGTGACAAATTGCTTAGTCATCAACCCATTGTCTGGACAACAGAAAACACCTATACTGTTGTCACATGACCGAAACTAGCTTGTGGTAGGAAATGCCTATTAATCCACAAGGGCAGTCCGGTGAGTCAGTCTGGGATCAACACTTCAGAGGGCGAGATCTCTCCCAGAACACAGAAAGAACCCTGCCTTGAAAAGAAAGTCATTTCAGGTAATGAAGAGGGGCTAATGCATTTCATCTGCAGGATTATAACCTTCACTACAGGATTTCAACTACAGCTTCAACTGAAAAAGCTAGAAACTTCCAATATTCTTTGTCTTCAGTGAACCAAGAGAGAATCCTTCAAGCCTGCAATGTTTCAACCACCATCTTAAGGATTGTTTAAAGAAGTGCCCTGTTTCTTTTTACCCTTTTATTAATCTAAGTGCTACCTTCTTAGAAATCATATTTTTATGTGTGTGCGTGTTTGTGTTTGAGGAGTGGGTGTTTGTTGCATTTAAATTTTGGGTGTTGTAAATGTTTATCCTCTCTTTCAATGTAAACTTACAAGAACGCCTGTTTCATGTTTGCTCTTTAGAGTCACAGCACTCAAGGGGTTAAAACACTCCTCAAAAATACATCTTTTTGCATTCAGTTGAGAGGTGGAAAAAGGGAGAAATAATCCCACATCTCTTCTTTCCAACCATAACAGCAGCAAAAAGACTAAAGATGGCACTAATGGTGCTGGCCGCTGCTGTATTCAACGTGTCTCAAAGCTTCTACACAATAGGAAACTTGGAATGATAGTCAGTCACTGACAGTCTACTCTGCCCGCATTGAACAAATCTTTTGCTATCTTGGTCCATGGTGATGACGGTATGTCATGGGGTTGGAGAGGTTCTTTCTGTTGAAGAGCTTGGTGTTCCCATGCATTGCAAGATCTCACCACCTGGTCAATGTCCTTGTTGATGCTGGGCCGAAACACTGACTCACAAGCAAGTCATCTTATTCTCTCTATTCCCATTTGTCCTTGGTGGGGCTGTCCAAGTGTGTCAGATGAAATGTTGCTGGAATGAGCACTTGGTGTCTTTTGGATAGTACTCCATTGTATATACCAATCCCATCTCAATATGGCAATACACTCTCAGATCCGTAGGAATCTCCCGGATGGCCTTGAGCCAACCCTCTATAATGATCTGCCACAGAGCTTGGAGAATGGGGTCTTGAGAAGTCTGCCTCTGGAGTTTCTCCCTCTTGTTTTGACCGAAACGCATGAGATCTATATTGTAGGCATCCTCCAAGCTTTCACAGACTTTGTCCACCTACAAGTCGAGTGGTATGTCTCGTACCTTCCCAGGATTGGGCAGTCTACTTAGTGTGTCTGATAGGACAGTCTGAATATACAGTTTGTATATGACTTCACTGTTGTAGCCTTGAATCTTAATGAGTAACCACTAGATTCGAGACATGCATTCGTGAGCAGTTTTCTCCAGATCATCTCCAGCAGCTTATGCTCTGTCTTGACCGTGAAGCCTTTCCTGAATAAGTATGTATGGAACCTGGTGATCCCAAAAACAAGAGTGAGAGTTTCTCATTTGATATTGGGATAATTTGCTTGTGCTGGTGACAGACTTTTTGAAGCAAATGTGATAGGCTTGCCATCTTGAAGAAGACATGCACCAAGATCTTTCTGTGATGCATCCACTTCTAATGTTATTACCTTCTAAGGGTCATAGTATTGAAGTCCTGACTCAGCTGACAGTGCTTGTTTCAAGGCATTGAATGCATGTTGGTGATCATCTTGCCATAGGAATGGCGTGTCATTCTTCAAAGATTCTCTTGGTGGAGACGCCTTCTCCGAGAAGCTCAGTATGTAAGCAGCAAGGAAGCTGAATATACCTAGACACCTTTGGAGATTGTCCTGTTCCAGTGGTGTCGGCATTGACTGGATGTCTTTGATCTTCCCAGGATCCAGGTTGATACCTGAGGTTGAGCAAACGGCACTGGAAAATGTTGTGTGATCTGCCTTAAATGGAGCACTTTTTGCTGTTGAAAACCAAACCTTCACACCTGGCGGTAACCATTAATAAGGTAGGTTCCTATCATGCTCTTCTTCAGTGCGTCCTATGACAGTGATGTTGTCAACAATGCACACACAGCCAGGAACTCATTCCATTATCCGATCCATATGCTGTTGAAATATATCCTGGCTGACCAACAGCCCAAATGGTCAATGGAGGAAACTGGACGCACCAAAAGAAGTTCTAAGTGTTGTTAGCTCTTGCGACTCTCTTGAGTGTACAGCCCAACATTTGTTTTTTGCATCTAATTTGGAAAAGTGTTTCACTCCAGCAAATAGTGTTGGTATATTATGAGGGCATCTCTATAAGGCTTTGTTTAGTCTTCCTGGGACTAAACATAGTTGAATTGAATTGTCCTTCTTAATTGCGGTCGTGATGGAACTGCACCAGTCCATGTGATGTTGCATTCATCGAAATATTGCCTTTTTTTCCATTCCATCGTTTGATTCTCAACTTTGAATGTGCACACTGCATTTTTATGGTGGGTCAATTGATGCTGTTTTACCTTCTTTAAGGTGTAGGACTGCATCTCTGTGGAAATTCCCAATTGTGTCAAACCAGTCCGGGTACAACCTCTGGAGGTCTTGTACTGATCCAGTGGCACTTGTTTTGATTGCTGTGGTCTTCTGGCTGGGTCAGCTCACGGATGGTGACTGTGTTGATTTCATTGTGCACCAGCAACCCGGTTATTGCTGGTCCTGGAATGTCCATCTCGTAGAACATTTGAGTAGACCAGGTTGACTCTTTGTACCTGCACTCCAGGATGAGGGAACGTAGGCACTTTGTTGTCAAGCCATTGTATTCTGTAAGCTTGTGGGTTCGACCACAGATTTCCATGCCTTATGGTACATGTCCTTGAGAATATTAAAAGGTAGAGTGTTGCCACTTGTACCTATATCAGTCTTCACTCTCAGTTGATGCCATCCCGTCTTATCAGGGCAGACAATCTGAAGTGTTACAAAACTTCTGTTTTGATAATTTGATGATTTCCTTGTGAAATAGCTGTTTCTCTGTAGTGCTGCACTCTGATCCACCTCATCCATTTTGGTCAGGCACTCCTCCATTCCGTGGATGGGTCTGTGCTTTTGGCAATGCCTAGAACTGCCTCACCTCCCTTCACCTCTGGATGACGTATTTCTGCGGTTTTAGCGCTGCCAACTCTGGCTTCTCCCTGCATTCCTGCTGCTGGACCTTCTGCAAAGTTTGACCCAGTGCCCCCTAGGCCTGCAGACATTGCACATGTCTGCGTATGTGGGCATCGACACAGTTTGTGGGAGAGTTCACAGTTACTGCATATCTTTCTTTGCTTGGGTGGCTTGAATATTGTACAATCAGTCATTCTGGACCCTAACTCTTGCAAATACTGCCTCCCTGTGATAATTGCTTCATATCTATGTCAATCATGTAGTGTACTCTCCACAGTGTGTCCCTTCGGCTTTTCCAGGAGCTATTTCTGGAACACCTCAATAGGTGTGGAGGCGATAACCAACTCCAGAATTTGTTCCAAGAGTTCAGAATCCAACAGAGGGTGGTAGTGAGGAGTGACTGAGAAGCATTCTGGGAGAAGTCAGCACAGTCACTGCAACTCAGAAGGGGATCGAGGAGAAGGACCCTTGCACTCAACAGGAGGAAGAACATCCAACAGAGGGCGGTAGTGAGAAGTGACTGAGCAGCATTCTGGGAGAAGTCAGCACAGTCACCGCAACTCAGAAGGGGATCGAGGAGGACCCACTGTCAAAGAACGGAGAGAGAGGGAGAGGCAGTACCTTCAGGAGTGCACCAGACCTGCGAAGGACACTCTTCTGAAAGTGGATTTTAAAAAATGCAGCTGATTGGTGAGTAAATCCTGGTGAGTTTTTTTTTCAATCTATTAAAGTAATTCATTGCTTAATACTGAGGTAGGAGCTAAAAATATAGAGTAGCACTGTACAAGTATAATTAGTCAAGAAACAAGGTTCCTAGCTAACATAAATAAGGCCCCGAGCTAGCGTATTTTTTAATGGAGTACCTAGCTTAATCGAGAGGGACGTCATGGCAGGAGAACTCAGACCTGTGATATGCTCCTCCTGCAGGATTTGGGAAATGAGGGACGCTTCCAACGTCCCTGGTGACCATGTGTGCGGAAGGTGTGTCCAAATGCAGCTTCTAGCTAACCGGATTTCGGAGCTGGAGCTGTGGGTGGACTCATTGTGGAGCATCCGCGATGCTGAACAAATTGTGGATAGCACGCTTAGTGAGGTGGTCACACCGCAGGTGAAGATTACACAGGCAAAAAGGGAACGGGTGACCATCAGGAACAGTAAAAGACTCAGGAAGGTAGTGCAGGAGTCCCCTTTGGTCATCCCCCTCCCTAACAGATATACCACTTTGGATACTGTTGGGGTGGATGGCCTCTCAGGGGAAAGCAGCAACAGCCAAGTTCACGGCACCATGGGTCACTCTGATGCTCAGAGGTGTGGGAGGAAAACAAGTGGCAGGGCTATGGTGATAGGGGATTCAATAGTTAGGAGCACAGACAGACGCTTCTGTGGCCGCAAACGTGAATCAAGGATGGTATTTTGCCTCCCTGGTGCCAGGGTCCAGGATGTCACGGAGTGGCTGCAGGACATTCTGGGGAGGGAAGGTAAACAGCCAGTGATTGTGGTGTACATTGGTACCAATGACATAGGTAAACTAAGAGATGAGGACCTACAAGCTCAGTACAGGAAGTTAAGAGATAAATTAAAATGCAGGACCTCAAATGTAGTAATCTCAGGATTACTCCCAGTTCCACGTGCTAGCAAGACCAGGAATAAGAGAATAGACCAAACGAACACGTGGCTGGAGAGATGGTGTAGCCGGGAGGGATTCAAATTCTTGAGGCACTGGGACCGGTTCTGGGGAAGGTGGGACCTGTACAAACCGGACGGGCTGCACCCAGGCAGAGCTGGGACCAGTGTCCTTGCGGGGGCTTTTGCTAGTTCTGTTGGGGAGCATTTAAACTAGTGTAGCAGGGGGATGGGATCCCAGGAGTAGGATCAGATAGGTCAGATTCAGATCAGAAAAATGGAGGTAGAACATTAGCTAGGGACATTGTGGTAGACATGGAGTTACAGGAGAAGCAAAGTTTACAAAGTGTCCAGCAAGGGAAATTGACGGGGTTAAACTGTTTATACTTCAATGCAAGGAGTATTACAAACAAGGTAGATGAGTTAAGGGCACAGGTAGACACATGGCAGCAGGATGTCATTGCTATAACGGAGACCTGGCTAAAGGAGGGACAAAACTGGCAGCTTAATATCCTTGGTTATAGAGTCTTCAGACATGATAGAGTAGGAGATAAAAAAGGAGGGGGGTAGCACTAATGGTTAAAGAATCAATTCCAGTTGTGAGAAGGCACGATATACTAAATGGGTCAACAAACAAGGCTTTATGGATTGAGCTTAGAAATAAAAAGGGGCAGTCACACTACTGGGAGTATACTACAGACCCCCAAATAGTGAAAGGGAGATAGAAGAACAAATATGAAGGCAAATTTCTGCTTGTAAGAACAAGAGGGCAATAATAGTAGGAGACTTCAACTATCCTAATATCAACTGGGGTTCAAACAATATAAGGGGCACTGAGGGAGAAAAATTCATGCAGTGTGTCCAGGAAAATTTTTTCAACCAACTAGTGTCAAACCCAACGAGAGGAGATGCAATTCTAGACCTAGTCTTGGGGAACGAAGAAAGGCAAGTGGGTGGAGTGACAGTTGGCGTCCACATCAGGGACAGTGATCACAATTCAGTTAGATTTAGCATTACCATGGAAAAGGACAGAGATAAGACAGGAGTAAAAGTCTTGAACTGGGGGAAGGCAAATTTTGCAGAAATGAGAAGGGACTTGGCTGAGGTGGACTGGACAGCACTGCTGGAGGATAAAACAGTGGAAAACCAGTGGGAAGCACTAAAAAGCGAGATCCGAATTGTACAAAGTAGACATGTCCCCTACAAAAATAAGAGTGGTACTGCCAAATCTAGACCCCCCTGGTTGTCTAGAGGAATACAGGGGAAGATCAAACAGAAAAAGAAAGCATACAACAGGCACAAAGAACTAAGCACTGCAGATAGCCTAGACGAATATAGCAAGTGCAGGAACAAAGTAAAAAAGTAAATAAGGAAATCAAAGAGAGGGCATGAGAAAAGATTAACAAGTAAAGTTAAAGATAACCCAAAAAAATGCTAAAAGGTTAGTTAAGGAAAAAGTGGGACCTATGAAGATGAAGATGGAAACTTGTGTGTAGATACAGAGGCTATGGGAAGGGTTTTGAATGAATATTTTGTCTCCATGTTTACAAAGGAAAGGGAGGATGTAGATATATTAGTCCAGAAGGAACACTGCGAGATATTGAACGGGATAGTCATAAAGAGATAAAAACAAAAAGCTAAAAGCTACTGCGGATGCTGGAAATCCAAAATAAAAACCGAATTACCTGGAAAAACTCAGCAGGTCTGGCAGCATCGGTGGAGAAGAAATCAGTTAACGTTTCGAGTCTTCATGACCCTTCGGCAGAAGGTTCTGCCGAAGGGTCATGAAGACTCGAAACGTTAACTGATTTCTTCCCCACCGATGCTGCCAGACCTGCTGAGTTTTTCCAGGTAATTCTGTTTTTGTTTTGTAGTCATAAAGAGAGAGGAAGTACTCGAAGGGTTGAAATTCTAAGTTGATATGTCACCAGGGCCAGATGGATTGTTTCCAAGGCTGCTGAAGGAAGTCAGGGAGGAGATAGCAGATGCTCTGAGGATGATTTTCCAATCTTCACTAGATACAGGGGAGGTACTAGAGGACTGGTGAAATGCAAACTTAGTTCCATTGTTTAAAAAGGAATCAAAGGAAATGCCAAACAATTACAGGCCAGTTAGTCTTACATCGGTGGTGAGCAAATTAGTAGAATCAATCCTGAGAGATAGGATTAACTGTCATGTGGAAAGGCATGGACTAGTCAGGGATGGTAAGCATGGATTTGTTAAAGGAAGGTCCTGCATCACAAATTTGATTGAATTCTTTGAGGAAGTGACAAGAAGGGTTGATGAATGTAGTGCAGTGGATGTTGTGTACATGGATTTTAGAAAAGCATTTGACAAGGTCCCACATGGCAGATTGGTCAGGAAAGTAAAAGCCCATGGGATTCAGGGTAATGTGGCAAACTGGATAAAAGGTTGGCTTTGTAACAGGAAACAAAGGGTAATGGTCGATGGATGCCCTTGCAAATGGAAAGTTGTCTCAAGTGGTGTTCCACAGGGCTTGGTTTTGGGACCCTTGCTGTTTGTGTTATATATTAATGATTTCGACATGAACGTGGCGGGCACAATTGGGAAATGGCATGAAGGAATCCACTGCATTGATCTCTGCTGCTGAAACTACCATTGATTTTTGTCTGGCCGGCTCAAGCCAAAACCGGGAGTGTGCCCAATACGCCTTCAAACTTTACTCACACCATTTCTCTCCCTATGTGAGAGCGGTGATCTAGTTGCAGCATTTCAAGTGGGGCTTCTGACATACATTGTTGCTTACAGCTGCTGTTCAATGCTGTCAACTCACTACCGCTGCCACTATGTTGTATTAACTTCTTCTAGATTGATACAAACAAAGTTGAAGGACAGGCATAGATGTTGAACACAGAGCTTTAATGGCAGTTCTTGTTGCTTCAGCTTGCATGTACTAACTGTGCGAGAGACCTGGATCACATATACTGCATCACTTTCTGTGATGACATGCATATTAGCATAAACATATATTTTCTTCAGATTGACAGAGTTGGGAAAGCTAACTGAGATTGAGTCAAATTGGAGAAACGCACAAGGAATTAACAGCCTGAAAATTGGATTGTGCCCAATGCAGTGCTTCCTGCATAAACCTAATGAAACCAGTGGCAGGACCATGGTCCACTGGCCTCTCTAGGATAGTGCTGCTGAGGTGTTGGTGCTAGTCGTGGTCCATGAGACAGCTTGTTGTCATGAGTGAGAAGGGGGAGGAGCAAGATAGCTAGCTGGGATGCCAGCTGAAGGCCCAGGACTAATATGAGGACAAACAAGACAATTCGAAGAGGGGTGAGCAGTGGCCCTCCAGATTCTTCCAACTCCAGTTTTTTTAAGAAGTTACCATTTTGGTGACAGTCTCCTGTGATCCCTTGAATGACTATTGTTTAGCCATATGTGATTCTGAATGCATGTTACATTCCACATAAAACAACTCCTGCTTTACACCTTAAAACAAGTGTTAGATCTTTGATTAGCATGTTGAAGAGCCTGACGCTTGTTTTAGGTGGTTGCCAGGAATACCTCTGCAGCATCCAAACCAAAATGACATTGGATGCAGTTGGCCCCTAAATTGGCTCTCTTTAGCACCCATTTTTCATGTGGTCTACTCCAGTATGTAGATCTTCCCCATAAACCAACTGTGTATGTGACAAATGAAAAGTGTAGAACTGTGAAACATACTTTCAGATGTTGCATTGCGCCAGAGTAATATTTCCAAGTCAATTTAAAAAAATTAATTTCCACAAAATTGGAAATCCTTTTGTGAGCTTGTATGTTTTCTGTCACCTGTCAAGATCCCTTAAAACGTGGTTTTGACGATGCTCTGAAGAGAAAGAAGCGCTCCAGAGTTAAAAACGTATAAATCTCTTGCAGTCTTGAGAGGGGAGTGGAGGTCAGTGAAAGGGAATGCTGTGTCAATTAATTTTATAATGACAGCCTTTGTTGGCCTACAGCAAATGATAGTTTAGCCTGTTTCCAAGTTGCATCTCTTTCCCTTTGATTTGCTCTGTCAACTCCAGGTCAGTTTCATAAACTCTAAATCAGCAAAGTACTGATCTATGTACTTAGGATAAAACAGGAGCAGGACTGTTGGTAACAAAGTGAACTACTGCAATAAAATATGAACTGAATTAACTCAGGTTTTATCATGGTATCAAAATTATAATAGTGCAACTTATAGTTAGCACCTCACACCATTTCTTAACAATCCACCTCCACCCTAGTCTTCATTTGTGTGTAGGAGTTTACTTACTCTGCAATGTCTCTTTAGTTTTATGTGGAGCCAGTAACTAAATTTCTACAGTCTACCACTCGAGGGTGATGTTTTATCAGAGTCATGCCTGCCTTTTATCATTGTCTGCCATGAGTCATGTTGTAATCTCAGTTTCCCAGTAAAGCTTGATTGTATAATAATTAAAATACATTCTCTTTGCATCAGTGTTACAATAGTAATTTCCCTTACAGGAAATCTTTCAAAGGCTGTGACTTTAGATGTGAGAAGGATTATTACAATAATGGTTTGAGTGAGGCTGTGGTAAGAGACCATTATCCCTGGAACTGAATCTATTTTCCAGAATGAGTCGGCACCTTCAGGAAAGGAGGACAAAAACCTCTGGGAATTTAAAAAAAACCTTATTATTGCAATTTTAAAACATCCGTTTCCAATATGAATTTGTTTATTACTGTTTTATTATGAATACAGCTGAAGTAGGACTGCTTAGGAACTGAGTCTATGTTTTTTCAAGAACATTATGAATACATACATTACTGCTGACTAGTGGGATGACAGATCTACAGGAATTCCTGATTCCAGAGCTACTGGCAATGCAGGGCAGGGATGAGGTTAATCAAGTAGATTTTTCTTAAAGCTTTTAAACAGTCTAGCCATCAAATTAACTAAAGTTGATGTTTTACTGAATGCAATTGTGACATTACAGCCTGTGTAAGAACTGGCTAGCTGATATACAAACAAATAACAACACAAACTACCAACATCCTCTACAGTTCACTGATAGCAGATTGTCAAACTTTAGTACATGGTATATTGAAATAATATTATGCATGCATTCTTCTGTGTAAAGGAGTAGATCATGATGGAGGCCTTTTTCCTTTGGATCTAATGCTTGAAAATCAATGTTAATCATTTGCTCCTGTTTCGTGCCTAAATAGCACTGCATTGGAATATCCTGTACGGCTTTTTGAGGGAGATGCACCTATGTAAACTGCAAGTGAGTGTCATAATTCCTGCTTTAATGCTGGGTGCAGTTCAGAGGCAAACTAGTCTAATATTAGGTCAAGCTTTAATTTAGTTAAAAAAGGCACAATGCATGGGCATGTTCTTTCTGTTTGGAAAGGGAAGGGCCTGCGTGTGAATATATGCAGCTTCTAGCACACGTAAGTGAGCCATACCGTGAGCCCAACTGATAATTTTAAATTGGTTGTTAATGTAATTCTTACACTATCACACTAACAACCAATTTAAGATTTTCAGTTGGTTCGCAGTGTAGCTCACTTACGTGTTCTAGAAACTACATATATTCACACACAGGGCCCTGTCCTTTGCAAATTTGGGGGACAGCCATTCTCTGGGTCATTCTCCATGGCAATGCCTTGACCAATCAAAGTCAACTTATTTGGTTTGAATTTAAACAATTTTGGCAATTAAATGTTTCCTGGCATGGCAACATCTTTATCAGTCAGAGTCCACTTGAAACTGATCAGCACCCTCTTCTCATGCAGTATAAATTGTTTTTCCCTTTGAGATTTGGTATTCTTGTGATTCAGTCCTGATGAGTGCAAGATGAAAAGCTTCAACAACATGTCCTTTTTCAGCAGTACTTAAGTTCTGTACTGCCAAGTGACTAATTGTATATAATACAGTTATAAGTGTAAATATGAAGATGTTCGTCATTCTAATGAACTTATAAACACCATGTAACAATATAACATTTAAATTAAATGAATATTTAGCAAGTAACAGTCAAGATACAAACCGTTTTTTCTGATCTCTTTTAAAAGGACAAAAATTGTATCCTAGTGCATACAGTTGGTGCTGTTGTACATTTTCTTGCATTTACGAGCTACAATGCATTAAGCTACATAGATTCTACAGCACAGCAACGGGCCAGCATTTGTGCTCCAAATTGATCACATAGACATATGTGAATATCCCAATTCAGATGTTTTCGAAATCAGGAGGAGTCTTTTAAAGACTAACACTAATATTTGTTGATTGTGTTTTTTCGGTGTCAGCAACACTACGTACAGTCATATTTACAGTGAGTGCAGTGCTAGATCTAAAAGGATTCCAATTAACATTAAATATTAAACCAGCTTTGGTCCAATTGAGGCCATAGTTTTGATTGTCTCTCATCCTACTGAAGTAACCTGGATGGAGACCTATTTAATTGGTGAGAATTCAGTTAGGTGACTAGTGCTGTAGTACCACGGGGTGCTAGCTGGTGGCACTGTTGTATATTAGGCCCTTGGTATTACCCAGTATGTGATTGATGGGACTGTCTTATTTATTCCTTGCTGCATTATTTTCACTTTTAGTGTTGGAATCATGGAAAGCAAGCATTCTAAAAACAGGGAAGAGCAACATTGTTCAGCTTGGCGCTAATCAAGAGTTGTCAGCGTGTGCACATTAAAAGAATCAGACTCCGCTTCCTGCACAACAATAATTTAAGCCTTCATGATCTGGACACAGAGTGAGAATTCAAACAAAAAAATTAATTCATGCTTTGAGTTGTTATCACTGTGATTGAAAATGAAACGACTGAGCAGATAGTAATTCATACTTTCTCTGGACTGTGCAGCTTTCAGTATATTTGAGTTTGTCACAGGCAGTTCCTGTTGTATTTATCCCTTTAAAATTGCAATGAATTTGTAGTTTGTGTCCACGGGCTCTGTCATTCTGAGGTCTGCTGCCCTGTGTCTACAAATCAAGGCATGAGGTTAGATGCTGAGGTGACGGATGAAATGGAGATGCTATTATATCTGTCACTGTATCACCGACCAGCCTGAAAAAATGCAGTTAGGCTGCAAGCAGGCAGAGTGCATGGCTGCAATTCTTTAACTACCCACATTATAAATGATTAACTAAGCACAGTTTCAGGAGCGGTTCTCCACTTTTTTTCACTTGTGCCAAAAATATCACTTACTGACGTAGCTTTATTTGTGGAATGCCATTATGGGACCCAGTAGAAAGTGTTGATGTGAGGTAGTGATTTCTGTCCATCAGGCAGTTTGTGAACACAATCAGGATTTTGGTGAAGTACCAACTGGAGATGAGACTGTGAACCATATTTCTGGATGGAGTTAAGGGAACAACTGCACAGCAGTATGGTCAAATATCTATCGGAAAGGATCAAAAAGAAAAAGAAAATCCATGAGCCCTCAGAGTACTGTCAGAGACAGATCCTCAGAACTGGCCATGTTAAACCCAGCCTGTTGCAGATAATGACGAAAAATCTGTGCACAGGGGTCAGATATAATTCACTTTGGCTCTGAAATGACGCCTTGTAATAGTAGTGGCTGAACATCAATGTGGTTAACTCTTAATTGCCCTCTGAAATGGCCAAACAAGCCACTTGGTTCAAGGGAAATTAGGGATGGGCAACAAATGCTAGCCTTGCCAGCAATGCCCACATATCATGAAAGAATAAAGAAGAAAAAATATATGTTTTCGCTAGTTTAGTGGAAACATTAGCCCGTTTATAACAAATGGGGTTATCAGCCTCCTCTAGCATGGGTGAGAGGAATTTCAGATGAATGCATTTAAGTTACACTGTCTAACCATCTAATTTCAGAGTCTTTGAGTTAATGGGTCACTTTTTAACTTAAAGAAAAATCCAAGAGGCATTTAGCCAATTGTCCAAGATGAAATACAAAGATGAGGCCAAGTTCAGCATCTGCCTGCCACACTTTAAATATAACATGCCCTCTTAGGTCAGATAGCCATTAGCAATGGTGGATGCTTGACTTTTTGGAATTCTAACTAGATTTCAGGGACTGTCAATCAGGATGGATTTTTGGGAAAAAAACTGAAATGTCCGCAGATGCATGTGCATTCATCCTTTTAACCAGATGGCAAGTGTAAAATCAGAATAATTGGTGTCTAATTCTCGAATGCCAAATGTTAAGTTGTTTCATTTGTTAGGGGAATCTAGTGTAATATGTATTGTGTGGGTGAGACCTCCCTCTCCTTCCTTTCTCAATCCACATGTTTCTGGAATGTAAAGCAGGGCTTTGTTATTGAGGCAATGATTCATTGGGATCCTTCTTCTAATGGAACCAGCCTGGCAGAGGATTTTGCTGGGCAATTGACATTCAACAGTAGCATCTGATGCTGCTTTTCTATTGCAGCATTGTCCTGAGAAGCAGCCACAATTCCAGTGACTGGCCTGTAATATCAATGAAGCTGTGCCAGGATCTCTGGCAACAGAGAAGCCGACCAGAAGAAAGCTTTTATTTTGTCCATCCAGCTGGAGACAAATGTGAACATCGACTGTGCTGCTCTCAATTCTATCAGGCTCCAGTCAGGCTGAGCACTCCAACAGGACCTCTCAGCAATGATCCCATGCCCACAAGATCAGGGAACACCTGCGCTTTGAAACCTAGTGACAACAAGAGCAAATGCAAATTCAATTTTATGCATACTGTTACTCCTCCATTGCTGCCGGTATTTTACATTTCCTCATAATGTAAGCAGGAACGGTTTCACTGTAAATAAAAACAGAAAATGCTGGAAAAACTCAGCAGGTCTGGCAGCACCTGTGGAGAGAGAAACAGACTTGACATTTCAAGCCCAAAATGACCCTTCTTCGGAACTTGATTTCGGAGTACTGAGGCTCTAGCACATCAGAGGAATACTGCTGAAAAAGCAATTACACAACATAGCTGTACCACAAGTTAATTGATTGAACCATCTTGGAGCTTATCTGATTATCCCATGAGTGTTATTGTTGTTTCATTTTGTACCTTCACTTATCCCTTGGAAAGAAAAGCTTGCATTTATATACACCTTCCACTGGATTTCTCAAAGTGCTTTACAGCCAATTATGTTCACTGTTGTAATGTAGAAAATGTGGCAGCCAATTTGTACACAGCAAGCTCCCACAAACAGCAAAGTGATAACAATCATATAATCTGTTTCTGTGGCGTTAATTGAGGGATAAATATTAGCCAGGACATCAAGGATTACACCCCTGTACTTCTTTGACATAGTGTAGTAGGTTCATTTACATCCATCTGGGAGAGCGAACAGGTCTTGGTTTAAAGTCTCATCGGAATGACAGCGCCTCCGACAGTGCAATACTCCCTCACCACAGCGCGTGAAGTTTTAGCCTTAATTTTTGAGCTCAAGTCCTTGAGTGGGCTTTGAATTCAGAAACATCTGACTCAAAATTGAGAGTACCACCAACTGAGCCACAATAGAATCTATAAATGGAGGGTTTAAAAAAATATTCCGGATGATTAACAATCTGACAGACCAAGCTGTGAACACTCCTTCTGTGGCTGTGACCATCTTTGTATCAGTTGGCAAAGTGGTTAGGTCTATACTGCAGGAGAATTTTATGTGCTCCCACAATCTACATGATGATATTCCCACACTCACTGGATGTCAACCCTGAATTCAGAGCCACGTCTTCAGCCTCCATTCAAGGGGATAATCTAGAGTGGGGCTTGACCCTTGCAGTTCCTGATCCAGAGGCGGGAATGCTACCACTAAGCCGAAAGCTCATTACTGAGAATGTTATGAATGATGCATTTAGTTGATGCTTGTTGGTCTAATTCAGTTTTATATTCAACCATGGTAACTGAAACAATGGGTAAATGCAGTCTACTTAAATTTAACCATGGATAATCAGACATGACTGAGGAAGCCCTTGTAAGATTTTCTACTATCTGAGTGATCTCCTTTGGGATACTGCTTGATCCCATATGGAGATTCTCTCCCCACATCTGCACTATTACCAAGAGTGTTTTATTCTAGCTATTCAACATTGGCCATCCCCATCCCTACCTCTCCCCACCATTGCTAAAAGCTTTCATCCATGCCTTTTTGACCTTGAGGCTCAACTGTTCTTGCACTCTCCGACTATGCTTTGTTCACATCTACCCTCAACAAATTATAACTTGTGAGAAGTCCCCATGTTTCCATCTCCATCCTTGTTAAATTGCACTAACTCCCCATAGTTCAGCAAATAAATTTTAGGATCCTTCCATGAACTCACTGTAACCTAACTCACAGATTTCTTCCAGCCCCTCGTGCAGTATCTGCTTCCACACATCACTCTATTCAATATCCACTCAGGCATTCTGCCAAATACCCTCTAGAACTCCCTTCCGAAATCCTTCCATCAAACCACCTTCCAAAAGATTCCCAAAACCTCTCATCAATGACCCTGCTTCTGGATCCACTTATGACTCCTCTTCTGCTTTCTCTCCTGCTCCTTCTACTCCACGCCCCCAGTTTTTACTCCCTTTTATAGTATGTTATCAAATGTTTTTCTGCGTAGGAGGAACTTTGTATGTCTACATTGTTGTACCTAAGATGATACAAAATTCCCTGCTGTTGTGTGAACCTGGATAGTTTTTTCGAAGCTATAAAGTACTAAAAGAAACCAGAAAGTGCCTCAAACTGTAGCAGAGATAGTAATCAAATGGTCAAATGTGCTTTTCTAGCACCGTAACAAGGAACTAAAGAGGGATAAATCGATTGACCAGGTAATGAACTATATTTATGCCTATATGCATACAGTCGAAGCAAAGGGGGATTATTGAATACTTAACATTATTAATATATTTTCATTTGTACAATAAACATGTACTGTTATCAATCTCTTGGTATAGTATCTTTTCTATCATTAACTTAAACTGTATTGCACACTTCACCACAAACACCTGTCAGTAGAACTGCTGTAGTCATGAGAGATACATGTACCTCATTTGTGTAGACAGCTAGCAGCAATGAAGTGTGGAATACATTCTCTGGAGAGACAGACAGTGAGCAGATGATTTAGAAACCTTGCATGAGTTGTGGGTGAACCATGAGGACTCCTAGTGCTGCAAAAGAGGTGAATAAAATTTAAGCCCCAGGGGCGGCAGCATCCAGACACAACATCCCATTTCCATGTTTTTCTTTAACAGTTTTCTACCATTTGAATGTTGTTATATTTTTTTAAATGTCTATACTGTTTTACAGTGCTTTGAATTACACTTTTGTCCAATGAAATGGTCTATTCAAATAAAAACTGATAAATAGGCATTCAGATACACCAGGGGCGAGATTTTACGCCCCATGGGCGGGCACGCACCCAACCCAATCGGGCATAAAATATCGAGCGATGATGTCAGGTGAGCGTCCCGACTTCATCGCACACTCGCACGACATTTCGGGGCGGGGGGATGGGAATGAAGTTTCCACAATTAAATAAAAAGTAAATATAAACTTTTGGGCAGAATTTTTATCCTTTTAATGTTATTGTGAGTGAGCACTATGTCGGGACATTTTTTTCAGATCTTATAAATCTCTAATTTTGATTTTAAAATTGTTCAGCTCCCTGAGGCAGCTCCCTACCTTCGGGGAGCTTTCAGTGTGTTCTCCCCCGCGCATGCGCAGACCCTCCTGCCGTCTCCCCAGCAGCGCTGAGCTTCTCAGCGCGCCTATCACGCTGGCTGGTTGTCAATCGGCCAGCCAGCATGAAATTGCACTCGGGAGCCAATCGCGGGCTCCCGGGCCTGCCCGCTGCACCCGCCCAATGACCCGAAAATTCTGCCCCAGGTTAAAGTTTCCCATGAGGTATGAGGAAGGGGATTAATGTTGGGAATCCATTACTGAGCAAGGACAGTGTTTTCACCTAGTGGGCAGCTTTTCTGAGTATTAACCATTTTCTTTAGACCTCAGGCACGAGCTCAAATTAGAAATGTGTGGCAAATCGGTAGTATACTTTCAACATCATCCCAGTATTGGTGTATATTTGTAAACAAGAACGCAGTTTGAATTTCATCTTTATTTGCAAGAACAATCGATATTATTTATTATTGTCATTCTTCTGTATTGTGTTTTTCTTTACAATCACCATCAATATGACTTCAAAGTGCCTTCAAAGGCTGACTTTAAGTGAATAGAGTGAATGTTTTACCTTGTCATCATCAAAAAAGCACATAATGGTAAATGATAAATGAGGCACCATTTTAGATTCATTAGTGTAATTCCATACAATGATGCCAAGCACAGACTATTACAACAACACTGCCTTAAGAAGCAGTTAGGCCTTACTCTAATTTGGCACTGCACCAGTTTACTTTATTAACTCACTGACTCATCTATGGGAGTCATGCTATAATAAAGGACATTTATTACAGAACGATAGAATTGTACAACCAGGGTGGGACAGGAATGATGAGGCATTAAACAAATGGAGACATTTTGCTATGAAAACACAAAATTGTGTTTTTGGCAGTAAATCAATTGAGTTCATTCAGGTTAGCAACAGAAACTTTCCACACTGCCTTAAACACTTGCTAAATACAGACATTCAGAGTTTATGTTGGCTAAATAATGACACACGATGCTGTTTTGAGATCATGATTCAACAGCAGATTACATCCATGTCATTATTTAAACTAGGTGATTAATATAGGTCATTATGAAACTACCAACCTTTCCTTTGCTATTCACGGAAGAGCACTGTCTTTTTTCCAGTGTCTTTATAGTAAATTTGATGAGACTAGATTTAGTAACTGCATTACTTGCATAATGCTACCCCATTTCCATGCCACTATCCAACAAAGCAAACTTGATCTGCCTATCCAGATCACTTATTCTTTGAATAAAATAAGACATTTTAATTTTAATAAATAAACATGGAAAGCCCAATAAATGAATGTCCGTTATATTTTAAAATTGAATGTCTAAGTGAGAGAAATCCATTGACTCCTCCCTTAGTACTCCCATAATTAATTGAAATATGTGAGTTATTGTGTTTTCTTCATCCTTCCCTCAATTTCTACTCCCTTTCTTCTCTCCATTCTTGACTTCACTGATTCTCACTGAGGTGCAGTTCCACTGGTATTGGGCAACTCCTACACTTATGCAACAGCCTGATGTGCAGTACCAATAAAATGTCCTTTTGTGGGAGCAACACAGCTGAGGCCATCCCTGCCCTCACTGCAAGCTGATGGCAGCTGGAGCCAGGGTGCAGGTCAGGGTGCAGAGGTCATTTGTGGTGTCCTTGTGCCTGAGGTCAGCTAATTCAGCACATAGAGGCGACCAGACCTGGGAGCTTGCTGACCACTTATATATAGTTCAGTATCACTCCAGCTGGTGCTTTTGCTGTGAGGGTAGTCAATTATTACTTTCATTTTCTCACAACTAGATAATGGACCAATTTCTACCTGCACATAGCATGTCAAGGAGGGATGAGGAAACTAATTTAAATGAACTTGAATAAGTAAAGAATAAGAATTTCTCCTCGCTGCAAATAATGTGTCTGAGCTCCAACTTTACTGAGGGTAAACACCAACGCAGGCTCCTTGAGCTGAATGGCTTGTTGCAATTTCAATATAAATTTGGAAGACCTGCACCAATGCAAATTTTACCATTTTCATAGCAGCTGCATGTCCTTGTGTCTTTTTTAAACTGCCAGTTTAATGGCCGGTTGTAAGAAATTATAGGTTTGTAAGTTCACATCCACTAGGGAATTAGTTGGCCATTTCATAGACAGTAGAGTTTTACACCAAGTTGAAAGAATGGTATGCTGCTCCACAGGTGAATAATTTATTCAGTTATTTATTATTTTAGCCCATTAGATGGTTAAATCATAAAGTGGCTTAAAAAAGCTTGAATATTGTTTGTGGGAAAATTACAAAGAAAGTAAATGGATTCTACAACTGAACCTTGAGCCAATTTGAACAGTAAACTGGCACAAAGGGAGCATTAGGCTGGGGCAAAACTAGCTATTCAGGGAACGTGTTTTCCCCATGGAAACACTGTCTAGTGATTCCACAGCTAGCAATTTACAGACAATTACTTATTAGATATGCAAGATTAAGGTATTGATTACAATTGATAATTCGACTTACAATAATGTAGTTAATGTAATAACAGTACAGTAGAGGTATATATACAATAAAGGTGTGGTGTCCAGGTGCATTTATTACTTTGGGGTACGGAATAGCAGCCAATTTTCTGCGAATGCTGAATAACCCAGGGCCAATGTTGTTATCCCAAATATATAGTAAAACCAGCTGTATCTCATTTATGGGGTAGATCCATAGACAAACTAAATTGAGCAATGTTAAAACAGAATGGAATTTGGGTGAAGGCAAGTGGAATGAAACAATAATTTGTTCTCTTATTGTGATGCTGTTCCAAGAATGAAATGCATTATGTTTATACACAATAGTTCCCTTAATTTTATGCCATTATCAATTGAAAGGAGAATAATCCTGTAAGAGCAGCCAGGGAACAGACAAGAAAGCGCTCAGTCTTGAAAATGAATAGGAAGACGAGAAATGGGTCAAAAGATCACTCGCTGAATAGGGCTTTAGATGAGTTTTTGATAAATGCGTGAGACAACATCATTAAAAGGCAATGTCCACCTTCATTTTGCTTTGTAATATTCATATGGATTGATTACTGATGTACCATAGCTTCCTTTTAATTTTACCAGAATTTGCATGGATAGGAATGTACAAAAGGATAATTAAGATAACGCTGATTTTTTTCAAATGAAATGATTTTTAAAATGGGACGTTTGTTTAGTGAATTAAACCCATTGATCATTGCACAAAATGACATCATAAGATTGTTACCCTAGATAAAAGCAGCTGGTTTAGTATTTTGTACTATTGCAGAGATTGAGACCATGACAGCATTCTCATCAAAGATTATTTTGGACAGTCTCTGGAGTGCGGGCATTACAAAAGATTTTCGCAAGAAAAAAAGCTGATTTTACAAGTTTTCAGACATTATAATGATATTGCTATGCATTGTGCATTATTTATTATCTTTTTCACACTGAGCTGGCATTCAGAGCAGCGATAATATATAAATATAATTTATATCCAGGAATTTCTGCATGCTCTTTTGAAATGATCTAGTGATTATCTAGAAAGAAAAGCCCATACTACTATCACAAAAATTAAATAGGGGCATTTCAGAGTACTCAACAGATTGAGGAAGGTGGATCAAGAAACAATGGAGAGTATATGTGCGTGTCCGTGTCTAAGTGTCTAACCAAAGGCGTATTACTCATTATGTCTGATGGTCCGTTTAATTATACCATTCAGGGTTACCTGAGCTCACTGACAACTGAATGTGTATTCACAGGGTTTGCTTATGACCAAGGGTTGAATTTTTAGCCCCTGGTGCGGATGGGCACAGAGGAAGGCGGGCACAGAAGTTTGCACCTCCGGCCAGTGTTCTTGTTCCCTACTCTAATCTCTCCTCAGGCCATTTTCCTAGAGTCGTCATGATGGGCAGCAGGGGTACCCACCTGCAAGCGGCCAGTCAGCCAATCAGTCTCCAAATTGGAGAGAGGGCATCTCCATCCCCCTCACTTCCCTGCCATCCTTTATTTAGATGGCCAGTCCGCCCTCTGGTCTAATCTTGACTAATTGGCCAATTCGGGAGGAATCACATTGAGTGACTGTTTCCCACTGAGTGCAGGCTTCAGATCCCCGTATGAGTCTCATGGTGGGATCCTGAAGCCAACAAAGAAATTCTGTCCCAAGTCACTAAGCAGACAAATTTAACTGAAATAATGGACTGAATTTTGAGGTCGTTGGGCGGGTGCAGTGAGCGGGCCTGAGAGGGACCGGGAAACAGCCCGCTGCCCACGATCGGCCCCCGACTCCGATTTCATGCTGGCTGGCCAGTTAACGGTCAGCCAGCGTGAAAGGCGCGCTGAAAGGTTCAGCGCTGCCAGGGGGTGGGGGTGGGAAGATGGCGATGGCTGAAGTCAGCGCGAGCGCGCAATGGAAGCTCCCTGAAGGCAGGGAGCTGAAGGATTTAAAACCATCAAATAAAGGTTTTAAAATGCAGAAAGAAATGTCCACACATCGGACTCACTCACCTAAACACATAGGGGAGAATTTTCTGAATGTCGGGCGGGTCGGTCGATAGTGGGCGCAGGCACGCTGCTGACTCTTGCGCACGCCCACCAACCAAAATATCGCGCGAATGCGCAATGACATCGGGACGCTTCCCTGACATCATCGCGCACTATTTTACACTCAGGCATGTCGGGAGCACACCCACACGCCAAGCAAAAAGTCCTGCCCACAGTAATTAATCACCATATTTTGGATGTGCGTGAAGAAGTATTCTTCTGAGTTATGTAAAATGAGGTTGAAACACAAAGAACGTTGTTTATCTCAGACCATGAGTTGTCAAGATTAGCTAAAAAAAAATGAAATCAATAAAAATCCATAGTGCAGTGATTCTGTTAAACTGAAAGTACATTATTGTGAAAATCATTAGTATCTGGGGCCGATGACCAAGACTGCCCCGGCATTTTCTTGGAGAAGCCCATATTCATCTAATTTTATGATTGTGACCTAGGCTGAACCCAACTATGATAGAAGGTGCACCGTGTGTGTTGAGAAACAAGCTGACTTTGCGTTAGCTATTAAAACTTGAGAAGATGAGAAAAGGGCCACAAAAGGTGTTACTTCACCTCAGCTGTTTAGTTTTCCTTTTAAAACAGTCAGTTGGATGAATTCAAAACTTACTCGCAGAGATTACTGATCAACTCAATCTAGTTTCTAATACGACACCGGACATATCTTGCTGGATGAGTAACAGCTTGTTAATGATGCACTCATTATTAATGCTCAAATTAACTAACAATTCAGGGGTTAAGGCAGATAGAATGAGCTGCAACTCCCTGGAACTTTCTGGTCGATTTACGCCGCTCTGCTACGCACGAACATCATCTTGCCCTCCTCCTGGCTGTCTTTAAGAACTGCTGCATTTGCATGTTAGTTGCTCATTAAACTTGGAGAAAGTTAGTACTGGAGCTTAACAATGTAAGTCCCTTTCTAACAATGTGATAATTGTTAATGCAATTCCAGGGTCTCTGACCCTGAAACTGCACGTAGTAAATTGTTGTTAGAGATTTAAAGGCCAAATTTTTAATTTTTTTTCTTCCTTTCCATCTGTTTCTTGATTCTCTCTTTGGGCTCAATCTTTCTTTCTCAGTCTTTCTTTTCCCTTTTGATTAGACCTCAATTCACCCTCCTTTTCAGTTGCTCCTCATTTATTGCTCAATCCTATAAGGACATAAGAAATAGGAGCAAGAGTAGACCATGTGGTTCATCGAGCTTGCTCTGCTATTCAATACAATCACGGCTGATCTTGGGTTTCAGTATCCTTAAGGAGACACACTGTTGGTCACACATACACTGAGGTCCCAGAAGCTGCATTACCTTCACCACACTATTATCAATTCATGCTCCCAACAAGCATCACAGTGTTAAACGTCCTTCCCTACCCTGCTCAAGCAAAATTTGGTCCTAATGACAATAGCTGCAATGCTGGTGAAAAATGGTCTATATGTAAACACAAACAAACCTTTATGGTACTTCCATTGAGCACTTTGTGTAGCGGTAGTGAGTAGAAGCTGGCTGTGGTGATATTTACCTGAAGTTGCAGCTTCCTTTTAGGTATCACCCTTGCCGTGCACTGGTCAGGAAGAGGTATTGAACAGGCCCAGCTATTCCCAGATCTCTGGTGAGCTCTTTTCTTCTAACCCTGTGACAAGCACTGGGTTTTGCTTTTTCAGATTCTCTTTTATGGCCTAGCTGAGATTAAAAACTAGCCACACGAGTTGAAATCACTCCTGAGTACCAATTTAATTCACTAACAATAAGATTGCCTTATTAATTTCAAATGAATGAATTTGCTAAAATAGCACACTCAGGAATTTCAACCCTGTGGTTAGCTCAGGAGAAAAGGGAAGAATTTTTTACGTGAAAAAAATCAGAGAGTGCATGAACAATAGAACTTAGAGAGGGAGAAGTGTATGGAAGGAACAGTCCGGCATTTACTTGAAGGATGACCTAGATCACAATGTGATTTTTAATGTCTTAGAATAAAATCATAGCAGGAGCTGAATAACTGCACGCTATCACAGGGAGTGCTTAAAGTTTCTCCTTGAAGTAATAATATCTTCATTTCATTCAGTTATTCTCAGCTCTCACTGCTGCTTGAGATATCAACTGATTTCTTGGAACTTGTTTGCAACATACATCATCTCTGGTAGCCCCTCAAAGTGAGGAGGATGCTTGCCACAGAGTGCAACCCAAGGCAAGAGCCTGCACATGGAGTCTTTTAACATGGAGAGGCTATTGAGCTGCAGCTACCACATGGTTGTGGCTGACTAGGAGATTTCCTCACTCTTACCACATGCCATAGGTGTATTGGAAGGATTTGCAGATTGCTAACCAACCTGTTTGGCCACATTATGAACAGACCTTCCATGACGATCAAATCCCAGAGTGGGACTTGAACCTAGCATTTCTGGCTCAGAAGTAGGGATACTACCACTGCACCACAAGACCTCCCTACTATTGCTACTGCTGCCTCGTGTCTTCATAATAATAAAAAAACATGTGCAAGTTGCTGTGGAAAAGATTTCAGACATTTGCTCTATTAAGCCATCTAGTAGCTAGAGTCTGTAAGTATATTGTGACTATTGTCTACGCCCAGAAATGGAGACAGAGAAATCAAGAAAGGGAAGGGAAGTGTCGGAGATGGACTGTGTGAAGGTGAGAGAAGGGTGGAAGTTGGAAGTTGATTGATTTGTTCCAATTCCGGATGAGATCATTGAAGCGGCACCGATATAGTCATCGATGCACCTGAGAAAAGAGCTGTGCGAGGGTGCCTGACTGGAACAAAGAATTTTATTTTAGCATACACATCTGGTCTGGTGTGCAAAATGCCACTTTAAGCATTTCTTCCTATGCAAACATGTCTTGTTTGCAAAGCAAGTAGCAACTAGTTACTGCAGACTGCCTTCTCCTGAAATTAACTGATTTAGAATAAGTTGATAGCTAACACAAGGAAATGATCTAAGGTCTCGGGTTTATTTGGAGTCCAAAAATCCATTGCAACAATTTGAAAGTATGATTTTCTTGCATGCCAATTTTCAACTTCAGAGACTGCAAGAGATATATCTGAGACAATGGCCAGAATCTTCCATTCAGGGTTGGAACCCTTGTTTCCAACCCTGGTCAGACAAAAAAAATGCGCACTTACCTTCCTCCAATTATTCTGGGCAATCTTCTGATGGAGGATGCTGCAGAGCTCAGTCAGCACAGGAAACATTGGAGGAAGCAGTGGAGAGGATCCGTGCAGAAGCCACACCCCCTTTTTATGGCACTAGCTGCTGTGTTCTGGTATAGGTGAACAGTTTAAATGTCCCGAAGCTTCTTTGAAAAACTACGGTGAGAAAGTAAGCATGTAAGTGGGTAGGGTGGGTATGGGGGCTGGTTGGGTAAGGTAAATGGGTAAGGGGGTAGGGTGGAAAAGGGAGTAAAGTGGGTGGGGGTTAGGGTGGGTAAGGGGCTAAGATGGGTCAGGGAGTAGGGTGGGTAAGGGGTTAGGGTGAGTCAGGTGGGTAAGGCAGTAGGGCAGGTGAGGGGTAATGCAGTGAAGTCAGGTCAGGTCGGGTCGGTGGGGGTCGGGGGAAGTTCAAGGAGTTGGGTGGTAGGGGCTAGTCAGGTCGGATCGGGTGGGGGAGTTGGAGGTCGGGGAGGGGAGTCGGGTTGAGTCTGGTGAAAGTTGTGGGGTAGTTGGAGGGTTGGGGGTAGGCGGGGGATCGGGTGGTAGTCGGGAGGTCAAGGGAGAGTCGTGGCAGGAGGTCAGTGTGAGTGATTGGGGGATCAGTTCTGTAGTTACCAAGGAGTTAGACTAGGTTTTTTCTGTCTAACATTTCCTGGTAAGTAAGTTGAAACCATCCAAAGGATTGATTCTGAGGTAGAGTTGGAGATGTTTCCGGAGGAGCAGGGGAATTACCCGCTGAAAGTTCAAGCATCCCATGGAGTCATTATGTTGGGACTTCCGAGGGGTCTCGTAGTGTATCTTGGGGGGTATGTGCAGTTTCCGGAGAGTGGAAGGTCTGGGCCATGATATTCCCAGCTAGTCGGTTCTACCTGTATTTCTGCACCAGAGCTGGTGAAGCTTCCTGGGTCATTAGGAATCCCCATGTATAAGAGATACAGTAGGGCTGCTTGTCTAGATTAAATATTGTTAGTAAAGATAACAAATCATTGCATATTTTTATTTTTTACCCAGGGCAAGGGGCATTGGTTAAAGCTTTTGTTCAACATAGTGCAAGCTGCTATATTGTCTCTTGCTGCATTTGTTCTGTTACTTCTAATAATCAAGGGCTATTAGGGATGGGAAATAAACGTTCATCTTGCCAGTGATGCCCACATACCAAGAATGAACAAAACAACTGTTCCATAGTTTACAGTAAGTACACAGAAAGACAATACAAAATAAAGGATACAACTCTAAAAGGGGGACAGGAGCAGAGGGACCTGGGTGTGTATGTGCATATGTCATTAAAGGTGGCCGGACAGGTTGAGAGCATGGTTAATAAAGCATATAGTATCCTGGGCTTTATTAATGGTGGCATAGAGTACAAAAGCAAGGAGGTTATGTTAAACTTTTATAGAACACTGGTTTGGCCTCAGCTGGAGTATTGTGTCCAGTTCTGGATGCCAGACTTTAGGAAAGATGTGAAGGCATTAGAGAGAGTGCAGAAAAGATCATGAGAATGGTTCCAGGGATAAGGGATTTCAGTTATGTAGATAGATTGGAGAAGTTAAGACAATATTTCCTTGGAAAGAGAAGGTGGAGAGGAGATTTGATAGAGGTATTCAAAGTCATGAGGGGTCTGGACAGAGTAGATGGGGAGAAACGTTTCCCATTGATGGAAGGATCGAGAACAAGAGGGCGTGGATTTAAGGTAATTGGCAAAAGACGCAATGGCAACAGGAGGAGAAACTTTTTAACCCAGTGAGTGGTTAGGACTTGGAATGCACTGCCTGAGAGTATGGTGGAGACAGGTTCAATCGAGGTGTTTAAGAGGGAATTGGATTATTATCTGAAAAGAATGTGCAGAGGGGAAGTTAGGGGAGTGGCACTAGGTAAATTGGTCCTTCAGACAGCCAGCACAGACGCGACGGGCCAAATGATCTCCTTTTGTGCTGTAAACCATTCTGTGATTCTTTATATCCTAAATCCAGTCTGCAGGTCTGTATGTATTGTTCTGCTAAGGAATCACAATCATCTTGAGTAAGCTAAACACAGTAACAGTATTTTCTGTTTGATCTTTGGGCAGCACACTGCATTAACAGAAGTAGAAAGTCACACCCTTTGGTGTAGGCAGCAAGAGCTCATTTGCAGGCGTGGTCTTTGGCATTGAGCATGTGAGAAATATTGGAGTAAAGACTAAAAATCTAATAGATGCAGCCAGCAGAGGTCTGGTAAGATCCATGCGAGGACAGAGGGAAATTCAGCATCCAAGACATAGATTTCCTATCCCCACACCCCACCCTTCCCCAGGCACCTGTTACAGATACTCTGTCAGTGCTGTCAACAATAGCAAAATACTAGGAATGAATATGATCATAAAGAACACTAAAGCTTGTAAACTTATTTATCCGCATGCAGCTCTGTTTATTTTTAAGAGTGATGTACATAAAGTAGGTTACGCTCTATAGCCATTATGAATGATTCACCCTTAATGAGTGGCGCGTGGTGGGTGTGCCTGTGGCACTGGGTAAATGTGGTGCCTCATTTACTAGCAATCTTGGCAGGAACCGAGGAGCAGATTGCCTTCCTTACCTCCTCAAAGACAAAAAGTGAGTGGAATGGGCAAAGCCAAACAAAGGACGAGTGGTGTTTTTTGTTTAATTTTCACAGTCTACATCAAGCAAAGGACTGCAGTACTCTTTGGAGGGGAGAAATAATTTGGTAAAGCACAGCTGTCCTTGGGACCAGAAATAGTCACTAGGCCAATCCTGGATCCAGCTGACCTGATGCCAAATGCACAGGCACACAGAACAATCTCACAAAAAAGACACACATCCTGGGTTTTCCAAGCCACAGTTAATTGTGTTGATCCCTGCTCCAGCCCAGTAGCCTTATAATCATGTCCTTTAGTATTACCATCTTATGTTAAAGGCCCTGCCTTTCAATTCAAAACCTGGCACAGGGATGTTGCGGCGAAATTTGAAGTAATGGAAGCCATCAAGTGCGCCATCATTTCGTAGTGAGTCATTAAGTGATGCCAATGATCTGACTGAATCGTGAAACAAGGTGAAAGGACTGAACAATCTATCTTTGGACTCGAAACGTCAACTCTGTTTTTCTCACAGATGATGTCACATCTGCTGAGTTTTTCCAGCGTTTTCTGTTTTTGTTTCAGATTTCCAACATCTGCAGTATTTTCCTTTTACTGTACTCTATCTTTGTACCCCTGTTACAAAAGTGGATATAGGTACCACCTTTTGGTAGCTACAAATATGATGGTGAATTTCATTTTGCATTGGGTAAGCTAAGAATTAACCTCCCTCTACGGTGATTTGGACTTTGATGCAACAAAACAAAATTGCAGGAAAATTAAAATAGTCATTTGTCTATGGTACTGCCAGCTTTTTGCTTTGGTTAGACTAATGGACAAATGTCCATTTTAACCTGTCTGTGATTCTGTCCACCCAACTCTTTAATTTTCTCTACTCCTTCCCTGAAGGTAGTGGGCTGAGGGCATACAGTTCAACGGATAGCTTCCAAAAGTGCCAGGTGTTCGTGGGTGAGTTTGATACCAGAAGGCTATTCAACTATGAGGTCATCACAATGCTCTCCTCACCTAATATGCAGGCACATACTTGCCTCCAGGGATCAATGGATATCAAATCAGGAGTGGGTAGTATGGAATATTTTTCCCTTGTCTAGCCCAGGCACACATCCTCCAATTGTAACAACTGTATCCTTGATTCCACTTAGATCAACTAACTCAGAATTTCCCCAATACTTAGCCACTGAGCCAGCAGGACCATTTCAATCCATGTTTAACTGAAATTTTCTGCACTAAGTCAGTATGTCAGTCTATCCAAAGAAAAAAGGTTCTCAAAGCTGTTGTGAAGCAGCAGCGTTGCCCGTGAACTTCATCGGGTTAAAGTTAGATTTTGAACAAGCTGGTCTATTTTGTTTATTCACCCCTGCCTGACCTGGCACTTTTCTCGGCTCTACATGATTCATGAAAAGCAGTATCAATTATTATGTCTTAGATCTATAATTCAACATTTGTTGCCTGAGATTATATCATATTTTTCTTCACCGTTTAGCCATTTGTGACACCAGTGATCTCCTGAGATTTTAGCTATTCTTATAATAGTAATAGAAACTCCTGGCATTTTTACAATACTTCATACAAGATCAGTGGGAATAGTGAACACTGAACACTGGAGTATTTAATTATTCACTCTGTTCAACTGCTGGAGCTGTGATTTGGATCATTCTAGGTTAATACTGCCTGTATAGAAGTGCTATGGATAAGGATAATTTTTTTGGACCCAAGATGATTGTTTTTTTGAAGGCGAGCTCTATATTTTTACTTGATCACCTTGCAGATCAAAGTGGCTCATAACTCATTGTATTTAAAACATTCCAACTATACATTGTGAGATTCTGGAGCTAAATTCTGGGATTAAAAACTTTAATATATTTTATTTTACAATGTTTCATGATGAAACATTGGGTTCACATCTTCAAAAAGGCTAACCTCCCCTTTCATGTCTGGCACACGTGCTTCCACATTTTTAGCAGTTGAAGTGAAAGAAGGGAGACTAAGGTTAGCTTGTGGCGTGCAGCTTCCTGCTGACTGTGAGGAAAGAAGATGTCCCTTCTCTTATCCAATGTCTGCAACAAGGCCTCCCAGGCAGCATTCAAGAACCTTGCTGCTCCCTCAGCACATTTTTAAAAAATCATTCATAGGATGTGGGTATCGCTGGCTAGGCCAGCATTTATTGCCCATCCCTAATTGGCCTTTAGAATGTGGTGGTGAGCTGCCTTCTTGAACCGCTGCAGTCCAAGTGGTGTAGGTGTACTCACAGTGTTGTTAGGGAGGGAGTTCCAGGATTTTGACTCAGCGACAATGAAGGAACAGCAATATATTTCCAAGTCAGGGTAGTGAGTGGCTTGGAGGGGAACTTGCAGATGGTGGTGTTCCCATGTGTCTGCTGCCCCTGTCCTTCTAGATGGTAGTGATCATGGGTTTGAAAGGTGCTGTCTAAGGAGCCTTGGTGAGTTCCTGCTGTGCATCCTGTAGATGGTACACACTGCTGCTATTGTGCATTGGTGTTGGTGGGAGTGAATGTTTGTGGATGGGGTGTCAATCAAGCAGGCTGCTTTGTCCTGGGTGGTGTCAAGCTTCTTGAGTAAAGGCAGCTTGTGGGAGCTGCACTCAACCATCTGACACCCGCCTGAAAAAGTCATTAATTCTCCCCACCTACTCCCCACCCCATCCCAGCCAACCACCAGCACAATGCCACCAACACAAAGCAGTCCTGCAAACAACCAGCTATCTCTTTCAGTGCCACCCCTCACCCCACCCCCACCTGACCCATTGCCCAGGGTCGGTTCATGTCTTCAAAAAACTGGAAAGGCCACATGCCGGCCAGCAACCAAGAATGGGCAAGATGGCAAAGTGTGCAAAGCAATAATATTTATATGGCTCAAATATAAAACAGAAATTGCATGTGGAGCACTCACTGACGATGGCAGTGCAATGATGGGAAGTGGAAACTCCTTTAAACTTCTTTAAAGTGAAACACTTTACTGCAGAGGGTTTGTAGAGGCTGGGACATTAAGTATATTCAAGGCTGAGGTAGACAGATTTTTAATCAGTAAGGGAGTCAAAGGTTATGGGGAAAAGGCAGGAAAGTGGAGTTGAGGATTATCAGATCAGCCATGATCTCATTGAATGGCGGAGCAGATTCGATGGGCCGAATGGCCTACTTCCGCTTCTACGCCTTATGGAAACACAGATCCTTACTTTGTTCCCTTTCACCATCATCCCTCTCTTGGCCCGCCCACATGTCCCTACTAGCAATGAGCTAGAGAACACTTCCCTGCAGCTCAGTGGGATGATAAAATGCCAAGGTGAGGATTTCATCAATCCTATTTAAGGTGGCATTCATAGCATGCAAGGCACTGGTTAGGGCCTGCGTACACTCATGTATTTGATGCTCCATACAGGTGGCCGCTCTTGCCATGTTCAAAAACATCATACTATTTGTGCTGGGGACAGATTCCTGCAATCTCTGCAAGCGTGCACAGTGCAGCTGGAATGTATGTCTGTACATTGCACATTCTTTGTGGCTGCTTCAGAATTATTCTTTTCATCAACTGCCCCTGGGTTTCAGCATCTATGTCTGGATGAGCAGAGCTTGGAGTATCCTGCACTGTCCTATGCAGTCTATCCACTGAAGTCTCCGTGTCCACCATTTGCTTTTGCTCACTTGTGATGTGTGAGTCACCAGATGAAGACTGCCTTAACGTCCCACTGAAGTGTGAGTATCTGATCTGCTGCTTGGCCTGGATGAGTCCTGTGATGGTGATCTGTGAGACCTCCTCTGAGGTGTTGTTGTCATCCTCCTGGACCACCTCCTGCAGGACACTTGCTGGCTGTGTAACATTAAAGACATAAATAATTACTGTGAAGATAAGAATGGCTTATGCTATCATTATGCACTGACTATAGTTTACTCGCTCCTGACATTAAGTCAACATGAGTGAGTGTTGTATGTCATCTGACAGTCTGACATTTAATTCTGCCCAGATAGCTCGGCGACCTACATCCCCATACCTCTGATGACCAGGCATGCTGATGTTGAGTCTCCCCCTGCAGCTGTCACTTGAGAAATTGCTGGAGGGCCACCTTCAGCTTTCTGCCCCCATGTTCTGTGCTCTCCTCCTGCAAGGAGAAAAGGAAGAGAGCGCTGAGTGAGAGTAATGGAATGCGTTGAACGGATGGATGGAGAACACTTGGTGAGTGTGACTGTGAGGGAAAGGTGTGGCATTGCATAAGGATGAGGGTGTGTGTCAATGGTAGATAGGCAGATGGTGATGCGTGGAAGTGAATAGTCAGTAGTCAGATAGTGATGTGTATACCTGCAAGGTAAGTTGATGTGGAGTGATGTGCTGGAGTAGCTTTGCATGACAAGGCTGAATGAGTGATTGGGGTGATACACAAATCAATGTGCCATTTCTCACACGCTTCCTGCCCTGCTCAGGTCATTGAATTGCTTCCTGCATTGGATCCAGGAGCATAGAATCACGGTCCTGCTGTCAACTTCTTGTGCCACCTCCAACTGCTTCAACTTGCATGAATGAAGTGTCCCTTTAAATAGTGGAGTTGAAAACACATCCTGTGAGGCATCATCACCCCCGTTTGACCATCATTGTTCGGGAAGCCCGCTAATTAATATTTTGATGCAGTGGCTGGGCTTAAACACCATTGACAGATGGGCCTCACCTATTCCCAGGATTCCATGCATATTCAGCCATCACACCAACACCTGTTTACTGCCAAGTATGTCTGCGCATTAAAATCCAGTCCAGTGATTCTCAGTTGGCTGATGTTTACTCATTTGCTCAACTGAACTCATCCAGAAAGTACATCACAATTTTTTTTTACCTGAACCTTTTAACCTTGAGATGAATGGTTAGTTCAGGAAAATTCAAATCACCATAAGCTATTTGTTAAAAATGTTGAGCCACCGTAATGCTGAAGTAACCCCTAATAAAGTAATAACATCAGCCAAATGTGAGTAACTGTAATTGTCAACTGTAAATATTTTACTTTCTTCCCTTTTTATATCTATTCCTTCTTCTTCCCAATTCACTTTCTGTACCACATATTCTGTACCAAACCCCAATACTTGGTATTTTGTTGTGGCAGTCTGTTAAAATATTCCCTCTTTGCTCCTGGAATATGGATATGAATCTATCTCAGGCTAATGGAATGAAAGTTTCCTTTCTTTGCTGACTGCAAGAGTCCCCAGTGAAATGTGTTTGGTTAGTTTCATTCAAGTTCCTGGTGAGTTTGTGTACACATTACAAAATTCCTCACAATTTGACGCAAGATTGATAGTCTCACTCAAAGGTCATAAGCATAGATGGTATTAAGAGAGAAAAATGCACAATGTGTTGAAGGGGATGCCTTTATGAGCTATGGTCAGTGTAATTACAGCATTACCCTACATTACATCTATTCAAAAAGCAGTTCATTGGCTGTGAAGTCCTTCGGACATGAAAAGTACTATAATAAAACAAGCTCTTAGTCATTTTCTTTGTGTGTCAGCCATGGCTCAGTTGGTAGAAGTCTCATCTCTGAGTTAGAAGGTTGTGTGTTCAAGTCCTGCTCCAAGAACTGAGCACCAAAAATCACGAATGACACTCCAGTGAAGGAGTGCTGCACTGTCAGAGGTTCTATGTTTCAGATGAAATGGGATTTTAGCTACAAGATTAGGTTGGAGAAGCTGATGCTGATCTCCTTGGAGCAGAGGAGATTTGACAGAGGTGTTTAAGATTATGACAGGTTTAGATAAGGTAGACAAGGAAAAACTGTTCCCATTAGCTGGTGGTACAAGGACTAGGTGAAACAGATTTAAGGTTTTGGGCAAGAGGTGCAGGGGAGGCATTAGGAAGATCATACATAGCGGGGGTAATGGCCTGGAACTTGATGCCCATGAGGATGGTGGAAGCAGAGATGATCAAGGATTTCAAAAGTAAATTGGATGGGCACTTGAAAGAAATAAACTCAAAGGGTGACAGATATAGGGCAGGGGAATGGGACTGATTGTATTACTCTATGATCAGACTGGATGGGCTGAATGGCCTCCTTCTGTGCCATAAATGACTCTTCGAATCTATGACTCCATGTTAGACCCCCTGTCTACCCTCTCAGATAGACATAAAAGATGCCATGAAATTATTTCGAAGAAGAACAAGGGATATATCCCTGTTGTTCTGGCCAATATTTATCCCTCAATCAAAATTACAAAAACAGGTTATTTGGTCATTATCACATTGCTGTTTGTGGGAGCTTGCTGTGCATAAATTGGCTGTCAATGTTTCTCTATTACAAGAGTGACTGCACTTCAAAAGTATTCCATTGACTGTAAAGCTCTTTTGAGTGGCTGGTGGTGGCGAAAGGTGCTATGTAAATGTAAGTTTTTTTTTATTTCTCTGTTTCTGAATTCTAATCAGCCCAAACCAGTGAAATTGGCCCAGAAACTGGGTCATGGCATATAGCTCACAAATGCTTAAAATTTTCACCTGAAGTTCCATCCCTCTTAGCACAAGCATTAATGTTTTTATTATAAACAATTAATAGCATTGCCACTGAAATGAAAGTGTGACACTTTCGGACAAATGTGTTAAATGTTCACATTCTAGTAATCCATGTCGTGGGCCGGGATTTTCCGGCTCTGTCGCGGGTGGGACCCGTCGTGGACGAGGCGGCGCCCCAGCCAGAAGTCCATTGACTTGTGGCAGGACCGGAAGATCCCAGCAGCGGACGGGTGCGGAAAATCCCTCCCCCACCTCCCCCCCCGCCCCATTGTTTTCGGCCTTTTCGTTTTCCAACCTGTCAGTACTGTGATGTAAAATGTCCCGTGAGCATGATTTTATACACTATGCAAAGGTTCAGAGTATCATGCTTATGTTTCTCTTTTAAGGATTTATGATGAAATTTTGCACTTAAAGAAATGGCCATGGGCGATAATTCTGTTGCCTGTTACAGTGCAAGCTAACAAGGCCACTTTGAGGGATTAAGTGTCTTTTGAGCCATATTAATGACAGCTGCCCTTTATTTATTTAGGTCCAAATTGAAAGGGGACAAAGGCCCCGATATTTATGGGGAGGCAGGGAGGGACGCTGAAGATGGCTGAGGGACCCAGCAAAGGGACATGGAGATCCTGCTGGATTTAATGACAGGGCCTCATTATCATTTTTTCCTTGCATTTCCTGCCTGACAGCTGGCCAAATTGACAGCCTGCCCATAGTTACTGGGCAGGAAAACCAGTAGCGGGAGGTTGGGGCCTTTGGCACCGGTCCTGATTGGGAACATCTTCCCCATATTCTCATTTTTAAACCCCCTCATCCCAGTTACCCTCTAACACTTGTCGTGAGGAGAGTTAATACCGAGGCCTCCAAAAGAAATTGTTTGAATTATATTAGAAATATCGGCCTCCCTTCCCAGAGTAAGTGTGTGGTCGCAATTCAGAGTCGGTCCAAATTCAGCTCCATCTGTGGCCAACTGAAGGCCTTATCCTGGCAGAAGGTGAAATTCTGGTCAACTGCTTTTTTTTTTCCCTCTGCTAAAAGAGCATGCCTGTATGCCTAGAGCTTTTGAGTAGGAAAAGAGACTTTCTGATGTCTGCTTGAGCTGTTAAAGGCTATCAATCTTGTTTGTGAAGAGTACATAAATACAGATGTTCCTACTTTGAGCACGATATTTGCACTTTTTAGTCATGTAAGCAAAATTCCACTGGGCATTCTGAATTGAAGTAGCTGTGGCCCAGCCCCATGGTAACGTTACAAGCTTCAGAGTAGCCCACTTGTTGTTGGTAAGGGTCCTTGCTCCCAGATTCCAGGAAATAATCAAATACTTGTGCTGAATCCCACACTAAAATAAATGAGCTGTAATTCACCTATGTCCCATATGTTGGGAATATTTCTTCAACCAACTAACCACGAATTCCAAGAGCAAAGTACTGAGGATGCTGGAAATCTGAAAATAAGAACAAAAAGTGCTGGACAAACACACGTTAACATTCTTTCTCTCCACAGATGCTACCTGGTCTGCTGAGTTTTTCCAGCACCTTTTGTTCTTAACCATGAATTCTATTTACCCATGATGACACATGGTTCACTTCCCAAAAGTGGTATTAATGCTTTAGCTGAACTATCCAACTGTGGTTTTCCCACTTTTCAGCAATTTCCTTTACAAATCTCACAGGAATATTTTTGTTAAAGACCATTGGGGCCTAAATTTAACATTGCTGCACCCATTTTATAGCATAAAGTGTGCACAGTTGTGACTAACTTAGTTGTGGGGTGGCCCATGCCCAATCGATGTATCTGGGCCACTTTGAGGCATCCCTGATGTTCCATCTGTCCATCTGAAATTCATACCTGTGTTAGTCTGTTTAGTTTCAATTGCAATGGGAATTAGATGTACAGTGAGAGAGGCTTTCTATCAGGTGGGCATGTTTTGAGTCTGCTTCCATCATTCTTTCAGGCAGTGCATTCCAGATCATAATAACTTGCTACGCAAAATCTTTTTCTCATATCACACTTGGTTCTTTTGTCAATCTCCTTAAATCTCATTCACTCACCATCTTAAAATTAAAAATTGTTTTCCAAAATGTACTCTTCCAAAATATTTCATGATTTTGAACACCTTTATCAAATCACCTTTTGACCTTACCTACTCTGATTTCTCCAGTCTCTCTACATAACTGAAGTCCCTCATTTTGTTTCTCATTCTTGGGATTTGAGCAACACTGCCAAGGCCAGGATTCATTCCCCACGGTAATACCTTTAAATGTCAAGTGGAGAAAGTAAGATTCCTTGTTCGAGATGGTCATTGCCTGGCATTTCAGTGGTGCAAATGCCACTTGCTGTCAGTTGTCCAGGTCTGGACATGGGCTACTTCAGCATCTGAGGAGTTGCAAATGGCACTGAACATTGTGCAATCATTAGTGAACATCCCCACTTCTGCCCTTATGATGGAGGGAAGGTCATTGATGAAGAAGCTGAAGATGGTTAGGCCTCAGACACCACCTTGAGGAACTTCTGCAATGATGTCCTAGGACTGAGATGATTGGCCTCAAAAAACCACAACCATCTTCCTATGTTCCAGTGGAGAGGTTCCCCCAATTTCCATTGACTCCAGTTTTGCTAGCTCTCCTTGATGCCATACTTGGTCAAATGCTGCTTTGATGTCAAGGGCAGACACTCTCACCTCATCCCTGGAAAATCAGCTTTTTTGTCGATGTTTGGACCAAGGCTGTAATGGTGCCTAGAGCTGAGTGGCCCTGGTAAAACCTATGCCGAACATCGGTGAACAGGTTATTTCTGTGTAAGCACCACTTCATAGCACTGTCGATGACATCTTCCATCACTTTGCAGATATTTGAAGGAAGACTGATGCTTCAGTAGCTGGCCAGATTGGATTTATCCTGCCTTTTGTGAACAGGACATACCTGGGCAATTGTCCACATTGTCAGGTAAATGTGAGTGTTGCAGCTGTACTGGAACACCTTAGCTAGGGCATGCTAGTACCTCTCTTCAATACGACACTGGCATTTTAAAAATTCTTTCACAGGGTGTGGGCATTGCTGTCTAAGCTAGCATTTATTACCCATCCCTTATTGCCCTTGAGAAGGTGCAGGTGAACTGCCTCTTTGAACCGCTGTAGTCCCTGTGGTGTATGCACAGTCACAGTGCTGTTAGGAAGGGAGTTCAAGGATTTTGACCCAGCGACAGTGAAGGAAGTGCAATATATTTCCAAGTCAGGATGGTGAGTGGCTTGGAGGGGAACTTCCAGATGGTGGTGTTCCCATGCGTCTGCTGACCTTGTCCTGCTAGATGGTAGTGGTCGTGGGTTTGGAAGGTGCTGCCGAAGGAGCCTTGGTGAGTTCTGCAGTGCATCTTGTAGATGGTACACACTGCTGCCAATATTCGTCGGTAGTGGAGGGAGTGAATGTTTGTGGAAGGGGTGCTAATCAAGCGGGCTGCTTTGTGCTGGATGGTGTCAAGCTTCTTGAGTGTTGTTAGAGCTGCACTCATCCAGGCAAGCGGAGAATATTCCATCACATTCCTGACTTGTGCCTTGTAGATAGTGGACAGGCTTTGGGGAGTCAGGGGGTGAGTTATTTGCCACAAAATTCCTAGCCTGTGACCTGCTCTTTTAGCCACAATACTTATATGGCTAGTCCAGTTCAGTTTCTTGTCAATGGTAACCCCCAGGATGTTGATAGTGGGGGCTTTAGTGATGGTAATGCCATTGAATGTCAAGGGGCGATGATAACATTCTTTCTTGTTGGAGATGGTCATCACCTGGCACTTGTGTGGCGCGAATGTTACTTGCCACTTGTCAGCCCAAGCCTGGATATTGTCCAGGTCTTGCTGCATTTGGATGTTGACTGCTTTAGTATCTAAGGAGTTGCGAGTGGTGTGGAACATTGTGCATTAGAGTACTTCTCACTTCTGACCTTATAATGGAAGGAAGGGCATTGATGAAGCAGCTGAAAATGGTTGGGCCTAGGACACCAACCTGAGGATCTCCTGCAGTGATGTCCTGGGACTGAGATTATTGATCTGCAACAACCACAATCATCTTCCTTTGTGCTAGGTATGACTCCAGCCAGTGGAGAGTTTTCCCCCTGATTCCCATTGACTCCAGTTTTGCTAGGGCTCCTTGATGCCACACTCGGTCAAATGCTGCCTTGATGTCAAGAACAATCACTGTCACCTCACCTCACCAGAATCAGAATCACAGAATCACAGTGCAGAAGAGGCCCTGCAGCCCATTGAGTCTATACCGACACGTGAGAAACACCTGACCTACCTACCTAATCCCATTTACCAGCACTTGGCCCATAGCCTTGAATGTTATGACGTGCCAAGTGCTCATCCAGGTACTTATAAAAGGATGTGAGGCAACCTGCCTCCACCACCCTCCCAGGCAGTGCATTCCAGACCATCACCACCCTCTGGGTAAAAAAGTTTTTCCACACATCCCTCCTAAACCTCCTGCCCTTCACCTTGAACATGCCCCCTTGTGACTGACCCTTCAACTAAGGGGAACAGCAGCTCCCTATCCACCCTGTCCATGCCCCTCATAATCTTGCACACCTCGATCAGGTCGCCCCTCAGTCTTCTCTGCTCCAACGAAAACAGCCCAAGTCTATCCAGCCTCTCTTCATAACTTAACTGTTTCATCCCAGGCAACATCCTGGTGAATCTCCTCTGCACCCCCTCCAATGCAATCACATCCTTCCTATAATGTGGCGACCAGAACTGCACACAGTACTCCAGCTGTGGCCTCACCAAGGTTCTATACAACTCCAACATGACCTCCCTACTTTTGTAATCTATGCCTTGATTGATAAAGGCAAGTGTCCCATATGCCTTTTTCACCACCCCACTAACGTGCCACTCCGCCTTCAGAGATCTATGGACACACACGCCATGTGCCTTTGTTCCTCAGAACTTCCTAGTGCCATGCCATTCATTGAATACTTCCTTGTCAAATTACTCCTTCCAAAGTGTTTCACCTCACACTTTTCAGGGTTAAATTCCATCTGCCACTTATCTGCCCATTTCACCATCCCATCTATATCTTCCTGTAGCCCAAGACACTCAACCTCACTGTTAACCACCCGGCCAATCTTTGTGTCATCTGCAAACTTACTAATTCTACCTCCCACATAGTCATCTATGTCGTTTATATAAATGACAAATAATAGGGGACCGAGCACAGATCCCTGTGGTACGCCACTGGACGCTGACTTCCAGTCACTGAAGCATCCTTCTGACATCATCCTCTGTCTCCTACAACTAAGTCAATTTTGAATCCACCTTATCAAATTACCCTGTATCCCATGTGCCTTCTTTATAAGTCTCCCATGTGGGACCTTGTCAAAGGCTTTGCTGAAATCCATGTAAACTACATCAACTGCACTTCCCTCATCTACACACCTGGTCACCTCCTCAAAAAATGCAATCAAATTTGTTAGGCATGACCTCCCTCTGACAAAGCCATGCTGACTATCCCTGATCAAACCTTGCCTCTCCAAGTGGAGATAGATACTCTCCTTCAGAACTTTCTCCAATAGTTTCCCTACCACTGACGTGAGACTCACTGGCCTGTAGTTCCCTGGCTTATCTCTACAACCCTTCTTAAATAGCGGAACCACATTAGCTGTTCTCCAGTCCTCTGGCACCTCCCCTGTGGCCATAAAGGAATTAAAAATTCGGGCCAGAGCCCCTGCGATCTCCTCCCTTGCCTCCCTCAGCAGTCTGGGACACAAATCACCAGGCCCATAGCCTTTCCTGTAACCAGCGCTTTCAGCCGTTTCTTGATATCACATGGAGTGAAGGCTTCCTGGCCCCATTCTGGTAAATCTCTCCTGTATCTTTGGGTCTTGAAATCCTTCCTAAAGTGTGGTATCCAGAATTGAACCTAATACTTCAGATGAGACCTAACCAATGTGTTACAAAGGTTTAGCATAGCTTCTTTGCTTTGTACTCTATTCCTCTATTAATAAATCCAAGGATTCCATATGCTTTTTTAACAGCCTTTTCAACTTCTCCTCTGGTCTCTCTGTCCCTGCACCTCTTTTATAATTGTACCATTTAGTCCATATTGCCTCTGCTTATTCTTGTAGAAAAATGTATTACGTCATACTTCATGTGTCACATACATTTTGCCCTGTGTCTACTTATTTCACCAATCAGTCTATGTCCTCCTTATAACATTTACCATTGTTCTTATTGTTAATTATATTTCTGAGTTTTGTGTCATCTGCAGACATCATCATCTCCAGCTCATTAATATATATCAAACAGAGAAGTGGATCCAACACCAACCCTTGTGGACAACACTGTCTGCCTGCCTCCAATCTGAAAAAACAACCATTTGCCACTATTGTCTACTTCCTCTTCCTTGCCAACTTTGTATCGATACTGGCATTGTCCCTTTGATTCCATGGTCTTTACTTTTGCTAACAATTCTAATGTGTGGCAGTTTGTCAAATGCCTTTTGAAAGTCACAACACCAAATGCACTGCTCCCATCAATCTTCTCAAGCACTCGAGCAATTCTCAATCTTCTCAAGAACTCAAGCAATTTAGTCAAAAATGCTGCATTTCATTTATTATCCTATATTTTCCAAATGCCAATTAATTTTGTGCCTGATTATTGTCTCAAAAAGTTTCCCACGGCTGTCCAACTAGTTGCCAGGTTTATCCCTCTCCACTTCTTTAAACAGGAGTGCAACATTTGCAATTTCTCCAGTCCTCTGTCACCTCCTCCATATCCCAGGAGAATTGGGAGATTATGGCCAGAGGGTCCTGAATTTCCACACTTCCTTCCCTCAGTAATGTAGGATATATCCCGTCTGGATCGGGCGACATTTTTACTTTTTGTTGCTCAATATGACAGCAGCAGTTCCGACTTGACTTATGATTTTATGTTCTGTCAAGTAACAGGCTTTCCAAATGCCCTCAGTCTAACAATTTACTTCATTTGATTCTTAAGTATGTACACGCTCATAATGTAGTCATTATTGAGATCATTGAGAAAATCAAGCAATGGTAATTGTTCCAAATTCTACAACATTCTTCTTCCGACAAGCCAGTTATTCTCAAAAGTTTGCTGGCTGTGGCTGGTGGAGCACGGAGACAAATTCAACCAACTTTGTCACTGCAATATAACATCAAAAGTTTTACAATTTTCTTCCCCCTCCCCTTCCCCTCCCCATCCCCTTCCCTTCCTTCCACCAGTTTTCTCCCCTCTCCCTCTTATCTTCTTGAGTGCTGTGTAGCAGTATGCTGGCACCTCATTTAAGTGGCCATTCCTCATTGATGTACATAGAAAGTGAGCATTGGCAAGTTGCTTGGTATTGGAGGGCATCAGAGTCAGTTCTATTCCTGCCCTTGATATCTACACACACAGTTTTTAACAGTAAGTGTAAATGGATAGAGAGTAGGGTAAGGGACCTTCACTGAACTCCCCAACCCCAACCTATAACCCAGAGATGCTGAAGCCAACTGCTGCTCCTCAAATGTACCCAGGTTGAGATTAACTGACAGAGCAGGAATTGAATAGTAACCTTGCAAGATGACAGACAGAAAAAGAGCAGCTGCTCTAACAAAGCTTGTTCCATACTGTCATGGTGCAACTTTTGCACATGACCCCCATTAGCTTGCAAATTTACACATCTGAACATAGGAACAAAATCATATCGCTACTGGGTTTCAAGAACCAGGTAGTTAGTCTTTCTTTCTTATGCATTTTTTTATGGTCTTTGAATCTTTTGATTTTTCTCAATTTTTTTGAGTTCCAATTGTTGAAAATGTCAAATTATTGTTAATAGGACCCAAACATTCTGAAGGCATAATTTGCCTTTGTGAACCTTTTGGAATGAAGTTGTTAAATTCTGCGCACTTATCGTACCAGGTTTTTTTGTGCTGTGAATTAAACCCAAGCTTTTAACGCTATTTGCTGTATTTTCCTGGCTGCTTGGCTGGCTTGTGGGCGAAGCTAAAGATGTCGACTTGAACAAGAGTTTTCAGGGGCGCTTCCAGGAAACGTTTGGGACTGGAGCTGAGATTCTATTTTTGTATTGTAAGCAATCTATTGAAATGATCTGTTATTTACCATATAAAGGATTCAGTAGAAGGTTGTATTGAAAAAATAGTCTTACTAACTTATTGTATTTGTGTGCTTTCAAAAGTTATCTAAATGCGAGTATGAGAGAGATTTGTGTGCACTTTGCTAGGGTACATTTAAACTCATGGCCAGATGTGATAGACATGAGAAAAGTTTATAAGAAGGAAAAGTAAGAGTAGGGACGATCCAGACAAGGATTATTACTGTGTTGAATACTTTCTTCAGTCAATTTTCTTATACAGTGCCTGTAATGTGAGAGTTTATCTGGTCTGTGGTTTGCATAGAGTTGGCGCCACGCACTGGGTGGAGAAGGGTAAAAGGTTTTAAGTAGGGTGGAACAAAGGACTCTTGTGGTTCAGTGAATGGTGACATCAAGTTTTTATTTTGATGATGATCTGTACTCTGTAAGGGTATCAGTTTATGCTATAATCCTACAGTTGCATGCAAGACTGAGGAATCATTGGCCACAAAACTCAGTTGCGTATAGCGCACGTATTTTCAGCATTACAGGTTCCATTTCATATCCATAATGGCATCCACGCACACATTCTTGCTGGCCACACTGGACACCATTTTGGTAATGTCTTTAGCAAGAGCACTAATAACATGAGCTAGAAGTAGCAGAGGAGGCAGATCATGGTGTCAGTCAATGGGTAATGCTGATTTGACTCTAATGGTGCCATTTTCAAACTGAATGTTTCAGCTAATACTCTTTCTTAAGCTCACACAGCTGAACAAGTGTTTAACAGCAGGAAGGAAACCCTCCTGCTCCACCAACACCCCCACACACAGCACTATTTACTGGAGTTGTCAACTATTTTTGGGTTAGTTGCTGGTTGATTTCTACAGGTTGTTATTGAGTTAGTAGAAGTGTTTGAGGTTTACTAGTTCAGTATTTAAATATGGTGAAGTCTGCAGGGAGTGGTGTAGCACGCGGTGAAGGCTTTGATTCTTAATTCAAAGGTTCTGTTCAGACCACATCTTCCCAGTCATGGACCTTGTAGTTTCCAGCCTCCCTGGACTGCAGCATGACAGGGAGAATGAACAGAGGCTACATATCAGAGGACGAGTTGCTTGAAGAAGGACGAGGGGGTAAAGGGCTCTCAACAAGAGCCACACCACTCAGTGTTTTCAGAGAGCAATTCTCCTATCTCACCCTCAGCAAGGGACATTGAGTGGAATTTAATGCCCTCCCCTGAGGCAAGTTTGGAGGCAGAAGGGCATTTAATCGGGCAGGAGGGTAGGATGGGGATCCTGCCACCTTCCTGCCTCTATCCCAATTAAGTCAGAGGTGGGAAGGCTCGTGGACAGCCTTCCTGCCCTGTCACTCATTGAGGCCATTAAGTGGGCATTTTAACTACTTAAGGGCCTGATCCTGCCACAGCTGATATTGGGACAGTCGCCAAGTACGAAGCCCGAAAAGCAAACCCTACTGGGTTTGCTTGTGGTCTCCAGGGGTATCCCTTATTCAGAGGCACTCAGTGCCTGATCAAGGGATCTGGCCTTGGGAAGGGGGGAGGGGTCACCCACTGAGAGCTACTCCCTTGCCACACTGACTCCCCTCCTCATCCTCTCCTGAAACCCCACCCTGCGATCCACCAACCCGCCCTCACTCAACTGCGTGCTGGGTCCCTCAGGAATCCTAGGCCTCTCCCTAGGTGCATTGCCTCTGATTGGCCAACAACATGCGGGGGCAGAACATTAGTTCCCCTGCAGTATCGTGGAGGAGGCCCACCGCTAGCCTCTTAAGAGGCACTTAAAAACGTTGGGCTTTCCCCAAATCAGATGATGTGGGGCTCTCACCGGCTCTCCAGCCAGTGGGTGAGACCCCTACCATCTGCATTAAGTTCCACCCATTGTATGCAACGTCTCTGTTTCACAAAGGAGGTACTCACTGAAACCTGCAACCTGTGGCAGGCAGACCTGCAGCCTGAGAGCAAGGTGAAGACAGCTTTGCCAGTGGCTGGAAAGGTGACTGTGATTCTGAACTTCTTTCCAGGCTGGAGCAGGCAACATCTCCAATATCTCACAGCTCACCATCCACTGTTGTATAAGGAAGGTCACTGACACCCTATTGAAAAGAGAAGGGAATACATTGCATTCACAAAGTTTGCACGTTGCCTACATTGGAAGCAACTGATGGAAGTAAATTGTGTGTCACTATCCCTGTACCTGGTTTCAAACTTTATCAAATTTCAGGCATTAGTTTTTATGTATATCTTGATAACCAGCTCTTTCACATATGTGCAATGATTTTTTACGCTCTGCACATCATATTCCTTTTAAGTTGCAGACTTTTATGTCAGTTTTGCTCCTTGAATACCAGATAATTATTGCTCTCATGGACCTACAATACTGCATATTGTTCTTTATTACTGGGGCATTCTTCGCTCTTCAGAGGTGACATGCATCATTTTTCATTCAGAAACTTGTGTAAGGGCAGCTTTGTGCCATCTTGAGAGCAATCATTAGCTGTGGTTTTATTCTTTTCCATCTTTGGCAGTTGGTGGAAATTCTTCTACCATCTTCTGTAGCACTGACCAATTTCTGCCTACCTTTTTAATTGGATTTCATTAAAATGATTGTGTTCTGGTTATCATTTAACTATCGTTAAAAGAAACCTTGTAGCATTGTGTTTGTTTCCCTGCTCCCAGTGGTCCTATTGTCTCCTGAAACCATTAACTGGGACATAATTTGGTGCATATACAAATGCTTCTGATTATTCTTCATGTTTGAACTGTACAAGTGAGTTTTGACAGGCTATTGAATAATGGAGTCAACAGAGCCAAGCTTATTTCTGTTCCTAAGATCAAGAAATGCACACTTTCCAGTACTGGTCAATAGATAGCAATCAAATTTTTTCATAACTTTCCCTCCCTGCCTTGACTGAGATCAGCTAATTCAGCCCACTTGGGATCTTTCCTGCCTCTGTTGTTCAGTTTCACACTGGTCAGTGCAGCTAAGCCACTGGTGCAGCAAGCCTTGCAGTTTTATTGAAATAGTTAAGAGGCTGGGGCACTAAGTTGGAAGATCCAAGAAGAATGCCCATGCAAGGTTGAAGAAAGGAACAATGTCTGCTGAAGCCAAATTCAGTTTTTGATGCTTTCTGATGCTGAGGGAAGGAAAAGAAAGCTGCTAATCATACCTAACAGAGAATGTAGAATGGAGGAGGAAATTGGATCATAAACATGAACAAGTGGCTCAGGGAATCCAAAAGCATGGGGGGAAAAGAAACAGAGAGAAGAGGGGCATATCAAGGACGCTGGACTCTGCACCTTTTTGAATTATTCAGATGATCAAAATGCTGAGGTTCAAGTGAAAGCTGGAGATTTATTTCAATGGGAAGTGTCTTTTTAAGAACTCATTGTCAAAATTCGTAAAAGTTATTGTTGTAAGGTTCTGGGCGTAGTTCAGTAGATCTTATTAAGGTATTCGTAGCCTTAGGTAGTTCAACAGTAAGTATTTATTAACTACTAGAAACTATATACATCGGTACAGTAAAGGTCCAAGCTAGGAGCTGTCTCCATGCTTGCTTCTACACACGGCTCTGGCCAACACTACACTGACTCCTAGGTGTGGTCATGTGTTCTCTTACATCGTTGTGTGGCAGTGCTGTACTCCGTCTCACATTAACTCTTTATGCACCAGACCCTTGTACTACGGTTATTACAAGTGCAAGAGATCTGTCCAGACAAGATGATAATGATGTCCAACAAAGCAAAGCACACACATAAATAAAGCCACAAAATTGGACTGTCTGTAACAGCAAACTTGTAGAGCCAGTGAGACCAACCAACAAAGTAGGGGAAGTTTTAACCACAAAAAATGGGTCAGTTCAGGTCGGGTAGGAGGTTAAAAATCTGAATCCTGATCCCAGCCTACCTTCAGCCTGCCCACTGCTGGTTTCAACAGGGGAGGGAGGGTGCCAGCCAATATGCTCTCAGGAAGCTGGTTGGCAATTTAAATATTATCGCCAGGCTGGCAGCCTCGTAACAATCCACAATTTCAAATTTAACTCTGGCCACTGAATGCTCCCCCTCCCTCTCCCCCCATCCCCACGCAACTTGGCCTGCGATCTACTATCCCCTCCATCTCCAATATCTCAACACCCTGACTTCAGCACCCCCAAACCTCTCTCTGCTGCTCCGGCCTCTGATCTCCAAACTACACCCATCCTCCCCCCACCCCCCGCAAACTCTACCAACCACTCCAACCACCCCATTCTGCTGTGCTTCCCAATCCAGCACTGTCGCTCCCTCCCTGCCTCTGAGTCAAAAACCCAACCCAGTGTGCCATTTCCTAGTAATCCAAATACAGTATGAAAATCATCAATGAAACAGGCAGCATCTGCTGCAAGAGACATCTATTACTTAATTGTGTTTCCTTATAATTAGTGTTGCTGATTGGAAGCTGAAGAAACAGAGTACTACAGTCTCACTCTGCAATTCTGAAGGCGTCCATTAATGCATCAGCTCATGCTTTAGTTATAATTATATAACCTGGTGCAAGACACTAACAAGGATAATTACTGTTTAGAACCTATTCACATCAAACAAGTTGGCATGCATGTTTCCTTAGCATTCAGCTTGTATGTGGCAGTAAATTAGAACGCATTTAAGTTCACGAGAATTTTGAAAACACACAATTTTGGTTGGCGGTCAGAGATAACATATGGCCCAGCAATTATGAACAAGGTGAACAGGCGCTTTTAGATTTGCATAATGCCTGTCTAGTATGGGTATTTGAAATTACTCATCTCCATCTGAAGATTGTTTGGTGTAGATCTTCAAAATGCAAATTAGAGCTCTCCAGTAGTGTCCAGTAGTACCTCTGCCAAAAAGAAAGTCCAAGTTTGGATCCCTAGCTTGTGCCCAATTGCTAGGGCAATGGTAAAGGTGTTACAATTGACTATATATCCCTGAATTACAAATGAAAGCATTTTCCAGGATTCCTATTCCTGACCACTGTCCAGTGAACTCTGCTGTGTTGGATGAGGACAAGATTGGGTTTCTTTATGATACCCCTCATGATAGAATCAACTCCCAAATTCACTTAAAAGGCTCACATGGGGATAATGGCCACTCATTTACTAGCAAAAGGTACCCATTGCCTATAGCCTTATGATAGTAAACAGTCAATGCCTTTAAAGGGGAACAGGAGTGAAAATTGGAGACAAAAGAATTTAAAAACAAAAATACATTGCACGCATACGTACATAATACGGAAATATATATTGTAATTTGAGAGTCATTCCTATCTTTGGTGTCAATGCTTTTCTTCTGGCCTTCCAATCATCATCTACTGAATTCACATAGTTAGGTAATTCTATATATTCCATTCCTGATAGTCATTTTTCGCACTGAGAAAATTGAATTACCAGATAATTAAGTAATTTTGAATAAGAGCAGCCTGTATTAACCTATGCTGTATTAAAATTGATGTGCCCTACCCCTTTGTCTGTGATATCTTTAGGTAATGGTCCTGAGAGAAATTCCCAGCTCATTCATTGCTGCTTCTAGATGAATCTATGGAGCAATTTTATTTACCTCAAGTCCGTCTTGATCAAACACTTTGCATAAGTTCTTTATTGTTAAAAATTGTAATTCTTTTTCTTTTATGCAAGGACTGTTAACAGAATTTCCTTCCAGTCTTGAATGATGATACAACTCTGTGAGGATTTATTTTCATAATTTTGTTTTCAATTTGTTTTGACATAAGCACAAATGAAATAATTCTGTTCTGTAAGCACTCAGAAAACATAAAGATCAAGCCATGCCCGATCTTAATTTCATTTGTCATATATGTTATGTGATACATTTTATAAAGAAATTATGCATTAAGTACTGCAAATTACCTTTTAACCAGCAACATTACCTCAGAAAAAGAAGAAAAATTTATGCTTTTGAAGTTTCATAGTTTTTTTTTAAATGATTCATGTTCCCAAATATGGTATACGCTGAATTGGGTTTTTTTGTCATTTATATATAGGCAGGGCTTACAAACGGCAAGCTCTGGCATACTTTGTGACTAGCCAATCTGGGTGCCTGTTATGTAAGAAAAAAATAAGCTCATTGTAGTTCCAGATGTGTGGTGCAAATTGTGGCCTGCCACCTGGTTGCATCTCTTCAGCCGATGATGCTTTCTTTGAAAAACTCATGATATCAAGCACCAGAATTCCCAGAGAGGCATTGGGAATCATTACAAGACATGTTTTAAAATAATATTTTCTGAGTAAGCTTAATTATATCCATGCAAATATTGCTTTTTTTTTACACTTTTTTTGCGACATTGTAAACCTACTTTCCAGTAGTAAGTCCTCAATTTAATGGAGAAATCATTGTGGCAGCCAAGAGATTTTCCATGAAATATATACCATGACTTTACTTGGTTTTCCTTTCTTCTTTTACTAGTAGGTTTTACAGGTTGCTGATGTTTCATTGACTGTTTTCATTTCTCCTATTAGTCCTCACTGCTACCCACTTTCCTCTTGATTTATCTATTCTACAGTTGCCATTCTGTTTTATGAACTCAAAATTTTAATATGAGTTTTTGAGATGCAAGCGTAGTTTAAAACTTTGCTTTAATAAAGGTGCAATGCCCAGAGTATGGTGTGATCCTGAGGTATGTTGCTCAAGTGTAACGTATTTATATGTAGATTGAAGTGTGTGCTGATCTCATGTGATATTACACTTGAAGGATTAAGTTCAAATGCAGAATTCAAATTCAGCAGGGTTAGAGGGTGGGGATAATTGGAGTGAGGATTAGAGGGACTAGAGAAAGGAGAGTGGAGGGTGAGAGAAAGTTGGACTAGATGGAGGGGAGAGAGAATAGATGGGGAGATGGGAGGGGGTAGAAGAGAAGGAGGTTAGAGGATGAGAGGATTGGGAGAGGGCAAGGGAAGGTGGAGAAGAAGTAGGATGGGAGGAGTGAGCTGCAGTCAGAAAACCATGTCAGCGGTGAGGGTGGTTAATTGCACTGCTTTGACTATCCAGCCCATATTGTCAAATGTCATAACAACAAACTCGTATGGACCATCAGAGTCGTTCTTATCAGGGGTCATCTTGTCAAAGTTTAAGCTCTCTGCTGACTGCAATTCAGCCAGAACCTAGACAAATTTTTTTATGTCAGGTAGTTTGTCAGAGTGTTTGGAAAGGGCTAGGAATCTAACTTCAAGCACATCAGATAAAGGGACGACAATGAGAAAGGGGACGGGAAATACAGGACTGAAGGTGTTGTATCTGAATGCACGCAGTATACGAAATAAGGTAAATGAGCTTGTGGCGCAGATTGAAATTGGCAGGTATGATGTGGTGGGCATCACGGAGACATGGCTGCAAGGAGATCAGGACTGGGAGCTAAATATCCAAGGATACACATCCTATCGAAAAGATAGGCAGGTTGGCAGAGGGGGTGGGGTTGCTTTGTTAGTAAGAAATGAAATTAAATTGATAGCAAGAAATGACGTAGGGTCAGATGATGTAGAATCTGTGTGGGTAGGGGTGAGGAACCGCAAAGATAAAAAAACCATAATGGGAGTTATGTACAGGCCTCCGAACAGTAGTCAGGATGTGGGGCACAAGATACACCAGTAGATAGAAAAGGCGTGTGAGAAAGGCAAGGTTACAGTGATCATGGGGGATTTCAATATGCGGTAGACTGGGAAAATCAGGTTGGAAGTGGATTCCAAGAAAAGGAATTTGTAGAATGTTAACGAGATGGCTTTTTGGAGCAGCTTGTGGTGGAGCCCACTAGGGAACAGGTAATTCTAGATTTAGTGATGTGTAATGAGGCAGATTTGATAAGGGAGCTTAAGGTGAAGGGACCCTTAGGAGGAAGTGACCATAATATGATAGAATTTACCCTGCAATTTGAGAGGAAAAAGCTGGAATCAGATGTAACGGTATTACAGTTGAATAAAGGCAACTACAGAGGCATGAGGGAGGAGCTGGCCAGAATTGACTGGGAGATGAGCCTAGCAGGAAAGACAGTGGAACAGCAATGGCAGGAGTTTCTGGGAGTAATTTGGGAGACACAGCAAAAATTCATCCCTAGGAAGAAGAAGCATACTAAAGGGAGGACGAGGCAACCATGGCTGACAAGGGAAGTCAGGGACAGCATAAAAGCTAAAGGGAAAGCAGACAATGCGGCGAAGAGCAGTGGGAAACCAGGGGATTGGGAAGCCTACAAAGACTAACAGAGGACAACTAAAAAAGAAATAAGGAGGGAGAAGATTAAATATGAGGGTAAACTAGCCAGTAATATAAAAGAAGATTGCAAGAGTTTTTTTTAGATATATAAAGGATAAGAGAGAGGCAAAAGTGGACATTGGGCTGCTGGAAAATGACACTGGAGAAGTAGTAGTGGGGAACAAAGAAATGGCGGAGGAACTGAATAGGTACTTTGCGTCAGTCTTCACGGTGGAAGACACAAGTAACATCCCCAAAGTTCAAGAGAGTCAGGGGGCAGAGGTGAGTAGTGGCCATTACCAAGGAGAAGGTGCTAGGAAAACTGAAAGGTCTGAAGGTGGATAAATCACCTGGGCCAGATGGATTACACCCCAGAGATCTGAAGGAGATAGCTGAAGAGATAGTGGAGGCGTTAGTGGTGATCTTTCAGGAATCACTGGAGTCAGGGAGGGTCCCAGAGAACTGGAAAATCGCTAATGTAACCCCCCTGTTTAAGAAGGGAGTGAGGCAAAAGACAGGAAATTACAGGCCGATTAGCCTGACCTCGGCCGTTGGTAAGATTTTAGAGTCTATTATTAAGGATAAGATTTCAGAATACTTGGAAGTGCATGATAAAATAGGGCAAAGTCAGCATGGTTTCATCAAGGGGAGGTCATGCCTGACAAATCTGTTAGAATTCTTTGAGAAGGTAACGAGTAGGTTAGACAAAGGAGAACCAGTGGATGTTATCTACTTGGACTTCCAGAAGGCCTTTGACAAGGTGTTGCACAGGAGGCTGCTCAGTAAGATAAGAGCCCATGGTGTTAGAGGCAAGGTACTAGCATGGATAGAAGATTGGCTGTCTGGCAGGAGGCAGAGAGTGGGGATAAGGGGGTCCTTCTCAGGATAGCGGCCAGTGACTAGTGGAGTTCCGCAGGGGTTAGTGTTTTCACTTTATACATTAATGATCTAGATGAAGGAACTGAGGGCATCCTGGCTAAGTTTGCAGATGATACAAAGATAGGCGGAGGGACAGGTTAAAGGAGGCAGGGAGGCTGCAGAAGCATTTGGACAGGTTAGGAGAATGGGCAAAGGAGTGGCAGATGGAATACAACGTGGGGAAGTGTGAGGTCATGCACTTTGGTAGGAAGAATAGAGGCATAGACTATTTTCTAAATGGGGAGAGAATTCAGAAATCTGGAGTGCAAAGGGACTTGTGAGTCCTAGTCCAGGTTTCTCTTAAGGTTAACTTGCAGGTTGAGTCGGTAGTTAGGAAGGCAAATGCAATGTTGGCATTTATTTCGAGAGAACTAGAATATAAAAGCAGGGATGTGCTGTTGAGGCTTTATAAGGCTCTGGTCAGACCACATTTAGAATATTGTGAGCAATCTTGAGCCCCGTATCTCAGGAAGGATGTGCTGGCCCTGGAGAGGGTCCAGAGGAAGTTCACAAGAACCATCCCAGGAATTAAAGGCTTAACATATGAGGAACGTTTGAGGACTCTGGGTCTATACTCAATGGTGTTTAGAAGGATGAGGGGGCATCTGAATGAAACTTACTGAATACTGAAAGGCCTGGATAGAGTGGACGTGGGTAAGATGTTTCCATTAGTAGGAGAGACTAGGACCTGAGGGCACAGCCTCAGAGTAAAAGGAAGACCTTTTGGAACAGAGATGAGGAGAAACTTCTTTAAGCCAGAGAGTGGTGAATCTATGGAATTCATTGCCACAGAAGGCTGTGGAGGCCAGGTCATTGAGTGTATTTAAGACCGAGATAGAAAGGTTCTTGATTGGTAAGGGGATCAAAGATTACGGGGAAAAGGCGGGAGAATGGGGTTGAGAAACCTATCAGCCAAGATTGAATGGCGGAGCAGACTCGATGGACCGAATGGCCTAATTTCTGCTCCTATGTCTTATGGTTTTATGGTAGTTTGTAACAACGTAGTTCGTATGCATGAGGTTTATTGTGTACCTGAAAGATGAATTGGTTACGTCTAATTATGTTGTTACTAATTTTAGCAGATTCATAAAGCTTTAATTTTGGTCCATTATGTTCAAGAGATAAATAAATCTTGTGTCAATATTGCAAAATTTGGAATGTTGTTCCCCTGAGTGTCAAAATTCTCCTCAGTCAAGTTTCATCTTGTAAAAAATACTTTGAATGTTTTAAGGAAACAAGATCATCAAAAGAAGGTTTGTAAACTGGCTATTGCTTCTACCTGTTAAACAAAATGCCCGAAATTTTGGATAAGCAAGGGAAGAAAAGTATTAAAGTTTGTGGGGGTGCAAATGGGCAGTATGTGAGCACTGACAGTGGGGGGAAATGTGAGTCCTCGGGGGAAAGGTAATCGGATGGATTGGGAGAAGGTACAAATACAATGGGAATGTGATAGGAGGAAGTGGGGAGGATCCCTTTGGTGGGTGTTAGGAGATCCACACCCAGGGGAATTAAAAATCCATAAACACTGTGCTATTTACTGTGCCATGCATGTTATGCCCTATATGGACTTATTGAATACTGGAGGAGGTGATTTGGCCCTATCATGCCTCTTGAGTTGATAGAGCTGTCTATTCACTCATAATTCCCTTTCCTTATCCCGTAGCTTTTAAAACTTTTCTTTTGCAATTATTTATCCATTTCCCTTTTAAGAGTGATTGAGACCCTGCTTTCACCACAGCTTTTGGAAGAGCATTCCAATAGCCTGCTGTGTAAAAAAAAAAAAAAATTCTTCTAACTTGCCCCATTCCTTTTGGTGATGATCTTAAATTTATGTTCTCATTGATTCATGGACCAGTCGATAATGTTTTTATCAAGACCTCAGAATTTTGTGCACCTTTTTCAGATCTCTTATCTCTTTAACTTGCACTGCAGGCTTCTACGATTTAATGAGAAGAGTCCCAGTTTCTCATAACTAAAGCCTCCCATCCCTGATAACTTGTTTCCAGAAACTTCTCCATGGCCTTGGCATCCTTCAAAAGAAAGGTGCCCAGAAGGAACACAATATTCCAATGACATCTTAACCAACTATTTATAAAGGTTTAGAATTATCACTTTGCTTTTGTTCTCTATATCGCTATTTATAAAACCTATAAAACCTAGGATCTTACTATATTTCATTTTATGTTTTGTCAATTTGCCCTCTCATTTTTAAAGAATTGTGAATCCCCAAGATTTTCTGCTCTAGCCCCTTTTAAAGTTTTGCCATTTTGCATATATGTCCTATATCTTTCTTCATTCTGTGAGATTGTATCACCTCACATAAAACTCCATCTGAAATCTATCTACCCAATTTACTTATCTGTTTATGTTCTGCAGAACTCTTCATAGTTAACCACATTCACTAGGCAGGATTTTTGCCCTTGTCGGGCAGGCTCAGTGGGGGCGGGTGGGAGCAGTTGGGAAGCTGACTGCCTTCCGCGATCAGGCTGCGACTGTGATTTCATGCTGGCAGGCCAGTAAGGCCTGCCCAGCATGAAATGCGTGCTGCAGTGCTCAGCGCTGCCTGTGTGGGTCGGGGTGAGGAGGGCGAGCGGGGAACTTCACAGGTACATGCAGGAAAAGCTTCCTGAGTCACAGAGCTGCCTCAGGGAGATGCAGATATGAAAAATTAAAAATAAAGCATGTTAAGAAGTTAAAAAACATGTCCCTACTCATGTGACTTTGTTAGAAATTAGTATGAAAATTTTAAATTTTTTTTAGTGACAGATCGAAACGTCATCCCGCCCGTGGAAGAGGTTCCGCAAAAAATGCAAAGGCCACTTGGCCCTTTCACCTGCGCACCAACCATAAGGTTGGACGGACAATGAAAAATTTAATTAAATTAGATTGTTAATGTCCTTAATAGGTCTTTTAGTTGTCGGCGGCCGTGCTGCCAATCCCGCACGTGCCTGCTGACCGAAATATCACACGAGTGCGCGATAACATCAGGACACTCACCTGATGTCACCGCGTGTCATTTAACCCTTGTTCGGGTCGGGTGCATGCCCGCCCGATGAGCAGAAAGTCCTGCCCACTATTTTGGGGTCATCTATAACTGTTGATTTAGTATCAAATCCAGATTATTGATATATATTGGCAAAAGTAAGGATCACTGGAGGAAAGCACCGTTTACGACTCTCCTGTTAAAAATAAGTATTGATTAACTACTAATCTGGTTTTTATTCTTTTATCAACTTCCTATCCTTGTGGAACATTGTCATTTTCACTTTCACTGCCTGGACAGTAATCTAGTGGACAAGATCACTCTTGTACAATCCACTCAATTTTCATCCCATTGAAATCAAAGGTAAATATCCACCACAACACCCACCCACCTCAACTTGAACCATGTGTCTTAACTTTATAACAAACTTGCTATGCAGAAACTTATTAAATGCATTTTGAAAATCTATATAACATCCATGCAGTTTACTTTATCCATATACTCCATTACTTCCTGCAAGAACTCTACTAAATTTGTCCTTTTACAAATCCATTTTGGCTGTCCTTAATTAATTCATGTTTTTCTAGTCGAGCAGTTTATCCTTTATTATGACCTTTAGAAGCTGACCCAGTGTTTGGCCTATTCTAGGCTATAGTTATCTGACTTATTCTTTTCTTTCTTTTAAAACAATAATAAACGTCTTGAATCCCGAGCAGTTTTCAATATTTGACCACACTAAGTGTCCATGATGGCATTTTTCATGACACTGAATCTTTAGAGAGCCCTTTGTTAACCTCCGCCATTAACAGTACACCAAGAAGTAGGTTGGTGACCTAGCAAAAATATGTTGCATTTAAAGCCAATTTCAGGCGACTTCTAGCTACAGAATTATAAATCAAATGAAACTGCATAGTTTCCTGGGTGTTCCTTTCAGAAGCCTATCTCTTTGTACATTTCCAGGACAAAGCTGTGATTTATTCACGGATATGGGTGTCGCTGGGAAGGCCAGCATTTATTGCCGATCTTCAATTAATTCCCCTTGAAAAGGTGATACTGAGCTGCCTTCATGAACAACTGGTAGTTGTTTTGATGCAAATGAATGGCTTGTTAGGCCATTTCAGAGAACATTTAAGAGTTAACCACATTTTGTGGGTCTGGACTCGCCAGATGAGGCCATCCCTAAAGGGTATTAGTGAGTCAAATAGGTTTTTATGCCAATCCAGTAGTTTCATGGTCACGTAATGGGTGACTTTATGGGTGGCTTTAATCGACATAAACTGAGCAAACCAAATTAGCAATAATACTGTGGCAGATGTTTTCCTGCAGTGTGTACAAGATGGTTTTTTAGACCAGTATGTCGAGGATCCGACTAGGGAACGGGCTATCTTAGATTTGGTATTGTGCAACAAGAAGAGTTTAATTAATAATCATGTTGTGCGGGGTCCTTAGGGAACAGTGACCATAACATGACAGAATTCTTCATTAGGGTGGAAAGTAAGTAATCTGATCTGAAACTAAGGGGAGAATTTTCCCCTTGGGTGTGGGGGGGGGGGGGGGGGGGGGGGGTGTTGTGCAGGGGGCGGGCAGGAGCTGGCGCGAACCAAATCGGCATCCCCGATCGGGTCTGCGCCACCATTTTACGTGCTGAATGTTCCCTGTGCGTTGGGGTGGGGGGAGGGAGGTGGTGGAGGGTGGGGTTGGATTCCCTGAGTCGGGTCCTAGTGCGGTAGCGCAGGGATCAGTGCTTGGGCCCTAGCTGTTCACAATATATATCAATGATTTGGATGAGGGAAACCAAGTAATATTTCCAAGTTTGCTGATGACATGAAACTTGGTTGGAATGTGAGTGATGAGGAGGGTGTTAAGAGACTTCATGGTGATTTAGACAGGTTGGGTGAGTGGGGAAATACATGGCAGATGCAGTATAACGTGAATAAATGTGAAGTTATCCACTTCGGTAGGAAGGGCAGAGTATTATTTAAATGGTAATAGATTGGGAAATGTTGATGTACAAAGGGGCGTGGGTGTCCTTGTTTACCAATCACTGAAAGCAAGCATGCAGGTGCAGCAAGCAGTTAAGAAGTTGACCTTCATTGCAAGAGGACTTTAGTACAGGAGCAAGGATGTCTTATTGCAGCTGTGCAGGGCCTTGGTGAGACCTGGAGCATTGTGCAGTTTTGGTCTCCTTACCTGAGAAAGGATATACTTGCCTGGACAGACTGGATGCAGGGATGATGTTTCCTCTGGCTGGGGAGGTCTAGAACAAGGGTTCACAATCTTAGGATACGGGGTAGACCATTTAAGAATGAGATGAGGAGAAAGTTCTTCACTCAAAGGCTGGTGAACCTGTGGAATTCTCGACCTCAGAAGGCTATGCAGGCCAAGTCACTAAATATATTTAAGAAGGGAATAGATAGATTTCTGGACTCTGAAGGCATCAAGGGGTATGGGGAGAGCACAGGAGTATGACGTTAAGATAGAGGCTCAGCCATGATCATAGTGAATGGTGACACAGGCTCAAAGGGCCAAATGACCTATTACTGCTCTTATTTTCTGTGTTTCAATGTTTCAATTATTGGTGTTGTATTCCAGATTTATTTCAAGGATTTAAACTCCCCTTGTTGCCATAGTGGGGTTTGAATTCATGTCATTGGATCATCAGTCCAGGTTTCTGGATTTTTACAAAAGCAAAACATTGCAGATGCTGGAAATATGAAATAAAAATAGAAAAAGAGGGAAATATACAGGAAATCTGGCAGTCTCTGTGGCGAAACAAATGAGTTAATGGCCTGGATTTTCATGCCTCTGTCCGTGTCCGAACATGGGTGGGTGGACTGATTCCAGGATTCCGGTTCCGCTCCTGTTCTGTGGGATTATTATGGAGCTGAGATAAGGGTGCAGGTAGCGAGCCTGCCCTTGTCTACTCCATTGTGGGGGTGGACTTTTTAGACCCTCCACTATTTCCATGGAGTTGGTTGGAGACATTGTACATGGCACCTCAGAGGAATCTTGAACAGTGAGGAAGCCTAGTCTGGAGTCGGGAACCTTTTGTCAGTTAAGTTCAAAAGTGATAACTTTGCTTGTCATAATAGAATGATATATGATGAGTTAAATATGTTTTTAATACAGTGACAATACAATACTAGGGCTTTGTTTAGAAAAGGTAAGCAACAATTAAATTGACCAGCATTGTGAAAGTGTTCAAATATTTTATCCAGTGGATAAAGTGCTGTTCTGCATTCAAGAGTATTGAGATTAAGATTTTAACGTGTCAGGTTTCCGTTGTAATTTAATCGTTTATTTTATTGACACTCCAGTGATCTGTTCAGCCTTTGAAGCAGAACAACAGATGTTGGAGCGGTGGGTGAGGGCAAGGGTGCCTAACACTCCTGTATAGAACTGGACTGAATCTCCCAGTGAGCGGAGGTGGGACATCTAACCTGCTAGCCTCATCATCCACTCACATCCGTTCCCACCTTGGGCCTGCTTGAGAAAATGAGGGTCCTGACTCCAGCCCCCCAGGGTGGGTGGACACTGCCACTCTGGAGCCAGGATTGCGATGTCAGGAAATGGCACGTCCCATGATTCCTGCCACTAGGATAAAAATCTGGGCTAATGTTTTAGGTCTGTGACCTTTCATCAAAACCTACTGGTCCAGTAACATAACCACTATCATACCATAATATGCTATTGAGACGCCAATTGTTTCTCTAAAGATTTGATATGATAGCGCACAAAATAAATTGGCAATTTATATTAATTATTTTTGTCCAAGTAAAACAAATCAGAGAATTTTCTGAATGGTGAAAATCGGATGTTCATTTATACAAATCATCAAAAGCTAGTAGATAGGCATAACAAGTCATCAAAATAGCTAATAGAATATTGGCATTTATCTTAAGTGAGTTGCAAAACAGAGGGAAGGAAGCGATGCCTCTGTTGTACAGAGCCTTGGTCAGGCTCCATCTGGAGTATTGCATTTAGTTCAGCGCATTGCATCGCAGGAAGGATATATTAACCATGGGCTATTGATTCGCCAGACTGAGGCTCTTTCCTCTGGTAGGCAAATCCAAAACAAGGGGTCATAATCTTAAAATTTTAGCCAGACCATTCATGAGTGATATCAGGGGACAGACTTCTTCATACAGAGGATGGTAGAAATCTACAACTTTTCCCCCAAAAGGCTGTGGATGCTGGGCCAATTGAAATTTTCAAGATTGAGATCACTATTTTCTTCTTGGGTAAGGGTATCAAGGGTTATGGAGCAAAGACGTACAAATGGGCTTGAGGTACAGATCAGCTATGATATAATTGAATGGCAGAGCAGGCTGGGGGGGCTGAATGGCCTACTTCTATCCATTTTCCAAATTTATTATTTAAGTGGACTATGAGTCTTCTCTTCCTAGTTGAACAATAGGGCAAGAGAACTTCCATTATGTTTTACCAGGCCAGTCTCACATACTCCCTCAAATATAACTAAAGACATCAAAGAAGAAAAGGAACCCAGAAATTGTGCTATATATTTAAGCGTGTTAGCCTCGGCTCAGTTGGTAGCACACTTACCTCTGCATCCCAAGGCTTCAGGTTTGAGTTCCCCCTCTGGGTTTGAGGATAAAAATCTAGGCTGACACTCCAGTGCAGTGCAGCTCCAAAGGGAACATTGTAAAGTCAGAGGTGCTGTCTATTGGATGAGGCGTTAAACCGAGGCACCATCTGCCTGGGCAGGTGGATGTGAAAGATCCCATGGCACTTTTTCGACGAAGAGCAGGAGAGTTATCCCCAGATGTCCTGGCCAATATTAGCCCTCAATCAACATCACAAAAAAGCAGATTATCTGGTCATTATCACATTTCTATTTGTGGGACTTTGCTGAGCACAAATTAGCTGTTGCATTTCCTACATTACAACAGTAACCATACTTCAGAAAGTACTTAATTGGTTCTAACGCACTTTTAGACGTCCGGTGATCATGAAAATGTTATATAAATGCGAGCTTTTCTTTCTTCATATAAACCATTGATGTTGTAGTCCTGATCAAATTTATTGCACTTATATAGGTTGCTTTTATCTGATAGAGCTATAAATGCCCCCAACAAAAATATGTAACATTGAGATTCTTATGATATTAAACAGGACAGATCTGACCTGTTATAATGACACAGGACATCATTTGTTCGTGTCTGCCTTTAGACTGCATCAACATTGTGTCTCTTATTACAAGGCCTACAGTCACAGGGGCATGTTTAAGATGCTTACAACTCAAGGCTGCTGGATAGCAACTGCTCCCGATAACAAGCATGCAAATTGTCAAAGTTTGTTGACCTACTGGGTCATGTTGTCTTACAGTCAGATGTTTACTTGAAGTCTTTAGGAGGATTGAAAACACACTCAAACATTTTTTCTGAATTCAGATGAACTGCGTCAAACATTAGCTACAGACAAATGACTTTTTGTAACCACATATCACTAAACAGCATAATTTAATAAGCGAAGGCCATGCTCATAAGTCAACCATCTCCAGCATGTGCATTTTTATGCATGTTAAAAGCCTTGTTAACTGAGATGTACGACAGAACTCCAAAAATTCAAGAAACAGCAAATGTGCTGACTGATATGTTCCCTCATTAAGCTCAAGTAATGTGAGCACCACTGGGTAAACGCGCCCTGTGTACAGTATTCAGCAGAATAGACCAGGCAAGCCCATGCAGGCCTTAAAGTTCATCCAAAATAGCTGAAACGAAAATATTTCTTTTTGTATTTAGCTCATTAGAGTGGCAGCTTTTGTTTGTCTTCTGAATGGCTTACCAGATCTTTTTGTGTGATTAACCTATTGCTTTTTTCTTTACCAAATGACAAGTTTCATTGAACTTCTATTGACCCTAAGAATCATAGTTGAAACACCAGAAAGACTGCCCTCTCACCTTTACAGAGATCGCTGTACTTAAAGCATGCCACAGCAAAAAATATAAACCCTCAGTGCCAGCAGTTTGGAATCCCACTGTCTTACTCAGTTTTCCAATTACAAGAATCCAAAACTATAGCATGTGTAGTGTGCGTCATTTGCAGGAGCTGATGAGTATATATCTGTGCCACATTTAATCTGGAAGATTTCTTCTGTGAGAAATCACAAATGACTGAAATATAGAGAAAACCTTCGCTCTGTAACTCTTTACTGCTTAGCAAAATATCGTATCTTAAGTTTCCCAACTTTCTCAATGGATATATGCATGATGGCACATAGGAAAATGATGAACGATTTATTAGATTAACAAGGAATAGTGCACTGAAAATTCCTGATCATGATCTTTCTTTTAGTATCCCAGGTACCAATTTAATTTAAAAATGGCTATTATTTGTTCAAATGTGCTTCAACAAGGTTTACAAAATTTAAAACTGTAGCTCCGTTCCTAAATGCAAAAGAAAATTTGCTTCAAATATCAGAAATGGGGAGTCCAACTAAGGAGCTCAGGGAACTGACCTCTCTGTAAAATATTTTCTATGAAGATCACAATATTTTAAACTTCAGTCACCTCGGACAATATCAATTCTTGTAGACTATTTTTAAATATCCAAATAGGCACAGAAAATGAGCTTCCTGCAAGGAAGTTGATAGCAGTTGGGGGGTAATACTTTAATGTAGCGTGAGGGAATGCTGCCCTATTGGAGGTGCTGCCTTACAGATGAGGTGTTGAGCCAATAATAATTCATGAAAGCTAGATAGTTGATATAAGATTTTAAAATACTGGAAAGCATAATGTGCTTGAACCATCGGAGTGGTAGGATGCAGTTTTTACGTCTTTGTGCTATGGTGGAAGGAAGCAAAGAAAGTCAGAAATCTACTACCAGGTTACTTCTAGAGGACTCTCCTGCTTCTTTGCACAGTTGAATACTGAGGAGCATTGGCAAATACTTCGGAACAGGCCATTGGGCCAGTTTCTCAGTCAGCTAATGGAAAGTGCCTTGGGTGAGGGGAGAAAGAGTGAGAGAAATTAATAACTGATGGGGCGGGGGGGGTGCGAGAAGAGAAATTTTCAGGAGTGTCTGTGGCACATATAAACATTTAAGTACGCACACCAAGTGCACTGGCAGATATTCATCATTTGGACAGCAGTGCTTCTGTCAACTGAATTTACGATGATTTAAACCAGATTCAGGGAAAAGGTTTTACTCCTTCACTATGTGGAGATACATCAACTTTCCATTAACATCAGCATTTCCTGTACATGTGAACGTGCTGATAAGACAACTGGCCGGAGGTGGAAACAAATTTATATTGATAGGGCAAACTATCTTCCCAAACTGGGACTCTGAATTTCCATATTTTCCTGCAGCTTTGAGTGTCAAGCCTAATGGCCACACATTCTTCTTTACAGCCCATGAAAGTCCTACTTTTAGAGAGAGGGCAAATACTCTGCCTGCCCTATCACTTTCATTGTTTTTAGTGTCATGTTACTAGCTTTTGTCTGCAGTCTAAAAATACAGAGCTGACAAAGATCTCTGAATCTCCCTAAACGTCCTGGACGTCATATCATCTCCAGTTTTGTTCCTGATTGAAGTTCCTCATCACGCAAGAAAAATCAGTGCTTATGTACAAATTATTTTGTCCTGCATTCAGGCTGATCTTGATTGTGAATCCAGGTGCGCCTGCAATCACATTGTAAAGAAGGTGTACCTGCAAGCACATATTAAAGCTATAAATTTCCCATCTTAACATGAAGCCAATGTTCATATTATAGTAGGACTTATAACAGGACTTCAGAATTGCGCTATCAGCCTGCGATAAACCTTTAAGTTGAATCCTGAATCAGTTTATTCTGTAGAGTGGATCGCTGTGTGAACACATGGGCCTGAATTTTCCGGTTGGCGGGGGGGGGCGGAGTGGGAGTGGGCGGGCCCGGACCTGATCACGGGCGCCAATCGTGATCGGGCCCGCGCCGCCATTTTACACGGGCGGGCCAATTAAGGTTCGCCCAACGTATTTCTCAACTCCCGGGGATAGCGGGAGTGGGCGGGCAGCCGGTGGGCGTGCACAGACTGCCAGGTCCAATGATGACCCGGCAGCCTGTTTAAATGAAAGCTTGGCAGCCTTTTCTAGGCTGCTCACAATGGCAAGTGCAAGGCCACAGTAGAGGGCTTCTGGTGAGCAGGCCAGTCCAGAGGGTAGGCAAGCATGTGCCCCCTCATTTTTCGGATGACTGCCTTGCTGCCCTCCTCGAGGAGGTAGCAGCACAGCGGGAGATGCTGGTTCCCCAGGACGGGAGGAGGAGGCCTTCCCACATGATGAAACGTGCCTGGGAGGAGGTAGCGGAGGTGGTGAGCTCCCACGACATGGTGCGGCGCACCTGGGTCCAGCGTCGCACATGCTTCAACGACCTGTTGCGCTCTGGCAGGGTGAGCACCATGTTGCCATTGTCCACTTAGCCCAGCAGGTTGGCTTAACCCACCTGCTGCTGCCCCCACCCCCCGCCCCTCCCCGCCAAGTCTGAGTATCAGGACTGCATTGGGTCATTGTCGGCATGTGTCCTTTGCTGGGTGGGCCAGCAGATACTGCCCATGCTGAGTTCAGCCTGAGAGGGTGGTGAAGAGATGTGTTTTTCCACTGCAGTATGTGTTACACTGAGTCCCACATGACTGGTTTGGGGGGCAACCTGGAGGAGCTGTACCTAGGTGCTGTGTTAGAACTCCAGGATATGTCCTAGTCAGGATGATGAGATGCTGGGAGGGGAACTTCAAGGTGGCCTGGCAACGAGCCATCTGCTGCCCTTTGCGCTCCACATGCTTGCACTTCCTTGCTATGGAAGGATATACCGTGTGGTGCCTAATGTGATGTAGGCAGCATGTGTCCAAGTGGGGGGTGGGGAACAGGCCTAGCATCTTTGTGTGAGTGCTCGGCAGCAGCGGGGTGAGGAGACACTGGAGCCCTGATATATCCCACTCTGGTTGGGTTGGGCCATGCGCGAACAGAGCCCATGTGCAATTTGCACTAATCAATGCTCGTCTCTCATTTTCAGGAGAAGAATGCTCATAACATGGCAGAGCATGCGAGGACTGGCGGCGGCCAGACACAGATCACCATTCTTAGCCGGTTTGAGCAGGAGGCCTTGTATCTGGAGAGGCGCCATGCACCCAGGTCCACTGGTGACGGTGAGGCAGGTATGTTTGCCTAGCAGTGAGGTCAGCATTGTCTTCTCAATAGCCATAGCAGTGCTGAATGTTAAATTATTTAATTTTGCAACATGGCTTGACCATTGGTTATGGAAGGATGAGCGCATAATGATCCGGGGAACAGGGATGAACTTTGTCATTGTCTCCACGCTAAGTGATCCACTGTCCTTGTTCTTCCTTTCAGCATCATCGGAGCAGGGCCAGGAGGAGGAGCAGTAGAGGCCCCCTCTCACACCTGAGGGCCCTGAAGTCTCACCAGCGTTGCACCATCTCTCCCAGGCAGGCACCAGCGCAGATACTAGCACCTCGGTGGGAATTCAAACATCGGCTAGTGTCCCAGGGCACAGCGGTGAGGGCACTTCACAGTCGCTGGAGGAGTTGGCAGAGACAGAGAGTGCCCATGGCGACAGCAGTTGGAGGACTGCAGGGCACCAGGCACATGCTCAGTTGGTACCTGATGATGTGCCTCTGGAGTCGCCCACGACACAGCAGGGGCAGGAAATGCGGCCGGGTCTGCGGGAGCATCTGGGGGAGATGCATGAGGCTATGCTTGGCTTGGTGCCCATGGTGGAGGATTCTACGCGGACAGTCGCTGAAGCAATAAGCCACATGTCCGAGCGTCGTACGTCCTCCATAGAGAGAGTGGTGACTCTCATGGATAGGGGCCTCCAGGAGACCCGTCAGGGCTTCCTGGGGATGTGCTCGGACCAGCAAGCTCTTACATCGGCATTGACCTCAGCTGGTCAGTGCCAGTGTGGAAAATGGTGTGGGCATCAAGTTTCCCAGCTCAGTGCCCATCCATCCACGGTGAGCAGGAAGGTCCAAAGCAACCTCATGTCGGCTCAGCAGCTGCCTGTTGTCTCTGTGGGCACCTCTCAGGGCACTCCGGATGAGGGCAGCAGCTCCTCTGCCCCTCTCCCAGTGACCGTATCATCCAGTGAGGCTGCGATGACTGGGGAGATGCCAGCTGTGGAACTGGCAGCTCCCTCCCAGGCGGGGCCAGCACAGGCTCCACGGGCCAGAGGACAACCGCCAAGGTCATCGAGGCCAACAGGACGGCAGAGTCAGCAGGCTGTCTCAGCTGCCACTCTTAGCGATGGGGCAGCACCAAGACGCAGCACCCAGAAACGAAAGCATCAGGCACCTTAGGCACACCACGGGTTTTTCACTAGTGGTTTTGTGTTGGCCCGAGATGAGGCCCTTATGATTTTATTTGATTTGTAACTCTATTGCCTTTTTTTTTGTAATGAGCTGCTTTGTTTGACATATTAAATTAAGATATGTCACCATGGCTGAGGGTGCCTCTTTTCTTCTGCATGCGTATGGTTTCCAAAACTGTAATGAGTGCTTTGTTGGACATTCAGCTTTATTAAGAAGGCCCTTAGTTACTGTTGCTAACCTGGCAGATTTTGCACTTAGGTGTCGAGTATCGAGCTGACAGCCCAGGCTTGTCCTGATAGTCCCATCTGTGGTGTGATAGCTGAAGGTTTGTTGGATTAAAGCCTCCCAGGTGTCCCTGCCTCCCTGGAGTATGCCCGGGTCAGCGTCTACCCCCTCAGCATTTCCCTGTGCATGCTCATCCTCGGACTCACTGCTGGACTCATCGTGTGCAGCCGGAGCCACTGTGTCTACATCTTCATCGTCCACTGCGTCCCCCCTTTCCAGCACAAGATTGTGGGGAACACAGCATGCAACCCCTATCACTGACACACGATCTGGGGGAATATTGGAGAGCGCCCCCTGAACGGTCCAGGCATCGGAAGCACATCTTGAGAAGACTGATGGTTCTCTCCACCACAGCCCTTGTGGAGGTGTGGCTCCTATTGTACCGCTGCTCAGCTTCTGTTCTTGGATGGCGGAGAGGCGTCATGAGCCACCTTCTGAGGGGTTAGCCCTTGTCACACAGCAGCCAACCATCCAGCCGGGCTGGAGCACTGAAGAGCCCCGGAACCTGGGAGTGTCTGAGGATGTAGGCGTCGTGGGAGCTGCCTGGGTACCTGGCACAGACTTGTAGAATCTGCATCCTGTGATCACACACTATCTGCACGTTCATGGAGTGGAAGCCCTTCCTGTTGATGAAGGCACCGGGCTCACCTGCTGGTGCCTTGATGGCCACATGTGTACAGTCTATTGCACCCTGGAGGATGGGGAAGCCAGCAATGGCTGCAAAGGCTCTGGCTCTCTGTGCCTTGCTTGCCTGGGCCCAACGGAAGTGGATGAAGGTCAATGCACACCTGAACAGAGTGTCTGTAACCTGCTTGACACAAGGGTGGACAGCTGATTGGGAGACACCGCAAAGATCACCCACTGAACCCTGGAAGGAGCCAGAGGCATAAAAGTTGAGGGCAACTGTGACCTTTAGAGCCGCTGGCATGGGGTGTCCACCCACACAGTTAGTAGAGATCTCAGGGCCAATCATCTGACAGATACAGTTGACTGTCTCCCTTGAGAGACGGCGCCTCCTTCGGCACTGCACCTCAGACGTATTGAGGTAGCTGCCTCGCCGCCTTTATGCCCTGGCAGCAGGATAGTGGCATCTTCTGCGGCCCCTTCCGCCTTGGACTACCCCTTGGCCCTGCACCCCTTGTGCCTGCACCTGTCCTCCCAAAGGTGGCTCCCCTGGAGGCTGAATGTGCACTTCTGGCCTCCTCCCCCTTCTAGCCCTGCATTCCTCCTCAGAGGAGGTGCCTTCAGTGGAGAGTTCAGCTCCCATTCCCAGGCTAAAGGAAGGCTTCCTGAAACCTGCAGGCCCAGAAAAGATTACTCATTGCAGAGTGCTGACCTGAAGGTTAAGAGTCCAGAAAAGGCAGCTGGTATGCGTTTTGAAGTACTACAGATCACACAGGCAAGTTTGAAAAACTTTCATAAATAAATACTTGACTGTGCACATTCACGACCCCAGTGAGCCCTCTTATCCCGCCCGTGGATGAGGTTAATACAAGTGTGTCCTACCCGTCTGCCCGTTGCACCTGTGCGCCGTCCCTAAGATTGCACGTGCGCAACGGGCACGCAGGTACGACACACTTGTATTAACGGCGTCAATTGAACACTCAAGGGCCTTAAGTGGCCCATTAATTAATGGCGGGTGAGCATCGGACATCATCGCATGCCCACCCAGTGAAATATCGCAATGGCACATGGTGACGTTGGGACGCTCGCCCAACGTCACCGCACGTCATTTTACACGCGAACGTGCGGTGCCCGCCTCCGCACACCAATGGGAAAATTTTGACCATGACCGTGATGGAGCATTTTTACTGCATTGCATTGACCATTCACTCTTTATGGTGAGGGCAGTACCACTGGTCAGAGAATTGAATTTCCTATTGCTCTCTAACTTTTGTACCATTGGGACTTATAGTAGGAAACCAAAAAAGTAGAAATGAGGAGCACAGCGTAACTTGGGGACTCTGTCCGAGCAGAGTGGAGTCGGGGCACTAGCGGCTGTATGGTAACTTTGAATGTCCGGTCTTTGAATGTTAGTGAATGGAAGAGTGAATGGGTGAGTGGGCAAGTTAGTAAGTAGGTAGGTGGGTCGGAGGATGAGTGGGTAGAGGTTAGGTGGGTAAATGGGTAGGAGGTTAGGTGTGTGGGCAGATGGGGGGGGGTAAGAGGTGTAGGTAGTTAGGTTGGTAGGGGGTAGGTGGGTGAGGTGGGTAAATGGACAAATGGACTGGAAGGTAGTTGGGTTGGGAGCTTGCCGGTTTGGGTCGGGAGGGGTAGTCAGGTCGGGCTAGTCAAGTCTGATCAGGTGGTAGTCAGGTGGTTGAGGGGGTAGTCTGGTTGGGTTGGGGGGGTAGTCGATGATAGGGGGGCTTAGCGTGGTGGGGTAGTTGAGTCATGTCGGGGGTAGTCGGGGGCCAGGGGGTAGTCGAGTGGTCGGGATTGCTAGTTGGGTCATTTCCGGGGGTAGTCGACTGGTTGGGGGGGTAGTCTGTTGGAAAACTACAGTGTTAGTTCATAGGCTGAAGAGTTTTTCCACGGTGCTGTAAACAGCAGATTTGTCAGTGAGTAGCTTGTAATAATAATATTCATGCCAGTATTCATACAGCACTATAAAATGCTCAAACCTGCTGCCAGAATGTATTACTTTGGAACAAAAATAGAAGATGCTGGAAAAACTCAGCAGGTCTGGCAGCATCTGTGGAGAGAGAAACAGAGTTAACATTTCAAGTCCGTATGACCCTTCTTCAGAATAGTGTATTACTTTGGATGTGTTTTCTCATTACTTCTCTGTGATGCCAAACAAACTTGGTATGTTTTCCTATATTGAAGGCTCTATATAAATGCAGGTTATTTTTGTTGCTATCATCAATGACTGTTGATATGTAGGTAAATAATATCTTATGTAAGTATGGCTCAGCATCTTTGCTGTTCTTAGGCCCAGAATTGTAGGTGGACAGGCTTTGGGGAGTCAGGAGGTGAGTTACTCACCACAGGATTCCTAGCCTGTGACCTGGTCTTGTAGCCACAGTATTTATATGTCTGGTCCAGTTTAGCTTCTGGTCAATGGTAGCTTCCTGGATGTTGATAGTGGAGGATTCAACAATGGTAATGTCATTGAATGTCAAGGGGAGATAGTTAAATTCTCTTTTGTTGGAGATGGTCATTGCCTGGCATTTGTGTGGTGTGAATGTTTCTTGACACTTGTCAGCCCATATCTGAATATTGTCCATGTCTTGCTGCATTTGGACATGGACTGCTTCAGTACCTGAGGAGTTGCAAATGTTGCTGAACATTGCGCAATCATCAGCAAACAACCCTACTTCTAACTTTATGGTGGAAAGAAGGTCATTGATGAAGCAGCTGAAAATGGTTGGGCCAAGGACACAACTCTGAGGAACTCCTGCAGTGATGTCCTGAGACTGAGATGATTGATCTGCAACAACCACAACCATCTTCCTTTGTGCTGGGTATAACTCCAACCAGCAGAGAGTTTCCCCCCTGATTCCCATTGACCCCATCTTCTGGCTGAAGATGTTTGCAAGTGCTTCAGCCTTGTCCATTGCACTGCTGTGCTGGGCTTCCCCATCATTGAGGATGAGGATATTTATGAAGCTTCCTCCTTCAGTTAGTTATTTAATTGTTCCCCACCATTCGTGACTGGATATAACAGCACTGTAGAACTTAGATCTGATCTGTTGGCTGTGAAATCTCTTAGCTCTGTCTATCACATGCAGGTTACATTATTTGCCATGTAAGTAGTCCTGTGTTGTAGCTTCACCAGGTTGACACCTCATTTTTAGGTATGCCTGGTATTGCTCCTGGCATGCCCTCCTGCACTCTTCATTGAACCAGGGTTGATGCCCTGGTTTGGTAGTAATGGTAGATTAGGGGATAGCCTGGCCATGAGGTTATAGATTGTTGTTGTATACAATTCTACTGCTGCTGATGGCCCACAGTGCCTCATGGAAGAGTTGCTGGATCTGTTTGAAATCTATCTTATCTAGCACAGTGGTAGTGCCACACAACATGAAGGAAGGTATCCTCAAGGTGAAGACTGGACTTCATCTCCACAAGGATTGTACAGTGGTCACTCCTATAAAAACTGTCATGGACAGACGCATCTGTAACAGGTAGATTGGTGAGAATGACGTCAGGTAGGTTTTCTCCCTCATTGGTTCTCTCAACACATACCGCAGACCCAGTCTAGTAGTTATACTCCTTCGGACTTGGCTAGCTTTGTCAGTAGTCGTGCTACTAAGCCATTCTTTGTGATGGACATTGAAGTCCCTCACCCAGAGTACATTCCATGCCCTTGTCGCCCTCAGCGCTTCTTCCAATTAGTGTTCAACATGGAGGAGTGCTGACTCATCAGCTGATGGAGGGGGAGCAGAGTGGCGTTAGGTGGTAATCAGCAGGAGGATTCCTTGTGCCCCTGTGCTGCCACCTTTGGTGGGACAGGACATACCCAGGGATGGTGGTGGTGGTTTCTGGGATATTGCCTGTAAGGTATGATTCGGTGAGTATGACTATGTCAGCTGTTGCTTGACAAGTCTGTGCAACAGCTGTCTCAATGTTGACCCCCAGATGGTGGTAAGGAGGACTTTGCAGAGTCAAAGGGCTAGGTTTGTCATTTCTGGTGCCTAGGTGGTCCATCCAGCTTCATTTCTCGTGCTAGGCCAGCTATTGCACTGGGCTAAGAGTCAACCACATAGCTGTCAGATTTCCTTCCCTAAAGATAGGTGAACCTGATGGGTTTTTAATAACAATTGACTATGGTTTCATGGTCACCATTGCTGTGATTCATTGCCATGGTGCATTTGAACCCATGCCCACAGAGCATTAGCCCAGGGCTCTTGATTATTAGTTCTGTGATGTTACCACTATGCCACTGTCTCTCCTCGATGCCAGTGGTTTTGTTTAAGATGGAGTGTGGAGATGTTTATATTGAGTATATCGCCCCACAAAGGAACATTGACCTTTAAGTAAATAAAAAAACTACCTGAATGCTGTCTACTTTTCTTGTTTAGCCATTAGCTTCCTTGCCCTGATCCTTATACATGCTATTTTTGCTTTAAAGACGCAGATGCTCAGAACCCAAATAGTCTGATTGGGATCAAAATTCAGATTTCTCCAACTTTATGGATTTTGTTCCACATTTATTGCAGTAACAAGCTGGAGTCCATAAAGAGTTCAGGCCCTAAGAATGATGGATCTAAACTCACTGTTCATTCTCTTAATCTGAGAACAGCCAGCACTAAAGAGCAAGGAGCAAGGCCATTATAGAGCATGCGTCACCACTGAGTACAAGTTGAACCTCTGTGAGAACAGACAGACGTGTTCTGTTAAATATTGAAACTAAAACAGTGTGTACAAGAACTAATTGCTTGTTTTTTATCTTCCCCATTCCGATTTACCTAATCATAAAGATGACTGCATGAATGAAAGTCCTTTTTATGAGACCACAGTAATAAATGCCAAAAAATTGAATCTTGGTATTCTCTATTCCTTCTCTCCCACATTGTTAGCTGCCTTTTCTAAGAAAATGCCTGGAGAAATGACAATTGTCTTGATGAATGCATGCAATAATATATTGAGCACTCTATTGGACTACCGCAGAGTTTCCACGCTCTAAGCATTTGACCATAGATGTTAATAGCATTGAAGGAGGCCATTCAGCCCATCATGTCTAGACCATGACTTTGCTAGAGAATCCAAAACTAATTCCATTGTATTGCTTGCTCCCAATAGTCATGTATAATTCCCTGCTTCAGATGTTTAGCCACTTTTTCTTTAAAGATGCAAGAGTCTCTATCTGAAATACTGACTTATATAAAGAAAGGGCAGGGTACAAAAATCTTACTCTTGTGACACAAAGAGAAGAATTGAATCCAGCCCATCACAGTGGGAAATAAGGTGACTAGTCCCATTTAATCACGGGAGAGGCTGCATGTCAGTCTTCCAGCAGTGGAAAACCTCTTGTGATGAAGGCAGAGGCAGGAAGGGGCCCAAGCGGGAAACTTGCCTGCTCCCAATGAGATGTCATATAGGTTCATTAATGAGCCAATTAACACCGATTATCCCTGTGTCGGGTTTGCTAGCGACCTAGTGGGAATCCCTCGTTGTTAGGCACTCACTGTCCAATCAAGGGACCTGGGATTGGGAAGGGCACTGAAAGTCTTCCTTTCTCCATCCCCTCCCTGTTACCCCCATCCCGGCCTCATTCATCTGAGTCCAGCTCTCAACAAGCAGGAAGTTTGCTGCCAGGGTCCTAAATCCCAGGGAAACCTCAAAGCTGGCCAGTTAAGTGCCTGAGAAGCACTTAATCCAGTCAGGTCTTCCCCCACGGAAGTAACACGGGTTTCCCACTAGCTCTCCAACCAGTGGACGGGACTCACATCGCCAACATTAAATTCTGCCCAAAGTTTGTGACATTACCAGAAATGATATGCACTTACTTCAAGTTGCACTTACTTCAGCAACTAAAATACTATTAATATATTAATTACTTTTATTTCTAGGGGGCAGCTTCATCCCTAAAACATAGTTCGCAGAACATTCTTCCTTGCTATGTTAACCCTTGTAATTTACACCAGGAAAGATAATTGTATTGTAAAAATCTTATCCTGGAGATTCAAAATTTACCAGCTAAGTATTACTGTCAACAGAAAGTTTTCCAAAGATGAGGAGCTCCAAATTGTTCCTCATGCCAGTGTGAAGTGTGGGTTCTAATTAAAATGAATTGAGCCACCAAAGGACGAATTCAGGTTGGCTCTAACCAGTATCATTGGAGCAGCTCTGTAAGGTAACAAAGAACCGATCTCAGTGAGACTAACAATGATCTGTAGAGATACTTTGAATGATGCACTAGACATCATCATGTCTGTTGATCCTAGTGATGATGATGAAAACATTATCAAATCAGCTGCAAGGAGCATAAAAGAGGAATGTAAAAGCTTCTATAAATATGTAAGAAGAAAAGGATTAGTGAAGACAAATGTAGGTACTTTACAGTCTGAAACGGGAGAATTTGTAATAGAGAACAAGGAAATGACAGAGCAACTAAACAACTATTTTAGTTCTGTCTTCACTGAGGAAGACACAAATAACTTCCCAGAAATACTAGGGAATCAAAGGTAGTGAGAAGGAGGAATTGAAGGAAATTAGTATTACTAAAAAAATGGTGGTGGAGAAATTAATGGGACTGAAAGCCGAAAAATCCCCAGGGCCTGATCATCTACATCCCAGGGTACTAAAGGAGGTGGCCATGGAAATGGTGGATGCGTTGGTTGTCATCTTCCAAAATTCTGTAGATTCTGGAACAGTCCCGGCAGATTGGAGGGTGGCATATGTAACCCGACTATTTAAAAAAAGGAGGGAGGGGGAAAATAGCGAATTATAGACTGGTTAGCCTAACAGCAGTGGTAGAGAAAACGCTAGAGTCTGTTATAAAGAATGTGATAACAGGACACTTAGAAAATATCAATGGGATTAGCCAAAGTCAACATGGATTTATGAAAGTGAAATTATGTTTGACAAATTATGTTTGGAGTTTAAAAACAAAAAGCTAAAAGCTACTGCGGATGCTGGAAATCCAAAACAAAAACAGAATTACCTGGAAAAACTCAGCAGGTCTGGCAGCATTGGTGGAGAAGAAATCAGTTAACGTTTCGAGTCTTCATGACGTGAGTCTTCATGTTCTGCCGAAGGGTCATGAAGACTCGAAACGTTAACTGATTTCTTCTCCACCGATGCTGCCAGACCTGCTGAGTTTTTCCAGGTAATTCTGTTTTTGTTATGTTTGGAGTTTTTTGAGGGTGTAACCAGCAGAATAGATGAGGGAGAACCAGTGGATGTGGTGTATTTGGATCTTCAGAAAGCTTTTGATAAAGTTCCACGTAAGAGGCTAGTGTGCAAAATTAAAGCACATGGGACTGGGGGTAATATATTGACATTGATTGAGAATTGGTTAGCAGGCTGGAAACAGAAAGGAGGAATAAGTGGGTATTTTTCAGAATGGCAGGCAGTGGCTAGTGGGGTACCGCAGGGAACAGTGCTTGGGCCCCAGCTATTCACAATATGTATCAATGATTTGGATATGGGAACCAAATGTAATATTTCCAAGTTTGCTGACGACACAAAATTGTGGATTGTGAATGGTGAGGAGGATGTTGAGAGGCTTCAAAGTGATTTAGACAAGTTGAGCAAGTGGGCAAATACATGGCAGGTGCAGTATAACGTGGATAAGTGTGAAGTTATCCACTTCAGTCGGAAAAACAGAATGGCAGAGTATTATTTAAATGGTGATAAATTGGGAAATGTTGATGTACAAAGGGATCTGGGTGTCCTTGTACACAAGTCGCTGAAAGCAAGCATGCAGGTGCAGCAAAAAGTTAAGAAAGCAAATGGTATGTTGGCCTTCATTGTGAGAGGATTTGAGTACAGGAGCAAGGATGTCTTACTGCAGCTGTACAGGGCCTTGGTGAGACCACACCTGGAGCGTTGTGTGCAGTTTTGGTCTCCTTAGCTAAGAAAGGATATATTTGCCACAGAGGGAGGGCAGCACAGGTCCAGCTGACTCATTCCTGGGATGGCAAGGTTGTTGTATGAGGAGAGATTGGGCCGACTAGGCCTATATTCACTCGAGTTCAGAAGAATGAGAGGGGATCTCGTTGAAACATAGAAAATTTTTGTCACAGCTGGATAGACCGGATGCAGCGATGATGTTTCCTCTGGCTGGGGGCTCTAGAACAAGGGGTCACAATCTGATGATACGGGGTAGACCATTTAAGACTGAGATGAGGAGAAACTTCTTCACTCAAAGGGTGGTGAACCTGTGGAATTCTCTACCACAGAGAGCTGTGTAGGCCAAGTCACTGGATATACTTAAGAAGGAAATTGATCGTTTTTTAGACTCTAAAGGTATCAAAGGGTATGGGGAGAGTGTGGGAGTATGTTGTTGAGGTAGAGGATCAGCCATGATCATAGTGAATGGCGGAGCTGTCTTGAAGGACCGAATGACCTATGCCTGCTCCTATTTTCTGTGTTTCTATGTTTCAAAACCATGTTTTTGGGCAGCCGGCTTTTCATGGTGACTGCTCAGTTGGACATCCATCAAAACCAGAACCGTGCTTACAATTATTGGTTTTCTGTCTTGAAAATGATTTTCTTCCTAGAAGATTGTAAACAAATAATATAATCAGTAATTTTGTCTACCAAAGCCCTGGGGTTTAATTCTGTGCCTCCCCAGGATGGGTTGGCAGGCAGGGGGGCATAAAAGTGGGCACAATGATATGTCCCTAGTGCAATTTTACCTGTGGCGGGGAAGGTGCCAGGCAGCCTGCCTGCCAATGGGCCAATTGAGGCCCTTAAGTAATATAATATAATTAATCAATACATTATAAGAACGTCATGAAATGCAGAAAGAAAGGAAAGATTGGATTTCTATCCCTAGAAATGTAAAGTCTTTTGGTGTTCTCAACAGCCCAGTCAAAATGCCAATGAGTGGCAGTGCTATTGCGTACACAGGGGGCTCTTGCATTTGGGTTTAGTTTGATTCCAGAATGGACCTTTTGGAAGACAAATGATTCGTTTCCTATCACAATTCACGATAGTGGAATTGCCAGTTTGCACATTGACATTCAGGGATGAAACAAACTTTAGCTTTTATTAGGAAAGTTTTATGTTGTAATTGTGCTTTTTGTAAAAAAATAAGTTCCTTAGGGATCATTCCTGCAACCACCCCTCCAAAAAACCTACATGTTTATCCCTCACTCCCCACCCCCCTACCCCGCCCCCCCAGGAATCCACCTGCCTCCCCTGTGTTCAGCAAGATTATCCATTCCCATGGCTGCTAATCATACTGAATTGCTCAGCAATGAGTCAATGTTTTTCAACTTAACTTAAAGGCTGGGATTTTTATGCTCAGCCAGGATCCCTGTACCCTCGCTCCCTTGGCGTAAATGTCGGGGCTGAGCCCACTGCAAATAATTGGTTTGAGGTGGGCCTTCTGCCTGCATTGAGGAGGAAGTCCCTGCTCGGAGAGCTGCCAGCAATCAAATGGTCAGTTAGTCCCAGGAACGCTACCTGGAGCGGTGGCCACTGCTGGGACTGCATCCTGCCCCAACAGTGATCATTACTGGAGCCAGATGTGAAGCGGGGGTGGGGAGGCAGTATTGCCCAGGCCAGGCTGGCAGGCCCTGATGAAACAGGCGAGGGCGATAGCGGGCCAGAGTGGACTGGAGGTTGGCTGGAGGTGGGGTGGGGTGGGGAAATGCAGGAAGGAGAGAAAAGCTTGGGGGTACCTCCATTGTGCATGGGAGCCCGTTAAGGAAGAACCATTGCTGCTACCAGCTCAAACAGGGAAAGCTGCTGGCATCGGCCTCTGCTCGCCACAGGTTAAATCCCAGCAGCAGAGGGAAGAGGCCCTAAATTGGTCACTCAAGAGCGGGGACTTCCTCCTCAATGAAGACAGAAGGTAGCCGTGTAGGTTTTTTGGAGGGGTGGTTGCAGAAGTGATCCCTAAGGAACTTCTTTTCAAAAAGCACCAATACAACATAAAACTTTCCTAATAAAGGCATTTGCCCCTCATGGAAAAATAAGTCGCCGCCAGTTGCAAAATCCAGCTGGCCATAACTGGCGCCTCTACCAGAATAACAGGTTTTAACTGAAATGAATGGAGATTATAACTGGACACCAGCTGACATCTCTAATTGTCCAGTTGGATTTAACAGGACAATTGGAATCTCACTGGGGCCAGTTGACTTGTTTACTGGTGTAACTATATACAACTGGAATAACTGGCACATACAATGGAAAACGTGTTGTGGTTCCACTGGTCCAGTTGACTTCAAATGTAACCATTTGAATCTTACTAGGGCCAGTTGGTTTTCTGCTGGAACAAATTGATGGACAAACTGCAACCAGCTGGAATTAAGTCGAAGCAGTAGCCATGTAGCTGCTTCAATGATTCTTTGAACTGGAAAAGGTTCCAGTTGAAGCTATAAAAACAAAAAAAGTACTGCGGATGCTGGAAATCCAAAACAAAAACAGAAATACCTGGAAAAACTCAGCAGGTCTGGCAGCATTGGCGGAGAAGAAAAGAGTTGACGTTTCGAGTCCTCATGACCCTTCAACAGAACTGAGTATAGTTAGGAGAGGGTTGAAATATAAGCTGGTTTAAGGGGGGGTGGGGGAGAGAAGTTTGGGGGGGTGCGGTGGTTGTAGGGACAAGCAACAGTGATAGGAGCAGATAATCAAAAGATGTCACAGACAAAAGGAACAAAGAGGTGTTAAAGGTGGTGATATTATCTAAGAAAATGTGCTAATTAAGAATGGATGGCAGGACACTCAAGGTACAGCTCTAGTGGGGGTTTTTTCCAATAATTTATATAGATTTTTCTTTTCCCACCTATTTCCATTATTTTTAAATCTATAACTGTAATACCCTGTCAGTCTTTACACCACCCCCCAACCTTAAACCAGCTTATATTTCACCCCTCTCCTAACTTTACTCAGTTCTGCTGAAGGGTCATGAGGACTCGAAACATCAACTCTTTTCTTCTCCGCCGATGCTGCCAGACCTGCTGAGTTTTTCCAGGTAATTCTGTTTTTGTTCCAGTTGAAGCTAACTGGATTGACTCAAAAGACTGCCTGAAGAGGGCAAAAAGGCCTTGGTGTGTTGGTATAATTTTCACATCAAGTTTGTAATGTGTTACAAAGTGCATAATGATACTTATCTCCTCACCTCCCAAATATGAATGTGTTCTACAGATACAGGTTTATTAATGCTGTGCATTTAATCATTTCAAGATTTTTGATTTTTTTTTTGAGTAACCTCAGACACAGAAGGTCACATAATGTCAAAAGGTAAACCGCTTTGTGTTCAAAACTTCACAGGATAGGAAAAAAAATCAAAAGAATTGTTCTCAATCCTGATGAGAAGCCTGAAAAAAGCTATTTTGGGAATAACTATTGCCATAAGTAAGTTAGTTGTCACGATATAGTGTCAATGATAACTCAGTGATTAGGAAATAACGTCACACTATCTGAGAACCCAGATGAAGAATGGATAATGGGAAAACCCATATGGGCATCAAATAAGAACATGAGTTGAAAAAGTGGCAGGTAAAAGTGGAAAAAATAGTTACAAATGGACATAAGAAATAAGCAAATACAAGTGATGAACATAAGAAATGACTAACATTACAAGTAAACATATAAATACAATGGGAGAAGCTAACCCCTTGCTGCATGTTCCCTTTGCACACCGTCTGTTCCCCCCCCCACCGGGTTATATATCGTATATGTGTGTGTGTGTGTGTGTGTATAAACTGAAAACATTAGTTAAAAAAAAACATGCATGCAAGGTGCCAATTTGAGGGAACATAGTCAATTCTGGAAATGTTTTAGGCAGTGAGGAAATCAAGGGTCATACAACATAAACACAGTAGTAATATTTGCTACCAAAGTCCTCAAGTTAAGCTGTGAAAAATGGTCACAGTTTGAACTGATTCTGCATGATGAGTAGCCATGGAAATGCATAAATTTGCAGTGGGGAGCTGGACCTGAAAAATCTTGGGGCAAGATTTTCGGGTCGTCGGCCTGGCATGGTGGGTGGGCGAGCCCAGGCCAGCCAGGAAACGGGCCGCCACCCGCAATCGGCCCCTGATTTTACTCTGCTTAGCCAATTAACGGCCAACCAGTGTGAAAGGGGCGCTGAAAGGCTAAGCGCTGTCGGGGCAGGGGTGGGGGGGCGGTGCGGGAGGCGGGAGGAGGACAGGCGTTGAAGTCAGCGGGGGCGAGGGGGAGCGCACAATGAAATCCCCCTGAAGGCAGAGAGCTGCCTCAGGGAGCTGAAGAATTTAAAAGCCAAAAATAAACATTGTGAAATTCCGGGTAAGATTTCCACCCATAAGAATCACTCATCTAAACATATTGATGATAAAAATTCTGCCCAAACATTTTTATTTTTTAATTTAATATCAAAAACCTCATCCCGCCCTTGGATGAGGTTTCCTCAAAAAATCCAAAGGCCACTTGGCCAATTCACCCGCCTGCCAGCCATAACTTGGACGGGCAGCGGAAAATCGCCATTAATTATTACGTTAATGGTCTTAAAAGGCCTCTTAATTGTTGGCAGGTGCGCTGCAGACTGAAATATCGCGCGCTATTTCATGCTCAGGCGTGTTGAGCGCACCTGCATGCCAAGTGAAAAATCTTGCTCTTGGTATTTTTTTCATTCAGCATGGTGCTTGTTTGGCATGATGCATGGTGAAGCAGACTGCTAAAATCATCATGCCAAATTTAAGAAAAAGACTTGCCTGTTTTATGTTAATTATTGACATTAGATAATGTATAGTAAGGGAAAATCAATTGCTGTTTTAAAATTCAAGATTGAAAGATTGTGAAACTTTCAATGAACAACGATGAAAATGAATTTAGTAATTAGTCATAGCTGCAATGGAGGACAGCTTTAACTTTTAAAATCAGTATTTTAAGTGAGCAAACCAGTTGATATTGACTCCATTGTGATAGATTTGAGATTAAACCATTTAAGTTATGAGTGTTTTCAAATATAGAGAATGTTATTTAAGTGTTTTTTGTAGACTTTCAGTCACTAAGGTTCATACGTTTACATGAGCTAACCTTGCTGGATTTGCAGTTTTACAGTTAAGGCTGAATTATTTTATAAAATCAGTTTTTATGGGGATCAAAGGGCTACAACTGTTCTTTCTCCTCAGGGATCTGGTTGCAAATGCAGCCCAGGTTAATAGGGTAAAGGTATCCTCTGCATGCTGATTTTAAGAATCGTAAATTAAATAGCTTTGGACATTCATAATTCAGTTCCAAGTTTCTGGCATGTGTCCATAGTACAGAGCACCATACATTAGATACATTTATATTACGGAATCATTTTTTGAAATATATTGGAGGTTTCAGTGCTGTGGGAGTTTCCTCCATCTACATTGTGTTACATATTCCACAGCATTGGTAACAGACCACTAACCTCAGAATGACAAACTTATGCACATGCCATTATTAAGCAGGTTGCAAATTGCAGCTTTGGTTTCTGGTCACAGATTTTCCCCAGCAGTTATGGAAAATCTAGCAGGGCTGCCTTCCTACTCAAGTCTATGTAGACTAAAAGGGTAGCCCACTCACAGCCAGAACAAATGCAACCAGTGTTCCCATGGTGATATTTATATTTGTTGCCATCATTGCTCTGTCCTCCAGAACAATCTGAGGAGATCGCCTGCTGATGGTACCGCTGCCAAAAGTTACTGGTGGTAAAATTATGTTGAGTCATAAAACACAAGGGTTCCAGAAATGGCCATACGTGGCTAGGAATTAATGTTTCTATTTTTAACTAATTTTCAATCTTTTGCAATTGACACTGTGTTGTGATGTACTATTTTGTACAGTATTTTCTTCTTTCCTCATCTCCCAAATCCATGCCCATCTTTGCTTCAACTCCATGATTGAATCTCCCCAATCAGTTTTACATCACATTACCACATTGAAACAATCAGTCATAAATAGCACCGTATGCAACTGTAACTATGGTGCACTATCCTTCCTCATGCTCCTCAACCTCTCTGCAACCTTTCACCACACCACCCTTTTCCAATACCACACCTCTGTCCTTCAGTTCTCACCTGGTTCCACTTTTACCTTTCTGATTATAGCCAGTGCATCTTCAAAAATGGCTTCTCTTCCTGCTCCTCCATTGTTATATCCGGTGTCCCCAAGATCTAACCTTTACCACCTCCTCTTCTTCATCTACATGCATCTTAGCATCTGATAACACCCAGCTTTATCTCTCAGTCACTTCTCAAACTATTCTCTGCCTCTGTGATGTCAGACTCCTTGTCTTAGATATCCAATCTTTGATGACCCACAATTTCCTCCTGTTAAAAATTGGGAAGAAAAAAGTTAACATCATCGGCCCCATCCCAAAACGCTGCATCCTTGCAACTGATTTAAACCCCCTCCTTGGCCCCTGTCTCACATTGAATGAGCAATGTTTAACCTCAAGTCAATGTTCCAACCTCATACCTTCTCCAACGCAAAGATGGCATACTTCCGATTTTGTAATATTACCTACCTCTGAGCCTTTGTTAGCCTATCTGCTTCTGAAATCCTCAACCGTGCCTTTGTTACTCATAATCATGTACCAATCCATTGGAAGCCCATGATCACCAATGCCCTCTTATGCATGGTATCCAAAAGAGAAGGGAATTTTTGAACATTTTCCTACATTCAGGGCCAGATTTTTACCAACTCGAGCAAACGCTGGAGGCCTTTAAAGATGATGGATGGGACACGACTCTGGATTCCTGCCCCCATTCCACATGCTGCACTCTGCACTCCTGACCTGGCCGGTTCTGTTGCGAGGGAAGGCATCTCATAATCCTCCCCATCCAAATTTTCATCGAATCAGTCCAGTTTCTCCATGACTCATGGTTCATGGCCCCTCAGAAGAGTTATCAACAATAGTCTGGATTTGTGAACCTTTTGAAAGGTATGTACAAAAGGTCTTACCCATACCACATGCCCCCTCCGTGCCCCCCTTTCCCCTCCATGCCGACTTACCCAATATTCACTATGTACAGAACCAATGAACGATATAATAATAATGCCAATTCTTGAAATGCTGATGAAAAAAACACATTCAGAAATACGCTTTGAAAAAAACTGCTGCTCTTGCAACCTTGTAAAAATGCCAGTCAGACAAAGCCTTATAATATCAATAACAGGAGCTTTACCTCACTTCACACCTCTTCAGCTTGCCCAAATAAATGTGCAGATGTTAAAAAACAACTCAAAGAAAGAATAACCTATTATAACCTCATAAAGATGTCAATTAACCAAAGCTACCACTCCACTTCAGCCTATCTAAACAGATCCTTGTTGAGCTAATCCAGTAGTGAGTATTAGAGCTCAGCCAAGCATTCATAACAAGGCCATCTGGAGAAACACAGATGGCCTAGTTATGAATCCTTGGCAGTATTTGGAGACACGTCAATTTTAAACATCACTTTTATTCCATATTTTGTTTGTTTTCCTCATTTTGTGATTGATGATTCAATTGCATTATCTTCTGGGCATTCTTTGCTGTATCATCATGAGATTTCATATAACTATGGCATATTGATTAATCCAAGTAGTAAATAAATAAGTAAGTATTGCTGAAAAAAGACACTTTGTCGAAGCTTTTCATCTTTTGCTCATCATGACAACTATTGATGCTCAAATAGGGTGCATCAAAGCCATCCTGCGAAATAACGGCTACCCTGATCAGATCACTGCTCGCTGTATATCGCGCAAGTGAACGGGCCTAAGGCTGCCATTTTTGGTCCCAAAAAGTGGCCAGTCTACCTCAAGATTACCCTGGAAAAGTAAGGTATCTAAAATATTTGAGCAACAGGTGAAGCTAGCCATTTCATGCTTCTCCTATGCAGAAGTAATAGAGGTGGTGTTTGTCATCAAGCCAAAAAGACATTCTATCTATCACACAAATGAGGAATGTGCAATATGAATTTTGGTGCCGGTGTGATGCTAGGTAAGTAGGCCGTACATCCCATAGACTGGGATCGTATCAAGCGACCGTATCAAACAGCATGTCCCTTTGGCTGTTTGCAACAGGCAAAGTAATGATCATATCCAACCAGTCTATGTTTGCAATACTCAAAACACAGTGTCCAACATTAGATGTGATGCTGCAATTGGACAACATTTGCTAAACAATCCCGAATATGCTAAGAATTACACTGACAACTAATTTAAGATTATCAGTTGGGCATGCAATGTGGCTCACTTACGTGTGCTAGAAGCTACAAATATTTTAATGCACAGGGCCCTGTCCTTTGCAGACAGAAAGAACATGTAAACACATCGCACTGTTTGCAACTAAACAAAATATGTGACAGCCATTCTCTGGTTCATTCCCCAGGGCAATGCATGGACCAATCAGAGTCGGCCTGTCTGGTTTGAATTTAAATAAACCTAGGCAGTTAACTGTCAGTCATCATTTAGCTGGTGCATTCTCCATGGCAACGCCTCTACCAATTGGAGTACATTTTCCAACCAATCAGCACTCTCTTCTCACACAGTATAAATTGTTTATCTCTTTACATTTGATATTCTTGCAAATTGTCCTGATGAGTGCAAGATGAAAAGCTTTGACAACATCTTTTTACAGCAATACTCAAGATCTGTACGACCAAACGACAATAAATAATAAATTAATGTAAACTAAATGAATAAAGCAGTGGGAAATAATGCAGCCAGTTTTGCAACAGTAGCCGGAATTTTTCAGCCCCTCACGTCTGTGGAATCTTCTGGTCCCGTCGATGTGAACCGAGATTTCACTGGCTTGCCGGCCCCACCACAGGAAAACTGCGGCGGGGGGTGGCTGGAAAATTCTGGCCAGTGAGTCAGTTGACAAATGATTCATCCAAGATTTTGGTAAAACTGAGATTAGTAGAAATATATTTGTAAAGCATATGTGATCAGCAACACGGTGGGGCTAGGGTTAGTTTTTCAAAGTGTCTCGCCATTAGCCTTTCTGCTGGTAAGTGATGCCTGCCCGTGGGCAATGGGCATGTGCCTAACCAATTTTGGGTGAAAGGGATATATTTATCTTGAATCACTATCAGACTAGTGAGTAAGGCATGGTGTATGCGCCTGGGTTCCTGGTCAACTGAAGAACAAAAATCTATTGGAGTCCATATATGACCAGTGATGCAATGTTTTGAGTCTAAGCATCATGTTCCCTAAGTGTCATCCTGGATCTGTAGTAGTCCTCTGACCTCTGAATCTAAAGCTAAGGGATTCATGCTGACAATTATATCTAATTTGTGAGAGGCTGTGATATGTTTTGGGATGTTCTGAGGATATGAAATGTGCTATATAAAAGCAAGCTCTTTTTTTTTTCTTTTAAGTGCTGTACCATGCATCTACATTTACAAAATTAGAACATTAACTTTTGGACCTTTTTAACCTGAATCCCAAATTTGAATTGATCTGAAATATTTCAACTGGCTTAGTTTTGCTATAACTATATTTTGTAATTGTCAATTTTTCCTATGTTATAACTGTGATTATTCAGTGCTATTTGCCAGCAAACAACAGTGACTCCATTTCGTTGTAACCTTTCTTTATAAAACACTTTGAAAGGGTTGAGAGACGTGGTGAGCTATGCTATATAGGGAAAGTATTTTTTTATTCTGCATACAATGTAGAAATATAGTTCAGTGGATTCTAAGTAGCTTGAAGGTTTTACTAATGTGATGCAGAAACTTAGGCATTTGAACATTCCACAGTTCAAGTGATGAAACCAAAATTTCACTGCAATATTAAAAATCCGCTTTGATTAGATATCAAGTCTATACCCCATCTTCTACTGTGGTATTGATGGTTAAATGCCAACAAACTTTCCTGCAGCACTCATTTAAATACAGTTGTCATTGGAGAAAATGGATAATCTGACATCTTTTGGTGAATTTCCCAGCATTTTGAAGCTCTTTGGTTCCTTTTCAGAGATGGTGCTTCAGAATGACAATCATGGAAGTACTGCTTAATGCCTTTCAATTATGGAGTATTGGCCATCTTCTGATATTGAGCTGTTCGGATACTGGGTTTCAATGATCATGTCCAAATGGGACATTTGTATCATGGGAAGCAGGCTACAGTCACCACTCAGATGTTGCTAGGGGAGAGCTTCATTACCGAAGTGCCTTGTGCCAACTCGATTCATGTAACCAGATAGTCCCATTGTAATGTGTTATTCTCAAAGAGAAAGTGAATTCCTAAGAGAAGCTTGATTGGCCGTGACTACTGTAGAGCCAAGAAGCATATCATCATGAAAAGCCAGGCATTAGCTCATAGTTCAGGCTCATGTTCAAGAAAATGTGATCTCCTCAGCTCTTCTTTTCAGTTTAACCCTTCGTGCAAAAGTGATAGATAAGGCTTTTCGAGCCATGGCAGTATGAAAATATGATTTGGAAAACAGAATCATTTGGCAAAAGTCAAAATCTACATTAAATAAAATTATGAAAACAAACTGTGGCCAAGAGTTCCCACTTTGGGCGCTTTCAATGATATGGATGCAAATTGTGCTCCAAATTGCTCAAGTTTTGAGAAGTGAGTTTTTTTTCCCCGACATTTCCAGATATCATAAAAACATACAATTAGTCATGAACCAGCACAATCGAGCAGTGTTTTAGCACATTTATTTTAAATTGAATTAAAAATATTGCTTAACATATTTAAGTGTGGCCTGGTACAGCTTTATTAATACAGGTAAAAATGAGTTTATCACAAAAAAAATAATTTTAATCAGATTATCTCATTAACCATCTGGAAGTAACCTGATTTTAAGTGAAAATGAGTTTAAACTATTTACCAGTTACATTGGTGTTCATCAATCAGCTTTGTATTAAATTTTAAAAATGGTTTAAAGAATGCTTATTAGTGTCTTTGCATAGAAACTTAGAAACTAGGAGCAGGAGTAGGCCATTCGACACTTCGAGCCTGCTCCGCCATTCAGTTTGATCATGGCTGATCATCCAACTCAATAGCCTGCTCCTGCTTTCTCCCCATGTCCTTTGATCCCTTTCGCCCCAAGAGTTATATCTAACTCCTTCTTGAAAACATACAATGTTTTGGACTCTACTACTTTCTGTAGTAGCCAATTCCACAGGCTCACCACTCTCTGGGTGAAGAAATTTCTCCTCATCTCAGTCCTAAATGGTCTATCCCGAATCCTCAGACTGTGACCCCTGGTTCTGGACTCCCCCACCATCAGGAACATCCTTCCTGCATCTACCCTGTCTAGTCCTGTTAGAATTTTATAGGTTTCTATGAGAGCCCCCTCGTTCTTCTGAACTCCAGCGAATATAGTCCTAACCGACTCAATCTCTCCTCATATGTCAGTCCCACCATCCCAGGAGTCAGTTTGGTAAACCTTCGCTGCACTCCCTCTATAGCAAGAACATCCTTCCTCAGATAAGGAGACCAAAACTGCACACAATATTCACCGTGCTCTGCAAGGAAGCATAAGTAATGAGCTGACTAGGGCAAAATCATGAGTGGTCAGACGCCCTGCCCCCCAGCAGAAAGAACTCCGACTTCTGCTTCTGCCACCGAACTTAGACTTCAGAACAGAAGATTCCACCCAATGTTTTTTAAACAAGTGCAAAAGTTTGCAAACACTCACGTTGTGTTGAATGTAATTTCCACTTGAAGTTCCTGAAGTTTTGTGCCCCGTTTGGCTAATTTTGGGCAAATTGCACTGAAAACCTTGCGGAAACATCCCAAGACCCCAGACTTGCTACATGGTCAATGCTGATTTCAGTCCGGATAGCGGTGGATCTGCTACATTTGCCCTCCATGGTACCAACTGAGCAGAAAAAGAGAGCCAATTTGTGCTCCTGATCTCCAGACAACAAACAGTGCTGGGAACCTTGTGTGTGCAGATGTCTGATAAAAGGCGGAATTTTCTGTGCCCGCTGGTGTTGGATGTCATGGCGGGGGTGTGCAGATAATATAGTGGAAAGGCCAATAATCGGTTTCACGCTGTCGTGAAACACATTTGCAACCATCCACTCCACCTGTCAATGGCTGGCCACGATTCCCTCCATCGCACATCAGGAACTTCATTGTAATACGTCTGCATATCATTATAAGCCCAGCTTGCCAGAATCAACTCCCCATTTCAAATTTACCACCCATATCAGTGGGAAAATGCGCCGGTGTAGAACACATCTTGTCAAGTGCAACATGCAGAAGTCGGGACTTACCATCAGGGCCTTGCTCACATTGCGGACATCCGAGGAGCAGAAGATACTGGAGCCTGACAGCAACCGGACCCTGGAAAAACATCCATTGCACGCTGGGTGGATTCTCATGGACATGACTCCGACGCGAAGCAGCTCATGGAAGGTGGAAAATCGCTGTTGAGGGTCGGCTTCGAGACATCAGTGTCTTGGCCACGGTCTGCTACAAATGATCGTCGAAGGGGTGGGAGAGGAAGGTGTAGGAAGGAAGGTGTGTCGGGGGGTGTGAGGTTGGGAGGCGGAGAACAAAGGTGTCAGGGAGTGAGGTTGGGCCAGGGAAAAGGGAGTACGAGGGGAGAGCCTGCCCACCATCGAAACAGGAATATATGTTTAATGAGGCGGGTTTGGGGTGATATGGCATGAAAAGCCGTCACTGCGATCGGTGGGTAAAAAGTCCTTTGTCCCGCCCGCTACCACACTTAGTGCAAATCTGGGACAATTGCGCCCAAAGACAGGTTCAGTGATGGTATCTTCAATGTTCGAATAGAATACCCGCTTTTAATGGTCTGGCATCAGACATGCCCCCCGCCCCCCCCACCGACCCCCTCATCCCCACCCCACCACCGTCACCCCCAGCCCCACCCCCGGTACGAAATAATGGAAGGTTGCCAATTCCTTTGAAACTACCTCCGTGTCTCAGGAAGGATGTGCTGGCCCTGGAGAGGGTCCAGAGGAGGTTCACGAGAACAATCCCAGGAATGAAAGGCTTAACATATGAGGAACGTTTGAGGACTCTGGGTCTATACTCGATGGAGTTTAGAAGGATGAGGGGGGATCTGATTGAAACTTACAGAATACTGAAAGGCCTGGATAGAGTGGACATCAGGAAGATGTTTCCATTAGTAGAGGGCACAGCCTCAGAGTAAAGGGAAGACCTTTTAGAACAAAGATGAGTAGAAACTTCTTTAGCCAGAGAATGGTGAATCTATGGAATTCATTGCCACAGAAGGCTGTGGAGGCCAGGTCATTGAGTGTATTTAAGACCGAGATAGATAGGTTCTTGATTGGTAAGGGGATCAAAGGTTACAGGGAGAAGGCGGGAGAATGGGGTTGAGAAACTTATCAGCCATGATTGAATGGCGGAGCAGACTCAATGGGCCAAATGGCCTAATTTCTGCTCCTATGTCTTATGGTCTTATGCATTACCAGTTCCAGGAGAGAATTTTAAAAATATTGACTTTGTGAATGCTTCCTGCATTATCTTAATTTAAAGTCATTTAAGTTCTCTTTTAAGATGCCGTGAGCAGATCATTAGGAGGTTTTAGTTTCCAGCCCCAGTCTCTTTTTATTAAATAAGCATTGTTCTGATATCTACCCTCCTGTTCCATCTATTCTGCTGTGACTTGTTATATACATAACGTATGCTGTGATTTGGGCATTATGGTCAGAAATCTGATTTCGCCATGAATAGCTTATGGAGTTGTAGTCAGCAGCTGCATGATAGTCACAGCATGCTGAGTTTGCAAAGGGCATTTGTAACAAATGAATGTTAAATGTTAGTCTTTCAAATGATTGCTTTTAGGTAATAATACACAATGGGGTTGAAGTAGCACAGACAACATAAATTTCTCGTTTAATAATGGACAGTAATGTTCTAAAATCTTATGCTGTTTCGAACAGTTTCGTAACATGGCAATGTCAGTCAGGGCTTCCTTTCCTATTCGAGCTCTTCTTTATTAACTGTTATTACCTTCCAGCTGCACATAGGCCCATTATGCTCACTCTGTTACACAGTTGTGGCAATGCTAAGATCAGCAGCCTTACAAAATGAATGAACAGGTCACTGGGAGGCCATGAACATTTCTCTTAAACTTTGTGAATATACCTGGGGCAGAACTTTACGCCCCGCGGGCGGGCACACGCCCGACCCGATCAGCCGTAAAATAGCGCAAGAAGATGTCGGGCAAGCGTCCCAACATCATCCCACACACGAGCAATCTTCAGGTCGGCAGGCACGCAAGGGTGTTGGAGCCACGCCCACCATCAACTAAAAGACCACGTAAGGCCATTAAAAACACAATTGATCCTGATTTTACGTTGCCCGTGCAATTGTCGCACAGGCAAAATGGGCAGGCGGGCAGCCCACATTTTGCAAAACCTCATCCAGAGGCAGGATAAAAAGGGTCAGAAGCATTGCCATTGTGAGTAGTGAAGAGTTTAGGAGATAGTTTGCTGCTGGTCACTTATTTGAACTTGACAACCTCATCTCCATTCTGAGCTTCATTCTTAGCATTTCCAGACTTCATTTCAGGACTCATTGGTGTCTTCAAGGCCCCTGGAGGATTTTGACCGTGTGGACCCTTCCAGGTTTCAGACAGCCTTTTGTTACCCTGGTAATGGGGATTGTGCTCTCTGTTGGAGGCACCTTCTCTGACGGGGAAGAGAGGGACAGAAGGGAGAGGAGGCCAGGTGTCCCAATGCAGCTTCCAGGGGAGCGAACTGTGGGAGGAGAGTTGCAGGCACAAGGGGTGCAGGGCCAGCAGGTAGTCCAAGGTAGAAGGGGCTGCAGAAGACGCCACTATCCCTGCTGCCAGGGTTTACAGGCAAAGATGCAGCTACCTCAATATGTCTGAGGAGCAGTGCCGAAGGAGGCTCCATCTCTCCAGGGAGACTGTGACCTCCATTTGTCAGATGATTGGGCCTGAGATCACTTCCAACTGTGTGGGTGGACACCCCATGCCAGTGGATCTGAAGGTCACAGTGGCCCTCAACTTACATGCCTCTGGCTCTTTCCAGGGGTCATTGGGGGATCTTTGTGGAGTCTCCCAATCAGCTGTCCTCAGTTGCATCAAGCTGGTAATAGAAGCTCTGTTCAGGCGGGTACTGACATTTATTCATTTCCATATGGACGAGGCCAGCCAGGCTGAGTGAGCCAGAGGCTTTGCAGCGATTGCTGGGCTCCCCTGCATCCGGGGTGCAATAGACTGCACACATGTGGCCATCAAAGTGCCAGCGGGTCAGCCGGGTGCCTTCATCAGCAGGAAGGGATTCCACTCGAACGTCCAGGTAGTATGTGACCACAGGATGCAGATTCTGCAAGTCTGTGCAAGGTACCCTGGCAGCTCCCATGACGCTTATATCCTGAGACACCACAAGGTATCAAGGATATTGAGTGCTCTAGCCCGACTGGATGGATGGTTGCTGGGTGACAAGGGCTATCCATTGAAAAGGCGGCTTATGATGCCTCTCTGCCTCCCAAGAACAGAGGCAGAGCAGCATTACAATATGAGTCATGCCTCCACAGGGGCAGTGATAGAGAGGATCAAAGCTCTTCAAGATGCGCTTCTGATGCCTGGACTGTTCAGGGGGAGCACTACAGTACCCCCCACCCAGAGCGGGTGTCACTGATAGTGGTTACATGCTGCGCTCTCCACAATCTGGCACAGGCAAGGGGGGACCCATAGGAGGAAGAAGATCTTGAGGCAGCTCCACAGGCCATAGAGGATGAATCCAGTGGTGAGTCAGAAGAGGAGGATGGTGAGGCAAACGCTGAGGGCGTGGAGGCAGACCTCTGTCTCCTTCAGGGAGGCAGGGACACCAGGGAAACCTTGATCCAATGCTCCTTCAGCTAGGCTGCCAAAAATCTGCTTCCAACTCATGCCAGGGGTGCTGCCTCCATCTTGGATGTCTGAAATGACCCTTTCAATTCAAAGCCAAAGTGCACTCAGTGCCTGTGCAATAAAGTTTAGAGCCACTCATGTCCAGCATTACGCACTGGTGTATCCTGCACCAAAAAAAAATGGTGAAGCATACTCAGGCTATTATGACAGAAGCAAAATTTATGTAATTTTCACACTCAAAACAAATTAACATTACCATCTCTGGTGTTCATGCCCTCACCAGTAAACATAAACAAAACATTACAGAACAGAAGATCACCCATGAACAGTCCCTCTTGTGCTCATGGTGCCTTAAACTTAGGTTTACGAGTGTCACGTCTTGGTGCATCCCCCCGGATTTCCCCCCCCCCCGCCACCCCACCACCTCTCCACGCCTCGCTGGCAGTGGCATTGGAGGCAGACTGCTGACTCTGTTGTCTTGTTGGCCTTGGTGACCTTGGCAGTTGTCCTCTGGCTGATGGAGCCTTTGCTGGCCCTGCCTGGAAGGGAGCGGCCAGTGCCACGGCTGGCATCTCCCCAGTCATCGCAGCCTCATCAGATGCCACAGTCACTGGCAGAGGAGCTGCTGCCATTATCCAGAGCACCCTGAGAGGAGCCCGCAGAGACAACAAGCAGCTCGTGCGCCAATGTGAGTTCGCTCTGGATCCCCCTGCTCACCAATGATGGACGGGCACCTAGCTGGGATATTGGGTGCCTCATCCATCCCCCACACTGGCACTGCATACCTGACGTCATTGCCTGTGTGAGTGCTTGCAGGTCCAAGCGCAGCCCCAGGAACCCCTGATTCTGTCCCTGGAGCTGCCTCTCCATGAGAGTCACCACTCTCAATGGAGGAGGCAGTGTGCTCGGCCAGAGGGTCAACACAGTGCTCATGCTCTGCATGGACCCCTCCACGACAGAGACCATGGTATGCATACCCCCATGGATCTCCGCCAGATTCTCCTGCATATTCAGCTAGACATCCAGCATCTGCTGTCTAATGACCTACTCCAGAGGCTCATCATCTGCCTTCGACTCAGCATCGTCCTGGTCTCCAGCAGTCCTCTGACTGCCGGCACTCTGGGCACTCTCTGCCTATGCCTGCATCTCAAGCGAGAATGAAGTGCCCTCACTGACATTGTAGCCGAAGATCTAATGCCCACCGAGGTACTGGTATCTATGCTGTTTCCTGGTTCAGAGAGTGGGTGTGACACAGATGCAAGCTGAAGCGCGGCGGTCTTCTGCTGTCAGGGGTAGCTCTTTGGGGTCCTGCGATTGAGTGCATGCTTGCAAATCTAAGAGAGAACAACTACATGTCATTAGTTTAAGTCATCACACTGTCACTGTGCATGCCAGTGAAACAATGGAGATCTGCATATTGGTGCCATTGTCTTTCAATGATCAATGGGGAATCCAGTTTTGAGGCTCCCCTCAGTGATGAGACTGCACAAGAATGTTTGCACCATCTGAAACTCTCACCTCTGTGCACTGCACTCTGACCTTCGTCTGACACCCCAGCCTCTCCATGACCGGCTGACCGAGGTGTGTGGCGCCTCTCCAGCTCCAAGGCGTGCTGCTTAAATCTGGTCAGGATTAGGAGGTTTGGGGGGCCTCCGCCTGTCTGACCTCTCAATGTTGTTATGGGCCATCTTCTCCTGAAAGGACAGAGGAGCATTGATTATTCCACTCTCTACCTGCAGCGCCATTGCAGCTTGGCCAACCCCAGCTGAGGAACACGTTGCAGGGCACATCTGAGTCAAGGCTCTCAAGCTGCAAGTCCCTCAGTCCAAGCAGCCAGGGCTCACTCCCTTGGCCAGCTCTGGCGTCATTGACAGTTGGCACTCAGGCTCTAACACCCCTGAGCTCCACGGGGGGATGGCCAGACCTTAGCATTTCAACACATTGATCCATGGCAACACGGTATTCACCCTAGCTGAGCGCAGCAGGTCATTGAACCTTTTCCAGCACTGCACCCATGCGTACCTCACAACATTGTGGCTGCTGACCTCGGCTGCCACCTCCTCCCAAGCTTATTTTGTAAGGTGCGGTGGCCTCCTCTTTCCATCTCTGGAGACAAGGCTGTCGATCCTGGCAGCCACCTCCAAGAGCACCGTAAAGCACTCATCTGAGAAATGGGAGGCCGAGTGCCCACCTGACCTGCCCTCCTGCCTGGCGTCTCCAGCCGCACTTGATGCCATAACTTCAGTGCTCACAACACAGAAGATATGTTCTTCCCTGACAGCCTTCAAGGAGCTGCCTGTGCTGTTTCTAAACCACCTCCCATGTCACCATTGGTCCCGGCGCCCGACAGGCCCTTGGCCCTGCCCCCGCCCGGCCCTCCTTGAACACTGGGAAGATGCGATTCACACTGGGCGGTCCTTAATTGGCCAGCCAGCTGAAATCACGGTCATGGGCCAATCGCAGGCGGGGGCCTGTTTCCCGACTGGCCCCAGGCCCCCCTGATCACGCGTGCCCACCGAGGGTAAAATTCAGGCCCTGGAATCAGAAAACCATAGGGACAACAATGGGTTATCCAGCCCCTGGAGCTTGACCTGTTTTATTAGCTCATGACCGATCTGTACCTAATTTCCATTTGTCTCGCTTTCCTCCATTTCCCTCGATACCATTACCCAATGAAATTCCATCAATTTGAGTCTTGAAAATTTCAATTGCCTCAGCTTCTGTTGCCTTTAGGAGAGATCCAGATTTTTACCTCCAGCATTTGCATCCCCACCAATAACCATGCCCTTGCACCCCCCCCTCCACTCCAACAATATTGCCCAATTAACCCCTTCACTGGGCAGCCAGTGAAGCTGCAGTGGGTGCCTGTTTGCAGCCTCCAGGCTGCCAAGAAAATGTTAATAAGGCACAAAGCTGAAAGTGGTCAAGTGGTTTGGGCTGCCCATTGGTGATCGCTGCAGGCACGGAATATTTTAATGTCTAAAGTCATTATATCAGTGGTACCCAAATATATTTTGGAAACAAAAATTGACTTGCATTTATATTTTGCCTTTCAAAACCCCAGGACAAGCCAAAGTACCTTACAGGAAATGAAATGATGTTTTAAAAGTATAGCCAGTGTTGTAATGCAGGCATTGTGTAGCTATTTACACATTGTTATGGACAGGAGAGGAATTAATTTAAACAGCCCTGACTTCTCCTCTCACCACCTGTCTGTAAACAGAAAGGTGTTTTGACTTTAATTTCCTCCTTGATGAGTGGTGGCGTATTTTCCCAACCCCTAGGATTTGATGTGATCCAATTTCTATTAGCAACTCCACAGCAAACTCGAGATACGGTAAACTCAGAGGGGTAATTTATTTGCACACACTCAAACACGAGAGGAAGGGTCACAACGTAGCCTCCTTTTTCACTCAGACAATAAAAGAAGGGGGGAATAAAGAAAGAAAGGGGTTTACAGGGCAAAAACCACAGGATAAAGAATGAGTGTTTTACGTGAATCCAGAGTCCAGAATCAGAGTCCAATGATGTATTCTTTTACAGAGTCAGCAGGCTGAAGATTGATGCTGGAATTCACTTTTCCAGTAGAGGTGATTTTCATGATGGGTTAGGCACGTAGAGATGAATTAGTCTTGTAGGCGCTAGTTCAGAAGCCCCAGTAGAAACAGTGTAGATGGGACCAGGCATTTAAACCTGGACAGAGCTCTGGCTCTGAGCTGCTGCTTGCTAGATGGAAGATGCAGACTGCTTTGCAGTTCCACAAGGCAATATTACAGCTTCCGCCAGCTTGGCGGGGGTTGGGGAAGGAGGGGGTCCTGTGAATCCCACCTCACCATTTTGGCTAGGACAAACGATGTATATTCCTTATCCTGGATTATTGAGATTGGCAATGTTTCAACCATTAAGGATTTCAAAAGAGCTTTCAGGGTCATTAGACCTAGCGCACTGGTAGTCTCCATTAGCCAGGCCTAGCCTCAGAAATGTAAATAGACTTTGTGCAATTCCTTTGGAATTTGGTCTCTGCAGTCACCGGGTAGTTAGCGTCTCTTCAGAGATAATCAGGTGACAGCTGTTCTGAATGCTAGAAAGTCCCTTTTGTTTGAGTCATAGCCAGCCAGGATTTTGGTAATTTTAAATCCTTCGTCTACTTCTTAAAAAAATGTATAAATTAGCCATGATGATAGATAGCTACATGTATATTTTGTAGAAATATAGGGGGAGGGCTTAGCCCCCTGACAATATATTGATGTGGTTCTTTACTGTAAATGGGGAGTTGCACAAAGTTAGTAAATTCACTGCTCAGTTCAGATGTCAGTAATACAGATCAGGAAACTGAATCACTGGTTTGTGTTGAGCTACCTAGTAATAGCTGAGATAACAATCAGGCTGGAGCAATTCGCCTGAGTGCACCCTAGGTCAGGAACAGAAATAAAAATCAAGCAGCATCTGTGCCCCTGAAGGTTATTTAGTGATCTCTGCTACAAGGTATGTGAGTGAAGATAGGATCAATTTTGTCTATTTAGCTCTGCCTACCGAACGGAACCAATTGGGCAACTGACGGTCTCGCTGTCGGTGCGATTCGCTGACGGTCTCGCTGTCGGCGCGATTCGCTGACGGTCTCGCTGTCGGTGCGATTCGCTGACTGTCTCTCTGTCGGTGCGATTCGCTGACGGTCTCTCTGTCGGTGCGATTCGCTGACGGTCTCGCTGTCGGCGCGATTCGCTGACGGTCTCACTGTCGGTGCGATTCGCTGACGGTCTCTCTGTCGGTGCGATTCGCTGACGGTCTCTCTGTCGGTGCGATTCGCTGACGGTCTCGCTGTCGGTGCGATTCGCTGACGGTCTCTCTGTCGGTGCGATTCGCTGACGGTCTCGCTGTCGGTGCGATTCGCTGACGGTCTCTCTGTCGGTGCGATTCGCTGACGGTCTCGCTGTCGGTGCGATTCGCTGACGGTCTCGCTGTCGGTGCGATTCGCTGACGGTCTCTCTGTCGGTGCGATTCGCTGACGGTCTCTCTGTCGGTGCGATTCGCTGACGGTCTCGCTGTCGGTGCGATTCGCTGACGGTCTCGCTGTCGGTGCGATTCGCTGACGGTCTCGCTGTCGGTGCGATTCGCTGACGGTCTCGCTGTCGGTGCGATTCGCTGACGGTCTCGCTGTCGGTGCGATTCGCTGACGGTCTCGCTGTCGGTGCGATTCGCTGACGGTCTCGCTGTCGGTGCGATTCGCTGACGGTCTCGCTGTCGCCGTGATTCGCTGACGGTCTCGCTGTCAGTGCGATTCGCTGACGGTCTCGCTGTCGCCGTGATTCGCTGACGGTCTCGCTGTCGCCGTGATTCGCTGACGGTCTCGCTGTCGGTGCGATTCGCTGACGGTCTCGCTGTCGCCGTGATTCGCTGACGGTCTCGCTGTCGCCGTGATTCGCTGACGGTCTCGCTGTCGGTGCGATTCGCTGACGGTCTCGCTGTCGCCGTGATTCGCTGACGGTCTCGCTGTCGGTGCGATTCGCTGACGGTCTCGCTGTGAGTGCGATTCGCTGACGGTCTCGCTGTCGCCGTGATTCGCTGACGGTCTCTCTGTCGGTGCGATTCGCTGACGGTCTCGCTGTCGCCGTGATTCGCTGACGGTCTCTCTGTCGGTGCGATTCGCTGACGGTCTCGCTGTCGGTGCGATTCGCTGACGGTCTCTCTGTCGGTGCGATTCGCTGACGGTCTCTCTGTCGGTGCGATTCGCTGACGGTCTCGCTGTCGGTGCGATTCGCTGACGGTCGCGCTGTCGGTGCGATTCGCTGACGGTCTCTCTGTCGGTGAGATTCGCTGACGGTCTCGCTGTCGGTGCGATTCGCTGACGGTCGCGCTGTCGGTGCGATTCGCTGACGGTCTCGCTGTCGGTGCGATTCGCTGACGGTCTCTCTGTCGGTGCGATTCGCTGACGGTCTCTCTGTCGGTGCGATTCGCTGACGGTCTCGCTGTCGGTGCGATTCGCTGACGGTCTCGCTGTCGGTGCGATTCGCTGACGGTCTCGCTGTCGGTGCGATTCGCTGACGGTCTCTCTGTCAGTGCGATTCGCTGACTGTCTCGCTGTCGGTGCGATTCGCTGACGGTCTCTCTGTCGGTGCGATTCGCTGACGGTCTCTCTGTCGGTGCGATTCGCTGACGGTCTCGCTGTCGGTGCGATTCGCTGACGGTCTCGCTGTCGGTGCGATTCGCTGACGGTCTCTCTGTCGCCGTGATTCGCTGACGGTCTCTCTGTCGCCGTGATTCGCTGACGGTCTCGCTGTCGGTGCGATTCGCTGACGGTCTCGCTGTCGGTGCGATTCGCTGACGGTCTCTCTGTCGGTGCGATTCGCTGACGGTCTCGCTGTCGGTGCGATTCGCTGACGGTCTCGCTGTGAGTGCGATTCGCTGACGGTCTCGCTGTCGGTGCGATTCGCTGACGGTCTCTCTGTCGGTGCGATTCGCTGACGGTCTCTCTGTCGGTGCGATTCGCTGACGGTCTCGCTGTCAGTGCGGTTCGCTGACGGTCTCGCTGTGAGTGCGATTCGCTGACGGTCTCGCTGTCGGTGCGATTCGCTGACGGTCTCGCTGTGAGTGCGATTCGCTGACGGTCTCTCTGTCGGTGCGATTCGCTGACGGTCTCGCTGTCAGTGCGATTCGCTGACGGTCTCGCTATCGCCGTGATTCGCTGACGGTCTCGCTGTCAGTGCGATTCGCTGACGGTCTCGCTGTCGGTGCGATTCGCTGACGGTCTCGCTGTCGGTGCGATTCGCTGACGGTCTCGCTGTCGGTGCGATTCGCTGACGGTCTCTCTGTCAGTGCGATTCGCTGACTGTCTCGCTGTCGGTGCGATTCGCTGACGGTCTCTTTGTCGGTGCGATTCGCTGACGGTCTCTCTGTCGGTGCGATTCGCTGACGGTCTCGCTGTCGGTGCGATTCGCTGACGGTCTCGCTGTCGGTGCGATTCGCTGACGGTCTCGCTGTCGGTGCGATTCGCTGACGGTCTCTCTGTCGCCGTGATTCGCTGACGGTCTCTCTGTCGCCGTGATTCGCTGACGGTCTCGCTGTCGGTGCGATTCGCTGACGGTCTCGCTGTCGGTGCGATTCGCTGACGGTCTCTCTGTCGGTGCGATTCGCTGACGGTCTCGCTGTCGGTGCGATTCGCTGACGGTCTCGCTGTGAGTGCGATTCGCTGACGGTCTCGCTGTCGGTGCGATTCGCTGACGGTCTCTCTGTCGGTGCGATTCGCTGACGGTCTCTCTGTCGGTGCGATTCGCTGACGGTCTCGCTGTCAGTGCGATTCGCTGACGGTCTCGCTGTGAGTGCGATTCGCTGACGGTCTCGCTGTCGGTGCGATTCGCTGACGGTCTCGCTGTGAGTGCGATTCGCTGACGGTCTCTCTGTCGGTGCGATTCGCTGACGGTCTCGCTGTCAATGCGATTCGCTGACGGTCTCGCTGTCGCCGTGATTCGCTGACGGTCTCGCTGTCGCCGTGATTCGCTGACGGTCTCGCTGTCAGTGCGATTCGCTGACGGTCTCGCTGTCGGTGCGATTCGCTGACGGTCTCTCTGTCGGTGCAATTCGCTGACGGTCTCGCTGTGAGTGCGATTCGCTGACGGTCTCGCTGTCGCCGTGATTCGCTGACGGTCTGGCTGTCGGTGCGATTCGCTGACGGTCTCGCTGTCGGTGCGATTCGCTGACGGTCTCGCTGTCAGTGCGATTCGCTGACGGTCTCGCTGTCGCCGTGATTCGCTGACAGTCTCGCTGTCGCCGTGATTCGCTGACAGTCTTGCTGTGAGTGCGATTCGCTGACGGTCTCACTGTCGCCGTGATTCGCTGACAGTCTCGCTGTCGCCGTGATTCGCTGACGGTCTCGCTGTCGGTGCGATTCGCTGACAGTCTCGCTGTCGCCGTGATTCGCTGACGGTCTCGCTGTCGCCGTGATTCGCTGACGGTCTCGCTGTCGGTGCGATTCGCTGACGGTCTCGCTGTCGGTGCGATTCGCTGACGGTCTCTCTGTCGGTGCGATTCGCTGACGGTCTCGCTGTCGGTGCGATTCGCTGACGGTCTCGCTGTCGGTGCGATTCGCCGACGGTCTCGCTGTCGGTGCGATTCGCCGACGGTCTCGCTGTCGGTGCGATTCGCTGACGGTCTCTCTGTCGGTGCGATTCGCTGACGGTCTCCCTGTCGGTGCGATTCGCTGACGGTCTCGCTGTCGCCGTGATTCGCTGACGGTCTCTCTGTCGCCGTGATTCGCTGACGGTCTCTCTGTCGGTGCGATTCGCTGACGGTCTCGCTGTCGGTGCGATTCGCTGACGGTCTCTCTGTCGGTGCGATTCGCTGACGGTCTCGCTGTCGGTGCGATTCGCTGACGGTCTCTCTGTCGGTGCGATTCGCTGACGGTCTCTCTGTCGGTACGATTCGCTGACGGTCTCGCTGTCAGTGCGATTCGCTGACGGTCTCGCTGTCGGTGCGATTCGCTGACGGTCTCGCTGTCGGTGCGATTCGCTGACGGTCTCTCTGTCGCCGTGATTCGCTGACGGTCTCTCTGTCGCCGTGATTCGCTGACGGTCTCGCTGTCGGTGCGATTCGCTGACGGTCTCGCTGTCGGTGCGATTCGCTGACGGTCTCTCTGTCGGTGCGATTCGCTGACGGTCTCGCTGTCGGTGCGATTCGCTGACGGTCTCGCTGTGAGTGCGATTCGCTGACGGTCTCTCTGTCGGTGCGATTCGCTGACGGTCTCTCTGTCGGTGCGATTCGCTGACGGTCTCTCTGTCGGTGCGATTCGCTGACGGTCTCGCTGTCAGTGCGATTCGCTGACGGTCTCGCTGTGAGTGCGATTCGCTGACGGTCTCGCTGTCGGTGCGATTTGCTGACGGTCTCGCTGTGAGTGCGATTCGCTGACGGTCTCTCTGTCGGTGCGATTCGCTGACGGTCTCGCTGTCGCCATGATTCGCTGACGGTCTCGCTGTCGCCGTGATTCGCTGACGGTCTCGCTGTCAGTGCGATTCGCTGACGGTCTCGCTGTCGGTGCGATTCGCTGACGGTCTCTCTGTCGGTGCGATTCGCTGACGGTCTCGCTGTGAGTGCGATTCGCTGACAGTCTCGCTGTCGCCGTGATTCGCTGACGGTCTCGCTGTCGCCGTGATTCGCTGACGGTCTCGCTGTGAGTGCGATTCGCTGACGGTCTCGCTGTCGCCGCGATTCACTGACGGTCTCGCTGTCAGTGTGATTCGCTGACGGTCTCTCTGTCAGTGCGATTCGCTGACGGTCTCTCTGTCGGTGCGATTCGCTGACGGTCTCTCTGTCGGTGCGATTCGCTGACGGTCTCTCTGTCGGTGCGATTCGCTGACGGTCTCTCTGTCGGTGCGATTCGCTGACGGTCTCTCTGTCGGTGCGATTCGCTGACGGTCTCGCTGTCGGTGCGATTCGCTGACGGTCTCGCTGTCAGTGCGATTCGCTGACGGTCTCGCTGTCAGTGCGATTCGCTGACGGTCTCGCTGTCGGTGCGATTCGCTGACGGTCTCACTGTCGGTGCGAATCGCTGACGGTCTCGCTGTCAGTGCGATTCGCTGACGGTCTCGCTGTCGGTGCGATTCGCTGACTGTCTCGCTGTGAGTGCGATTCGCTGACGGTCTCGCTGTCAGTGCGATTCGCTGACGGTCTCTCTGTCGGTGCGATTCGCTGACTGTCTCGCTGTCGGTGCAATTCGCTGACGGTCTCTCTGTCAGTGCGATTCGCTGACGGTCTCTCTGTCGGTGCGATTCGCTGACGGTCTCTCTGTCAGTGCGATTCGCTGACGGTCTCGCTGTCGGTGCGGTTCGCTGACGGTCTCGCTGTGAGTGCGATTCGCTGACGGTCTCGCTGTCGGTGCGATTCGCTGACTGTCTCGCTGTGAGTGCGATTCGCTGACGGTCTCTCTGTCAGTGCGATTCGCTGACGGTCTCACTGTCGGTGCGATTCGCTGACGGTCTCACTGTCGGTGCGATTCGCTTACGGTCTCACTGTCGGTGCGATTCGCTGACGGTCTCGCTTTCGGTACGATTCGCTGACGGTCTCGCTGTGAGTGCGATTCGCTGACGGTCTCGCTGTGAGTGCGATTCGCTGACGGTCTCTCTGTCGGTGCGATTCGCTGACGGTCTCGCTGTCGGTGCGATTCGCTGACGGTCTCGCTGTCAGTGCGATTCGCTGACGGTCTCGCTGTCAGTGCGATTCGCTGACGGTCTCGCTGTGAGTGCGATTCGCTGACGGTCTCGCTGTCGGTGCGATTCGCTGACGGTCTCGCTGTCGGTGCGATTCGCTGACTGTCTCGCTGTGAGTGTGATTCGCTGACGGTCTCTCTGTCAGTGCGATTCGCTGACGGTCTCGCTGTCGGTGCAATTCGCTGACTGTCTCGCTGTCAGTGCGATTCGCTGACGGTCTCGCTGTCGGTGCGATTCGCTGACGGTCGCGCTGACAGTGCGATTCGCTGACTGTCTCGCTGTCGGTGCGATTCGCTGACGGTCTCACTGTCGGTGCGATTCGCTGACTGTCTCACTGTCAGTGCGATTCGCTGACGGTCTCACTGTCGGTGCGATTCGCTGACGGTCTCGCTGTCGGTGCGATTCGCTGACGGTCTCGCTGTCGGTGCGATTCGCTGACTGTCTCGCTGTGAGTGCGATTCGCTGACGGTCTCGCTGTCAGTGCGATTCGCTGACGGTCTCGCTGTCAGTGCGATTCGCTAACGGTCGTGCTGTCGCCGTGATTCACTGACGGTCTCACTGTCGGTGCGATTCGCTGACGGTCTTGCTGTCGGTGCGATTCGCTGACGGTCTCGCTGTCGGTGCGATTCGCTGACGGTCTCGCTGTCGGTGCGATTCGCTGACGGTCTCGCTGTCGGTGCGATTCGCTGACGGTCTCTCTGTTGGTGCGATTCGCTGACGGTCTCGCTGTGAGTGCGATTCGCTGACGGTCTCTCTGTCGGTGCGATTCGCTGACGGTCTCGCTGTCGGTGCGATTCGCTGACGGTCTCGCTGTCGGTGCGATTCGCTGACTGTCTCGCTGTGAGTGCGATTCGCTGATGGTCTCACTGTCGGTGCGATTCGCTGACTGTCTCGCTGTGAGTGCGATTCGCTGACGGTCTCGCTGTCAGTGTGATTCGCTGACGGTCTCTCTGTCAGTGCGATTCGCTGACGGTCTCTCTGTCAGTGCGATTCGCTGACGGTCTCTCTGTCGGTGCGATTCGCTGACGGTCTCTCTGTCGGTGCGATTCGCTGACGGTCTCTCTGTCGGTGCGATTCGCTGACGGTCTCGCTGTCGGTGCGATTCGCTGACGGTCTCGCTGTCAGTGCGATTCGCTGACGGTCTCGCTGTCAGTGCGATTCGCTGACGGTCTCGCTGTCGGTGCGATTCGCTGACGGTCTCACTGTCGGTGCGAATCGCTGACGGTCTCGCTGTCAGTGCGATTCGCTGACGGTCTCGCTGTCGGTGCGGTTCGCTGACGGTCTCGCTGTGAGTGCGATTCGCTGACGGTCTCGCTGTCGGTGCGATTCGCTGACTGTCTCGCTGTGAGTGCGATTCGCTGACGGTCTCGCTGTGAGTGCGATTCGCTGACGGTCTCTCTGTCGGTGTGATTCGCTGACGGTCTCGCTGTCAGTGCGATTCGCTGACGGTCTCGCTGTCAGTGCGATTCGCTGACGGTCTCGCTGTCAGTGCGATTCGCTGACGGTCTCGCTGTCAGTGCGATTCGCTGACGGTCTCGCTGTCGGTGCGATTCGCTGACGGTCTCACTGTCGGTGCGAATCGCTGACGGTCTCGCTGTCAGTGCGATTCGCTGACGGTCTCGCTGTCGGTGCGGTTCGCTGACGGTCTCGCTGTGAGTGCGATTCGCTGACGGTCTCGCTGTCGGTGCGATTCGCTGACTGTCTCGCTGTGAGTGCGATTCGCTGACGGTCTCGCTGTGAGTGCGATTCGCTGACGGTCTCTCTGTCGGTGTGATTCGCTGACGGTCTCGCTGTCAGTGCGATTCGCTGACGGTCTCGCTGTCAGTGCGATTCGCTGACGGTCTCGCTGTCAGTGCGATTCGCTGACGGTCTCGCTGTGAGTGCGATTCGCTGACGGTCTCGCTGTCGGTGCGATTCGCTGACGGTCTCGCTGTCGGTGCGATTCGCTGACTGTCTCGCTGTCGGTGCGATTCGCTGACTGTCTCGCTGTGAGTGTGATTCGCTGACGGTCTCTCTGTCGGTGCGATTCGCTGACGGTCTCGCTGTCGGTGCGATTCGCTGACTGTCTCGCTGTCGGTGCGATTCGCTGACGGTCGCGCTGACAGTGCGATTCGCTGACTGTCTCGCTGTCGGTGCGATTCGCTGACGGTCTCACTGTCGGTGCGATTCGCTGACTGTCTCACTGTCAGTGCGATTCGCTGACGGTCTCACTGTCGGTGCGATTCGCTGACGTTCTCGCTGTCGGTGCGATTCGCTGACGGTCTCGCTGTCGGTGCGATTCGCTGACTGTCTCGCTGTGAGTGTGATTCGCTGACGGTCTCGCTGTCAGTGCGATTCGCTGACGGTCTCGCTGTCAGTGCGATTCGCTAACGGTCGTGCTGTCGCCGTGATTCACTGACGGTCTCACTGTCGGTGCGATTCGCTGACGGTCTCGATGTCGGTGCGATTCGCTGACGGTCTCGCTGTCGGTGCGATTCGCTGACGGTCTCGCTGTCGGTGCGATTCGCTGACGGTCTCGCTGTCGGTGCGATTCGCTGACGGTCTCTCTGTTGGTGCGATTCGCTGACGGTCTCGCTGTGAGTGCGATTCGCTGACGGTCTCTCTGTCGGTGCGATTCGCTGACGGTCTCGCTGTCGGTGCGATTCGCTGACGGTCTCGCTGTCGGTGCGATTCGCTGACTGTCTCGCTGTGAGTGCGATTCGCTGATGGTCTCACTGTCGGTGCGATTCGCTGACTGTCTCGCTGTGAGTGCGATTCGCTGACGGTCTCGCTGTCGGTGCGATTCGCTGACTGTCTCGCTGTGAGTGCGATTCGCTGACGGTCTCGCTGTCGGTGCGATTCGCTGACGGTCTCGCTGTCGGTGCGATTCGCTGACGGTCTCGCTGTCGGTGCGATTCGCTGACTGTCTCGCTGTCGGTGCGATTCGCTGACGGTCGCGCTGTGAGTGCGATTCGCTGACGGTCTCGCTGTCAGTGCGATTCGCTGACTGTCTCGCTGTGAGTGCGATTCGCTGAGGGTCTCGCTGTCGGTGCGATTCGCTGACGGTCTCGCTGTCGGTGCGATTCGCTGACGGTCTCGCTGTCGGTGCAATTCGCTGACGGTCTCTCTGTCGGTGCGATTCGCTGACGGTCTCGCTGTCGGTGCGATTCGCTGACAGTCTCGCTGTCGGTGAGATTCGCTGACGGTCTCGCTGTCGGTGCGATTCGCTGACGGTCACGCTGTCGGTGCGATTCGCTGACGGTCTCGCTGTGAGTGCGATTCGCTGACGGTCGCGCTGTGAGTGCGATTCGCTGACGGTCTCGCTGTCAGTGCGATTCGCTTACTGTCTCGCTGTGAGTGCGATTCGCTGAGGGTCTCGCTGTCAGTGCGATTCGCTGACGGTCTCGCTGTCGGTGCGATTCGCTGACGGTCTCGCTGTCGGTGCGATTCGCTGACGGTCTCGCTGTCGGTGCGATTCGCTGACGGTCTCGCTGTCGGTGCGATTCGCTGACGGTCTCGCTGTCGGTGCGATTCGCTGACGGTCTCGCTGTCGGTGCGATTCGCTGAGGGTCTCGCTGTCGGTGCGATTCGCTGACTGTCTCGCTGTGAGTGCGATTCGCTGACGGTCTCGCTGTCGGTGCGATTCGCTGACGGTCTCGCTGTCGGTGCGATTCGCTGACAGTCACACACTATCCGTATTTCAATACGACGAGTACCCCCTTTGATGAGCACCTGGTGAGCCTGCTGGTGCCTAGGGAACTTTATCGCAGTATAACTCATTACTTTAGGATAGAAAAAGAAGGGGGAACACAGGAGACAACAAAAAATACCCCCTGATGCAGCACTTACTTGAACTATGGAGATTCCAGAGCACTAACTTCAAAAAGAAAGTGAGATATTGTATTAAGGTATACTGATCTGACTTTATCTTAATAACTGCTCATAATTCTGTAATAACAGATTGATTGCCCTGAAGTTTCTCTTAGTTTTAGTCAAGCAAACAGCCCCTTTCTATTTATACTCATTGAAATGGCCATCAAGTTCCCTGCGGTCCAATTTTTTTAATGCATGGTCCAAATCTCCCACTGCTTTTAAAAAAAGCAATTTTTTTGTGTGTGTGAGATGTTAGCTCAGCAGTAGAAACAGCAATCACACTTCTCCACACGGCTGGTTTAATTTTTCATTGCTCCGCATCGCCTCAGTAATGACAAATGTGACCATTGTGTGTGTGCTGTTTTGTGTGAAAGATCTGTCATCACAATAGGAGGCTTTGCAGCATGCCAGGCCAAGGTCAAAGTTCCCTTATGTACAGCACAGTGCAAACTCTTTACTGCAATTTTAAATGAAAAATGATGCCTGCTTTGGCTGCCAGGTTATAGCATTGACACAATTATCAGTTAATTCGACAGCAGGAACAGTCTTAAGGCATAGTTTGTTGTTTCTTTAAGCTAACAAATTCAGGATAAGCTGTGTGTTAATATCATTAGTTGGAAGTATATGTTCCTTTTCTTTGTACGCATCTCCAACCCGAAGCTTTGCAAATCTTTTGGTTATTTTGAAGCAGAAGATTTTGCAAATAAACACGCTCAAATGAGCTGGCCTTGATCTTCTGCTTGCCCCTAGTGTAAGTACCATGGAATGGAACATCTGCCTCCTGTGGGGTTGCCAATTCTGGTTCAATGTATTCCTGGACCTTCCCTCCTCCCTGCCCCCTCCCCAGCCTTTTTCCCTCATCTCCAATACTTTTATAGCAATGTTTAAGAATTTTTTTTAAACAAAGCCCACACAATGTTACTAATGCAGCCCTGATTTTTTTTCCTGGCTCTCCTCAGTGTCCAGGAGATTAATCTCGGATTCTTAGAGTCTCTAGGGCAACCCTGGAGGTTTGACAACCGCAGCCTGCATGCTGTCATGATGCACCTCGTGACCTTTGGCCATCTTTCTAAGGACAGGCTCAGTTAAGTCATCCTGGTGAATCTGGGAATGAGCAGAAGGCCTGCCTCAGTATGTCGTGGTTGGCAGTCTGTGGAGTAGCCAAAGAAGGGTGGAATTAAACAAAAACCTTCCCAGGTGGGATTTTAAATCAACTTACCTGCAATTGGTCCGACTTCCTGCACGGGATTTAAAATTTAAATCTCCCTTTGCCATCCAGAGCAACACTGGAACATCAGAGGGCAAACATGTCCTTCAGAGTCCAGCGGTGCTGAGGTGCAGCTGTCAGAAAATTGATTGTTTCCGTATATTCGTGTCATTTTCCTATAAGTAGATGTATTTTAGAACCAAAATCACATCCAGCAAAAAATAAAAGCAGAAGTGGTAGAGGTTTGTTTTCCTCATTCCTAGCCCAGGGACAGTGAGGGGGACTGGAATAACTCTGATCGTACTATGTGTGACACCAGCAAACACAGTGCAGTATGGGAATTAAGCCGAGGAGCTTCCATGATCTGTATGGCTCAGTTCCAACCTAAATGCATTTAACAAGTAAACCATTAAGGAGCTAATCTGATTACTGGTCGAACTGAATTGAGCTATATAAAAGCTACTTACAATTTCTTGAAGAAACTGCTAACAGACTCAAAATAAAGTTCCTTATTTTCCTCATTGCAACTGTTTACACTCTAGTTTAATTTACAGTATTCCCTTTCAATACTGCAAGACTCACCTACTGTCAACAGATCTTGTCACTTAGATTTGTATTTAAAGCTTTAAATATATATATACCTAAAACATTTGAACATCTCAATATAGGTAGCATTTATTTATATGGAGCTTTATGTTTGGGAAGATAGTGTAACTGCCTGCAGCTTTTAAACACTCCCTCCTATCTCTGTATAGGTGGATAGTGAAGCTTATGTGGCTGTGTAGATCCCAAAGATATGTTGAATTTATGACTTACAATGTGGAGGTACATTGAATACTCACACTGAACTTTCAACATTGCTAATTCCTCTCTGTATGACTTTTAGATCACAGGACTCACGGTGGAGTGTAGCAAACATCTTCAAAGATGTGCTGAAAACTCCACCATCTCAATGTACACAAAATAAACTCAAAAAAAAAAATTAAAAGGAGTCCTTTCCAAGAAAGAAAATGGAGGGAGAGCTTTCACCACAAGGGTAAACAGAGATGAATACCCTCCTACATCAGGACACACTGCAGAAGTTGCCACAAGCAACATTTAAATATATGTTGCTATATCATTCTAACAGGCACGCTCTATAGCAGTGGTATTATTTGTTATAACACACTAACTTTGTCTTTTGAAAGCCAGGACAGGAGCTTTCCCATCAGGGAGGCTTAATGCATTACAGGAAAAAAAACATAAATTGCACTTCCAATTTGTTTTTTATTTATGGAAAGAGAGACATGTTGCCAAAGATTTTCATCTTGCATGCGTCAGGACAAATGTAGGAATGCCAAATTTCAAATGATCACAACAATTTGTACTACAGGAGAAAAATATGCTGATAGATGGCAGACGACTCTAATTGGTCAAGGAGTTGCTGTGGAAAAAGCAATGGGGAACTGTAAGCTCCCCAAGCTCCCAGGTAGGTCAAAAAAGGTACAAGGCTTGAACATATTCCTTTTGTTTTTAGAGAATGGGTACCTGCATATGAATGTATGTCACTTCTAACTAGTGTGAACCATGTTACGAGCTTGATTGATTATCTGAATTTAGTGTAGCTACTAGTGCACCTCAGGATTGTTCAATAAGTGCTGCCTAATTGTGGACTTACATCTAATGGTAGACATTTTGTTGTGGGTTTTGCAAGCACAGGATAGTTGAGTATGGTCTGTACTCTGCACCCTTTTCTCCTGTAGCATAAATTGTTGTGATTGTTTGAAATTTGGCATTCTTGTGCTGGTCCTGATGAGTGCAAGACAAAAAACTTTGGCAACATGTCTCTCTTTTGAGCAATATTCAAGTTCCATACTACCAAGTGGCAATCTGTTTTTTAGTATTGCTGAAAAAACACGCATGAGGAAAAATTTTCCCCCCTCCTGGGGGGTTGTGCGGGGGTGGGCTAGGGTGGGCGCGAACCCAATTGGCGCCCCCGATCAGGGCCGCACTACCATTTTACGTTGGCGAGCCAACTAAGGCCCGCCCAGCTTGACGCTCGCCCGGAAGCGCTGAGCGCTCCCTGTGCGGGCGGAGGTGCCTCAGGGAGGTTAGTTTGACATGTGTAAATTTAAATAAAAGAGAAAAAAAACTTTTAAAACATGTCCCGTCATGTGACACTATTAGATTTTAAAGCATTTCATGAAACCTCTTCCCGCCCGTGGATGAGGTTTCATGAAAAATGCGAAGGCCGCCTGGGCTCTTCGCCTGCCCGCCAACCTTAAGGTTGGACAGGCAGCTCATTTGATTGAGTTAATTAGGTTTTAAGTCGGCTGCACGCTCACCGAACTGAAGATCTAAATGACGTGCGGTGACTTCGGGATGCCCGCCCGACGTCACTGCGCGTCATTTTACGCCCCCGCTCGCCAACCGGAGAATTCAGCTCATGGTGTCAAAGCTTTTCATCTTGAACTCATCAGGATAATTCACATTAATACCAAATGTAAATAAGGAACAACAACTTATACTTCAGGAGGAGAGAGTACTCATTGGTTGGCAAGTGGACTTTGATTGGTAGAGGCGTTGCCATGGAGAATGCACTAGTTAACTGATGAGTTGCAGTTAAGCTTTCTTTAAATCCAAACCAGGCAGGTTGACTCTGGTCAAGGCATTGCCCTGGAGAATGAACCAGAGAATGGCTGTCGCCTATTTTGTTTAGTTGAAACAGTGAATTGTCCTGATGAGTGCAAGACAAAAAGCTTCAAGTACATGTCTTTTTTCAGCAACACTAAGAATTTCTGTACTACGAAAAACTATTTGTTTTTTGTTATTTGATATTACAATTTCCAAATTAGATGTCAGCAACTTACAACTATCCAGAGTGCCTGCCTGAAACAAGTATTAGCTGCCTTGAACATGCAGATGAGGGTCTTCATAACTATTTTAAGGCCCTGCTATAAATTTGGCATTAATTGAGTGGAACATATTTGGTATAAGAGTCTGGCACATACAGGGTTAAGGTGGGATTGAGTACAGTACCGCTGCACAGTGATGCAAGAAGGCACATGACCCAGACCCAGGGGTTAGTGTGGTGTTGAGCAGAGGTGTATAAAGATCTAACATGGAGATAGCTCCTAGCCTGTACCCTTTATTGTACATGTGTAAATAGTACTAGTCATTAATAAAGACTTACAGTTAACCTACTGAAGACTATGAAGACTTCTTTAAGACACACTGTTCTGTAACCAACACCCTCCCAACATATGTATCAGGAATTCTCAGCTCAGTTTTTCCAGGGTTATAGCAGCCTAACCAGTGATCCTGAAAGAGATTGCTAGAGACCATCCACAGAGGAGTAAGTCAATTGTTTCAAAATATTTTGGCTTCTGTGGACCCAGGGGAATCAAGAGAGCTGCTTTGGGCTCCTCCCAAGTCCTGCAGGACACTGCTGGCCTGAGCTCACCCCCTCCCCCCACAACCACTCCTCCATTTTGCCTCCCTCCTCCTTCCAGGACTTAGCAGTGGGTCAGCATGGCATTGGATCTAGCAGAACGCCCCAGAGCCCCAATCAACAAGCTGCATCAGGATGGCCAATTGCTTATTGCAACTCACTGGTTTTATGGGGACCAGTGTCTTTGAGCACTCATTCCAGTCATGATGCCCATTTTCTGCCATTTTCCGGCACGTCCAAATTTCTCTGCTGATATGTTTTCCGTTTAGAAGAACCAAGAGAGGGAAATGTATATAAAAATAATTAAACCCAACCTCTGCAAATTTTTTTGCAAGAATATGCGTTAAAAAGTAACAAATTCTCCATTAGTACCCTTAAGAAAAATTCAATCAAGCCATAAGTGAAATGGGTAGTTTGCAGTCAGTTTAGATAACGCAGTGCTAATATGTGCAAACAAACATGAGTGGATTGTTAGTATTCTTTACCAGATGTCTACCATATTTAATAAATTCCCTATCATACTGTGTTCAAGAGCATCTTAGGGAAGACTGTTTTGATGTTCCATCTTTTTCTCCCTTTTTATTCACTGAATCAAATGCTACTGAAATTGGGACTTTGGAGCCTAAATTGGTGCATATTTAATGTATCCTACAGCTATGAGGGCTCTCAAGGTGCACAGCAATATTTGGAACACCCACCCCCTCAACAGTCCATCCTTTACTCCAAATGTAATCTAATAGCAAGCTTCAGATGAGATCATAAACTACAAAAGTGAAGTCTGAGTGGTTTATATCCATCATCTGAAGCTTGAGATTAGATTACAGCCTTGAAATTAGTCCCTTGTCTCCTCTATAATTTATGTATTATTTAGATACTTGTTGGATATTGTATGTGCATTGTTGTTTATATTTTTCTTGTTCCATGTTCTCAGAAAAGATACAGAAGTTGCCAGCAAATCTCAAGTCATTGGCAGTCAAGAGAAGCTATTTTTTAAAATATTAAAAACACCTTGTGTATTTGCAAAAAATCTCTACTCCTCAGTAATTGGAGTGCCATGCGGATAGACAGAGGCTGAAGTGAGTTTATTTACTGGCTATCAGCAAGTGGGAGCACAGTGGTAGCCCCAGAAAAATTATCAGCAACACCCCGAGGAGAAGTGAGAGCACTGAAAGGAGCCAGAACGGGCCTGAAGATGTCGGTAGCTCTATATTTTGTAGATCTTTACTAGACTGAGGCTTGCACAGTAGGTGTCTGGTGCTGAGCTGAAGGGTTAGGCTCTTTCCATACACACACCAGTAGGTATGAGGGCCACTTTTCTAGGGAGGACCTCAGGCATTGCCTGGTGCTTCCTGGGTCTGGCAGTAAGAGTGGCTGATTGTTGGAAAAACCACTGCAAAGGAAAACTTCATCCCAACCCCGCGCCACCCCCCAAAGTATTTACAGGGAAGTTTTGGGCAGTTGTGGGGGGTCCTTTGAGCCATGGGAGGAACGATATAAAAGTTGAGAACCTGATGGTAGACCTGACTAACACCATTCTCCACCGCAATCCTTCCTGAATTTGAACAGGATAGATTGGAGAAGCTGGGATTTTTCTCCCTACGGGAGAGAGGTTTGAGAGAAGATTTGAGAGAGATGTTCAAAATCATGTGGGATCTGGACAGAATAGATAGGAAGAAGCTCTTCCCGTTGGCAGAAGGGTCAAAAACTAGAGAACACCGATTTAAGGTAATTGGCAAAAGAACATGAGGAAAAGATTTTTTTAATGTAGGTTAGGACCTGGAATCCACTGCATAAATGGCTTTTAAAAGGCAATTGGATAAGCACCTGAAGAGGAAAAGCCTTCAGGGCTTCAGGCCACATAGGGTTGAGTGGGACTAGTTGAGTTGCTCTTGCAGAGAGCCAGCATGGACACAATGAGCCAAATGGCCCCCTCCTGTGCTCTAGTTGTTCCATGATCCTTGGATCATGGAGGAAAATTGAGGATATTTCTGAAAAATTCTAAAACAGAATTGTTATATATTTGTTTTTTAATTTATCATTTTCTGTTGTGCATCAAGAGTTCAGGCAACTGATGAGCTCAGCAGCTACTGTTTGTAAGAATGGTTTTGGGAGTATAATGCATCGATTTTGCACATACAAACATAATAATTAGGAGTAGGTATAGACCATTGGCCCCTCAAGCCTGCTCCACCATTCACTAAGATTATAGCTGATCTGCACTCAACTCCACTTTCCTTCCTACCCCTTATACCTTTTGACTCCCTCGTCAATCACGATTCTATCTAACTCAGCCTCCATCATTCTCTGGGGAATAGAGTTCCATAGACACATGGCCCTCTGAGAGAAAAAGTTTCTGCTCATCTCTGTCTTAAATGAGAGAGACCTTATTTTTAAACAGTGTCCCTTCGTTCTAGTCTTTCCCACAAGGAGAAACATCCTTTCAGCATCCACCCTGTCAAGTCCTCTCAGGGTCTTATATGTCTCAATGAGATTGCCTCTAAATCTTATAAACTCCAATAGATACAGGCCCAACCTGTCCAACCTTTCCTCATAGGACAACCCCCTCATCCAGGAATCAGTCGAGTGAACCTTCTCTGAACTGCTTCTAATGCAATTATGTCCTTTTTTAAATAAGGAGACCACGCTTCACACAGTACTCTAGATGTGGTCTCACCAAGGCCCTGTACAACTGTCAGAAAATATCCCTACTTTTATATTCCATTTCCCTGGCAATAAACAACAACATTCCATTTGCCTTCACTTGCTGGAGCTGCATACTAACTTTTGTGATTCATGTACGAGGACACTCAGATCCTCATTACCACAGAGTTCTGCAATTTCTCTTAATTTAAATAAAGTGCTGCATTTCTGTCCTTCCTGCCACAGTGGACAAGTTCATATTTTCCCCACATTATACTCCATCTACAAAATTTTTGCCCACTTACCTAACCTATCTATATCCCTTTGCCAGACTCCTTATGTTCTCTCCATAACATGAACATGAACTTTTTTTTAATCAATGATTTTATTTATCCGTGCATGTGTTTCTCATCTCTCAGAGCCATCCCTGTGACAAAGAGGCCAGATGGACAGAAAGTAGACTTCTGATTTTGGTATTGTCAAACTCGCCATTAGAAGGATTCCAAGAATAGTGTGGTCCCCTCTAATTTTCCTTCCTTTCTGTGGTGAGGCTGGGTGCCTCCATTGAGCCACATTGCACAGCTCAGAGGTAATAGAGGACCCCACAAACTGTGCATGGTCACTCTGTGGAGTTTCGGCAGACTGCCCTATTGTACTACGTATCAGTAATTTTGTCTCAAATGAATGGAGTGGTAAATAATATAATAATTATTTATTTAATAATAATTATATTATAATAATATAATTTAAAAAATAATATTCTACTCAACTTGTTTAAATTATTAAATGGGAACTGGCCAAAATGCCTATTTGTAATATGTTTCAAGCCCCTTTTAAGAAGCTGTAAGAAATTAGTTTTCACATCTCAACTACCGTGTAGCACTGGCCAACACTTAAGCAGCAAGGAAACTGGGGGTTTGTAGAAGTGAGAAATCAATTTTCCATGACTTTGGAGTGAAGAGGGACAAAAAGCATCCTAAACATTTTAGGGCAGAGCAAAACTGATGTACAGGGTCAGAATTGTAAGATACCTGAAAAAGTAGTGTTCTTAACTATCTACTGAACACATGGAATTGCATCTAAATTACAGCGCAGAAACAGGCTCCTCAACCCGTGTTGGTGTTTATCATTCACACAAGCAGTCGTCTGGGTCCCAGGTATCCACCTTGTTAATGTCAAAAGACTGGGCTCAGCCCCTGCCCATTTAAGATCACAGTGCACATTAAGTTGATGTTTTCTTGACTGTAGACTGAGTCATTAAGACTTTGGGAAAACATATATAAAAAAATCTTCCTGTATATACAGCCTCCATAAAAGCAGCTCCTGTGTGAGTGCAGAATATCAAAGTCAAACGAAGAAGTACCAAAAAAAGATTTTTCTGTGTAACGTGAGATCAATTTCACTTAGATCGGGAACTCCAGGAAGGGACTTGGACTCATTGGAGCCTGGCTTAGAATTTACAACTTGGAACTATGACATATCAGGAAAGGTAGCTATGGGAGAGACCAAGTTATAACTAGCTACGTGTATATTTGTGTGTCACACAGTGTGCACAGGATGGTATGTCACACGGTGAACAAGATGGCTCTTGTACATGAGTTTAAAGTTCCTCTTTTTAAAATGGTAGTTACTGTATCATCATTGGTAATCATTTGTACGTTCACTGACGGCAGTTATTATTTATTTTTCTGATTTTAGATGCTGTTTCCTTTTATTGACCTGTCAAATCTCAAATTACTCAATTACAAAAGCCACTCTTTGTGAAGAAATATAAGCCAAAACGTCCAAGTCTGTACCAGTCGTGAGCAAGCTCGCTGCCACCTGTAAATAGCGTAAACTCATGAGCAGCACACCTGTAATTTTCCAAAGTACTGGTGCGAGGCAAAGTGACTCACTATCCACACACACTCAGAACATTTACTTCATAAGCTCCAAGGGATGGGGCAGTGATCCAATGTCTACTGACCCACTTATACTGGAAAAACAGACCAAAGTGAAGATTTTCAGGTTGATCCATCAAATGCGGCGGAGCTCATGGAAGATGAGGTTCTGGGCGTGTGGACTTTGTGCGCAATGATACCCGAGTTCCGGATGAGTTGAAGCTTATGTAAGGTCAAGCTTTGGAGGCCAGTGAAAATATTGGAGATACTGAGCCTAGAGGTGATAAAAGCATGAATTATAGGGCTGGATTTTATGCACCTCACCCGCTGGGCAGGTTTTTGGCAGGGAGTGTATGTAAAATATTCTTGCCCATTCCCAACCTAGTACCCTTACGGTAGCCAGGCAGTCAACAAAATCGGCAGCCTACCCATCATTTTGAAGAAAATCATTAACGGGCAATTGAGCTTGTTAACAAGCCAATTGACCTGAATATTATGCTGCTCACGCCATAATACAGTTGGCGTGGGTAGGCAGGTGAGGTTTAGATGACCGTTTTTTAAATAACTGTTGAAAAGGCGGGAAGGAAGGAGGGGTCGCATCATTCAGGGGGTCCCCTGTGTGCATCAGGGGTGCACCCCCACCCTTTGTTCCTCTCTTCCTGGCCCCCGAAACCCACCACTCCCCCACCTCCCTTGGCCCTCTCCTTGTAGGCTCCCAGATCTCTTCCCACCTGAAAAGCCCGGGACTGACCTGAGCCCAGTTGCTCTTCTTCCCGGGCCAGCAGTGCCCACTGCTGAGTTCTGGCGCTGCTAGGACTGCTAGAGCTATCAGATTGGCCGGCAGCTCTCGACGGTGGGAATTCCTCCCACTGCGGGGCGGAACACTCTGTGCTCTTTTAGGCCACAGGCAGCATGGTTTTTTTTCAATGTTGGTCAATTTGGAACCGACTGTTGTAACTGGGGGCAGGGTGGTGGGCGTGAGCAATACGCCCCACTGCAAAATTCAGCACATGGTTCCAGCAGCTGAGTTGCCACACAAAATCTTCCAAATGTGACACTGGGCAAGACAACCCACTTCGCAAGCCTCTGCCAATGCAGCTAAGCAGTGTGAAAAAATACTTTTGGGTTTTGAATATGTCTGTTCCTTTAAAATGGAGACATAGTCAAAAGAATTATTTGTTTTCCTGCACACCCATTGAAACATTTTTGAGTTCTCTTGTTTTGTGGCTGCACAGAGGGGCAAATCTTTATCCAGCAAATCTTTATCCATCTATAGTTCATATCTTGTCATGATGGAGAGGAAAAGGTGCACATGCAGTCAAGCACAGTCCAGTGGAGGGTGTCAGAATCCTAAGAGTATGACCCAAAATGGTCTTTGCAGTCTGGGGAAAAAGAGAATTAGTCAGATAGGCTTTTTTTGATTTCTGACCATTGTGTTGTCAGTTTTAAGCTTTTTAGATACACAAATTTAAATGCGGCAGTGATATTAGCTCCGTTTTCTTCTCAACAGCCATGCCAGGGATGACTTTTTCCTACTGAGATGTGTGCCATGTCCAGTGAGGGCATATCCTATTCATAACTTTAAACATGGACTGCATTCAATATATAATTTTCTGGAACTGTCTTTAATTTGAAAATGGACACTGACAGGACTGTTAAAATGGCTGCTAGAGGTCACGTGACTGTTGCAATTTCGGCACAAAGGATTAACTCATGTCTGAAAATGCCTCTGGAAAGTTCTCAAATGCTAATAGGTTTCTCAGGTACAAAGGAACCATTCTTACTAGCTCAATAGAAGATATTGGTGACAAACAATGGCTGTCAGAGCATGGAAATGGAATATCAAAAAAGGTCTTCCAGTGAGCTAATTGTAGCTGGTATGTTGATTGATACACAATGGGAGAATGATTGATAACCAATCACCCTGGCTCCAACCCATAATGTGGGCAATGGAAGGCACTGAAACTTGCCATCATGTGACTGAAACTGGCTGTAGATAAGAACTAAGGCCCAAGAACTAGAGAGAAGCTAGTAAGTCTACACAAGAACACTGTCTGCAGAGAGCATAAGCAGCAACCAAAGGTGGTAAGATACGTGACTTTTTTAAAACCTGGAGACCGTTAAAAGTCTCCCTAGCCTGTTCCTTTTCAGTGCCCACCAGAACAGACACTTGACCTCCTGGTAAGGTAACTACAGATGACTCACTTAATGACCTGTGTGAACATCCATCTCTAGGAGGGAATCCTACAATAATCTCTGGTATACAATTACAGCTATTGAAACTGTCTAAACTACAATGACTGTTTTCCTATGATGAGCCAAGCATGTGAACTGTGAACTATTCTTTTGTTCACAACTTGTAAAAGTGTACAAGCCTCTTGAACTGTATCTTTCTTAAGTGTGTGTGTGTATGAGTGTGAGAGTTTGACGTAGTATTTAGACTTTTGGGTGAATGTGTGAATAAATAATCCTCTTTATTTAAACACATTAAAGCTTGTTTCGGATTGTTAAAAAATTTACCACACATCCAGGGAATGAGAAATATACGCATCTACCCTTCCAAAAACACACTGATTATGGACAGTAAGGGGAAGGGGACAATTGTTTCAGTTCTCTCCCAACTCTGTCTGTTGCATATGCAAGAGAGATAGAGTTTACAGAACAGAAATTAAAAATGATTTTGCTATCCACATTCATTATTTAGAGTGTTTGAAGGGTTTGACAGTGTTAAGAAAACTTTTGGAATGAGATTTAAGATGAAGAATGTGGCAAATTTAAACTGGTTCAAACAAAAGGACCTGTGTATATTTTTAACATTTTTGAGAGTAATATCCTGTAAAAGATCAAATAATTGAGAACTATATATATCTAATGCATCTAATATTCAGGAGATCCCTTTTAATGCATCTATTCCAGTGAGCAGGGATCTTTCGATCAACCCTACAAATGGCAAAGCAACTGGCTTCTTACAACTATTGGTTCCATGTTACCATGGCTCCATGTTACCATCCCCCTCCAGGTTTCATCAGAGTATTAGCTAATATCTGTCAGTGAGCATACTTATTCATAATTTAACTTCCCCCTTGTGGAATTGATGTTGGCCTTTTAAGCCACAAACTGAAACTGGTTTGTTTCTCATAAGAAGTAATTTCTGCACTCTGGACAACTGTTATGCTATTTATTCCACATTGATATGGTACACAAATATGCATAATGCTACATAATTACATGACAACCTATTGCAACCTCCAGTCTCTCGCTGACAATGTTCGAGGCAGACAGAAGGCCTTGATGGCTAAAGGGCTCACATATATTCTTAGAAGTAATCAACCTTTTCTCTTATTGCACTGTGCAGCAACTAAAGCTGTGACACTGATGTAGCTGCTCATTTTTCCATCTGTTCAGAGACTGTTAATTACATTGATCGTAGACTGATGAATTGTTTAATAAACTGCCAGGACTCTGAATGCCAATGTGCTGCAGTGATCAGCTGCTCATTATACTTTATTTATCACTGTATCTGCCATTAACATCCAATAAAGGAGATATGTGGAGTCTCTGCTGTCTTCAAAAAGGTGCAGCTGAATAATAGACTCTCATGACCTTTTTCTGGAAGGGTATTGCTGGCAAAAAGCCGAAAGGCCAAAAATTGTCACCAAAAAATCTTACAAGGATTTGCAATTGTACTAAAGGCATCCGTTAGCTTTTATGCCATTTAACAACATTCCTGTCAAAAAAGTATTTCCTTAATGTCTCTCTGATGAACACACTACTCCCAACCTGCCTATGACATAGCAATTGGCTACACTAACACCTCTTATTTCTGGGACATAGCTGAGATGGGCAAATTGCTGCATAATCACTATTAGCACAAAGTCACATTATACCACTCTGGAGCACATCATGTTGGGGACCAGCTGGTGCTCTACCAGTTCATTACTCTTGAAATATTCCCCTAGAATCAAAAAAATTTCTATGCCTTATTATTAAGTGGAAAAAGTGGAATTCGCTTAAGATCCAAATCCACATAGAAGTAAATACCAGATATTAAATCTAAAAAAAATACTTAAAGTAACACATTCATAAATTCATCACAGCCTTTGCCCAGACTCCCAGTGCTTTGTCTTGACTATCTTGCATTTGGCAATTCCAGCATCTATACATTGAGATCGGGAACAGAATTAGAACAAAATTCATTTTTGCACAGTTACAAAAAAAACTGCAGAAGATTCTGGAAAATAATATTAAACGGACTCAATCGGTCAACAAAGATTAGTGTTAAAAACAGTAATTTAAACAAAAATTTGTATTGAATAATATGTTTCAAACTGTTTTGTTGTGCTGTACTTCAAAAATACCAGGACACTATGGCCTGAATTTTTGGCTTGGCGAGTGGGGCGGGGCCCACTAAAATGACGCACGGTGACATCGGGCAGGCATCCTGACGTCAACGCGCATCATTTAGATTTTCAGTTCGGCGGGCGCGCAGCCGACTCAGCTGCGCACCCGTCGAGCTGTCAAAGGCATATTAAGGCCATTTAAAAATCAATTTAAGTAAAACTGAGCTGCCCCTCCAACCTTAAGGTTGGCGGGCAGACAAAGAGCCCAGACGGCCTTCGCAATTTTCATGGAACCTCATCCACAGGTGGGATGAGGTTTCATGAAGGGTTTATAAATTAAATAAAGTTTTTCATTAATTTTCATTGACATGTCTGTCCCAACTCATGTGACACTGTCCTAAAAATTTTTCTTTTCTTCATTTAAATTTTTGAAACTTAAACTAATCTCCCTGAGGCATCTCTGTGCCTCAGGAAGATTTCTGCGTTCGCGCACATGCGCGAAAGAGCACAGGCCCTGACACAGGGAATCAACCCCCTCCTACCCTTCCTGCTCAGGGAGCGCTCAGCACTTCCGGGCGCGCGTCACACTGAGTGGGCCTTAATTAGTCCACCCACGTAAAATGGTGGCGCGGACCCATTCGGGGGCGCCCACCCCCGCCTGCCCCTGCATAACCCCCCCAACAGGGGGGAAAATTCTTCCCCATAAATCACCCACACTAAGGTTTTGGTATGTCATTCTGACTTGCAAATAGGGTTGTTGGGGTGTGAAGAGAGTTGGTCTTCGATTTTTTTTCCGGCAAAGACATAAATCTACATTCATTATTTGAAACTGAAGGTGATCAAAATGGTTTTGAGATTAGTACTGAATCACTGTCACATGAGATAGATATGCACAAGGATATTACAAATACAAAGGAAAAACTTACATTTATATAGTGCTTTTCACAGTCACTGAACATCTCAAAGCACTTAACAGCCAATGAAGTTATTTTTTGAAGTGTACTCACTGTCGTAATATAGGAAATGCAGGAGCAAGCATGTGCACAGCAAAATCTCACAGAGTCATGTGATAATGACCAGATAATCTGTTTCTATGATGTTACTTGAGAGATAAATATTGACCAGGACGCCAGAGATAACATCACTGCTCTTCTTCAACATAGTGCCATGTTATCTTTAACATCCACCCTAGCACACAGATGGGGCCTCGGTTTATCATCTCATTAAGACAGCACCTCTGATAGTGCAGCACTCCCTCAGTGCTGCACTGGAGTGTTAGCTATTTTTGAATTTTGTGCTGAAGCCCTGGAGTGGGACTAGAACCCAAAACATTGTGATTCAGTGATGACAGTGCTACCAACTGAGTCACAGCTGATACATTAATCACTACTGTACCTGGTATCCTCAGGTCTCCCAACCAGGCCTGAGTCTGCCCATCTTGAAAAGACAGATGAAAGTGGGCATTTCCAGATTAGTGCAGCCGTAGGTGAATTGCATATTCCTAATCTTGGGTTGTGGAGGCACAGAGTAATTGTGGGATAATTTTCCATGGAGCTGAAGGGAAAATTGAAGAACATATGAGCTTAGGATACTCATTCACTTTGCTGCTGCTTCATTTGGGTAACATTGCCAGAAGCCTAGAGAATATTATAGAAGGAGTTTAACAGTGACGAAAACAAAAAATACGTTCAAAAAAGACAAATTAAAACAAAGTTCACTTTCATTTGAATTGGGCAAGCTTTATTCATGGGATCATTTATGGAACTACTGGAATTATCTTTGTGGGTCAGCAAATGGACCCCAATTTGAAGTTCTAATTCAGCTCAAAGTAGGCATTAACTTGAACAACTAAACAAAGAACATGTTTTCTTTTTACAATTTTCTCTTTGGCAAATAAGCTATACTCTTTTTTAATGTGGCAATTCATATGCCTTGAACTAAGTTTCAGGTAAAATTTCAGGTGCTTTGGGCTGAATTTTCCTGTGGGCATCGGACACATATGCAAGTCCGGAGCCCACACACTCAGCAGTGTTGGAGAAACTTTACCTGAGGCAGCTCCTAATTGGCCACGTTTGCCATCCAATTAAGGATAGCGAGTGGACGAGGAAAGCAGAGGCCCATTAGGAGGCCAAACAATGTCCAAACAGCAGCCCCAGCAAAGATAAGCTCTGCTGGGGAAGAGGGAGACCTAGGGGGCACCTCAAAATCCCTCTTCAACATTGAGAAGGTGACAAAATGCTGTGAGGGACCTCAGGGTGGAGGGTTGACCCCTCCAGAAGAGTGCTTGTGGCCACTCCTGGGCCGCTGTGAGCATTGTAGCTCCCAGATGCTGCCAATTAATTTAGCACTCATGGAGCTCCAACCTTACAGTGGGGGGCTATGCAATGCTGGCAAAGTTGCAGCAGTGGGGAAAAACGGCCCTTGATTGGGGACTTAATTGGCTTCATTGCCTGCCTGTCTCCAGGGAGTGGGCTGTCGATTCTTATGGCAGCCTCTCCCTGTACAAGCCACTCAGAGGCAGTACAGCGCTGGGGAGCTGGCCCGATGGGATTTCCCGCCATTTTCCCAGCCCTCCCTGCCTCCACTGAGCTGGGAAAGTTTGGCTCTGTGTGTCTGTATTAATTAATCCCAAATCAGGCACAGCATGATTTGACACAATAATGCTTCCTTTATTTTGCTTCGCCAAAAGGCTCAGAATAGCACCCCTTGTTGCATCAATATAACATTTTTCTGGTTCCATTCCTAGTATCATGTGCCATCATGAAAATGCTAATTTGGTGTCAATTAGTGCTAAATTAGGAGCAATTTTGGGTGCCACCAAAAACTGAGTTGGCACTGCCCATTTAACATGGTACCTTTACAGCTACTAGTTCAGCCTTCATTTCTAAACATTTTAAGGTTTCCACTACCTGTATTTTGTAAATGTTTTATTGGTTTTGCAGAATTGGTAGGAAAGATAGTAAAGTTCTAAACCAAATCAAAAGTCAATCATGCATGGGCAATGCCTTGAGGCACTGTTTTACCTCTTGTATTTGGAAGCACAATGGACATTTTGCACATGATTGATTACTGTTGAGCATATTCAAAGGATATCAGCCTTGCTTTTGCCTCAGTTGACAAAGGTTTCACAGATATGTTCAGTCAGGTTTTACTGAAAAATAATACAATTCATGTTAGAGAAATACAACATACATATATTAGGAAGTAAGATGGAAATTTAGGAATGATTAAGAATCTCACAAAGAGGTTCACATACATCATAAATCACAAGAGTAAATCTCAAATGGTTTATAACTGTTTTCTGAATCCTCACATGAGATTGTAACTTTGAAACCACTTGCACATATCCATTACTTTTATAATATACCAGTGAATCCTCTACGGCATTGCTCACTGTCAGATAATAATCTCTTTTTAGGTGACACTGCTGAGCTCCATTAATAGTTTATTTGGTTTCTTTCTTTAAGGAGGGATATATTTGCAATGGAGGCAGTTCAGAGAAGGTTCTCTAGGTTGATTCTTGGGATGAAGGAGTTGTCTTCTGAAGGAAGGTTGAGCAGATTGGGCCTATACTCATTAGAGTTTAGAAGAATGAGAGGCGATCTTATTGAAACGTACTGTTTAAGATTCCGAGGGGCTACATGCTGAGAGGATGTTTCCCCTCGTGCGGACTCTAGAACCTGGGGGCACAGTTTCAGAATAAGGTGTTGCCCAATTAAGACGGGGATGAGGAAGAAGTTTATTCTCTCATAAGGGTTGTTCATTCTCTACCCCAGAGGGCTGTGGAAGCTGTCATTGAATATATTCAAGGCCCAATTAAACAGATTCTATAGAAGAGATAGACGATAGAAGAGTCTAAGGGTCTGGGGAGTAAGCACGAAAGTGGAGTTGAGAGCGAGATCAGATCAGCCATGATATTTTGAATGGCAGAATGGGTTCGAGGAGTGCCTACTCCTGCTCTGATTTCTTAAGTTCCTATGTTCTTAGTTATGAGCCATACCCTGGTACCTGCCAGTTCTTCCATGTAAAAAGGTGTTACTTGGCTGTGGTATATGGCTTACTATGTAATCCAATAGTTGCAGTCACAAGCATATTTTTTATGAAGTTTCCTTAGAGTATTCTTTTTACTATATCTTTCAAAAAACATATGTTTCCTTCCTTTCTACCCTTAAAGGAATGGGCTAGCTTAAACACTGTTCCACCTAGGCAGCAGAATATTATTTGTGAATTATGTGGGAACTCAAATAGTCAGGTGAAGAGGGATCGAACTGGAGCCTGGTCTTTGTAAATTTATAAGCTTTTATTTACAGAGACATATATGTATATCAAGCACCTCTAATCCACCTCTTTCAACCTGCCCCTATACATATGAGCATAGATGAAGCCCCAGTTAATACTCACCATATAGGCTCTGCCTATTACACAAATGAGTAATGTGGTATATGAATTTCAGTGCCAGTGTGATGCTAGGTATGTAGGCCATACGTCACATAGACTGGTAGATTGTATCAAACAGCTTGGGCAGAATTTTGCCCTCATCAGGTGGGCACGGCGGGCGGGCCTGGAACGGTCGCAAAGCCGACCACCGCCTGTGATCGGGCCCTGAACAGTTTAAGATTGTTAGTTGCACTTGCAGTGTGGTACATTCCCTTGAACTGGAAGCTACATATATTAATACACAGGACAGAAGACAGAAAGAGCATGTACACACATTGTGCCTGTTTCAGCTAAGCAAAATAAGTGACAGCCATTCGCTGACTCATTCCTCAGGGCAATGCCTTGATCAATCAGGGTCAAGCCGCCTGTGTTAAACTTCAAGCAATGCTTGGCAGTTAACTGTCAGTCACCATGGCAATGCCTCTACCAATCAGAGTCCACTTGCCACCAGTCAGTACTCTCTTCGTGTACAGTAGAAATTGTTGCTTTTCCCTTTACATTGGTATTCTTGTGAAGTCTTTTGATGAATGCATGCTGAAAAGCCTCAACATGTCTCTTTTTTCAGCAATACTCAAGTTCTGTATGACCAAACTACTATTTTGTTCCCACCACTTGAAAACAATTAACACACAATTGATATACAATTAACATATAACTCCAGTCATTATAAAACAGCCTATCTTCTGAATCAACCTAAGCAATAGTATAGGCATTTGCTAGTATATACACATGTATCACGTTTAACACATGTGTCTCACACTTCAGATATAAAGCAGTCTTTTAAACAAAGAAAGTTAAACATTTCATTCTTGGCTCTTCTGATTTTTGAGTCTGGAATTTACAAGGAAAATGATTTCAGCAGTCCAGATGCAGTGACAGTTACCTGGATTCCCATAGGGAATCCCAAATATGAGCAGTCACCAGAGAAGCCAGGTTAGCAGCTAAGCATCTCAGTTGTGTTTCAGATCCCATCATAGCCATGAGCAATGCCACTGGATATCTGCAAACATTAATAAAGGCTTTAATATTCTGTTCACTATTTCGTATAGAATCTGTTACAGAGATAGCAGTTTCATAGTTTGCAATCAGTCATGTGGCTGATATGTCACATTCGTACAGTGCTCTTATTGCATAACCATATACATTGAAATAAACATGGCCTCACAGTTGTCACAACGATGTATCGTGTGCAATGTGGAATATTAATCTTTAATTTCGTCAGTTGGTCAGAAATGTATTGAACCACTTTAAAAGGATTTTTGCCAAGCAAAGACACTGATTTTAAAATGGCCACTAATTTGCATTTGTGGAAGGCACATTCCCTGTCATGGAGTCATCAAATCTGCTCAACCCTCAGAGAGACAATGGAGTGTAAAAGCATCCTTTCTGCATTATCGAGGGGGAAATGGACCATTCAAGGAATTAATAGCTGAGACATTAATATTCAATCACCTTTGGCTATCACAATGGTTAACAGGATACAAAGAATTAATGCGCTGACCTGTTGGAGGCCACTGTTGACTTATAGAGCTTCTAAGAACAGGTGAGAGAGAATCCTACTGCTAGAGGGGACAATGACTGTGCAGTTTGAAAGCCAGTCACATGACAACAGCCATCTTTACTGCCAAGAGTAGAAAAAGGAAGCACAAGCTGCTTAAATCAAGCAGCCTAGGAAAGCAACATCTGAAGACAACAACAAAGCTGTGTGCCTCTCTCTCTCTTTCAACTAACATGAAATCTGCCTGCTTATATCATACTGGGGACAACACACAGAGAAATTCTGAAGAAGACTTCAAATTCCAAACCAGCATTTCCAGAGAGAAAAACAAGAAGAACCACCATTGACAGAACTGCTTCAGCCATGAACAACAGCGAAGCACTCATAATCAGTGAACTCTCTATTCATTTATCTTTTATTGTTGAATCTTAATTTGGCCAGAAGTTAACCTCCTCTACTTTATGATTTATAATTTTCGCATGCGCGTGTGTGTGTTACGATGTCAGGACTTGTGTTTATCTTTTCAAATATTTTTATATCTTTACCAGGGTGGGTTTTTAGTACAATAAAAGCTGACCCTTTTTGTGTTTAAACTGAAGAAAGCCTGTTGGACTGAGTACTTTGCAATCAGCACGTAAACAGTTAAGTGCGTGCACTGAAGTAGCACATTCATCCTTATAAATTTCAAAAAACCCTGTTACAATCAATCAAGGAGTGGTAAAAAACGGGGAGTCCTTGCACCCATCCTCACCGAGTCGGAACACAGTGAAGATGTATCCATTATGGTATGGATGTAGTGTAGTTTAGCATTATATTTACAAAGGAAAAGCAGGAAATCATATTTTTATTTGCAATATTCTGATTATGGATTTTAAGACCTATTATTTTACTCCCTGATGCATATACGTAAGCCTGCACAGACAGACATCAGAAGGAGAAAATCTGGAAGGTCTGCAACAAGGATTTTGTGTTAATTGGGGTTATTTTGACTTTGTACGATTGTGAATAGGCAGCCCATTACATTACATGGATTGCCAAATTTGCATGCTATATTTACATGATTGCTCAAAGTCAAAGTTACCCTCAGTGTATGGAAAAACAGTTTAAACATGTTCAGTTAAGTCCCTATTTCATGTCTTTTTATGCCAAAACTCACCAGTTACCCCTTGGATTCATTCTTTCTCATGGGGTACACATAGAGGTTTGGATGGGAAATGGGAAAGGAAACCATTGACAACAGTATGTCGTGTCAGATGGGATATGAATAAATTGTCACTATGGAGTGGAGAGGGGCAGAAAAAGCTGATGGAGTAAGGTATTAAGGAATGTGGTGGAAGATGGTCCAGTCTTGCATGACCAGGATCAACTGTTTCTTTCTAGTTTTAATGCAAAAATTATACTGCTGTCTTCACTGTGCTAATGTATTATTGGAATGTACAATGTTATCAGTTTTGTAGATCTGAGCTGAAAGGAACTGTCATTGCTTAAGGATTTAGGTTGTATGTTTAGCAACAGATTGAATTGCAAAGTGGCTGTAGTGTAGATCTGACTTTCTGATAATTCTATACATTGCAGTGTATCTCTGACAAGGAGGTAACTTATTTATGCATGCCAATACATTCAGTTTGCTCTCTTATAAGTAATGCTATAATGACCAGGACTAAATCTGAATCTAGCTCAAGTTTCTGATGGATCTGACTGAAATGATGGCCAGGATTTTCTGTGCCCGCCAGCGTCGGGCATGTTTGGTGGCATGAGTGGATAATATGGCACAATCGGTTTCATGACGGCATGAAACCAGTTTGTGTTCGTCCACTGAGCCCGCTGATGGTGGGCCGCGTTTCCTGCCATCAGACGTTGGGAACCTCATTGTAATACATTAGCATAACATTATAAGGCCCACCCACCAGACTTATTCCCCACCACCGCCACACTGGATCGTCCACCCACATCGGTGGGAAAACACGCCAACGTGTTTCATAACAGCACATAAGCAATGTGCAACTGGCCAGCTGCATTTCGGTCGGGACTTCAACATTTGTTTGCTTACCTTGCTTCGGCCAGCACTCGCAATCATCAGCGCCAGGCTTCACAGACAGCAACACATCACTTTTAGGAGGGCTCACAGCCAGGTCACTACCAACCAGATCAACCATATGTGGGTGGCTTTTCAATGGCTGCAGAGCTAGGTCTTGATGGAGAAGGGGGAGAAGTGGCCTCAGGCAAGGGAAGAGGCTGCAGGACGAGAGCTGTACTGGGGAAGGAGGGTATCCCAGGGTGTGTGTTGGGCCACATGAGGTCAGATGGACATGTGAGGATATGTGTGTGAGAATGGGTGGTGATGTCCCTTGAGCTGGCAGTGATTGAGATGCCAGTGAATGTGTGCTGGGCTTGAGTGTGTGAGTTTAGAGTAATGGGATGGTTGCCATATCCTGGCTGCACGGATGAGATCATTCATCCTCTTTCTGCATTGGATGGCCAACCTTTTCTATGTAGCATTGGCGCTGACCACTGCTGCTACTGCTTGCCATGCTGGATTGGTGATTACGCTGCCCGTCTTGCAACCAGTGCAGGTGAGGAGGACATCATGGCGGACGTCCACAGCGTCCAAATGGCATTCCAGGCATTAAACCTGGGGGTTGCAGTCTTTTTCCCTTTCATGGACATCTTCCCTGCAGCAGTCGTGGGCTTGAAGCACTGAGATGTGCACTCACGGCTGGACTTTAAATATGGCGCCCGGCATGATGAAGCAGCGAGGTGATGGTGTGGCAGGCGAATGAGAACCCGCTCGCCATGGAAACGGCATGTTTCCCGGGAATGCTCAAGTAACGCAGCAGGTTTGGGACAAGGTTTGCAGGACGAGAGCTGTACTGGGGAAGGAGGGTATCCCAGAGTGTGTGGGGACACATGTTGATCCGTGCGAGTGGCCTCGAGCTTGCGAGGGCCGAGGAGGTCGTTTTACCCACCCGCTAATGCACTTAGTGCAAATCTGGGCTGATTCCACCCGATGTTTTGCCTTCGGATATCTGCAGCAAACTTTAAAAAGCTGATACCTGAGATTGTGGCCCTGAAATTCCACCTAAGTTCCACTGTTTTCCTGATGGTTAAGGGGTGCTCTCAAGGACAGAGACTTCCTAAGTTAGGTGCTCCTGCTACGGAGGCTCAGTTAGGGCTCATTGGCCAGGATTTTACTGGCTGATAGGGGTGGGCTGAGAGGCAGGGAGCCATGTCGGGTCAGCTCACTAATGTGGCTCTGATGCTGCCAGGGCATTTTCCCAGTGGTGAAACTGTTGTGGAGAGGCTGTTCACTCCAAGCAGCTGGGCAGCAAATTACCATAATTATAGGCACAAGTAAGGGCTATTTTATGGTGCTTCTGGCTAAATATTGGTGGCTTCCCGATGGCAGCCTTGGGTGGGGGAGGGGTTGTTGTAGATAGAGGGGATAGGCTGAGTGGGCCAAAGAGAGAGCCACAGCTAGTGAAGGCAGCCTCCATGGCCCCATCTTTCTCCTTGGAGGGGCTTCCCCTCCAACATCCAGCCCTTGATTTAAAAAAAAATCTTTTTAAAAACTTACCTGGCCCTGTTACCGGTGCCTCCTGCACACCTCAGCAGCACCCACCTCTCCCTAATGCACTGCTGAGGCTTCAGAGCTGCCAGCCCCCTGATTGACCTATCAGCATCAGGAGCCCACCAATCATCTTTAAGTGGATGTTGGGCCTACAGTGGTCAATTAGCAGTCGGTCTGTGGTAAAGTTACCAAGGAAATCTCACTGCCAGCAAGTAGGCGCATGGGACTTGCTTTTTACTGGGACGTTGGGGACCTGACGCTTACTGTAAAATTCAGGCCAGTGTTTCAATAGCAGCCTGAATTAACTAAATGTGAGTGACACCTTAATCTTGCATCAATCTTGAATTTATTCTTCATAAGAGTGCCCAATTTGAATGACTTTTTACTGTTTTTCTATGTTTTCCTAATATAATGATGTGTTTTCACTTTGGCCTCTTAACAGTGCTCCGAGAATTCATTGAATGTGAGGATAAAGGCATTACTACCATTCAGTGCTAATTGGCATTAAAGTTCTTATTCACAAAGCTTTTGCACATCTTAAAAAATATGCTCTGAAAGACTTACATTACGTAAGCACCTTATCGTATCTCAGAAATCACTGAAAGTTGTTCAAATAAAGTGGTTCCTTTGAAGTTGAGTGGCTGTTAAACTTTTCTGCAGTTTGTCTGCCAAATTTTCCACCTGTAACCACATTCACTTAGGAAAAACTGCATTTTTATAGGTTACCACAGGGCTTTTGAATGGAGCCCTGATTGTGAGGTATCAAGGAGGGAAGGGACCCTAAGCTTGATGTTGAAGTTGAAATAAATTGTCATAGTAATGCAGAGAGTGTTCTGCCTCTGTCCACCATCTGAAATGCTGCACTCAGAGGGAAAGTATTTCATACAGAAAGTCAGATAATATTCCATTCAAAAGCGCTAGAGTTAATCATCTCAACAAACAGGTACAGAAAGAAAACATTTAGAATTAATAATTCATCTCAGGCTTGCTGATTAAATTAAAGTTTTAATAGCTTTATCAGTTAGTCAAATAACGAGTGAAAGAGATGCAATCTTGTTTGAATTTGAATGATCTTGTAGATTATGTTATATGGAGTTGCTTGATTTACTTCATTATGGATCGGCTTGATTTACTTCATAATGAATAGTGCAGGAGTCAAGCTAATCCAGAGACAGAACAGTGAACATAACCTAGAAAAGCCTATTCTAATATCAAAGCTGATAACTAAGAGAAGTCAATATTCTCACAGTTGCAATCTTAAGGATGAATTTTAAATTAATGTTGTTGAAGCTCTTGTACCAGAACAAAATCCTTGCAATAATAATGAGTCCATTGAAGCTATTGAGTAGGACTAAAATGTTTTTGATGATGCAACCATGATATCAAAGAGGTTGTTTTGCTAGCGCACTACATCAAATACCATTCTCCAGAGTGTGCTATAGGCATCTTGCTATTAACTTTATCCCTCATTATCCTGCCACTGGGGATGGTTAAAGCGTGACACATCGCTTTCCATTTTTGTCAATTTGACTTTTTCATCTCAAAAATCCCTCCCACGTGTCATTTTGCACTCGTCCTCTTCTCGTCTTCCAACTCACTTATCACCCATTCTCCCCTTATTCAGTAAATGGTTGGGTTTTTGGTGATGCCATTTGTGCCAATTATTGAATAGCTGGAATTCCACCTGGGTTAGAATCATAAAATACAGATTATTTTTTTCATTCTTGCCCCAAGGGACCATTTTTTGCTTTCATCCTCTTTTGATGCTCCAACTAGTGCCCTATTCAAGAACTGCAGAACAAAGCAGCAAGGCCAGGTATCAAGTAACCATTGGGTATGAATCTCTGGCTCCCTGATAAGAAGTGGTCAAGTGGTTGCATTTCTGAGCTGTCTTATGGATTTTCTTTAGGTGAAAGAACCAAAAGCTCTTCCATTATGAACCAATAGCTATCCCAATTGTTGTGTCCAGGCAGGTTAAATTGTTTTTTAAAAGGCTGCAAGATGACCTGGCAGGAAGTAAAGTAACCTTTTAGGAAGTGGGGCGGGCAGATCAAGTACCTGGCAGTTCTGATGCATTAAATCATGACTACGCTTTAACTTAGGGGGTGAGCAGACTAAATATAGTTTTACCCTTAGTTGGGCAATCAAAGCTATAACAACCGATAAGACTGTGCTGTCGACAACAAACATGCAATAAGGAAGCACAGGAATTATGCTAATCTGTCTGGTTTCTAACCCCCTTCATTATGTTGCAGATATGGCAGCTGTTGATATCGATCAATATGACATCCACATCATTGCTGATGCACTGAAGCATTACATACGAGGGCTGCCTTCACCTGTGATTCCACCAGCTATTTACAGTGAGCTAGTCTACACTGCCCAAGGTAAAATGCTGCAGATGACCTAAAATTTGTACCATTCCTTGAAAGAAGAATATGTTTTATAATGCACAATAGCCTGATAAAGTCAAAAATGCTTTCTTGTTCTGTTTTTGGAAGTGTTTAATCATTTTTCTTACCTTCTTAAAATTAAAATAAGAAAATCTGTGTTTGAAAGTGTTGACTGAGATATAATATCTGTCTCAAAAACATGAGCATGTAATGTGTTAAAGATTTAGGATATTTAATTTTTTGTAACTTTGCTTACTAAAAAATGTTAAATTACAACCCTGCATCTGACCTTTTAAACTAACCAAATCTTTCATTATTGGGCTAAAGCGAATCTTTTCTGGATCTGCTATTTAAACCCTGATAGTCATGTGTATAGGTTGTCTCAGCAAATTCAGGATCAGAGGTTTGTTACCCAATCACAGCACTGTCCATTTTACTTTTATTAAAATGGTAAGCTCTGTGCTAGCTGAGTGAATAAGTGCACTGCTTTGTGTTGTACTGAGCTATTTGAGTCAGGAAGCTTCTGGGTTCATTCCTTGTTAGGAGTTAGCTTATTTTCAAGGCGGCATTTGAGGGACTGCAATTAGCCTCGACATCCCTTGCAGGAAGAGTTAAATTACCCAATGATAACTCAATGACTTTGCATGTTGTCAAGTGATGACAGGATCATGATCAGGATCAGTTTTGATGCCACACCACAGTGGAATAACCTGCTGTTAATAGATAGATACATAAAGGATGGCAACTTGAGCAAGGCAAGTAAGAGTTCCTGGTGCCTGTGGAACTCTACACTAGTGTGGGGTAAGACCATGAGACGCAGGAGCAGAAGTAGTCCATTCAGGCCATCGAGTCTGCTCCACCATTCAATGAAAGGGAGGTAACAGAAATTGGTTTGAGAATAAAAATGGCCACAATGCCCACTTGGTGCAAGATGGTGCAGCCTGTCTCACCAGCATATCCTCGATTGGTCTTTAAACCATTGGAACCAATAAAAATGAGACGCTGTGGACAAGTACGATTAAATGGTTGATATTGCAGCAGTGACTAAAAACTGTACCGATGGAGAACAAACAAAAAGCAAATGTTTTTCTTTTATTTTGCAGCTAGCTGGCTGCAGCTATGTCTTCAGTACTAACACTCACAATCATTCACTTATTAAAATCAAACATAATCTCAACATTGATACTAAAAATAATTTACTGTTGCTTTTTAATAAATAAATGACTAGGTATGGATTTATTTATCATTTCAATCCAGTATTCAAGATACTGATGTATAGTATCATTATTTTTCCAATCTTGGAGCCAAAGTCTGGGCTAATCATCTGAGAGCTGACATACATCACCTCCGTCTTCATAAAATATTACTGAAGTAATAAAGATATCAATCAACTCCGAAGAATATTATAGACAGTATATGTGTAATTGGAGCAGGTCAAAATGTTCAATATTGATCCAAAGGAAAATCATTGTTGAATCCAAAAGCTTTAATAACACTAAGAGGCTGTTTTTGCACAGCTTTAAAAATGAGGTTTGGGTAGAATTTTACAGCCCCATCGCGGTGGGGGCAGGGCCGTAAAATGCGTCGAGCCGTTCAAAATTCCATTGACTTTGGCAGGAATGGAAAAACCTGCCGGTGGGAGGGGCTTTAAAATATGATACAAATGGATATTTGAACACCAACAAATGGCACCTTAGCAGGTTCAATCCTCCACTAGGAAGGAGATATCTGAAGAAGATTCATCCCTAAGCCAGACTAGTAGTTTGTTGTAGTTTTCTCAGGTGGAGATTGGAGAATTTGTGTGAGCAGGTCCACTGCCTATCCCCCTGCCTACGTGTGCCCACAGGGAGATCATGTCGAACAGGGAGAAAGTACAGCAAACATTCCAAAAGAAATGTCAAAAACATCTTTCTCACATTCATAGTCGATGAAAAATAAATAAGGTACATCTTACAATTCAATTGCATTTATAGTCCAAAATGATTCATATTGGGTTTATTTATGAACCCTAAAGTTTAACCCACTTTTAATTTAGATGCGCCTGGCCCTTGAGTAGCATAATCATATACATATGTACACATTATAGCCAGGATTCTGTTGGGTCAAAGAGGGCCTCACCCATCAATTGGAGAAGAGGCAGGGAACCCAATCTGTTCCGTGGGAAAGGCCCAATAGAATCAAATGCCCTTCAGGCACTTAAGTGGACCTTCCCTGGAATTGAAGTCCTCGGCAACATAAGTCCTGCCTTCCAAAAGCTGCCAGCTAATCAGAGGCTGGCAGCAGTCCATTGCTGTTAGTGCCAGCAGGAATGGTGGCAGCTCACAGCAGGGCACCTGCCAGAGATCCAGGATGACTGTAGGACCCCAGACAAATGTGAGTGAAGGTGGTGTGGGGATTGGAGGATCGATGTCACGGGGGTGGAGGGGCCTGGGGGAAGTCAAAGGTAAGAGTAGGGGTTTGGCTTTCAGTGGCCCCCCCTCCTATTTCCCAATTCTGGGTCCTTCGATAAGTATGATGGACCCCTCCCAGGAGGCTGTTGGCAGATCTGTCAGAATTTCCTGGGTGGACATCCGAGAGTGCAGGAAAGCCGTGCAGGCCCCATTTAATCCCTTAGCCACCACTAAATTGCGGTGGGCTTAGGGATAATGGGTATCAATTGGCTCATTAATGAGCCTAATCGACATCCCACAGCTGCGACGGGCGGCCTTTCCTGCATTAAATCCAGCCCTGTGTTTCTGAAAGGTGTCCTCATTTCTTCTATTCCATCATCAGTATCTGGTATTTATAACTGAAGCCAAGACGTCAAGGCAGTTAGCATTAGAGGGAAAAAACAGGTATGGCAGCTTATCTTTGATGCACCAGATGCGTAACAATTTACTAGGATGGTGTAACTATAATGAATACTGATAACAGGCATAATATCACACAAGTAAATAGAATCAGGTGACCTTTTTTAATGCTGTTGGGTTGGGCAATGCAATAAAAGGGAGATTGTAGTTTTAATGATCAATCATTCTGTATAAATATTACGTACATAATAAACTTGTCATTTGAATGCACAAACTGATAGTGGAGCTAATCTCAATTATACAATGGGCTAAACTTTATTGTAACTCTATTTTGGTGCTTATTTTGCTACAAAGAGCAACTTTACTTGTTGGAAAGTAATTTTTGATGCTGACAGATGAATGTTCAAACCGTCTTCTGCTGCTTAGGTAGGCTCATAGCAGTAGTTGTGTCAGTTTTTACCCTAATGCCACAATCTCATCTTATTCATCTCCGACCTGCCCTTGTTTTTAAAATGTGTAAGTTAATTATATTGTTTTTCTTGAGTGCTCACTATCGTCGTATCGAGATAACTTTATTAAAATTGCAAAATGCTAATGAAAACCAGTGAGTGTGCCACATTGGATATATAATATCACAGTGGATGTGTGATGCTGGAGAAGCAGCTTTACAGAAAAATGACCTATAGATTCTGACAAGAGTAAATAAAGTAGCAGGATATTCTTTTCCAAAAATTGAGGGAAATAAAATACCCTGTATAATTGATAATAACATGTACCTGTGAAATCAATGATAAATTTAATAAAATGGTGTCGTTTCAATGGCTCAGTGAATAAGTACACCTTGTGGTGTGGTAATGAGTCAGTTATAAGACATGTCTGTGTTGAATTCACTGATTTCAGCAAGGGTAAGCTGGGGTATCACCATGCCAAGTTAGCATCAGAAAAATTTATAAGGACTTGCTCACCTCCAATCTCTACCTGGTGACCACACTGCTTGAGGGTAAGACAGTGATGTTCTCAGCCATTGATAACCCAATACATTCACTAGGATGTCGCTTGGACGAGAGTATGGGAGTAATGCCACTGCCTATAATAACACGCCCAACATGAACACCATGTTAAGAAAAGTGTAAAGGGGGAAAACCATTGGAGAGAAAAGAAGGGAAGTTAAGATACATGGAGGAATGATGTGGTGATCATTAACCCTACGGTGTTTGTTATTCTACATGATCACTATGGAGTGGTTGCTAGTAGTCCAAAACTAACTACAATCACATCTTAAACTTTACAGTGCATGTTAGAGATGATTTTAGACCAATTTAAAGGTGTTAATCTTGGAGTTCAGGTGACAGTTATAAATCTCACCATTATGGCATCTGAGTCCTTTTTTTTCCTGCTTTATATTGAGTATCAATTACAATATGTTGAATAGACTGAAGTATAATCAACAGTTCTTGCCATTACAAATCCCTTGGCTGGAAACTCCTGGAGAAGTTTTTTTTAATTTGGTGAGTTAACTTCCAGCTGCTAGAAAATGTTAACTCCAGCTGGGATATATTTAGTTTTGTGTATAAGGTTAAGCAATAATATTTTTATAAAATGGTCACAAACCTCTCTAGTTCAAACTCAGAGCAAAAGGTACATCAAGGTTTACAAACCTGTCTCTCAGCATCCTTGGAACTCAGGCTTTGAAATTACTGAACATAAAACCTTTGTGCACACATTGTGGAATAAATGAGGGTTTTTGCTCCATGCATATGTATATGTTATTAGCGCTTTCGCTTACCTGTTCCGTAACATTGTAGTAGATTTTAGTTTGAGTTCGTTTTTGTTCTTGGTGCCTAAGAGAACAGGCCTTGACAAATTTAGCACTGGCAACAATGCCTGAGTGGAATGGACACAGGACAGCTCAGTGTAAGTTGGTATGCTTTGCTTCTGATTTACATTTATAAATTGGGTGCAACGCATAACAATTTCTACCCTATTATGTCTTTAGCCTTGCATGTACTTAGAAAAAAAATAGACAAACAGGACACATGAACTGAAATGGAATCTATGTTAAAAGCAAAAAGGACTGTCCCGGCAGACCAATCGTGTCAGCCTGTCTTTGCCCCACGGAACTCATTTCTTGCTATCTTGACTCCATTCTCTCTCCCCTTGTCCAGTCCCTTCAGACCTACATCCGTGATTCCTCTGACACCCTACATCATATCAACAATTTCCAGTTCCCTGGCCCCAACCGCCTCCTCTTCACCATGGACATCCAATCCCTCTACACCTCCATCCCCCACTGGGATGGTATGATGGCTCTCTGCTTCTTCCTCGAACAGAGGCCCGAACAATCCCCATCCACCACTACTCTCCTCCGTCTGGCTGAACTTGTTCTCACACTGAACAATTTCTCCTTAAACTCCTCTCACTTCCTCCAAATAAAAGGTGTGGCTATGGGTACCCGCATGGGCCCCAGCTATGCCTGTCTCTTTATGGGGTATGTGGAACATTCCTTGTTCCAGTCCTACTCCAGCCCCCTCCCACAACTCTTTCTCTGGTACATCGATGATTACCACAGTGCTGCTTCATGCTCTCGTCTGGACCTGGAAAAATTTATTAATTTTGCTTCCAATTTCCACCCCTCCATCATTTTCACATGGTCCATCTCTGACACTTCCCTTCTCTTCCTTGACCTCTCTGTCTCAATTTCTGGTGATGGACTGTCCACCAATATCCATTACAAGCCTACCGACTCCCACAGCTACCTCGACTACAGCTCCTCACACCCCACTTCCTGTAAGGACTCCATCCCATTCTCTCAGTTCCTTCGCCTCCGTCGCATCTGTTCTGATGATGCCACTTTCAAAAACAGTTCCTCTGACATGTCCTCCTTCTTCCTTAACCAAGGTTTTCCACCCACGGTGGTTGACAGGGCCCTCAACCGTGTCTGGCCCATCTCCTGCGCATCCGCCCTCACACCTTCTTCTCCCTCCCAGAAGCATGATAGGGTCCCCCTTGTCCTCACTTATCACCCCACCATTCTCCACATTCAAAGGATCATCCTCCTCCATTTCCGCCAACTCCAGCATGATGCCACCACCAAACACATCTTCCCTTCACCCCCCCGGCGGCATTCCGCAGGGATCATTCCCTCCGGGACACCCTGGCCCACTCCTCCATCACCCCCTACACCTCAACCCCCTCCCACGGCACCTTCCCATGCAACCGCAGAAGGTGCAACACCTACCCCTTTACTTCCCCTCTCCTCACCGTCCAAGGGCCCAAACACTCCTTTCAAGTGAAGCAGCATTTCACTTGTACTTCCCTCAACTTAGTCTACTGCATTCGTTGCTCCCAATGCGGTTTCCTCTACATTGGAGAGACCAAACGCAGACTGGGTGACCGCTTTGCAGAACACCTTCGGTCTGTCCGCAAGCATTACCCAGACCTCCCTGTCGCTTGCTATTTCAACACTCCACCCTGCTCTCATGCCCACATGTCCATCCTTGGCTTGCTGCATTATTCCAGTGAAGCTCAACGCAAATGGAGGAACAGCACCTCATCTTCTGACTAGGCACTTTACAGCCTTCTGGACTGAATATTGAGTTCAACAATTTTAGATCATGAACTCTCTCCTCCATCCCCATCCACTTTTCTGATTTTCCCTCTCCTTTTTGTTTTTTCCAATAATTTATATAGATTTTTCTTTTCCCACCTACTTCCATTATTTTTAAGTGTATTTCCATCCATTGTTTTACCTCTACCTTTTAGCCTATTTCGATCCCTTCCCCCCACCTCATCCCCACTAGGGCTATCTGTACCTTGCTCGTCCTTTCTACCCTTAATTAGCACATTCCTTTAGATAATATCACCATCTTCAACACCTCTTTGTCCTTTTGTCTGTGACATCTTTTGGTTATCTCCACCTATCACTGGCCCTCTATCCAGCTCTTCTTGTCCCCGTCCCCCCCACCCCACCCCCACCCCCCTTAAACCAGCTTATATTTCACCTTTCTTCTATTTTTACTTAGTTCTGTTGAAGGGTCATTCGGACTCGAAATGTTAACTGTGCTCCTCTCCGCAGATGCTGCCAGACTTGCTGAGTTTTTCCAGGTATTTTTGTTTTTGTTTTGGAATCTATGTTATTCTGCTTGAACTCTGAACAAGAATTGTGGATTTTCATTCGTCCTAACTTTAAGATTTAGTATTTAATATAATTGTTTATATTAAACAATGTTAAAAACCCATAATGTAAAAGAGCTATTCAGATCATTAAGTCAGCTTGACCCAGAGTCTGTACATGTTTATTCCATCGTAGATTTACTTCCAACACCACTTAGTAATCTCCTATTTCAAGGAATGCTAATTTCCTTCACTGGCTTCACCCCTGAAAAAAATAACCTCAGAGCTAATCTTCTCTAGAACTCTCAATCTTTCTTCTCAACAGATATTGATCCCATTCCTTTCTAAAAGTGCCAATTGACCTCCAATCAAATACCTTCTTTGGAGTTTATCCACTAGTCATTTGGATAATTTGAATTTCCAATCTCACTCATGAATATTATGTATATTATGTCTGTATCCTCTAATTCTATATTAATTGCCCCAGCACTGTCAAGACTATTTGCTTCTGCTGCATTCTAGACTGATCTCCTTCAACCCTCTTTTCTCCGATGAGCTTTTCTTCATAACTTAAATTGTGGATTCATCTTCTCCAAACCTTTTCATTGTACTTATATGATTTTTAGAGTAAAATTACCAAAGCTGCAATGCATACTCCAGAAATAACCCCACCAATGATCTGTACAATGTCAGTATATCTCATTCTGACTTGTAGCCTAATGTTGTCCAGAGACACCCAAGTACCTGATTTGTCTTATTAATAGCTGCCTCACACTGACCAGATGCTGTCAGTAAAGTATAATATAGCAGAGCATTAAGTTTTAGGCTGTTGTGCTTTCACAATATTTCATAGAGAACTATACATGGTTATAGACTCACAGTAAGATTTAGATTCCAGGATTTGCTAGTGAAGCAAGTAATGAAATTATGAAATAATATCTCTACCAAGAAAGGGTATTTGGATTTATATAGCTATTATAGCCAGAAACTAGGTCTGCAACTAGATCGGAGCAAGTTTCATTCCAGATTTTGAAAGATAAAAAATACAGGAACTTGTCAGCTCATGAGTAAAAATGGTTTTAGCTAGCTGTTGGCAATCTATCATTGATCCTATTCATACATCTATAATCACTTTGTTGCTAAGTGCAAATTAAGCAGCCTAACTAGTTCACACTTTTGTGTGTTGTGAACAACTGAAGAATTAGCTGGAAGATGATGTGGGGAATGCTGTGTATTCCAATGGAGGAGGAGGAGGACAGTCCATCCTGAGCAATATATCAGGCTTTGCAGAAGGGGGCATTGTCGTGGACTGGGAGCTGGTTGCCCATGAGGCGCCTTAAGAGTAGGAGCAGCAGTCTAGGTGTTTTGAAAAACGGTGAAACTAAGCCCAGAGCTTACACAAATAGTAAATGTAATATCTTCATACCTGTACAGGCATGACACTCCTCCCTCCCACTGGGAAAAAAATGTAATTCTGTTACTTTTTTTAACATGGTATTTCTTGCAAAGCAAATGATAAAAGTGCACATGCACTCTCCAAATGCACTTTGACTTTCCCACACAGTTATCTGATACAGCTACAGTTTCTCTGTTGCATTCCTTTTCTCTTAAAATCCCCCAGTTACATATTATCTGGTGATTTTTATGAATGACAGTACAACAATATCAAGATTGGTGGCTTTACTAGACCTAAGCTGTTCAGTGCAATTAATATTGGAAAAAAATTCTGAATGCGTACAGTCTTCTAATACACTGTAGGATTTCACCAGGCTATTTTCTGTTTGAAGGCTTTTAGGACGCAGATTGATCTGAGTGCTTGGATGGGAGTTTTGCAAAGCCCTTCCCTTTTCATGGCCATGTCTACAATCCAGGAGTTGGGTAAATTAGGTCCTGTCCACTGATGATTCATATCTTTAGGATAATGGGTTTGGGGGCATTGTCTTTAGACCCATGTGAGGTGTCTGGGTTCTGCCCTTGCATCCCATTTTCAGCGGCCTTGAATTATGAACTACTGGGTTTGGGTGGATTTAAGTTTTTAACCTGGTCCTTTGAGGGTTCTGTGTTTAAGTCTGTGCCAGCTGCACTCAAACTTTCCTTATGGCTGGCACAAGTGCAGTTCAATTTCAGGGGTAATGACTTCCCTATGTCTGTTACTTTGGGGATGGGTTGGACCCCAATCAGTCCCTTGTCATTTGGGACACTACTGCCCACAGGTGACTGACCAGCTTCTGCTGTACTGCTCTGTGGCTCTTCAACTGGTTGAGGCATCTCCCTCACTATCTGTTTGCCTGTTAGTGAGCTCCCCTACCTCCCACTTAAATCCAGAAAAAAGGTTTCTGAAAGCCATACTTCAGGCTCATTCCCTTCAACTTCTGCCTTTCCTGTTCCATCACTTTTGCTTTTCTCTGGCTCTGTCTTGGCCATCTTAAGTCCAACAGGCCCAACTCTGGCCCTTTTTAACACTGCAGGTTCTAACCTGACCCTTTTTAATTCTGTTGGCTTTTTTTAGCCTCTTCAACTCTTATGGGCCCTATCAGCCCCTGCAGGACCTTTGTCTCTTCCTCAGCCCTCTGCACCTATGCAGAATTCTGCTGTTTTTACCCAGTCTTCCCAGTCTCTGTCTGGACTGCCCTGGACTCTTTGGGTTACTACCTTCCAACCGGCTAGGTCGTTTCCTAACCAAATGTCTACCCCTTGTAAGGACAAGCTTGGGCTCGCACCCATCATTACTAGCCCCGTAATGAGCTCGCCCTGCAGGTACAATTTCACTAGTGGCACTTCTACACACTCTCCAGTGAGTCCTTTCACAAGCACACCAGTATTCATTCTGCTTTTGGGCGGGAACTCACTCATCCCTGCCATTAGCAGAATTTGCATACAGACAGTATCTCAGACTGATCTCCTTCTCCTGCTTTGAAAAACTAAGGGCCACTTTCCCCTTAAATACAAAATCCTCATAGGTGTTTGGGCCTTCAATTTCATTTGAACAGAGACTCATGGCTTTCATGGCCACAGACATTAGCTGGCTGCACTGCCTCTTGTGAGGGTTTTTGCATGCTGACAGTGTTCTTTGATATGACCTGGCTTGCCACAGTGGAAGCAAGCAGGGTGTGATCCTGCTAGTTTGATTTGCAGGTTCTTTCTTTTAAAAGTTAGAGATTGGTTTGACCTGTCTTCTCTACTCTCCTATCCTCTGGAGTCAATTTCTGTTCTCTCTATCTCCTTTTGATCTTTCTTTTGCTGACAAGAGCTATCTGAACCATTTTTGTTTTGTCTTAGAGGTTTGTAGGTCAAATCGTAGCCATCAGCCATGGCTACAGCTGCTCTGACCGTGGAAGTCCTTTGGTTCCTCTGTGTGAGTTTTGAGGCTGTGGGGGAGACATTTTTTAAACTCCTCTAGCAGTACCAGCTCTCTTAACCATTCATCGGTGCGATCTATCTTTAAAGCTCGAACCCACCAGTCAAAAGCTACCTGTTAAATTCTTTCAAATTCCAGATAAGTCTGTGTGGCTTTTTTCTGGGAATTCCAGGATTGTTGGTGGTGTGCCTAGTTCATAGGCACTGAGGATAGTAGCCTTTGTATAATGTAACTGGCAGAGATCTCAGCAGACAACAGTGTAAATCTCACAAGCTTTCCTTACCAGCTGACCCTGTGTTAGGAGTGTCCAAAATTCTGTTGGCCAATGTAACTGAGTTGTCAACTTCTCAGAAGCTGTAAAGAAAGTCTCTACAGCCTCCTCTTCAAATTTTGGGACAAATTGGGAGAACTTTTTTTGGCTCCAAGTGAACACAAGGCTAATTAATTAAGGTAATCAATTAAGTTAGGTATCAATTATCATTGCATTTGTAACTGTGGGACCTTCATTCAACTCTTGAGAATGAACTTGTGGGGTGGGGTGGGGTGACGGAAGGGGGAGAGAGAAAAGTCTGACGTTACCTTTTTTTGTAAACTCTTAGGTCAGCTGCCTGTATACTTGGTTAGCAGGTATACTGCTAGACCCAATTATCCGAGGCTGCTGCTTCATTCTAGGATCTATCTCTGTTCTCTGTACATAAATTCCTGGTTTTGTGATAAGTCAGATCTTGCTACCTGCAGGACAGAGTCAGAACCTGGAAAGAACCCCCAATGTTAGGTAGGAGTTCAACCAGAAGAAACAATAGGAACTTTTTACTTGCCTTTCCTTTTTGTTTAAGACTAAAAATCTACCAATTGAGAAGTTTTAAAGAAAGTGTTTTCATAATGTACCATGTTTCATGTAAAGGTTAAATAATTTCTGGGGGGTGTATCCCCAGATGCTCAAATGGAGGTTTGCACTAATTGTAAGTAAAATAGTTTTATATTCTCTGCATTTTCTCCTGCTCTTCTATGTAGCCTATTACCATGTTATGTATGACACTCACTCATTAAGCCAAAACAGTTGATTTCTTTTTATACCATATGTTATTTTGAACTAAAGTAGAAATTGCATTGATTAAATAAAATTGTAATCAATAATAGATTTAGGCCGAGATTTTCAGTGTCCGCTGGCATTGGGCGTGTTCAGTGGCGTGAACGGACAATATGGCGTGATTGGTTTCTCGATGCCATTAAACCAGTTTGCGATCGTCTGCTCAGTTCGCCGTTGGGGAGCCGCGTTTCCTGTCATCGGATGTTGGGAACCTCATTGTAGTACGTCTGCATATCATTATAAGGCCAGCCCGCAGGACTCATCCCTCCCCACTGGAGCGTCCGCCCACGTCAGCGGAAAAACACACCGACATGTTTCACAACAGCATATACAAGGTGTGCACCTGGTGGGCTGCACTTCGCTCGGGACCTCAAGGTTTGTTTGCCTACCTTGCTTCGGGTCAGCATTCACAGTCATCAGCGCCAGGTTTCACAGACAGCACGGGCTAGTATCTACCTACCAGATTAGCCATATGTGGGTGGCTTTTCAACAGCTGCAGGGCTAGGGCTTGCTTGGGGAAGGGGGCGAAGTGGCCTCAGGCAAGGGAAGAGGCTGCAGGACAAGAGCTGTACTGGGGAAGGAGGGTATCCCAGGGTATGTGTGGGGGCAAATGTTGATCTGTGCAATTGGTATCAAGATGGTAAGGGCTGAGGAGGCAGAATCCAGAGGAGATGAGGCCAGATGGACATGTAAGGGTGTGTGTGAGAATGGGTGGTGATGTCTCTTGAGCTGGCAGTGAGTGAGATGCCAGTGAATGTGTGATGAGTTTGAGTGTGTGAGTTTAGGGTGATGAGATGGTTTACTTACCCTGGCTGTTTGGATGAGATCATTCATCCTCTATCTGCATTGGATGGCCAACCTCTTCTGTGCAGCATTGGCACTGATCACCGCAGCCATCGCCTACCAAGCCGGAGTGGTAAGGTTGCTGCTCCTCCTGCGGCCAAAGCAGGGGTAGAGGACAACACAGCAGGCCTCTATGGCGTCCAAAAGGTGCTCGAGGGCTGCAGTCTCCTTGCCTTTTGGGGCCATGTCTTCTTTGCAGCAGTCCTGGACTGGAAGCACTGAGCGCGACTGCACTTGGTGCCTGGTGTAATGAAGCGGCGAGGTGATGGTGTGGCAGGCGAATCGGAGCCCACCCACCATCGAAATGGTGTGTATTCCGGGAAGGCATAATTATTGTGGCAGGTTTGGGACAATACGGCGTGAAAAGCCACCATTGTGGCCGGCGGGTAAAGCGTTGATTTTCCCGCCTGCTATTGCACTTTGTGCAAATCTGGGGCAATTCCACCCTTGGTGACAAATGTTGATAAATCTAGGTTGCTGTCTCATTCGGAAATCCTGAGCTAAGTGTGTAATCTGAATTGCGAAACTAGTAGCTATTGTTACAGACAGGGGAGAGAGAGATTAACTGAAAGCCCCAATTCTACTTCCCTTCTGTCTGTAATCTGTGTGTTCCCAAACTGCCATTAGTATGCAGCTAATTTAAAAGTCACCAGCAGCAGACTTTCATGGTTTTAAACTAGGAGGATTGTTTATTCACACACTCACCCTGGAAAGTCTATCGCTATGTCAATCACACGCTACATACCCAAGAAAGATACAATTAAAAATGACAGTGCACTTCTACAAGTATTAGAACCAAATAGAATGGTTAGCAGTTCACATGTCTTTGAGAGTCCAGTGGGAGCTTCTCCCACTCTGGAACTGTAGTTCAGGTAAATTCAGATGCCTGGGGTCAGATCTGAATTAACTGCAGGGTTCCTTCAAAGGGAGACCGGTTCAGCAGGTTATGCAGACAGGCACTGGCGGCTGTGGTAGCCGGAGGTCCAATTTCTTTGCAGGTGAACTTGGAGCTTTTCAGAAATGGACTTGAGGATGCATTATAAAAGACTTTTAAGCCTTACAGTTCTTGAAAGGCAAGATGCCACAGCCTTTCTCTGTGCCTGCGCTATTGTTAATGTTGGTCTGCAGACTGCCCTTCTTTTGGGTTTTGGAATAAAAGATTTTCAGTATCAGCTTCAATCACATGATGAATGGTCACTGTAGGGCTGGACTGCTCCTGTTCTTTGCTTACATTGTCCCGAAGAACACCACTGTGCTGTGGTACTCATGCAGGCCTCCACTTTCAGACAGTGACCAGTACTGCGGCTGAGTTTGGGGGGGGATGCAGGGGCCTTCTACTCCCAGTGGCTGAGACTGTTGTCCACAAGGACACCACTGTGCAGTAGCGGTCAGGCAGAACTCCACTTTCAGAAGCTAGTGCTTCACTGGGTGTGGGCTGTGAGGTAACGGTGGGATGACGAAACCAAGATGGGCAATGGGGAAGGAAGGCTGTGAAAGGACTGAGGGGGAAGGGCAAACACAAATGGGCCTTTCTGGGGTTGCCCTCTAACTTGCTGTTGCCCCAAGAGTGACCAGGAGTCTGCTTAGAAAGAAAGGAGAAAGACCTCTACGTGATGAAAGGCCACTGAAAGCCAATGTCTTCATTAGCACTGTTAAAGGGCTACTCAGAACTCAGTGGCTACACATCACAGTTGTTGCATCTCAAGAGTAACACATAGGAATGGAGAATTTGGGAATGCAGGCAATAGTGAAGGAGACACAGCTGTATCATATATGGCATTTCATCAGTGAAGGCCTGTCACATGTTCATCAGGTTTGACACTCCTAACAGGCCAAAGATCATCCACTCATTGACCATGAGCAACTAACTGGTTGTTAATACACCACATCAGGTTGGAGCACAGAGCTAGGCTGGGTCACCATTCTCAATTAAACGTTAGCATCCCATGCAGGGCTCAAGATGTTACATATCTGTGATGCCATCTTGGTCACCTCGATGTGTGTGCTAGTGTCTCAAGGACAAGTCGGCATCAGCCACCATGCAAGTAGGACAGGAAAAACTATGGACACTTACAGCCTCCAAACATGTCATCTTCTGAGCTTCACTTTCTTGCCTCTTGAATCATTAATGTCTTCAATGTTTCCTTTCAGAGAGAAGGCAAAACCACATAGTCGAACCTAGCACAAAGGAAGATGGTTGTGATTGTTGGAGGTCAGTCATCTCAGTTCCAGGACATCACTGCAGGAGTTTCTCAGGGTAGTGTCCTCAGCCCAACCATCTTCAGCTGCTTCATCAATGACCTTCCTTCCATTGTAAGGTCAGAAGCAGGATATTTGCTGATGATTGCACAAAGTTCAGCACATTCGCGACTCCTCAGATACTGAAGCAGTCCATGTCCAAACACAGCAAGACCTGGACAATATCCAGGCTTGGGCTGAGAAGTGGCAAGTAACATTCGAGCCACACAAGTGTCAGGCAATGACCATCTCCAACAAGAGAGAATCCAGTCGTCGTCCCCTGATGTTCATTGGCATTCCCATCACTGAATGGCCCACTATAAACATCCTGGGGGTTACCACTGACCAGAAACTGAACTGGACTAGCCATATAAATATTGTGGCTACAAGAGCAGGTCGGAGGCTAGGAATCGTGTAACCCGATTAACTCACCTCCTGACTCCCCAAAGCCTGTCCACCATCTACAAGTCACAAGCCAGGAGTGTGATGGAATACGCCCCACTTGCCTGGATGAGTGCAGCTCCCACAACACTCAAGAAGCTTGACACCGTCCAGGACAAAGCAACCTGCTTGATTGGCACCATCCACAAACATTCACTCCCTCCACCACCGATGCACTGAAGCAGCAGTGTGTACCATCTACAAGATGCACTGCAGGAATTCACCAATTCACACGAAAACTGGTGGTGTTTTAAATAGTGGGGAGGAAAGCCTTAGATTACAGGGTGATATGGGTGAGCTGGTAAGATGCACTGAACAGTGACAAATGGAATTTAATCCTGAAAAGTGTGAGGTGATGCATTTTGGGAGGACTAACATGGCAAGGGAATATACAATGAATGATAGGGCCCCAGGAAGTGCAGAGAATCAGAGGTACCTTGGTGTACGTGTCCATAGATCTCTGAAGGCGGCAGCACAGGTAGATAAAGTGGTTAAGAAGGTATATGGGATACTTACCTTTATTAACCGAGGCACAGAATATAAGAGCAGGGAGGTTATGTTGGAGCTGTATAAAATGCTAGTTAGGCCACAGCTAGAGCACTGTGTGCAGGTCAGGTCGCCACACTAAGGGAAGGATGTGATTGCACTGGAGAGGGTGCAGAGGAGATTCACCAGGATGTTGCCTGGGCTGGAGTGTTTCAGCTATGGAGAGAAACTGGATAGGCTAGGGTTGTTTTCCTTAGAGCAGAGAAGGCTGAGGGGGGATCTGATAGAGGTATACAAAAGTATGAAGGGCATAGATAGGGTAGATGGGAAGAAACCTTTCCCCTTAGTGGAGCTGTCAATAACCAGGATGCATAGATTCAAGGTAAGGGGCAGGAGGTTTAGAGGGGATGTGAGGAAGAATTTTTTCATCCAGAGAGTGGTTGGAATCTGGAACTCACTGCCTGAGGGACTGGTAGAGGCAGGAACCCTCGCAACATTTAAGAAATATTTAGATGAGTACTTGAAATGCCATAGCACACAGGGCTACAGGACGAGTGCTGGAAAATGGGATTAGAATAGATAGGCGCTTGATGGCCGGCATGGACACGATGGGACAAAGGGCCTGTTTCTGTGCTGTATAACTCTAGGACTCCATGACTATGACTAGGCTCATTCAACAGCACCTTCCAAACCCACAACCACTACCATCTAGAAGGACAAGGGCAGCAGATAGATGGGAACACCACCACCTGGAAGTTCCTCTCCAAGTCACTCACCATCTTGACTTGGAAATATATTGCCGTTCCTTCACTGTTGCTGGGCCAAAATCCTGGAACTCCCTAACAGCACTGTGGGTGTACCTACACCACATGGATTGCAGCGGTTCAAGAAGGCCGCTCACCACCACCTCCTCAACTAGGAATGGGCAATAAATGCTGGCTTAGCCAATGAAGCTAACACCCCATGAATAAAAAAAAACATGGATCCAGGGCTCAATGCTGCCTTTGTCAGGGTCCTAATGCAATGGAGGAGGCGAAGGAGGGAGAGATGATGCCACACGCAGCTCCAGCAGGAGGCCATGCCTGAGGGACATGGTCAAGCGAAGCCAGAGCATGAACAGGAGAACAGACCCAGACAACGGAGGTGAATCGCCAGACCTGCGTTTATCGTATAAGGGTCTCCTATTTACAAATGAGTAAGAGGCAATACTGTGCACGTCTGCACTTGTCCTGAGCTCTGCTACATCACACATGCTACATTCTTCATGAAGACCTTACGCCACGTGGGAGTTGGAGGGTATCCCCTGCCAGTGGCTTTGAGGGTGACTGCTGCACTGAACTTCTTTGCCTCTGGGTCTTTCCAAAGATCAACAGGGGACCTGTGCAGCATCTCTCAGTCCACAACACATCAATGCATAAAGGAGGCCACAGATGCCCTTTACAGGAAGGCCCATCATTATGTCAGGTTTGCTCTGGATGAAAATAGCCAGGCTGAGAGATTCACCAGCTTCGCCACCATCTCAGGCTTCCCAAGAGTGCAGGATGCAATAGACTGTATCCATGTGGCTATAGGGGCTCCATAGCAGCAGGCCCTAATGTTTATAAACCGCAAGGGCTATCATTCCATCAATGTACAACTGGTGTGTGATCACCGGAAGCACATACTACACGTATCTGCCTGGTACCAAAGGAGTTGCCCTGACTCCTACATCCTGAGTCACTCTCAGGTGCCTGAGATTTTCGAGGGGCCATTACATCTGCAGGGATGGCTGCTTCGGGATAAGGGATACCCAGTGAAACCCAGTGACACCGATGAGCCACCTCAGAGTCCGTCCGAGAAGAGGTACAACGCTGCTCACAGCTCTACATGCTCACGTATAGAGCAGACCACAGGGCTTCTGAAGATGTGCTTCAGATGCTTGGATGCTCAGGTGGCTCACTCCAATACACTCCCGACAGGGTTTCCCACATCATCGCAGTGTGTTGCGCCCTTCACAATCTGGCTATGCAAAGAGGTGACCCCCTGCCAGAGGATAACCTGGAGGAGGATGAGAGCTCATCGGAGGATGAAGATCCAGAGGCCCAGGAACCTCAGGAGGCTGCTGAGGGTCATTATGAGGGCAATCACACCATGGAGGAAGGAAGGCGTGGGAGATGTGCCCAAGATATGTTAATCACTGACAGGTTCCAGGAAGAGTAAAGGTAAGTGAGGGAATATGGCCACATTTCTCCTAGCCCTCAATGCCGTTTTCTTTCATCTCAGGGGATGTCCGACCACTCGCAGCGAGGACAAGTCCCGCAATCACACTTGTGCGTTTGGCCTCATGAATCACCAGGCCATGATCTCTGCTTTGGTCCATGGGACCCAGTGAGTGAGCTCACTCTAGGAGCTGAGAGTTCACTTAGGAACAAGAGCGATGCGAGAGAATACTTGAAGCCTTCACTGCCATCTAATGATGCCAACACTGCTGCAACTGAGAGGTGGACATGCCTAGGGATATTCTCCCGTGCATGTCTTTTCTTCTGCCACTGTCACTGAGGGGACAAATGCCGCTAGAATACCAATGCTGATGAGCTGCCCTCACTCAATGGTGTTCCTTGAAGAGTTAAAAATGCTTACATCACACACTTCAAATAAAGATTTAAACACACCTCCCTGTATCATACAAGGGACGGGGACTAGTTCAACTGAGGTTGTGATATCATAGGAATCTCACAGTGGGACACTATCACTGAGCTAAATCTTAATATAAGAGGATTCACGTGTACAAATTCACAATGCCTTCAGTTGACCAAAACATTCGCATAACCATCAAAGGTATGCTCAAAATTGCAATTTCTTTGCAGCTACAGCACACCCGTCACCCAAAAGTGACATCAAAGTTTCTTAACTTTCCTAACCCTCCCGCTACGCCTGGGTGCAGCCCCGACATCTGCAGCAGAGGTGGAGACAGCCTGCTGACTGCTACATCCTGATGTGTGTGATGACCTTGGCAGACATCCTCTGATGGCCTGAGGCCTGGAGGGCCCCGGTCTGATAAGGTCAGCTGCTCAGGGGCAGAAACGCCCCCGGAAGCCTGAGCAGCTGGAGTAGATGGGGTCACAGGCAGAGGGGACTGTGACCAGCTGCACACCCTCGGATTGTCCTGAAAGGAGGCCCCTGGACTGTCCGGATGATGCTCAACCTTCCTGTGAGTGCCTAAGGGCCCCACCTTGACTCCTGCAGGAGGTGGGGGGTGGTGCACCTGGAGAGAGGACAAAATGCCTCGTCCCCACGCAGCCTACATCTTGATGATTCCCACCAAGGTTTGTGGCCGTGGAGTGCAGGGCCGAGCACAAATCCGGCAAGACCTGTTGGGCCAGGGTCTCCATGGTGGTCGCCACCCTTCCCGTGGTGACCTCAAGGCGCTCGCATGTCGGAGCCACGACATTAGACAGAACGCGGATGGACTCCTCCATCGTTCACTCTAGTCTGCTGAGTGACAGTCGAATCTCTACCCGATATTCCACCACCTGTCATTGCATCTCCAGCATTGAGCTGGCAGCCGCTTCCAGAGGCTCATCATCTGACTCAGACTGAGTGGGTGGCTGGTCTCCAGCAACCCTCCGAGTGCCGGAGACCTGGGCTGTCCTTGCCTCTGACTGCTGCGGGGATGTGTCAGTGAGGTGTTCCCCAGAAAGTGAGCCTGAGCCTAATCTACAGCTGTGCCCCACCGACGTGTGTGACTCTGAGCTGCTGGAGGGTGCGTGTGAGTGCAGGGACGGTTCTTCCAGAGCTTCCCCTTAAGATGTGGCCTGGGTCTCACACTGGTGCTGGACTGGCTTGTGGGCCTTGATCTGCTGGTGCCTAGAAAATAGAGCTTCAGTTAATGAGCATGAGCTAGATAAGTCTGCACATGACTTACTATGAATGTCAGGATTTGATAAGGTGATGGAGCTGTGATCCATACCAGGTTGGTGGGAGAGGCCGATCTTGTCCCCCCCCCAGCCCTGCACAGGAGTGATCCCTTTCCCCTCCAGCCAGCTTGGCTGCAGCCTCCTCAAACTCAGTGAGGGAGATGATGTCGGCCCTCCCTCCCCTGCTCTGTGCTCTCTCGTGCCTGTTGTGCGCTAGCTTGGCCTGTATGAAGAAGAAAGAAAGGCCTGTGATGAGAAGGGATGAAGCAGAGGTTGGGTGAGATGCATGTTCCGTGTGTGTGGTGAACCCTCCCCAGAAGGGCCAGAGGATGGAGTGTGAGCAACACAACAGATGGGATGTTGGTGATGTGATAGTGTCGGTGAGAGAATGAGTGTTGATATGTGTCCCCCGCTAATGGTTGTGTGAGATCCCTGAAGAGAGTAGCCGTCAGAGTGCATGATGCCGTGATGAGAGTTTGATATTGGAGGGAGTTGAAGAATGACTTACCCTGGCGGAGCAGATGAGATCATTCATCCTCTTCCTGCACTGGATGGTGTTTCGAACGCGGATGCCAGCCATGCTGACCTGCTCTGCAACGGCTTCGTAGGCCGGAGACGTGAAGCTAATGTACTTCCTGGAGCCATCCCGGGGATACAGGACATGACTGTGCGCCTGTACCCCTCTGATCAAGGCCTGGAGGGCCTGGTGGGTGAAGCAGGGTGCTGCTTCCTTCTTGAGGCTTTTGACCTTCTTCTAGTGACTTGAAGACACCTCTGCACATGTCCTGGAGACAGGTGGGCTGGTGAAAGTGAGATTATGTGTTAGACTGGCGTTTAAATATGATGCCCAGACCTTCGACCCCGTCAATTGACAGCAGGCGGTCGAATCAGCCCCCGACCCTCCAGGTGATTCGGCCTGCTACCTGCCTGTGCATAATTAATGAGCTTCCAAGCGTGGAATGGGGCGTGAGTTCCGGGAATTCCGGGTGGGCACTGCCAAAACTGCCTGCAACCGTATTTAGTCTCCTAAATGGAAAATTCCGCCCAAAGAGTTTATTGTCTCTATGTTTTGGAATAAGCTTCGACAATAGCAGGTGTGAAATTCCACAGAGGGGTATTGTTTAGACTACTGGAGGTCAATCATCTCAGTCCTGGGACATTGCTGCAGGAGTTACTCAGGGTAGTGTCTTTGGCCCAACCATCTTCAGCTGTTTCATCAATGACCTTCCTTCCATCATAAAGTCCGAAGTGGGGATGTTCGCTAATGATTGCACAATGTTCAGCACCATTCACAACTCCTTAGATACTGAAGCAGTCCATGTCCAAATGCAGCAAGACCTGGACAATATCCAGGTTTTGTGCTGATAAGTGCCAAGTAACATTCGCACTACACAAATGCCAGGCAACGACCATCTCCAACAAGAGAGAATCTAACCATAGCCCCTTGATGTTCAGTGGTATTATCACCGCTGAATCCCCCAATATCAATATCCTGGAGGTTATCAGTGACCAGAAACTGAACTAGACCAGACATATAAATACTGTGGCTAGGTCAGAGGCTAGGAATCCTGCGGCGAGTAATTCATCTTCTGACTCCCCAAAGCCTGTCCGTCATTTGCAAGGCACAAGTCAGGAGTGTGATGGAATACTCCCCACTTGCCTGGACGAGTGCAGCTCCAACAGCACTGAAGAAGCTTGACACCATCCAGGACAAAGCAGCCCATTTGACTGGCACCACATCCATTAACTTCAACATTCACTCCCTCCACCACCGATGCACGGTAGCAGAAGTGTGTACCATCTACAAGATGCACTGCAGCAACTTGCCAAGGCTCCTTCAACAGCATCTTCCAAACCTGTGACCTCCACCACCTAAATAGACAAGGGCAGCAGATGCGTGGGAACACCACCACTGCAAGTTCCCTTCCAAGCCACTTGCCATCCTAACTTGGAAATATACCGCCGTTCCTTCACTGTCGCTGGGTCAAATTCCTGGAACTCCCTTCCTAACAGCACTGTAGGTGTACCTGCACCACATGGCTGCAGCAGTTCAAGAAGGCAGCTCACCACCACCTTCTCAAGGGCAATTGGGAATGGGCAATAAATGCTGGCCTAGCCAACGATGCCCACACCCCATGAATGTATATTTAAAAATTGCCCATTCGAGGGGGAGACTCCTGCCCTTTATAATTCAATTCAAAACTTTCCAGAAGCTTGTTAATCCATTGAAGTTGAAGAAGATTGCCTGACCCTTCTGACAGCAATCTGAATAGTTCATCAGTGTCCATTTTAAAAGGAATACCGTTTGTAATATTTTCATGCCTATACTGACACGACACTATTGGCTCTATACAAAACAAGGCAAGGAAATGCATTCCCAATCTATTTTTAAATTCTATTTTGCGTGTATCAATGTTTGCCTTTGTATAGAACTATATTTTCACGGATTGGGAAGATTCTGCAGACCTTTAAAAAATGGCAAGTGGGTCCTGGATGTGGAAGTCCCGCCCCAATTTTTGTTGGTAGGGGAAGCAGGGTGGGGTGCGATTCATACAGGAGGGAACCCTAAACTCAGCAGGGCCATTTGAGCTCAGTGCTGAGTTCAAACAGACCTCACTTTAGCTTTTGCAAGGGCCTTAATCCACAATGTCGGAGTTACAAATTGGTGGAGTAGCCATAAACGCTCTTGAAGAGCAGATTAGGTCTGTACAACTGTCATAATTTGAAGTTTTTGAGATCCTTTACTCTTTAAACTTTAAAAAAATCCAGGCTGCACCTGTCAATGAGAGTTAATAAAAACTCCGCTAATTGATGGACTAATTGATTGACATGTTTAGGTTAGAAAAAACAGTAGCAGGTTGTGCAGCTTCAATGCAGCTCATTGTTGGCATTTCTTCAAGGGCTAACATTATATCATTGTGAATGTTTGGCTGAGTTTCAAAAGCTACAATTACCTTAGCACGGGTTCTGAGTTCACTGTTTGGTTGACAGCTGAATGCGGCTATTAAAGGATTAACTGCTTTTACTGCGGGGTCTGAACGACGTTTGTTTTTATAAATGGCTAACCACTTGAGACTTAAAAGTTTTGAATGAATTTTATGAATGGAGTTATTCTCATTTTTAGGTGTGTAGTAGTGAGAGCTTTATTAAAATAGTTAGAAGTTTATTTTTTTTCATCTCCATATGGCTCTTGTGGTCCGCCCATGATGGATATTGAGTGAGTGGCTATCGAGGTGACATAGAGGGTATGAGAACCCATGGGAGAGGTGGGTGAGGGGCATGAGTTGGCAGTGAGTTGGCATGGACAATATGAGAGCCATGGGGGTTGGTGGGGGTGTGTAAGGGATGAAGGCTTTTAGCCTAGCAACTTCTAAAATAACTGAAGCATGTCTTCTAACCAGCCCATCTTGGCACTTGCCCGCCTCCATTGCTGCCTATGCACTGCTTCTGGGGTCAGTGGGAAATTTCCCAATTTGAGCTACCTGCCTCTGTAGCCAAAATCTGGCCCATAATGTCAATAACCCTATAATGTCAATTTCTACTGTACACAATTTGGGTTCTATTTTCATTTCTTTGTGTGTGCTGAAGGTAATTTCATCATCTAATATGTTGCATTGTATATATTTAATTTTAAAATGTGTGGCACTGCACAGTATCATTCTTATATATAAAAGCTTTTCAGTAGTGTTTATTCCAGTTAAAGCTATAAGTAACTAAGCTGTAAATATGATCGCATTGCTTTCCCATCTGTGTCACGTCACAAAATAAGTTCTAATCATTTATTTTGCTCACCAAGAAGGGTCTTTTGTCTTCTGCTGTTCATTTAAATTGATTTGATTAATAAGATTAAATACATGCTAATGATTCAGAATAGACTTTAAAAAAAATATCCGGATTGCTAAGAATAGGAGCGAGGGTCCATCTGGGCCTGAGATTGTACGGACAGGTTTAACCTCCTGAAGGATAAGGTCATTTGGAACAGCAGCTGGCTGAGTTTAAAGTTCATTTTGAGTTTCCATTGTGGGGCACGCATCATTGGTAATCACTGCAAGCAAAGCAGCAGGGAGTAAGTAATGTTCCAACCATGTTGGATCAAGGGCAAGTCTTCGAGTTCTAATTAATCCATACTTGCTGAGATAGGCTTTAAACTCATTCATCATCCACCAGTTTACCAATGAGCTGGTGGCGACCTATGAACTCTAAGTGCTGGGATTATTATAAATACTTCAAGATTCATCAATGGCCTTTGTCAGCACAGATATCATGAAAATTTCCTGTATATCCAAACAAGTCCGTGCACACAACATATGGCAAGTATTATGGTCTCCCTTGCAACGCTTCTGATTCTTATTTTCAAGCCATCTCCTAAGATTTACAATATGGATTTTTTTCCATTAGAATTTGTCCCAAAAATCTCTAAAGACTTTTTAAAAATCCTGTGCATTTTTATATAATACCTAGTGAAATATTCAAGTAAGGTACAGGCTGAGTCCAAACCAACATTTGTGTTCGCAAACAACCATGAGACATTGTTAATGCCAGCAATCCTTTGTTGCTTGCTTTTCCAGCCACAGGATTTTTTCTCCCTGAGATACATACTAGCTTTTTTTTATTGCATCCAGTTCTGTTGTGAATCGTTTTCATTGTTCTGCTTCCCATAGAGGGGAATTTTCAATTATTCCCCTTCCTGGAAGAAATTTGTTAGAAATGGTTGGGCTGTGCTGGATATTCTTTTGAGTTCAAATTCATTGCACTCTCTTTTAACTGGACCCAACATCCTTCACAATCAGGAGTTTACTTTTCATGCCTGACATCTGGGTCATAATAATCTTGCAATATGAACATGACACTATGGTTTTGTATGTACCATCATTTGCATTTCTCCTATCTTATGATAGGTTGGCTGATGAATGCTTTAGTAAGACAAGGCCAATTCTAAAACAGATTAATATATTTTACAAATGATACATGAATGAACAGAGTAACATCTTCATGGCAGCCTTCTGTCTTGTAAGACAATGATTTGTGCCCTGGTGGCACAACTTTGTTAAGCATTGTCTAGTGTGGCTCAGGATTTGCTGCAGAGGAAGACAGTGGGCTGAGAAGGTGCACGATTCACTGGCCTCTATTTTCTTTGTACTCTTTCCTCAGCCACCTTCGCCCCTTCCAATGTTCTTCCAAACAGTCAGCCTCCAGATAGGTCACGGCTGTTGTGATAGTGTATTTGTTAGTATGCTAAATACGATTACTTAAATATATGTTTATGCTAGTACATATGTCATCACAGGAAGTGATGCAATATCACATGACTCAGTTCCCTTGCACAGTTGGTTAGTACATGTAAGTTGAAGCAACAACAAGTCTCCATTAAAGCTCTATGTTCAAAGTCTCTGCCTGCTCCTCAGCTTCATTAATATTACTCTCGAAAAAGATAATATAACAATGGCTGTCAGCAACTGTCTCCCAGTTGTCAGTGTCAATGTCTGCCTCTTCATATCTCACTTGTAGGTGTCCTTGTAGCGTAAGCGTGGACACCCAGGCGGTTGTGACCCAATAGCTAGTTCACTGTGCAGAAGGCCTATGGATATCGGCTGTCATCCATCCAGTGAATGTGGCTGAGCCAGTGCAGATGTTGTTGGTTTAACAATGAATATATGCTCATGGAATTATCAAATTCCAGGATCTCTAAGTTGATGATCTTGTCCTGCCAAGAGGTGCTGAGGTTACGCCTGCTGAGCATATGTTGTCCGGGTCTCACCACAGTAGAGGTGTACACTGAGGGCACAGTCTTGGTAGACTCGCAGTTTGCTGTTGTCAGTCAGGTCGCTGTTGTTCCACACTCTCTTTCGCAGCTTGGACATAACAGCTGCAACTTTTGCGATGTGCGTGTCGATTTCAGCGTCTACTGACAGATTGCTGGTGATTGTAGAGCCTGGATATGTGAAGCTATCACCAACCTAGAGCATCACATTATCAAAGCTGATAGATAGTGGTATGGCAATATCCTGGGCTGTGACATTTGTCTCCCTGATGCTGATTTTCAGACATCTTCAGAATAACATCTATATGAGTTCTAAACTATTTCTTAACTTTTATCAAAGCACAGAAAATGAAAAAGCGTGCCACATTGTTCCTGTTAGCAGGCTTATTGTACTTTACTGATCGGTAACATTTCTGATCAAATTGAAACTAGTGTTATGACCCTGACCCCCAAAGATAATGGGTCACTAGAGGCAACAGAATTTCTTACTGAGATTGGGGAGCATCTAAGCTCCTACTCTAGGCCAGCAGTCTTCTGCCAGACCTGAATGTGATGCAGTCCAGCTGAACCCACAAAGGATCATGGCCCTTCTACTGACCTTGCAAATTTCAGCAGAGGACATTTCTGCAATCCTCCATCCCACCCTACATTTACAGGCTCTTCTCTCTTCGTTGGGAGGCCCAGATCTTCCTGATGGCCATACCCCGGAGGTACCTTGGAAGATGCATTCAGAAGTCCCAACGCAAGGACTCCGTGGGAATTGCCTGGGAAGTTTGAACTCTCTGAAAAGGTCTCCAAATCTGAGCTAGAGTCAGAGACTTTGGAGGGTTCCGACTCACTTACCAGAATAGTTACCTGGGAAATGTTGGATAGGGAAAGACCATATCTAACTCCTGGATAACTAAACAACTGACCACCCCGCCCCCCCCCCCAACTCCAGTTCCCCACTGACCCCCTGACTTCCCTCCAACCCCAACCCTCCCAGGCCCCCGACCCTCTGACCAACCTGACCCTACGACTCTCCCCAATCCTCCGACCCTCGGACTCCCCCTAATCCTCCAACTCCTCCTCGGCTCTCGGACATGCCCCAAACTCCAACTCCCCCTCGACCCTCCAAGTCCCCCTCGATCCTCGGAATCCATCCCCTCCCAAACCTCCGACTCCCCCTTGACCCTCAGACACCCCACCAAACCTCCACTCCCCCTCGATCCTCCGACTCCCTCCCACTCTCTCCCCAACCCTCCGGCTCCCCCCCAAACCCAACCTGATTCCTTACCACCCTGCCACCCTACCCATGCTGCCATCTACCAACCCCCCCCCCCCCCCCCAGCTGGCATCCTACCCACTTATTACTTCATTCACATTCATTCACTAACACAGTGAAACGCTGTTTAAATGCCCTAAAACTTTTCACTGTGTTAGTGATTGAAGACTTAGTGAAATACTGCAGCCGGTGCTGTAAAAATGCGGCGTTGCTTGGCTTTCTCCAATGATCCTGCGTTACGAAGGGAGACTTCTAGAACAGGTATGCTCCGCACTTCTGAAGAGGCCCGTTTTGGAAGTCCAGGTGAGAAATACAGTGCTCTGGTGCTGTATAAAAAAAATAGGAGCAGAGTGGCAATCCAACAGTGATTGGCACTCCTTAGAAGATTCAACCCTGCGTGCCAACTGTAGCTCAGTAGGTAGCACACTTGTCTCTGATGTTCCAGGTTCATGTCTCACTCCAAGGCTTGAGCACAAACCTTTACCCTGACACTCCAATACAGTACTGAGGGAGTGCTGGAGGTGCCATCTTTTGAATGAGGTGTTGAACCAAGCCACAATCTGCCTGCTCAGGTAGATGTAAAATAACCCATGACACCATTTTGAAGAGCAGGGGGGTTATCCCCAGTGTTATGGCCAAAATCTTTCCCTAAATCAACATCACAAAAAACAGATTATCACATTTCTGTTTGTGGAGGTTTGCTGTCTGATTATTGGCTGCTGCATTTCCTACATCACAACAGTGTCTACACTTCAAAAGTACTTCATTGGCTGTAAAGCATTTTGAGGCCTCTGGTGATCATGAAAAGTGCTACATAAATGCAAGGTTTTTTTTAAGAAGAGTTTGGTATCTTGCAATCACACCCAAGGACAGTACAGAAGGAGTCTGTATGGGCTTCTTCCTTCTCGGCATATCCACCTCAACAATGCCTTGATTATCAACAAGTGCAAGTCTATAGGATGGGTCTAAAAGTGGCCTGAGGTCAGCTTTTCTGATCCATGATTGATGTCACTTCTTACAACATCACCCTCTGCCCCTACTTCTAACCCTCTCTCACTGATAACTTGATTGTTGCTTTTATTAACTCATGGCTGGAATTCTCCAATGCCCTTCTTGCCAGACTTCCCACTTCTACCATCCATAAACTGTCATCTAGAATGGCTTTATACCTGTCCTAACCCACAACCCCTGTCACTCCTCACCTTATCAAGCTCCATTATCAACCTGTGCCTCAGAAGTTATCTAATAACTTTAAGATTATCATCCTCACCCTCAAATTTCTTCACAGCCTCATTCCTTCTGACCTCTGTGATCTCTTCCAGCCCAATGTCCATGCAAACACCCTGTGATCCTGCAATATGGAACTATTTCTCATCCATAGCTCTACCATTACCACCTGCCTCTGTCTCCCCTCACCCATGTGCCCCAAACTCTCTCAGCCTTTCCGCCACCAGCCCCATCTTCACAAACCTTCTTAAGACCCACCCCTTTGTCCATGCCTTTGTCCCTCTAAACCTTCTTCCATTTCCTCTCTGCTTGGTGTCCATGCACTATCCATCGCCCTTAAAGCACTTTAAGATGTCTCTTTGTATGTAATGAGCACTACTCTGAAAATGTACTTTGCTATATATGCAATCTTTCTCAATATTTCTTTCCCTGTAATCAGGCATTTTCAGAGCTGGATTTAGAAATCTAGGGGCCATGGGCTCCAAGAACATTTGAGACCCCTGCCTGCCCATTACACAAGACACCAGTTCACCCCTCCCCCAATCTCTAAAAATACGATTGTGCATGATGAAATAGGTCTGCGGATTGCTTATGCATAGACTCATTAAATGAATTATGTCATAATACACTATGCTGACATGAAACTGTGCTCTGGCAGGGGCCCCATATTTTGTTATGGAGCCTGGCACAGGTCTCAGACCCATAGTCAATCTGCACTTGAATATTTTCATTATATTTTACCCTTTGTTGCTTCCCCTATATTCCTTCCACATACAGAGACTTTGCAAAGTTGGTTGAATCCAAATTGAATTATGCTTTCTTAATGTACAGCCAGTTTTATTGGCAGCTCGGTGGTTTTCACTCCTATCACTAGTGGTATGGAATGGGTAGCATTCATCTGAGTTGACCAAATTCTGATAAACTTGGATTCACAAAGAACCTTGCAAATCTCACCTGATAAATAGGATCTTATGTACTGAACAGTGCCCCTCAGTGAACTATATTTTATATTTTCACGAGGAAAGCTAACTGGCTGATACACAAGATCATAACTGAGATTGAGCTAGTCTTGCAAGCAGAAATAGTGATGATTAAATGTATTTGATGGCGGTATTGAGTGTTTTATCAATTGCACTGATTGCATTTCTCAGCTTTGAACAAGTGAAGCTGAAATTTAGTTTTTTTTGTCCAGTAAAATGGAAACGGAGAAAATTACATCATTAGACTATCCTGATAAGAAACAAGTTCTTAATTCAGTTGCATTTCTTTGTTTCATTCACAAAGATCAGAAAACTTATTTTAAATTTATGTAAAGGCAAATTCAGCAAATTCTGTGGTCAGAAAAACTGTGGTTTATAATCATGAGAATGCAGAATTTATCCTGTAATGCATCTTTCAGCTTTTCTCATGATTGTTAGCGTGTATTTAACACTGATACTTTTCATGTGAGATCAGCGGAGATTAAATTGACAACAGGTTCAGCAACAGAAGTTAGGATGGTGATGAATAGGAAAAGCTCCATCTCCCAAAAAAAATCACTGGTCTATTATAAAACTTTTATTCACACATTTTTAAATGGCAGTATGTCATTAGTAGAATCATTAAATGTGTTTGTGGCCTAAAGCTATGTGAACAGGTAAGAAGCGGAAAGGCAGTTGATTATCTTTTTCAACAATGGCACCAAGAATTTGTCTAGTGCTTCTAATGTAGAAGAATGTCTCAAAGTAATTCACAGAGGTGAAATGAGACAAAAAATGGATGGCAAGTCAAAGCAGGAGATATTAAGAAGGGTGATCTATGGCTCAAAGAGACTTTAGTGAGACCCGGACCAATTATACAGTTGGACAGATAAATCTTAATGGAGGTTAATGCAGAAAAGAACATGTAGCAGTATTGAGGGAGTGCTGCACTGTTGGAGTGCTTTCAGATGAGATGTTAAAACTCTTATCTGGTCATTATTTCATTGCTGTTTGTGGAGCATCGCTATGCACAGAGCGGTTGCTGCATTTAGGAACATAGGACTTGGGAGCAGGAGGCCATTCGCCCCTTTGCACCTGCTCCGCCGTTCAATAAGATCGTGGCTGATCTTTTTTTCCATTCATTCACAGGGTGTGGGCATCACTGGCTGGGCCAGCATTTATTCCCCATCCCTAGTTGCCCAGTGAGAAGGTGCTGGTGAGCTGCCTTCTTGAACAGCTGCAGCCCATGTGGTGTAGGTACACTTACAATGCTGTTAGGAAGGGAGTTCCAGGATTTTGACCCAGCAACAGTGAAGGAACGGCGATATATTTCCAAGTCAGGATGGTGAGTGACTTGGAGGGGAACTTCCAGGTGGCGGTGTTCCCATCTATCCGCTGCCCATGTCCTTCTAGATGTAGTGGTCATGGGTTTGGAAGATGCTGTCTAAGGAGCCTTGGTGAATTCCTGCAGTGCATCTTGTAGATGGTACACACTGCTGCTATTGTGCGTCGGTGTTGGAGGGAGTGAATGTTTGCAGATGGGGTGTTAATCAAGCAGGCTGCTTTGTCCTGGGTAGTGTCAAGCTTCTTGAGTAAAGGCAGCTTGTGGGAGCTGCACTCAGCCAGGCAAGTGGGGAGTATTCCATCACCCTCCTGACTTGTGCTTGTAGATGGTGCTTTGGGGAGTCAGGGGGTGAGTTACTCGTGACAGGATTCCTAGTGTCTGACCTGCTCTTGTAGCCATGGTATTTATATGGCTGGTCCAGTTCAGCTCCTGGTCAATGGTAACCCCCAAGATGTTGATAGTGCGGGATTCAGTGATGGTGATGCCATTAAACATCAAGGGGTGATGGTTAAATTCTCTCTTGTTGGAGATGGTCATTGCCTGGCACTTGTGTGTGCGAATGTTACTTGACACTTGTTAGTCCAAGCCTGGATATTGTACAGGTCTTGCTGCATTTGGACATGGGCTGCTTCAGTGCCTGAGGAGTCACAAATGGTGCTGAACATTGTGCAATCATAAGCGAACATTTCCACTTCTAAAATAAAAGCAAAATACTGCGGATGCTGGAAATCTGAAACAAAAACAAAAAAACCTGGAAAAACTCAGCAGGTTTGACAGCATCTGCGGAGAGGAACACAGTTAACATTTCGAGTCTGTATGACTCTTCATCAGAACTAAGGAAATATAGAAATGAGGTGAAATATAAGCTGGTAGAGTGGGGGGGGGGGTGGGACAGGTAGAGCTGGATAGAGGGCCAGTGATAGGTGGAGGCAAAGAAGAGATTGCCAAAGATGTCATAGATAAAAGGACAAAGAGGTTTGACGGTGGTGATATTATCTAAGGAATGTGCTAATGGGGACATTAAGGGTAGCAAGCAGGACAAGCTAGTGGCAGGTGGCCCTAGTGGGGGTGAGGTGGGGGGAAGGGATCGAAATGGGCCACTTCTAACCTTATGATGGAAGGAAGGTCATTGATGAAGCAGCTGAAGATGGTTGGGCCTAGGACACTACCCTGAGGAACTCCTGCATTGATGTCTTGGAACTGAGATGACTATCCTGCAACAACCACAGCCATCTCCCTCTGTCTAGGTATGATTACAACCAGCAGAGGGTTTTCCCCCTGATTCCCATTGACTCCAGTTTCGCTAGGGTTCCTTGATGCCACACTCAGTCAAATGCATCCTTGATGTCAAGGGCAGTCACTCTCACCTCATCTCGGGTGTTCAACTCTTTTGTCCATGTTTGAACTAAGGCTCTAATGAAGTCAGGGGCTGAGTGGCCCTGGCGGAACCCAAACTGGGCATCAGTGAGCAGGTTATTGCTAAGCACTAAGACCACTAAGCGTGGTCTCAACTTCATTTTCTTGTCTACCCACCAGTTCCCCCCACCCCCCAAAATCCTTGACTCCCTGGTCTATCAAACATTCCTACATTATCAAATCTACCAAAATATCCTACATTACAAAAGAGAGAGGCCTCCAAGAAGTATTTCATCAGCTGTAAAGCACTTTGGGATGTCCTGAGGTCATGAAAGATGCTATAAAAATACATGATCTTTCTTTACTTTTTAATGATCAGTCCAGTTCGGAATGGGAGGAATATTTTGGTTACCGCACCTGAAAATAGAAATTGATGCATTAAAACAGGTTCGGATATAAGTGAACAGTATGAATCAATCTTAACTTCCATAAAGCACATCAAGCAGCTAAACAAAATTAAGTTAAAAGAAAATTTGTAACTCGTAAGAATTTCTATATCATATATCATTATTTGAGTTTATAGTTAAATCTAGATGTTGCGATTTTTAAAATTAATGCCACAGCAGTTGACGTGCCTACTAAGAAGGTCTTGATGTGAGGCCCTAAGGGTAATGTAATCCACACCTAGCTAACTGAAATGGATTTTGATGTGTGAAGAGGATATCCAGCCTTTGTTCATCATTTTCTCTGTAAACAGCCACTCATTAGGTCAACGTTTGTTTGGCTAGATTTTCAGGCTTACAAATCATTTAGAAACAAGTTACTTGTATTGCCTCAGAAGAGCTAGGTGCAAAATCCATCCAGGTGATCAAAATAATTTTTATTAAATGCTGGACTGTCAGTTGCCTATACATGCAATGTATTGCAACTTCCATTATTCCTGATCTCGATGATGTTAAATATTCATCTATAAATTTGCTTAAAGCTTCACAGCATTGCCTGTTATCTGACTAGAAACAACCAAGCTGTTAATTGCAATTTTTGTTCTACCAGGGAGTGTTCTACCTGCAATACTCTTACCTAATTGACAATGTTACTTTGTTGTCGAGGTGTATGGATTGCTTGAATTAATTATCTGGGACATTGCCTTAAAGTATCTGAAATCTATATCCAGGACTAGCTCAGGATTAGGATGAGTGTGACCAGCTTTTCAATTGAGAAACCCCGTACAAATATTAAAATATATCAGAGAAGAAATTGCACTGTGTTAAAACTATTGTGAGGATTTCTGTTTTTCAGTAATAAGTAAGGAAGAGATGTTGGTGTGTAGCTGCAATGTTTCCTGAGATGTTTAAAGTCTCAATGCTTGTGCTTGAAAGGTCTTGAATTAAATACCATGCAAAACAGAAAGAATTTGCATTTATATAGCACCTTATCACATTGCTGAGATTTCACAAAGTGCTTTGCATCTGATATCTCACTTTTAGATGTGCAATCACCATGATTGTGTAGGCAAAGATAGTAGCCAATTTGTGCATTGTAAAATTCTACAAACAGTAAACAAATAATAAATGTTTTAGTGGTGATAGTTAAGAGATGAATGCAAAGATAAAAGCAAAACACTGCAGATGCTGGAAATTTAGAACAAAAACAAAATTATTTAAAAAAACTCAGCAGGTCTGACAGCATCTGCGGAGAGGGATACAGTTGACGTTTCAAGTCCGTATGACCCTTCATTGGAACTAAGACAAATAGAAATGAGATGAAATGTAAGCTAATAGAAGGGGGTGGGATAGGTAGAGCTGGATAGGGGGGCAGTGATAGGTGGAGGCCAAGAAGAGACTGCCAAAGATGTCATAGACAAAGATGCCATTTCAACACACCACCCTGCTCTCATGCCCACATGTCCATCCTTGGCCTGGCACAATGTTCCAGTGAAGCTCAACGCAGACTGGAGGAACAGCACCTCATCGTCCGACTATGCACTTTACAGTCTTCTGGACTTAATATTGAGTTCAACAATTTCAGATCATGAACTCTCTCCTCCATCCCCACCCCCTTTCCGATCCCCCTTTCTCCAATAATTTGTAATTGTTTTACAAATATATTTTTCTTTTCCCTTCTATTTTTAAATTTATTTTGATCTATTATTTCACCTCCACTTTTTAGCCCATTTCGATCCCTTCCCCCCACCCCCTCTAGGGCCATCTGCCACTTGCTTGTCCTGCTTTCTACCCTTAATGTCCACATTAGCACATCCTTTAGATAATATCACCACCATCAACACCCCTTTGTCCTTTTGTCTATGACATCTTTGGCAGTCTCTTCTTGGCCTCCACCTATCACTGGCCCCCTATCGAGCTCTACCTGTCCCACCCCCTTCTACCAGCTTATATTTCATCTCATTTCTATTTGTCTTAGTTCTAATGAAGGATCATACGGACTTGAAAAGTTAACTGTATCCCTCTCCACAGATGCTGTCAGACCTGCTGAGTTTTTCCAGGTATTTTTGTTTTTGTTAAGAGATGAATGTTGGCCAAGCCACTGGGAGAACTCTCCTGTTCTTCAAATAATGTCAAGAGGTCTTTTACAATCTCCTTGGCAAGCAGACAGGGGCTTCAGTTTAACATATCATTTAAAAGGCAGCACCTCTGACAGTTCAGCACTCTCTCAGTACTGCCATTGAAGTTTCCAGCTAGATTATGTGCTCAAGTCTCTGGAGTGAGGCCTGAGCCTATAATCTACTGACTCAGTGGCTAGGGTGCTGCAACTAGCCACAGCCAACTCTTCAATTCAGATCTCAAACTTTAAGTCAGAGCTTAACCTTGTACATTATAATTTTAATGGAAAATGCATTATTAATCCCTTTTGCCCTGCTAAATGGCAATCCCAAGCCTTTCCAGTTCAACATACATATGGTACCTTTGACCCCTTTATCAGATTTGGTTGCAGCACCAGACATGGTCAAATAAAACTGGTGTTATGTGTATATTTTAGAGCTGTTTTAGAAAGCATTTCTATAATACCAGCTCAGGTCCTGGTACTTGAAATTGTCTGCGTTCTAATGTGGTGTAGATTCCACAGCAGCCAGAACAACACAAAGACAGCTGCTCATGCACAAGCTCGCACATGTGCAGTTATTTTTAACTATGCATCTGGTCACCATACCTTCCCAAATGGCAATGTGGAACTGGGCTGAGAAAGCAACTGTCCAACAGTCAGTTAGTTAGTCTGATTTCCAATTAAGTTGGCACTGGGGATGTTACTATGTCCAGAGAAGTCTACAATAATGCACATGAACTGCAGAGGCTGCAAAATTTTTCATGTTTACTTTGCACCATTACTGAAGCAGTTTATTAAAATACAGTAGTTTAACAGCCATATCGTTTTGACTTTATGCATCAAATATTTATCTGAGCAAATCTTTAAATAAAAAATCAATTAAAGCAAAACCAACACTGCTTTGCTACACGGTAACTGTGATATTTGCTGTGTAATATTTGCATCTGGTATTAATAAATATATATTGCCACCAGATGCAAAAGAAAAATAACAAAGTGGAGGGAGAGAATGAGATTGACCTCTTTGCACTACAGGACTTAAAGACAAGGAGGTGTAGATACAAAATTAAATAAAAGAAACTCAGAACAGAGAGCAGGAAAAACTTCTTTACACTGAGTTGTGAGACTGTTGTATTCACTTCAAGGGTTAGTGGCTGAAGCAATACCATACCAACATAAAAATTTGATTTGATAGGTGGATGCAGGAAAAAGGTTGAAGTGAGATGGGAGCAGGTAGGTAAATATGATTGGAACTATTTGTTTGTGTGGAATATCTCTATGGGCAGGATTTTCCATTTGTCGGGTGGGTACATGCCCGACCCGAACAGGCGTAAAATCATACGCAATGACATCGGGCAAGCACCCTGACGTCATCGCGCACTCTCACGATACTTTGGTTGGCAGGCGCACACAAGAGTCAGCAGCAATTAAGAGGCCTATTGAGGCTCTTAATCAATTAAGTTAAATCTATTTTCCTGGCAGGAGAGAGACCACGATCATGAAGGTGGTTCTCCCAGGATGAGGCTAGCCCATTGCACTTCAGGTGTGCTGACACCTGCGATGTCCCCAAATGTGGGATACTCGACTGCAAAATTTGTGGTAGTGGGGGACTGCATTCGCGCTCTTCCCTGGAAAAAAAACATTTTTTTTCAAATAAATCTATTTTTCGCTGTCCGTTCAACCATTCGGTTGGCGGGTGGGCGGGCGAATTGGCCAGGCGACCTTTGCATTTTTTAGGAAACCTCATCCACGGGCAGGATGAGGTTTCCAACAGTGATTTTAAAAAATTTTAAATTTTCAAATGTAATTTTTAATATGTTCCTGTTCATGTGACTGAGTCACATGTGGGGACATGTTTCTCTCAGTTTTAAAATCTTTATTTTTGAATCCACAATTCTTCAGCTCCTTGAGGCAGCTGTGTGCCTTCAGGGAGCTTTCAGTGAGTGCTCCCTCGCGCACGCGCAGACTTCAACGCTCACGCTCCTCCTGCCCCCACCCCGGCAACACTGAGCTCCTCAGTGTGCCTTTCACGGTCAGGGTCCAATCGCAGGCAGTGGGCCGTTTCCTGGCCGCTCCTGGGACCGCCCACCGCGCCCGCCTGACGGACGGAAAATCCTAAGATAAAAGCAAAATATTGCGGATGCTGGAAATCTGAAACAAAAAACAAAAATACCTGGAAAAACTCAGCAGAACGGAAAATCCTATGTGTTTGTAGGAGTGCCCCTAATAGCAAGAATGCAAAAAGAAACAATCCTGTAGTGTAAAGTGAGCATGAATCAACAATTTTCTTGCTGGAGATATTGAAGTCCTCCTCAGATAGGCATGTCCTTGGGTACCTCCAATGAAAACTGCTTTTTAAAGCCAAAGGTAAACAGTGCCTGCTGGCGATACTTGGGGCTGAATCTTCGGCTTGGCGAGTGGGACCGGGGCTGAGTCGGCTGCGCGCCTGCTGAACTGTCAAAGGCCTGTTAAGGCCATTAATGAACTAATTAAGCCTATTGAGAAAGCTGCCTGACCAACCTTAAGGTTGGCGGGTAGGCAAAGAGCCCAGGTGGCCTTCGCATTTTTCATGGAACCTCATCCACGGGGGGGATGAGGTTTCATGACGGGTTTATAAATTAAATAAATTTTTCATCTAAGTTCATTGACATGCCCCAGCTCATGCGACACTGTCACATGAGGAGACATATCTTAAATTTTTTTTTCTTTATTAAAATTTTTGGAACTTAAACTAATCTCCCTGAGGCAGCTCTGTGCCTCAGGGAGATTTCTGTACTCTTTCACACGCATGCGTGACTCAGGCCCCGACTCAGGGAACTGCCCCCCCACCGCCCGCTTCAGGGCACGCGTCAAGCTGGGCGGGTCCGCCCACGTAAAATGGCGGCGTGGACCCAATCGGGGCAGCCGATCGGTTCCGTGCCGCCCCCGCACAACCCCCCTCAATGGGGAGACAATTCTACCCTTGGTTTACATTTGCAGTCATGGATCTGCCCATGGATCGCTCAGCCTTCCTTTACATGGCAGCAGTTGGGTTTCTACATTACTGCTCCGTATGGAACTTCACCAATTTTGGTCATAGCCAGACGGGGTAGGGCCTTTACCAAATTAATTGTGAAAGGTTGTGCATCATTCATATGCAGTTTCACTAAAGCCACTGTTGAAACAATTGTGCATTTGCGAATCTCATGCATTCTTGCTTCAATGTTACCAAATCCATCCACAGAGTAAATGAGGCATGTTCAAATTCTTTTTTATTTGTACGGCTAGGGGAGAAGTTATAGTTTGATGTCAAAGTAAACAATCCATTTAATGGCTTCAGCTGATGCAGTTTGACTGGTTATGATGCTACCAGGAGTCACTAATGGGAGATGGCTTACCTGCCATATCATTTCCAATGAGAAAAGGAATTTGGTCATATAAATGACATATAACAGTTAGAAAAGCTGAATTAAACATTGAAATCTGATTGACTCATTTAGACTTTGCCCTCCTTTCCTCCCAGTTCAGTATCATCTGCAGTTGCATTTTATTTCTGAATCTTGATAAGACGCAGTAGGCTCTCCCCTCAGAACATATCTGCTTTCACAGCCTTTCATATTATTACTTCTCTTAACTTTCTTAACATTTCCAGTCTGTCTTGATTGCTACAAGTCATTTACAGATTATCCACCCTAAGGAAAAATTATTGAAGATGTGACAAAAATGTATGTCTATTATATTATTGATTTGAATTCTTTATTATTGGAAACACACAAGGCATCAAAGCTGCCTATGTTGACCTCAGTAACATTCGCCCCTGCTTCATGCCTTTATCACCTCTAGACTCGACTATTCCAGTCCTTTCCTGACCATCCTCCCATCCTCAAAAAACGTCAGCTTATCTAAAGGTTGTCTGCTTCAAGTCCAGCTAACTCAACACCCCTGTATTTGCTAGCCTACATTGGCCACTGGTCCATCATCTCTCAAATTCAAAATTCTTATCCTATGTAGAAAACACTTCATGGCCTCGCCTCTTCCTTTCTCTGTGACTTGCACCGGCCCTACACCCACTGCTTCACCTCCCGTCCTGAGAGGGCTTCATTGCTCTGACTCCGAACTCATGTCTTCCTCCTCGGTAAGCTGTGGCTTCAGCTGCCTGGACTCCGCAGTCTGGAATTCCCTCCCTAAAGCTCTTCTCTTCCACACCTCCCTCTGTTCCTTTGCAATTCTCTTTACAACCCACCGCATTGCCCAATTTTTTTGATCACCCAACTTAGTATCTCTTTCTTTGGCTCATAGCCCATTTTTTCTGATTATGATTCTGTGAAGTGCTTCGGAGCATTTTTCTACATTAAAGATGCTATATGAATGCAAACTGTTGATGTTAAAATTATTGTTCTTGTCTGTTGTATTTGAGGATGAAATACTTGCTACCAATTCTGTTAGTATATGCCCAAGGCATGAGGCTGAAGTTCACTGCCTCACAATGGGGGGCTTGGAGGCGGTGGAGGCAGGAAAATAGGAGGGAGCTGAGTTGGGATGGCTACTCGACATTCCCACTCCTGGGGAACTTTCCCAGGGGTTGGCTGTGAATGGGGTCAGCTGTCTGTTCCACCGGGAAAGGTAAATAAGAACATAGGAATTAGGAGCTGGAGCAGGTCATTCAGCCCCTCGAACCTGCTCCGCCATTTGATAAGATCACGGTCTCAACTCCAAATTCCCAGCTACCCCCTGATAACCTTTGTCTCCTTTGTTAATCAAGAATCTATCTACCTCTGCCTTAAAGATATTCAATCACCCTGCCTCCACCACTCTCTGGAGAAGAGAGTTCCAAACACTCACAACCCTCTGAGAGAAAAACATTTCTCCTCATCTCTGTCTTAAATGGGAGACTCCTGATTTTTAAAGTGTGTCCCTTAATTCTAGTTTCTCCCACAAGGGGAAACATCCTTTCAGCATCCACCCTGTCAAGTCCCCTCAGGATCTTATATGTCTCAATAAGGTCACCTCTCATTCTGCTAAACTCCAATGGATACAGGCCCAGCCTGTCCAACCTTTCGTCATAAGATGACATCCCTATTCCAAGCATCAGTCGAGTGAACCTTCTCTGAACTGCTTCTTTTATATCCTTTCTTAAATAAGGAGACCAAAACTGTACACAGTGCTCCAGATGTGGTCTAACCAATGCCCTGTGCAACTGTATCAAAACACCCCTACTTTTATATTCTATTCCCCTTGCAATAAACGACAACGTTCCATTTGCCTTCCCAATCCCTTGCTGTACCCGCATACTAACTTTTTGTGATTGAGGTATCGGGACACCCAGATCCCTCTGTACCTCAGAGTTCTGCAATCTCTCTCCATTTAAGTAATATGCTGCTTTTCTATTCTTCCTGCCATAGTGGACAAGTTCACATTTTCCCATATTATACTCAAATTTTTGCTCACTCACTTAACCTACCTATGTCCTTTGCAGACTCCTTGTATCCTCTGCACAACTTACTTTCCTACCTATCTTTGTGTCATCAGCAAATTTAGCAACCATATGTATGGTCCCTTCACCCAAGCCGTTGATATAAATTGTAAATAGTTGAAGCCCCAGCGCTGATACCTGTGGCACTCCACTTGTCACATCTTGTCAATCCAAAAATGACCAATTTATACCTACTCTGTTTCCTGTTAGCGAACCAATCCTCTATCCATGCTAATGTGTTACCCCCTACACCATGAGCTCTTATTTATGCATAGCAACCTTTAATGTGACACCTTTGCAAATGGCTTCTGGTGGTGGCACAATGGTATTGTCACTGGACTAGTAATCCAGAGACCCAGGGTAATGCTCTGGGGACCCAGGTTTGAATCCCATCATGGAATGGTAGAATTTGAATTCAATAAAAAAATCTGGAATTAAAAGTCTAATGATGGCCATGAAACCATTGCCAATTGTTGCAAAAACCCGTCCGGTTCACTAGTGTCCGTTAGGGAGGGGAATCTGCCGTCATCACCCAGTCTGGCCTACATATGACTCCAGACCCACAGCAATGTGGTTGACTCTCTGAAATGGCCTAGCAAGCTACTCAGTTCTTAAGGGAAATTAGGGATGGGCAATAAATGATGGCATAACCTGCAACACCCACATCCCATGAACAAATTTTTAAAAAACTATGTACAGCACATCCATAGGTTCTTCTTTATTCAAGTTGCTTGTTACATCCTCAAAGAACTCCAATAAATTAGCTAAACATGATTTCCCTTTTACAAAGCCATATTGACTCTGCCTGATTACATTGAGATTTTCTAAGTGCCCTGCTATAACCTCCTTAATAATGGATTCCAGCAATTTGCCTATGACAGGTATTAAGCTAACTGTTCTGCAGTTTCCTGCTTTCTGTCTTCCTTGTTTCTTGAAGAGATAAGTGAAAGCCAATTATGCTGGCTAAGGCTCCAATTAAGGGTGATTTTGTGGCATCACAGGCAGTGGAGTGCCCCACCCCCATCAAGTCCAGAGGCTGCCAGCTCATGGAGGCAGCCTCCCTACAGCAAGCTGAGGGGTCATTGGAGCAGCATCAATTTGTTTTTGACCATCAAAAAGTGACAGAAGGCGTCATCAACAGTGCTACCAAGTGGCACTTACTCAAAAATAACCACCTCACCGATGTTCAGTTTGGGTTCTGCCAGGCACCAGACCTCATTACAACCTTGGTTAAAGAGCTCATTACAACCTTGGTTAAAGAGCAGAAACCTGCAAGGATTCCTGCTCTTGATGACTATCCAAGACCCCTTCTGATATGGCTTTTGTGTGGATGTCAGCTGAGGACCCAACTGGGCTCGGCTGTAAAGCCCAATCTAGTTAAACTGTCAACCAGTACTCGCTGTCAAGGTTTACAATTGCAAAAGTAGACCACATGTGCAGGCCAAGCCATATGTGTAGAACAATTACCAAGTAAATGGAGAATACCGTGAGTGAAACTCAGGGAATTGAAATGGAAACAATGGCCTGAATTTTACCCTTGGTGGGTGCACGTGATCGGCGGGCCCGGGAGTGGCCGGGAAATGGACCACCGACCAAGATCGGCCCCCCCAGCTGCGATTTCATGCTGGCTGGCCAATTAACACGCGCGTTGAAAAGCTCAGCGCTGCCAGGATGGGAGTGGGAAAAGGACGGGCAATGACCTCACTGTGGGCGCGAGCGAGTGCTGCGAAAGAGCTCCCTGAAGGCAGACAGCTGCCTCAGGGAGCTGCAGACCTGCAAATAATTAAATAAGGGTGTAAAAAGCTGCAAAGAAAATGTCCATGCATCACAATCAAGCACCTGAAAGCATAGCTCGTAAAAACGCTATGCCCAGATATTTATTTTAATTTTATTTCCTAACAGAGATTTCATTCCCCCCCCTCAGATGAGGTTTGATGAAAAATACAAAGCCCGCCTGGTCAAATCGCCCATCTGCCAACCGGGTTGTATGGGCCACAAAAAATTGTGGACAATTGCACCATTCATGGGCTTAATTGCCCTCTTACTTGTCAGCGGGCGCGCTTCCGACTTTTATGTGCGCCGCCGAGCGAAACATCGCGCGAGTGTGCGATGACGTCGGGACGTTCACCTGACATCACCTCACGCGATTTCACACCCACTCGGGTCGGGATGTAAAATTCTGCCCAGTATTTTTAGTTAAATCTCATCTAATAAAGGAATTAAATAGCAGGAAAGCCAGTGTTTCAGACCTTGACTTGATAATGCAGGCTGCAGTAAGTGACAAGTACCAGCATACACACAGCTGTGTGGACTGATGGTTACACATGATCAACCTGGAATTTCTCTGACCTTGAATTATTTGGGCCTGGAACTTCCGAGCAGAAGCAATGATCGTCGGATTGCTGCTGTGCTTGAAAATTCCTCCCAACTCGATGTTGCTGCGCATTTCACAGAAATGCAGAGCACAGCATCCCTCAGAGAACTCTGTCAGAGCAGAGTAGAGTTGGGGGAAGATAGGACATGCCCCCTTTTTTTGGCATTAGTTGCCATATGGTAAGCTTAAAGGTCCAGTTTGAATGATAGTGAATAGATGAGTGAATGGGTGAGTGGATGAGTGAGTAGGTGGGCTCTGTGGGTAAATGGATAAGTTGATTAGTGGGTAAGTGGATGAGGTGGGTGTGGGTAGGTGGGTGAGGGAGGGCAGGGGGTAGGTGGTTGAGGTGGGTAGGTGAGTAAGTGGGTAGGGCGTAAGTAGGTGAAGTGTGTAAATGGGTAGGGCGTAAGTAGGTGAGGTGGATAAGTGGGTGAGGTGGGTAAATGGGTAGGTGGGTGAGGTGAGGGTAAGTGGATAAGTGGGTAGGGGAATAGGTAGGTGGATGGGTAGTCGGATTGGGAGGGTAGTCAGGTCGGAGGGTTAGTCAGGTTGAGTCAGTGGGCTAGTCAGGTGGTCAGGGGTGTAGTCAGGTCAGGTGGGGGGGATAGTCAGTTGGTCAGGAGGGTGGTAGGCTCGGGTCGGTCAGGAGGGTAGTTGGCTGGTTGGTGGGTGTGGCCGGGTGTTACTCAGGTCGGGTTGGGGGATTGTCAGGTGGTTGGGGGGTGCAGTTGAGTCTAGTCAGGGGCTACTCATGTCGGGTTGGGGGAGTAGTTGGGCACTAGGAGGGGGTGCTAGTCGTGTCATGGGTCTGGTCGTGTCGGGTCAAGAGGGTAGTCAGATGGTCAGGGGGCAGTTGGGTGGGAGGATAGTTGGCTGGTCGGGGGTAGTCATGTAATCAGGTGGGTATTCAGCAGGTCAGTGGATAGGAGATCTCTGGTTCAGCATCAAGGTTAGTCCAATGAATAGACCTCGCATCACCTACGATCCACATTACGCTGTTTACTATTCGAAATCTAGTTAGACAAAATCATGATCTAAGGATCATTATGTAGCACGCTTGCTGAGTTTATTTGGTACTGTAATTTCACATATGCCACTACGTGTGATTCCCCTGCCTGTACAGAAGACATGGTAACAAACCAGTTTATGTTACATAAATGAACAGAATACAGTTTCCACTAGGAGATCTGTCAATTTCCTACTGCTCCTAACTACATGAAAAGCGAAGATGTAAATCTAGCCACGGCCCACTTCCGAGTTAACCAATCACAAGCTAACTGCTTTTATGAATAATTAAAATTAACAGACACTCAAGATTCTTCCAGTTTGCTGTTGCACACATGGAACACCAAGATCATAGCTACAGGAAAGAAGAAAATTATCATATAAGTAATATATATTGAATTTAATCTTCATTGAACAGTTAAGGTGATCTCTGGCAGCAAGGAGTTAATTGATGTCAGTGGGTTGTGAAACACCTCATTCAATACTGTATTCTGCGTTATGACAAATAACGAAGCATAAATAATGGAAATTACAGTGTTTTGTTTTCTCTGCTCCCCTCTTTCAGCTCTCCCTGGTCTATGCATCAGGGTGGGCAACGAATCTGATCCAAGAGGCGGGACTTTCTCCTCAGTGCATTATGTGTAGTGGCGGGCGTGAAAATCAGCGTTTTACTCGCCAGCTACAGTGGCGGGTTTTCACACCATATTGTCTGCTTCCCGCTTCATTGAATGTGCACGCAAAGGAAACACGCCATCTCGCTGGCGGGCAGCCTCTGATTCGCCCGCCCTGCTGTGAGCTCACCGCTTCCTTGCTCTGGGCGCGATATTTAAAGTGCAGTCGTGCACAGAGTTCTTGATGTCTGCAGCTCAGGACTGCTCCACTGAAGAAATGAAAGCCAAGAGGATGGCAGCTCCCAAATTCAGTGATGCCTCACTAGAACACCTTTAAGATGCAGCCAAGGCCCACCACCATGCCCTCTATCCCCACCCTGACTGCAGGAGGCCCAGCAAGCTCACCAATCTGGCTTGGGAGGCGGTGGCAGTGGTGGTCAGTGCCAACATTGCGCAGAAGAGGTCAGGCACCCAGTGCAGAAAGAGGATGAATGATCTCGTCCATGCCACCAGGGTAAGGCAATCATCTCATCACTCTAAACTCACACACTCAAGCCCATCACACATTCACTGGCATCTCACTCACTGCCAGCTCAAGGGACATCACCACTCACTCTCTCACACACACACCCTCACATCTCCATCTGGCCTCATCTCCTCTGGAGATTTCATCCTCATCCCGTCCATGGTTCCCCTCACCACCCACACATGCCAGGCACCCTTATCGTCTGCCCTGGTGTGTGTCTTGCTCACACGGTCCACCTGTCTTTATGCAGGATAAGATAGTTCACAATCACAGGGAGAGGTCCCAGACCTGGTGGAGTGCTGGAACTCAAGGTCCTCAGTTCGAAATCTGAGTCATTGAGCTGGTCGGAGAGGACATGGACTGTGCCTGCGGCGATGGTGAGGTTGGCGGCAAACATGAGGATCCTTCACCAGCTCATCCCTGAGACAACTATACTGTCAGTGCATTGTCCTGTTTTAGAGTCGCCTGCCATGCACTGATTATCTCTCTGTCATAAGAACATCAGCCAAGTTCCCAACGGTCTCAAGCAGCCAGGCCCTTAGTTGGAGCTCTGACAACACCTCGGATGAGGATCCTGAGGACACCACAGCAGAAGATGCGTCACAGTGCTCACCCACATTCTCCACCAATGCAGAGACACACACCTTGGTGGGACCTAGTTCTAGAGCAGGTTTGGGGTCACAATCTGGTGAGCACATTATACAATCTGGTCCACAGCAGGCAGAGGCAGGGGGTCACAGGCACTGCTGGAGGCCAGGCTTCTGCTCAGTCCGTCTTATGGCGAGCCTCCAGACCTAAATTAGTTAGTGGAGCTGTAGCGACAATCTTGGGAACATCAGGAAGGAATGTCAGCTGCATTCTTCAGGTTTCATCGGAGTCCATCCAGGTGATAGCGCTGGCATACCAACACACCGAGGTCAACACTGGCAGAATGCTGGTCACCATGGAGACCTTAGTGCAGGACATCAGTCCTGCACTGGTGCAGGATCTGCACTCCATTACTAGCCATTCACTAGCTATTGGTGACATCCATCAGCGGACATACAAAAGGAGGCGGGGTACCTTGCTCTCACTCCAGGTGCCTCTTCTCAAGAAGTCAGCCAGGGGCCCTGGGGCACCCATAGGGAGGAGGACCAGCAGCTGGACACCCCGTGGCCATCCACCCAGGTGACTCCAGGAGTGTCTAGCCAATCCCTGTCCTCTTCCTGTGATCCTATCACCCCCAGCTCCACGGGCCGAGGAGGGTGCACCTGCCCCACAGCAGGATACCCAAAACAGGCTGGGGCCCTCCAGGTCTTGGCCCTCCAGAGGACACCTGCCAAAATCATCACAGATAACAGGGTATAGCAGTCAGCTGGCTGCCTCCACCTCTGTTCTGGATGTCAGGGATGCACCTAGACATAGTGGTAGGGTTAGGAAAGTTAAAAAAAAATTAGGAGCACAATGGTGGCATAGTGTTTACAACATATATATAATGTTCACCAATGTAAATAGAATACCACCCATTTCACATCTCCTCTTGTGTATGATTCCTTTTTATGATGAGCTGTGTTGCTGTCAATCAGTGACCCCCCCCCCCACAGATGTTGCTATCATGAGCCTCTCGTCTATGTACTATGCTTCCAAATCGCTCATTGTGTGGCCCCTTTCCAGATCATTCTCGGCAGCAGTGATGCCTTGATCTTAATGTTAAGTATGTTTGTGGAACGAGTCTCGTTCATGTGCTTTGCAGGGTCATGTCTTGTTTATTCTTGGCTGTGTAAGATTGAGGCAGAGGTGTTCTCCTATCTCGTCTGCATTCTTGAAAGGTGAAGGTGCAGTGTGCAAGGAGAGATGTGTTTACGCATGGGGAAGGGCCATATATCATGCAACTCCATGTGCTTTCTGTCATCTGGCAGGGTTTTCATGCTATATGCCCATACTCAGAGCTCGTGTGTGCTCCTGTCTGCCAACCATGTTTCCGACTTTCTGAGTGTACATCTGCTAAGCTCACCAATATGTGGATACTGAAGCTGTGCCCCTCTCAGCCACATTATTGCCCTGGCACTCGAACCTACAACCTTAAGTGTTTCTCAACCTGTAATTGTCCGCATTGCGGCCACAAGGCTCTCATCAGAATGTTGGGATGCAGCGCTGTGCATCCCATCACCTAAAAACTAGCTGAGACGAGTGATGCTAATTGCAAGTGGTCATATCTGGTGGTCAGTGGAGCCTTTAAGCATGCTCTGGAAGCTTTAGACAATGCTGAGGGGAGCAATGGGATCAGAGCGAGGATGTACTGAAGCTGAAGTCTGCTCTTTATCAGCAACGACTCGTCACCTTGGTGTACAGAACTCATGGTGTCTGGGCATTTTGGAGTTTGCAAGGACCAGGGCTGGCCATGGGGCACAATGTGTCTCTTAAAGAGGAGGCATTTTAATGACTGGCACGCAAGTGGTTGAATGTCGTCATCCTCAGGTGGTCCACATGCATGGTGAGGTGAGGGTAAAAGCAGGCCAGAAACCCAAACTGAGAGCGTCGGATGTTAGTGTAATAGAGAAGAAGGTGACACAGATGACGGAGTCACCTCTGAATACATGCACACTTGTAGAATGTCCTCGGATGCCTGGGCCCACATGTCACCTATCAGTTTCACCATTAATATTGTACAGAATACATTATCCCATTGTGGGAGATGCTTCTCCTTGAGGAGCTTTGTCAGATTGAAGGCATACAGCTACGAGTCCACTGAGGTTAGTGGAACACCACCTGCCTCTTGTAGGCTGCCGCTGTGTCTGGGATGCTGGAGTGACACTGAAGAGGCAGCACTTACTGTCTGATGCCGGGATTCCCTCCTCCATTTAGCACCTCAAGTCAGCAAGGACACATGCTCCCGAGGCTTCATCATCCTTCAAAGGATCAGAACATTGTGAGCCTCATGCGTAACTACTCACTTTCATATTGAAGTGCATGGTTGAGATGAGAGAAATAGCAACACTGGTGTTCATGGTGGCCCATGATGGAGGGCTCTTATCCAAGAGGGTACTCACTGCAACTCGTCATCCTCCTCATGGAATCTGGTGGCTATGAGGCCCTCATGCACACGCCTGCCTCTTTTTACATACATGTACATTTTTACATACTATTTACATAACCAACTGCTAGGAGATTGCTTTGGCCAGGTGATCGGATCCTCATTCATTCTAATACCATACTCTTTGGAATACACGAGGGAAAATGTTTAGTCAGGAACTGAGATTATTTGAGGGAGGCCTGAAGCTTCTCTTCCGTGAATTATACAATTATAACATTCATCTGAAGCTTGTCCAATCACCAAATTACTGTAGAGTGAGTTGTTACAAGGAGATTGATTAGTGTCAATTTGAGAGATTAGTCTTACATGAATGTACATCATAGCTTCACTTTCCTGATTCCCTGCATTGTCATTGAAAGGCTCCTAACATGTCTCAGCTGTGAATCTCTCCTCATTTGGGAATACACATTTCAGTTGGGTGCCCTTTTAATCGACTGCCCTCCCCCGCCACCAGTGCATGCACCTACCCTCCATTTGGCCTTCAGAGCTCTCATCAGCAGAGTATCTCCTAATTTTAATTTTGTCCTGCGCCATTGCTGCAGGTTGGAAGATGGTGGTGCTGAGGTCTCACTACCAGACCGCCTTGGACGCTTCCTGTGAGTGTGGAGACCCCTCCCATCATCCTGTAGGAGATTAATGATCAGGTTTCCCTCCCTCCTAGAACTTCTCAATCCTCCACCTGTATTCCTTGATCCCACCGTGATTGTGATGGGTATCCCTTTGTTACCCCCTGAACATGGTGAGGTAGATGTGCCTATGCCCATATGGCCCTTACTCCTCCCCATCTTGAGGCAGCATGACATATAAGCCCCTCCCCTCTTTCAGACACCCCTGAATGCACCCAAAATACCCTTTCCCCATCTAAAGGCTGCAGATGCCTCCCCTGACTGAGTGTGCCATCTGAGACCCAGCATAATGCCTGAAACCCCCTGGACCAACGCGCATGATGTTAAGACAACACCCTGTGTACAACATGCTGGGCACGACCGACACTGGACTGACGTGCCCTCCCCCTGCCTGGACTGAGACAAGGACAGTCTTTGCAAGCTCAACAATGAAGCGCTTCTTCACTCAGTGATCCTCCCATTCTGGCCCAAAGCCGCTTATGTCATTCTCTAACCAACTCTCTCCCTGTCCTGCGTTGAGGATACTTTCCCACTCCCCAGTCATGTACCTGAGTGCAACCTTACCCACCCACCCTTGCCCTGCAACACGTTCCCATGCCTCAGGTCAGTTTCCCCCCTTCCCCAGTGGAGCCCTTACCCTTCAGCCCCTTCCCTTGTCAGGCTAGTTTCTCCCCTTCCCCAGTGGAGACCTTACCCTGCAGTACATTAAAAGCCCCCCCTCCCCTTACCACTGGTCTGGTAGGTCTGTTAGAGACTTGCCTCTGAAACCCATCCTGAAAGCGAAGTGGTGCTGCCTAAGATGCCTGGTGCTGAGTCGGTGCACAGTTGTGAAACACATCAGTCTAATTGGATGCCGATGTGCCCTCTTGATCCCAATTTGGGAGGATGATGCCAACGAGCAGTCCTTATAATGAGATGCAAATGTATTAAAATAACGTTCCCAAAATGCTGCAGTGGGAACTGCGGCCCGCCATTGACGGCTGGAGCGGATGATCCTGCACTGCTTTTATGACGGCAGTAATCTGATTTTTCCAATATGTTCCGCTCCCGCCCGTCACGATGCCTGCCGTGGGCAGTGCTGGAAACTCCCACCCAAAGTCTTTTTCAATACCAATAGGAGGTCTAAGAAGATGCTCCTGTATGATCCACTCTCTGATTTTAATTTTCTCCCATTCTTAGGCCTTTTGTTATGTACCTTTCCAAAGCCCTGCTCATATTCAGAACTCTGTGTGGGGAAATTACAGGTACCTGTGCCATACTATATTGTGGGATACTATAGTATGTTTATGCTGCGCCATACATAGCCATGAGGTTCTTATATTTAACAATGTTGAAAGCAGGCCCTAACATAACTTGATCTGTGTTATTCAGAAATCCAGAATCTTGATGAGTGTGTCCAGCAAATCAGAAGAATTGTGGAATCTCCCAGCCTGCCTCAGCCACACTGCCTTATTCTGCAGTGTCTGGTGAAGCACTTCTGTAAAGTGTGTCAGTGTGAAGGAGTAAACCATCTCACCCCAAGGCTTCTGGGCGAAATCTTCAGTGACGTCTTCTTCAGGCATTCACTATCAAGGTAAATGACTTTGGAAACCAATAACTTGCAAAAAAATGTAATCTTTGTCTGAGGCTTATTTTTTAATGGAAACTTATGCAGGACTGCAGAAGGACTTCTATAACATCTCCTAAGGGTGGCATTTTTGCTGCACAGCTTGAGTCTTGAGAAACATGGAACTGATTGGATATATTTTACATACTAGCAATTTTAGCATGAACTTTTGTGTAATGGAAGAGCATTTTGGGAATTCAGGTTTGGCGATCAGAATGCTCCATCTGAACTTCATTCCTTCTGCTAATTTTGGCTTTTGATCAGAATTATGTTTAGGTCATGCTTTCCATAAATTCCACTGAGCCGATTTCTTGGGTGGAACTTTGGCATCATCTGCCCAATGGAACTAGCAAAAGGGCTGAAACATTTTCATGGTTGCAACTTCATTTTGATTGTTGAGCTGCCAACACCAAAAGAATGCTAATGGGCAGCTCATCAATGGGAGGGAGGTAGTAAATCCACTGGTTGTTCCTCAGAGCTGAGAGTAAATCTTTAAAAGCTGTTGAGAAGGCAATCCAGACAATGGTCACAGAGTGGCCAATATTAGGCCAGAAAATTTCTGTTGGGGCCGGGAAAGCATCTGCAATTTAGCAATTTTCTAAACAACCTGCAGTTGGACCATTAAAGGATGCAGAACAACCAATTGCATTGGACAAAAATTGAGTCGGCCGAGCCTTGGGTGAAAAATGAGCAGTAATTATGTTTTAAAATTTAATTCTGTTCAGTCTGAAAATGGGGCAGTAGGCAGATAAAAATCCCCCATTCCCTTCCATATAAATACAAGCAAATATGTTAATCTGTGTACAAGAGCCCATTTACCAATCGATTCACTCAGCGTTTCATACTTATAAAAAGCTTGTGGAAAACATCAGTTTAATGCAAAAATGCCGAGATATCTCAGAGAATTTTAAGAGTGATTTGACTGTGTTGGCATTCTCCACCAAGTGTGTATTCATGCATTTATGGTTGGATTGTGGTTTTCTATTTCAGAATCATACATGGCATTAGAGTTATATAAGATAGCAATGCATGGGATTTGCTTTGGTACGTTGGATCAAAATTATGCTTGTATTGTGTCAGAGTTAGTCTATTATTGACTTTATAATTAATGGGCATAACATTGTTAACAGTAATTTGCTGTGTTTATTATGTAAGTGTTTAAGGCCTATTATTTAATAATAAAAACAAAGTGCTAGAAAAACTCAGTAGGTCTGGCAGCATCTGTGGAGAGAGAAACTCGAATTGCTTTGAGTTCGTATGATTCTTCTTCAGAACTCATGGGGCAGAATTTTCTGCCTGTTGGGCGGGCGGGCCCGACCCAATCTCCGGCAGGCAGGGAGATGATCCCCGCCAGAGAAGTGGGCCCCGCCGCCATTTTACGTGGGCAGCCAATTAAGGCCAGCCCAGTGTGACGACCGGCGGGAAGCTTCCTGTGCGGACGGGGGGGATTCCCCAAAAGCGAGAGTGCGCTCTTTCGCGCATGCACATGAAAGAGCGCACATCTCCCTGAGGCTAGGTGCCTCAGGGAGATCGCTTACTAAAAATATTAAAAATAGGAAAAAAAAACTCCCTAACATGTCCCCCTCATGGGACATGTTCATAATTAACGTAATAACTTTATTAAAAATTTTAAAACCCTGCATGAAACCTCATCCCGCCCATAGATGAGATTTCATGTTTTATCTGTTTACCGCCGGGGCTCCTGGCCTGCCCACCAACCTTAAGGTTGGACGGGCAGGTACGCTAAGTACTTAAATTGATTTGTCAATGGCCTCAATTGGCCATTGACAGGTCGGCGGGCCCGCAGCTGATTTTGTTCCTGAAAATTTAAATGGGGCAGGATGACGTCGGGGGTTCCACCCGATGTCATCCTGCGTCATTTTATGCGTCGGCGAGCGGGCCCCGCCTCCTGATCACCGACGGCAGAATTCTGCCCATGAGCTGTGAGCTTCACGCTCTGAAGAAGAATCATACGCACTCAAAACGTTAACTCTGTTTCCCTCTCCACAGATGCTGCCAGACATGCTGAGTTTTTCCAGCACTTTCTGTTTTAATTTTGGATTACCAGCATCCACAGTATTTTCTTTTGTCATTCTGTACATACTAGTTAGGTTAAAAGTTAAAGTGTAAGAAACAATCAAAAGGTTGATATCAGGGCTGTGCCATAGAATGAGAGAAGGCTGAGTTCACCATTCCTCTGACTGGAGCTATAGTGAAATTATAAACATAGTTTTCTTGTAAATACTTTTATGATTTCACCACATATGGTGGACAGAGGTAATTTCCACAGTTGATAAAATATTATGTTATAATTATAAAATGTCACAGAATCGTCAAAGAGACCTGTGTCTCACAATCTTCTATACCTTTCTTTTGAACTTTGAAATTGAAGAGTAGACGTTTTATTTAGCTCATTCTTTTCATGAGTGGAGATAGTAGACTTGGTAGCACTCCAAATTCATGACATCATTAGATTAATGTGTTAATAGTGGGTTAACACTAGGTTCAAGAGTGAGAAACTTTCTGTCATCTAGCAGAATATAAAATTTCAAGAAGGAGTAGTGTAAGTTTCAGAGTCCGTTCATTACATTTTATTGAGTCAAACCACTAAAGTAAAATGGTTTTAATTATGCTGAATTCGAAATAATTTATCTCAGTAACAGGACCTGACATTGGCACATTTACATGGTCAGATGTCAGGGAAATGTTGGGGAAAGGTCTGGAAAATGCTGATCAATTGTCTAATGCATTAGGTGCATGCTGACTGACATGGCCTCATCCAGACAACAGAACAAGGTGTTAGTCACACGATGTTTTATGAGATTGCACATTCTAATTACATTTGGCTGCTGAGGATTTTCACTTGACTCAAACCGCATGCAATGTGCCAACTTTTCCTCGATGGCCTGATTTACGCTCATGCATCCATGGTGCTTTCTTGATACTGTGAGGTAATATAGTAAATTCTCACTCTTACACTGTTGCTCAGAGCTGCAGAAATGCTGTGTTAAGGGGAAAGTTTCAGGGAAGGCACCTTATGGGAGTTCTGTATCAATGATGGAGCTGCAAATAAATGTGATGATATATCAGCGGTTAATCTATCCACAGTGTTTATCGTTTATTGCACAGTGACCGGCACATGAATTGATAATGAGCCATTCTGTAAAACAGATTTTCTGAATGCTGTTCTTATGAAATTAGTTTGTGTGACTGGTTCTCCATATTTTTGTATTTTTTGGAAGATTATTTTGTTTGGAACTATCAGACAAGATAAGTAGCATATAATCTCTTCTGTTAGCAGTTCAAAGCAGTTTCTTATTAATTATCAGCGATTGTATGCAGTACCTATGTCTGGATGCTTCTAACTGTGCAGCAATGGTAATAGGGCTATGCTGTACTCCAGTATACCACACATCTGTCCAAAAGAGACCAACCTGTGTGGGTTGACTTCTGTCTTGTAGCTGAGGGGCAAGGGGATTGACAGCATAAACTGCAGTGATCTTATCTGACATAGACATTTTTTTCCATTGGGCAAAAAAATATTGCTGCGGTCAGGGCATGAGATATTTTACTGCAGCTAACTGAAGTGTAAGAATGTCAGTTTATCTACCAAGAAAATCTCTCTGCATCATTTGTACAAAGTATTGTACTGCTGTTATATTCCAGACCATCAGCAACTTTTATGAGCTGTAAAAAAGGTGTTAAGGTCGGATATGTGTGTTTTAAAATGGAGAAACGAAGGTCCAGTACCCAGAGCACAGAACATCATGAAGTTTGAAAAGGGTAGGAGAGAATGCAAGGTAAATCAAGACTGGCTGCAGAGATTAGCTTTTCAAAGCCTGAAGTGCATAGGAGGAATAGAAGACTTTAAGTGGGGGAGAGGGTTGTTTGGGGGTGGGGGATGCTGGTGGCGTAGTGGTCACGAGAAGTTAACCAAAGTTAAGTTTGGCACATTTTCATTTTTAGTTACTTTTGTTTAACTGGTAAGAGGAGATAAACTTTCTGCAGCTACGGAGATGGTGACTATATGTTCTACATTCGAGGGCTAACTACCCCCATGCAGCCTTCAGTAGAATTCAATATTGGTATGATACACCACAGAACACAGCATAGATTAATGAAAGGTACTTGTTGCACAGCTCTGAGCTGGCGTGAGATTATAAGCTTTTGTCAGCAGCTCTGAAAAAGCAAAGGAAGCTGTGGGAAGAATGGGTTTATTTGAATTTCTATCCGTGACTTGCAGTGTTTCCACATCTAACTCTTGATCGCTATTTATTAAACACTTCTCTGTTTGAGAAATTTAAGTCAGTGGCAAGAATTTTTAGAATGCCTATGTCAGGCCAAGTGTTGTAAATTGTGCTTGAACCAGAAATTCTATCAGGATGAATGTATACAGAAATATTAAATGCTGGTTATATTTGCTTTCAGTGCTGATGTGAATCCAGAGCACCACATCAAGATCATTGAGGCACTTATAATGACTGGAGGCCTGGCTGAAATGCAAGCTGCACCAGGTAGGAAGCCAATATTCTTTTTCTGTATTATGAAATTTCCTTGGCAGATTCATTTTTTTTCGTAACCCAGCGCTTTGAGGTATTTCTATATATGTCTTAGATAGCAGATGGTTACAATAGACTCTTTGTTGGCCTTTACACAGATTCAATTTAGATACAGAAGCTATTTTCAATATTATCAACTTTCTTTAAATTTCAAGGAGCATGCATAAGTCACGGAGGATTTGTATGAGATGGTGCATGTAGACGTGGCATTTCAACCTACGTAAGGGATATCGTCTTTTGAGAAAATACTCAGCAATGCATTTTTTGTTTGAGAAGGGACAACATTTTGTCATAATAACATTACACATAAATGGCATTTGACTGTGTTCGATACTTAAATTTGCACCGTTGTATCAATTTTGGGCATTGCTGATATACCTTTAAACATTTATTTGTAAAGATAGTGCACTTTAACTCTCCTAATCTATATCATCACTTTTTATATGATTAAACTGGATCCAGGCAAAGAATAACCACATTGATTCTTTAATTGGCTAGTTGGTAAAACACAAATGGGGGCAGTGGGTGCCAAGCAGGTGTTAGTACTTTTGGCAAAGGAAAGGAAGAAGGGATGAATGGAATGAATAAAAAGGCCTTTTTTTAAATTAGCAAGACAATAGAATCTTCCAATTCTGATTTGAGTTAGCGTCGATTTTTTTTTGGCCTGAGTACATTTCTGTGATGTGCATTGAGATGTATTTTCTATGTCAAAAGTGCTATATAAGTGAAAGATTTTGAGGTAGTAAATTTTCACAATGAATTGCTTTAGGAACATTCATGATGGACAATGGACTTCTTCCTGGAAAAATATTTAGTAGGTTTTCTCTATTATTGAGTCAGCCTTACGTCTTTTATATAAGGTATATTAGGGGAGAATGAGTGAAATTATATATCTGGAATGAATGAAGCATAACATGTATAGTGACAAAGATGTGCCAAAATGGAATACTTTGTCCATAGTCAATTTTCGTTCCATCATCTTGTTATAGTACTTGAGCATTAAAACTAGGCTTGCTTCAAGAAATAACCCAACTCTGGGAGCTGCGAACCTCAGCATTTTATTGCATCCATTCCTAGGGACAAAACTGGATGACAGCCGTTTGCTGTTATATGATAATTCTTAATTGAAAAATCAGTTGAGTTGCTATTACCTGCTGGCTGCTGGCTTTATTCTGCAGATGGCCCATTAAGACTATAGCAATTTATAGTCTGTTGATAAATGAATTTTAGTCAGGCACTTTATAGCTGGAAACTGCAGAAAATCTCATGTTATTAAGTTTATGTTGGATTGGTAACTTTATTTGATGTTGGGAAATACATTTCTGCTTCCTTTCGCTCCTGATCAAAGTAGAAAGAGGACTTCACAGACTGTGCTTCTTGTTCATTATTCATTCAAAGGCCATCAAGAGAACTGTGAGAGACTTTGTGAAAGGATGGGCAGGTATTCTGCCACTAACAAATTTGCTGCTGAAACTTCTAGCTTCCCGACATGGCGCCAGGCTCACACTGCATGTGGGTCTGTAAGTGAAAACACTGCCCCATGTCAGCCCTACAACTTGAAAAATTTCTAATGCAAAAATATCTACAAATTAACCTTTTGCCACGGTAGCAACATGGATATAAAATTGGCTGAGTGACACTAAACAAAGGGAAGTGGTGAATGGCTGTTTTTCGGACTGGAGGAAGATTTATAGTGGAGTTCCACAGATCGGTATTAGGACCCCTGCTCATCCAGATGTACATTAATGATGTAGACCTTGGTGTACAGGGCACAATTTCAAAATTTGCAAATGATACAAAACTTGTGAACTCTGAGGAGGATAGCGTAGAGCTTCAAAAGGACATAGTTGGAACGGGCAGACAGGTGACAGATGAAATTTAATAGAGAAAATTGTGAAGTGATTCATTCTGGTCAGTGGAAAGTTTAGAGACAATTTAAAATAAAAGGCCCAGCTCCAAAGGAAGTGCAGGAGGAGAGGGAGTTGTCCATGTTCAAATGCAGTAAGACCTGGACAACATCCAGGCTTGGGCTGACAAGTGGCAAGCAACATTCGCACCACACAAGTGCCAACCAGTGCCCCCTGACATCCAGTGGCATTACCATCACTGAATACCGCACTATCAACATCCTGGGGGTTACCATTGAACAGAAACTGAACGGGACTAACCATATAAATACTGTGGCTACAAGAGCAGGTCAGAGGCTAGGAATCCTGCAGTGAGTAATTCACCGCCAATCCACAATCTACAAGGCACAAGTCAGGAATGTGATGGAATACTCTCCGCTTGCCTGGATGAGTACAGCTCCAACAACACTTGAGAAGCTCGACACTATCCAGGACAAAGCAGCATACTTGATTGACACCCCTTCCACAAACATTCACTCCCTTTACCACCGACATACAGTGGCAGCAGTGTGTACCATCTACAAGATGCACTGCAGGAATTCACCAAGGCTCCTTAGACAGCGCCTTCCAAACCCATGACCACTCCCATCTAGAAGGACAAGAGCAGCAGATAGATGGGAACACCACCACCTGCAAGCTCCCCTCCAAACTACTTACCATCCTGACTTGGAAATATATCACCGTTCCTTCACTGTCGCTGCGTCAAAATCCTGGAACTCCCTTCCTAACAGCACTGAGTGTACCTACACCACATGGACTGCAGCGGTTCAAGAAGCCAGCTCACCACCACCTTCTCAAGGGCAATTGGGGATGGGCAATAAATGTTGGCCTAGCCAGTGAAGCACACATCCCTTGAATGATTAAAAAAAATCATTGAAAGTGACAGGACAGGTTGAGAGAGTGGTTAACAAAGCATACGGCATCCTGGGTGTTATCAATAGGGGCATAGAAAAGCAAGGAAGCTATGTTAAACCTGTATAAAACACTGGTTGGGCCTCAGCTAGAGTATTGTATCCAGTTCTGGGCACCACATTTTAAGAAGGCATTAGAGAGAACACAGAAAAGATTCACAAGAATGGTTCCACAGATGAGGAACTTCAGTTACATAGGAAGATTGGAGAAGTTGGGACTGTTTTCGTTGGAGAAGAGAAGGTTGAGAGGAGATTTTATAGAGGTACTCAAAATCACGAGGAGTCTGGATAGAGTAGATTGGGAGAAACTGTTCCCATTGGGTGAAAGGATTGAGAAGATTGAGGTAATAGGCAAAAGAAGCAATATTGCTGGAAAAGCACTTCATTTGCATAGGATCAGTAGGTAGAAGTACCGGCTAGAAAATTTTCCTTGACTCTTGCCAACCTCATGCCAGTTGAATCTCTGTTGACCATCCATCTGCAGGGATTTAGAAGATGTGGCTGCCAAAGACCATAGCCATCATCACACTGCGCCACCTCGCACAACAACCCCACCCCTTCCTCCCTCATTCCCCCACTCACCACCTTCTCAACCCTTCCAATTGCAGCACTATTTAATCAGCTTCTGGGCAGTCAAGTTTTGCAGAGGTTATACATTTCTTGACATAAAGCCTTGAAATACTACCTTGCTTAAGTCCATAACAGGCACTATTGCACAGAAGTGGACGTGGATTTGAACTAAATAGTGGAGGAGTAGAAATGGGTGTCGTTAGCACAGAATTTGAAGCTGAACTGTGCCAATCAAGATGCAGTATATAAAAGGGGAGGAGATGGGCAACACAGATAAATTCTTTGGAAGACTAAAGGCGACTGAGGGGGTAGGAAAAGAAGCGTTAAATACATTGAGTCACGTAGGATTGGGACCATGTTGGGGTGGCCCAGTAGAACGGGTTAGGCCTTTATTTATTGGAGTTTAGAAGAATGAGGGGTGATCTTATTGAAACGTACAAGATTCTGAGGGGGATTGACGGGGTAGATGTTGAGAAGATGTTTCCATTAGTGGGGAAATCTCGAACTAAGGGACACAGTTACATAATAAGGGGACACTCATTTAAAACTGAAATGCAAAGGAATTTCTTCTCTCAAAGGGTAGCAAATGCCTAGAAATCTCTACCCCAGAAAGTTGTGGAAGCTAGATCACTGAGAATATTTAAGGAGGAGGTAGATAGATTTTTGAAATATCGGGAAGTTGAGGTTTATGAGGAACTGGCACGAAAGAGGAATTGAGGCCTGGGGCAGATCAGCCATGATCTTATTGAATGGCGGGGCACACTTGAGGGGCCGAATGGCCTACTCCTGCTCCTATTTCTTATGTTCTTATGTTCTTAGAGCTGAGCAATGGAGGTTTGTAGTTACCTGTAATTAATTCTTTTCAAGAGTTAAATGTCTTCCAGCATGTCAGTTTTTGTTGGTTTATTTTCAATTATTTAGACTAGTTTTCAATTTATTTTGTAGATTATATTTCATGTACTTGACTACAACAATAAGAACTTATATTTATATAGCATCTTTAATGTAATGAAACACCCAAAGGTACTTCATAGGAGCATTATAAAACAAAGTATGACACTGAGCCACGTAAAGCGATGTCAGGACAGATGACCAAAAACTTGGGCAAATAGGTAAGTTTTAAGAAGCATCTTAAAGGAAGAAAGTAAGGTAGAGAGGCAGAGAAGTGTAGGGAGGGAATTCCAGGTCTTGGAGCCTAGGCAACTGAAGGTGTGACCACCTGTAGTGGAGCAGCTATGATTGGGAATGCAGAATTAGAGGAAGACGGAATTAGAGGAGCACAGATATCTCAGAGGGTGTGGACTAGGAGGAGATTGCAGAGCTAGGGAGGGGCAAAGCCATGGGGGGATTTAAAAACAAGGATGAGAATTTTAAAATCAAGAAGCTGTTTGGCTGGGAGCCAATGTGGGACAGTGAGCACAGGGGTGATAGGAGAACAGGACTTGCTGCATGTTAAGACACAGGCAGCAGAGTTTGGATGACCTCAAGTTTATGGAGGTGCAGAATATGGTAGACCAGCCAGGAGTACATAGGAAGAAAGGAAATAAGAGCAGGAGTAGACCATTTGACCCCTCGAATCTAGCCGTTCAACTAGATCATGTCTGATCTTCTACCTCAATGCCTATTTCCTGAATTATCCCCTTATCTCTTGGTATCTTTAATATCTAGAAATCTATCGACCTTTCATTCAATATACTCAATGACTGAGCCTCCACAGCCCTCTGGGGTAGAGAATTCCAAAGAACCACCATCTTCTGAGTGACGAAATTTCTCATCCCAGTCCTAAATAGCCAACCTCTTATTCCGAGACTATGTCCCCAGCCAGGGCAAGCATGCTTCCTGCATCTATCTTGTCGAGCCCTGCAAGAATTTTGTACGCTTCAATGAGATCACTTCTCATTCTTCGAAACCCTAGAGAATACAGGCCCAGTCACCTCAATCTCTCCTCACAGGACAATCCTGCCATCCCGGGAATCAGTCTGGTGAACCTTCATTAATTATATCCTTCCTTAGTTAAGGAGAACAAAACTGTACACAATAGCTCAGGTGTGGTCCCACCAAGGTTGCATACAATTTCTACAAGACTTCTTTACTCCTGTACTCAAATCCCCTTGCAGTAAAGGCCAACATACCATTTGCCTCCCTAATTAGTTGCTGCACCTGCATGTTAACTTGCAGTGATTTATGAACAGGGACACCCAGGTCCCTTTGGATTACTCTGTACAATCATTTATTTTGAAGCAGCCCATTCATATGTTTACTTCACTTATATGTAACCATAGCATGAATTGTGTGATAAATCTACCAAAGATGCATAAACTGAGCAAAACGGAGCTCACATTTGTTTTGTTATAAAAAAGGGAGGGCCCATAGCTTTCTTAATTTGTTTGCTAAGTACTAACATGATGGTTTCACTTACACAGAAGAGCTTTCCTGGACCAAGGACTATAGATAAAACAATGGTAAATAATAGCTTAAGTAAACCTTGTGTTCTCTTTGAACAGCTGTTGTTTCTTTTCAGTTGCCATATATGATACTCTCCTAGATTTCTGCTTGTACTAAAGATCATTGACTTTGTCACGAATTTGATGTCCCACCCATGTTTGAAACAACATTATGTTGGACAAGCTCACGCCAGCAGGGGAACTGTTACTTACTCTTCCCTTTGAATTTCATTAATGGCCTTCCAGAGTATTATCCCTATTAAATGATGGGTCCTGCAAGTACTTTCACAGAGTAGCCATCCAGGATATATCAGTATACAAGGTACTCCTGGTTAACAGATAAGAACATGTTGTCAGTGGCTGGAGCTAAGTGAAACCTCAGCTTTATTATAAATCTCAAAATTGTTTGCAGCCATTTAAAACTCTTATTTGATGCTATCCATAGTCTTCTCTCGGTAGGAATACATTTTCTGAACTCTGCTGCTAGCTCCTTTGTGCTGTACTCAGTTTTTGTTGTGTTGTGTGGAATGACTAAAGAACTCTTTGACCTATGATACAGTTCCATGATTGTTGATAATATGCAGTTAAGCAACCATCTGGACGTTATTGCATGACAAACAGATTATTTTTGACTCCAACTGTTGTGCTGTGTGACAAAGGAAACTTAAAAAGAAACAAAGGAGTTTCTATGTTATTAAGTAGCAAAGTGCTAGTTTGGATGATTAAATGACGAACAGAGGCCACGCTGTGTTGGTGCTGTGTTTTCATGGAGGCCCTACAAAGAAGGATTGGTAGCTTTTGCTGACGTCTACAGAAAAGTAGCCCACGCTTTGTATGCAGTTGTTCTTCTGAAAATGTTAAGTAGAATCAATGCTTCATGTCTTGTGAATATTCCAACCAGACCAACTGATTTTCTTTGAAGTTTTTTTGCCAATGGCTTCGTGAGTTTACTGAGTGAGTAGGTGAGCCATACAGTCTAGAAAACCTCCAGGATTGACCATTGATTATTGCTGAGTCAGCGCAGCTCAGATGGATTATCATTTGGTTGTTTCAGTACTCCTAGGCTAGAGAAGAGTGTAGAGGCTTGGGTTCCTGCTCCTGATTGCTATCCTGCTGTGAAGTGTGCCCGTAGAGATATCAGGTAAGAATAGAATTGCTCTTTTGTTTTCCCCACGGTTAAATAATATGTCAGTTATCCTCAAGGCTGACAGCATGATTAGCCACCTAGATGAAGGATCAGAGGGGTTTGGTGGCCATAGCACCATTACTGACAAGAAGTCAAAACTTCTAGAAAGAAGAAAAAAATCAGCTGAAGAAAAATGGCAAGGAAAAGATCTAAGGTGAATCCTCTGATATTCTCCTTCCCTGCCCCTAATATCCTGGACATAAACAATATGATTAAGAGAATAACTAGTTCACTATGCTGCCATGCCACTCAGGGCCAAGTGTTAAGATATGCTTGAGAGTGAACCATGAATCATCTTCTCTCCCAGAGAGAGAATGTTTCTAGATCTTGCTCCGTAGCTCTCCAAAGTGATGTCACATGCGTCAGAAATTCAATGGAAAAGAATAACGGAACTGGTGTGTCACCACTCAGCATAATTGTGCAACATTGCAACTTACCTGGAAAAATAACATTTTATTTCCACTGCGCTTATAGTTTAAAGCACAACATTAGACCTTGGTTTTCATAAGGATGTACAAATAACCCTTTTAACTTTAGAATGATACTTAATAGGGAAAAGATTTCAATCCTGTAACTTAAGCTTGGCTGTTCTGGCATTGTGAATCATGTCAGGAAAAAATTGTCATTTGGTGAATGTTTTCTGAACACTGAGATTAATTTTAACTCCTCCTAGGTATTTGCTGGTTTGTACAATGTAATGTATTATTTTCTTCTGGATAACTGTTGAACTCCCCTTCCAAGCCACACACCATCCTGACTAGGAACTGTATCAGTGTTCCTTCGCTGTCACTGGGTCAAAGGCTTGGAACTTCCTTCCCAATAGCACTGTGGGTGTACCTACACCCGATGGGCTGCAGAAATCCAAGAATGCAGCTCCCTATCACCTTCTCAAGGGTAGTTAGGGACGGACAACAAATGCTGCTTGCTAGCGATGCTCACATCCCATGAAAGAATTTTTTTTTTAGATTACAGCAATTATTTCATGATCACTGGCACCAAACTGCATCACTGTACAGGGCGCAACAGCTGTCATTGTCTTCTTGATAACAAATGAAGTCCTAAACACTGAACATTTCTGCAGAAAAGCAATATTCAGGTGACTGTCATAAAGCGCTGCAGTATACATCAAAATCCCTCAATGAGTTTACTCCCTTCATACATGCATATTTTAAACAAAGGATTCATTTGCTCCATCAGATTTTTAAAAAGAAAACATATTTATTTTGTGAACCAAGGCAACGTATTTGCCTAATAAGCTTACATTTATCGATTAATTCTGATTAACTGCAAACATCACTTCTTCACTTTAACATACAATATCTAATATTTTGTACATCATTTTTGCAGATATTGTACAACAGAAAATAGTTCTGAAAAATTTGCAAAGGAAGTCAAATGATTGAACTGTTAATTGAAGGAGCAGAAGATGTAGGAGAGATTCAGAACTTACCAAAAGCACTTGCATCTTTATTTGCCTTGACAAAAAACAATATTGCACTCAGCCTTTTGAGTCACATTAAGATATTATAAAATGTTTTACACGGATTAGGCATCGTTAATTTATTATATTAATAGTTTGTTGTTTCTAATGTAGCCTAGGTGATTCCCCACCAAGTGCCATGAGCATCTAAAAAGCCGTTCACTGATGGATTTTCAACAAGCTCTCTCTCATATGGTAATTGTTGGTATAAATGTCTGGATGTGAAGTTTGACTCTCTGCGGTGTCAGAACGACTGGAAATGCAGCTCATAGCTCAAGCCAGGGTCGTTGATGCATTTGCTATAGAGTGAGACCAAGTCCAGATAGCCAGCCAGCCCTTATCCTATGTCAACTGTAATTTAGAACGACAACGCAGATGCTAGTGTGATTTATGAGGCTCTGTTCTGAAATGACTTGCAGGAAATTGAATCTTTACCTGCTTTTCACACAGTTCAGGTGAGGAGATTTTAGAAAAATGGTGTTTAAGGGCACTGTGTTGAACTGGCCTTGATTTTGGGCAAGTTTATCAAAAGGCCTTTATCTGATCCAAGATCATTTGCAAATGTCTGGGGACCAAGACATGTCATTGGTATATTGGATGACAAATGTAACATTGAGAAGGCTAGACATTAATTGTCCCTGTGGACTCAAAACTAGCATGAAGCCAACACCGAGTCTGAACAATTAGGGGTCTCTCCTGCTTATCTTTACTGCTGTGAAAAGTTAAGCTTTATTTTTATGCTAATTCATCTGATTTCAACAAGGAAAAAACTTTTTGGATGAACTCATTCAATTAACTAAGCTTTCAATGCTTTTATAGCCTTAGGGCCAAATGTTAAAAGCATTAAAATTCAAACCAGTGCACATTCACTCCTACATACATAATTCTTGTAATGTCTGGCATTTCCACCCCACTCCCAGTTTATTATTTTTCCTCCCTTTAGATTCTTCCATCCTTTCCACCCCCATACCACAAATCATTTCCTAGCTGAAAGGGTGGACACTTACCCTGTGCCCAGGCCTCTAACCAGGTTGCGTTATTACTAGTTTCCAGTGTAACAGAACTCCAACAGTTTTATAATGACTTTCTCAAGGCACAGACTGAGGCCATTTCAATTAACAAGTTTGAATGGTTGACCATGATTTTGTAAAACAAAGACATAAATTTAGAGGCAGAAATAGACAAAATATATAGTTTGGTGTGTTTTTGCAAGCAACTTAAATTAGTCAACTGATATCAAATGATGTTTTTTGTACGAGGTAACATCTTCTCACAACCCACTTAATAGAGCTATTGCATCTGGTAGAATCAAATTTACCTGAAGAAAGAAAAAAATAAAAGACTTTTAAATAGCACCTTTCAGATTATTTCAAAGCATTTCACAAAAGAATTGTACTTTAATCACTATTGTTATGGAGTCAAGGGAGGGTAGCCATTTTTGGCACTGCAAGGTTCCAGAAACAGCAACAAAATGAATGAACAATCAATCAGTTGTTAGTGTTTTGGGCAAGGGAGGAATGTTGGCCGAGGGATCTCTCTGTACTTCTTTGGATCATGTGATCTTTTGTGTCCACCTAAACTACAAGGGCATTCACACCCGGCTCCAGCTTAATGCTTTATCTGAAGGATGACATTTCCAAAGATTTAACCCTCCCCTGAGTACTACATAAAGAATGAGACTAATTTATGACCTCAGAAATTTGAGCAGAGTGAACTTCATATTTATGCATCAGACTGTATACTGTACTCCAGACTTTAGCAGAATAGCAACAACTTGAACTAATACAGCGCCTGTAGGAACTCATCCCGAGATGTTTCACAGAGACAGAATCAGACTAAAACTGATTCTGAGCCAGGAGGCTGCATTAATTATCAGCACTGCCGTAACTGGGACAAACTAACTCAGCAAAAAAAAAAACAAAGATCTAACCTTGGAAATACAGGGCTATATAGCTCAGTACCATATCAAACCATTGGGTATGCAAATACATTTTAAATGAAGGAACACAAAGCAAACACTGCAAGTACATTACTCGAAACTCATAAAAAAAACTAAAGCATATCCATTTATTTAATGAGGTTCAATAAATTACCTTATTAACTATTAGGTGGAGACAGATTACTTGATTTTGATCACATTATTTATATATAAAGCAAAAAATCATATGGTAACATATCTACATATTTTTAATAAAGTTTTTCACTTTAATAGTGGTTGTATTTTGTTTACTCTTGTTAAAATAAAATGTACTTAGCTGAATTAATGCAGACACAGGCAAATTACTTTCCAAACAAAAACCCTGTATAAACTGATCTTTCAATTTTATTAAAATGCAAATTAAAATTTGCTGGACAGGCCTTGATTGCAATTGAATACAAATGGCAATCTAATTTCATAGATGAGGGCCAGATTTTTTAGATGGTGAGGTTTCCTGGGCCCAGCCCTTGAGGCTGTGGAGAATGCATTCCCGCCGATACTGGCTACCCCACAGCCATTTAATGCTCCAAGGAGCGTTAATTGACTGGAGATGGGGCTTCCACCCCTCACTCAGGAGGAAGCCCCGCCTCAGAGAGCTGCCGGCCAATCAGATGTACTGGCAGCTCTCCAGTCCCAATTGTATGCAGTCCCCAGTGTCTAAGGCCCGGATTTCCATCCTCGAGGTGGGTAGGGGGAGTCAGGAAATTCCAGGCTTGACTCACCCCCATTGGGAGAAAATGCCCGCCCAGGCGGGATCTTCATTGCCGGGGGCAGGGTGCAAGCTGGAGTTGGGCCAGCCCACCCGGGAAGAAGTACAGAGGCAGCCATAAGGGCTGCAGGGTGCTAAGGCAGGCTGTTTAAAAATTCCACCTTGGTACTGTGGGACTTTGTCCTAGTGACAGAAAAACACAAAAGCACTCCATCCTTCATCCTTCACCCTTCACACCCCATTCATCATCCAAACATATCCAAACACTCCCCATGCCCCATCCATGCCACCTATGACCCCACCACCCCCTCAGGCCCCCTCATTGCACCCTATGCCTTATTCTACCTTTCCACCCATCCACTATGTCCCCTCATGTTCCCTATGTCAGGCTGTAGCACTTCCATGTCCATTGATCTACTGTACACTTCCTACACAGTGTGTTCACCACAGCATAGAGTGAGATTTCTTAAAAAAAGAAGCTTTGAAAAAATGCTAATTCTTTGATCACTTTCCCCATGCTTGAAAAAAAAGATCTGAAAGGCTGAACCTGGCATAGGGGGCAGGAGGGGACATAGAGGGTGGGTGGAAGGGCAGAACCTGCCATGGGGGCAAGAGAAGGATCTTTTGAACTTTCCTTTTAAAAGGAATTCTCATGCACACTAGAATCCATGACTCCTCTATGGGACTGTGAATCACAGCCCTTTAAAACCTTGGCCCGACTCCATGAAAATTGCAGAAAAGTAGAAGATAGCTGTCTCTACAATGGAGCTGGCCAGGTCAGGAGTGCCTTTAAAGGCACTGCCGAAAATCTGACAGCCTGGGAATGGTTGGGAATCCAGGAATTGGGACCTGCCTGCCATTTTTAAAGGGCTCCCGAGTCAACCTGATTCATTGAAAACCCGGGCCTAAGTCCTGGAGTTCAGGACTGGAAAAGATTAGGCCTGGGGTCTCAGGGCAGGCAGGGGAGGTGAGGCCTGGGTATGTTGGGCAGAGTGGGGCTGGGCGTGTTGATGGAGAGGCTGGGGGGCGAGGGAGCACCCGCAAGGGGGAGACCTTGTGGGGGAGGTGGGGTGGGTGGTACCCTATGTTGAAAGAAGGCCATTGATGGAGGCGCCCTCCCTCATCCCACCCAAGGCCTGAGCAGGCACTTTCCAGGCTTCCCCCTGCTCCTAAACAACTCACTCCAGCCTAAAAATTGAGGCTGGGTGGGAAACGGCCCTTAAATGGTCATGAATTGGCCGCTCATGGGCCTCAATTGGGATGCGGGTGGGCAGGCTAGCCTGGGCCTTGCCCGTCCCACCGTAAAATTGCGGAAAGGTCAAGGTGGGCGGGTGGGTGGTGGGAAGGCCATCTGAGGAATTTTATGAGCTCTCCCCACCTGCAGACCCGCTGGCAAGAGAACATAAAATTCCACCCGTGAATCTTTCATTCCTTCGTCAAACTGGTTTCACTTTGTACCTGCAAGCAGTCCAAAATCCTCGAACAAGCTCCCACATAAAATGATCTGAACTGAAGTGCACTGGCTGATAAATATAGCATAACCTGATTTTGATAAATCAGATTTCAGCTACTGGTTTCATGAGTAAAGGTACTGCATGCGCTTAGTCAGGGGTCTGCAATCTACGGCTTCAGGTCCCCATATGGCTCTTTAACATCTCATTTGTAGCTCTCAACCTTTTCCGTTGGATCAAAGCATAAAAACAGTTAAGTCAAGAAGAGTAAAAGCTGTGTTTTTACTGTGGGGATAAAAAGCTCAACATTATGCTGAACTTTATGGTTTCAAATGATTATTTTAACAATAAACACCTTGTGCTCCAAATAAACCTGTTCAAGGTGTAGCTACACCGTGGCTATGGATAATGCCTTTGAATTGAGGAACAGGTTTTATGGCTGTGAGCATAATGGTTTCTAATATAGCTGAAATAATAAATTATTCTGAATGCGCTAATAGAAGCTATTTTTACCATGAGAATCAATAACTGAAGGAATTGTTTTAATTCTGTGCACATATTGAACATACAGGGCATTTGATTTAGAAATTCCGAATTTTCGTCTTGCAGCTCCCAGTCGTTTTTATTTTCGGCACTTTATTTTGTGAAAGGCTCTTCAGCTATAAAAGGATTGCTGACCCCTGCATTAAGCCATACAGGGATTGCTGACCCCTGCATTAAGCCATACAGACCTGAAAGTCCCAGTCTTTGCTGAGTTTGTTGACCTCACACAGGGCAGCAGTTTGGATGCTACCATTTCCTGCAGTGCCTTTGACTAAGGAGAGGGAAAACCTATTGATAGATTCTGCTCCTGATTTCTATCCTGCGAGCCCTGCAGGCTGTTTGGATGTTAAGTGAGAATAGGGTCAGTCTCGATAGTAGTGATTGCTGACGTTCACTGTCTCAGCCCAAACATAGGTCCAGATTTTCACTCCCGGGTCAAGAGCGCAGAGATGGGACATTTCCTGGATCTGCCAACCCAACCCAGGAAAAAGAGGCCCTGAACGTCAGATTTTTGTTCCTGAGATGTGGGCTGGATTAGAAGTTGGGCCCGCCACCCCCGGAATAAGTGCGGAGGCTGCCAGTGTGGAGGCGGCCTGGGCGGATGGCCTGTCCCTGTGCTCCAGCATTTCAGTGAATTTATTTTTTAAAAATGATTAAAACAACATCAGCCCTCAACACCCCACTTCCCACCCCCACACACTCCCCTTGCCTCACCCGTGCCAACTAATGCCACATCATGCCCCCACCCAACCCAATGGTCCCTGATACTCCCTCTGCCACCATTTGCCTTTCTACCCATGCCCATGGCCCCTCATACTCCCAACACGGCCCTATGCTCCTCTACCCACCCCCATGGCCCTTTATAGCTCCTATACTAACTTAGTGTCAACTCATGCCAACCCATGATCCCACCCACCGTCCTTTGCCTTTACCCCCTCCAAGAAAACATAGCTAATATCCACCATGGCAAAGTTCTGGGAGCCATGCTGACATAAAATAAAGTTATGCATCTATTGATTATGTCACTCTTTAAATAAACACTCTCATTTATTTTTTTTAAATCAATTCATTGAAATTCCTTCAACTAATCTCTTATGAAAACAAACATTTCTATTCTATAGCCACCTGGAGCTACCAATGAAACTGCTCACTTAACATGCATCCCACTGTGAATATGTTAGATTATAAAATTAGTATTGCAGCACAAATCCTATAATGCTAACCCTCAGACCTATGTCAACAGACAGAGTGAAACAGCAGAACAGCAGTTACTGACTTTTTAAAAATCCATACATTATAAAAAAAATTAAAGCCCAGCAGAGTTAAATCCTTTGACAGCTTTGACAGTTCCAATGAGTTTTGGCAGTTCTTTGACAACTTTGACAGTTCTTTGACAGCCTGACAGTTCCAATGCACTTTTTACTTTCATGCACTTTTTACGCACAATCATGTCTACTGTTAACAATTCCAAAGGGACCCTGACCTATTCCAAAAGATGCCTTACCTCTCCCAAAGGGCATATCTTCCAACAGGGTACCCTGGCTCTCCAATTGAATCCACGTGGTTCAAACTTGTTCCTATAGATCTAATGTGCACACTTCAGGTTTCAGACACTTACCTCACCAAAATCACAGAGGAATGGGGCAGCTACTGCTTTATATGGGCAGCTGCCTTCAGGAAACATGGATGTGCAAGTTATAGCCTGGCGCTCCCCCCACCCTGCGAAAATGGTGGAGGCGGAGTTCGGGGGATGGACTTCTGGATTTGGATCTCTGCTGACATTTTTGAGCAGAGGGAGAGCCTCTCTGTCTATGCGAAAATTCAGGCCATGGTCACTTGGGTGAGATACTCAATGGCTGTTGGAACTGGAATTAATTAAAACTGTGCCCCAGGAGGAACTAAAATCTTGACGAGAATATTCATTGGAAGAAAAATTCAAACTACAAACTCTCTGGAAGCTCTAATCGCCATTGAAAATGCTTTCGTTTTGAATCAAACTGGGAACCCATGTATAAAAGATTTTGTGTACTCTGTCCACTCCCATAAAAAGTGAAGTAATAACAGGAAAAGAACAATTATACTGTTAACTGGGACTGTTGAGATTCAAAGTGCTCCACGCATTAGCCTTTATAACATGAAGTTGCCCCATAAACACTCAACTGTGCATTTCATTGCATTTATATTGCTGGTTTGTCACCAACAGCAGCTCCAAAGTCAGTGGCAAACATGTAGGGTGGAGATAATGGCAGTAGCATAGAAGGATTAATTGATGGTAATGGGGTCTTGGGCAGCAAAAATGTTAAGTGCCGAGCAATTAATTGGAGAAGACTGCTTTGCATGGTTGGTGGTGGGCCAAATAGTGAAAACACTCATCTCTGGCCAATACATGTTAACAAATTATTATTGCCATTGCTGGCCTATTCAGACCTATTGAGAAAGGTAACAGGCCCCCAGAAGAAATAATTATACATGCATATAAACTTGTGTAAAATGCATCTTGTTGCTGTAAGAACTACTCCTCAATGTAAATTCTACAATGGGAGTGACAACTAGAATAATAAAACTGCTACAGGAAGCAGTTCAGTAAAATAAATATATTTAGAAATGAGCAGCTTGGAAAGTATATCCCACAGAAATCTGCTGACTCAATAAAGATGAAGTGAGATAGATTGGGTAATGACTTGAGTTTGTATACTACACTGTGCTGGCTGTAAAGAAAGAATGGTTCCTGTGATTTAGACTAGTCATACCAACATCCTGATGCCTTTAAATCCAGCATGAGCTGTCCCTAACTCCTCACTAATTGACACAAACCTAGGATCTCACTCAAAGGAAGCCACATTGATACTATCCTACAAGGAATCGGAATGATAAGCAGCATTGTTCAAAACCTAGAATAAGGCATACTATTGGGGTAAAGTAGAGGTTACTCCTAACTCTGTTGCACTTGATCTCAAGGCTTGAAGGTGATACTGGACCCCAAAAGTAGAAAAATATTCGATTCTGACAATGCTCATCCTGTCGAGCAAAATATTTCACCCGAAAACAAACGTTTCATGGGAGTCAAATGGAACAGGGCTTCACACTTAATATTCCTTTTCAAAAACAAGTTACAAATAATTCAGATTAACCTTAACATTCTATCTGCTTATTGTTTTTAAAAATATATATTTCTCTTCAAGTGCTTCATTGCATTGATATTGTTGGAACTGATCTATAAATTACCAGGCTTGACCGTGTGAGGAAGGTAAATGATAATATATTGTGAAAGTCAGAATGCCTGTAACAGCCATTGCGTAGCCAACTTAACTTTCATACATATAAAGGCCATGACACCATGCTCATTTAGAAAGTGGAGCCATTTCAGTGTGTTACAAGCAGGCGGGAGATGGTGGGATGGTTTCCCCTTTTTCCTACCTCTTGACTGAATGAAGACAGATGTGTATACTAGAGAGAAGTGTTTTAACCCCCTGAGTGCTGTAGCTCTTAAGAACAGACAAATGACAGATCTTTTCGTAAGTTTTTTAAAAAAGGATAAATGTTTAATATTCAACACCTGAAATGTATTTGCACCTACTCACACATTCACCCAGACACACACACACACACACACACCCCATACACACATTCAAGAAAAGATGGTGATTACAAAAGATGTAGCATGCACTTAGGTCTTAAAAGTCCAAAACTTCACTGTCACACTTATTTCTCTTGAGATGAAGTCTAGAAGCATTGCAGGCCTGTGATTCCTTTTGGGTCCACTGAAGAAATAGAGTTTGGAGATTTATGAAGATGGATTTGCAGTGGCTTTCTGCTTGCTGTAGCAAGTTTCTCTGGCATCACTCCAGTCGGCATGCAATGCAGCAAAAACTGGTTTGGTTCTTCAAATAGGCAGGTAAAGGCCAACCCAAATTCTCTTCCTGCTGATAGATTTTTGACAGAATTCTGTTCCTCTGCTAGTTTCGATCTCTTCTCCCTTTGCTGCTCCCAAAAATTTATCTTATTAAATGTACCTTATCAGAAGCCTGGGTTCTGTCATGTGACCATTGCATCTGTTTTTTCAATGCCCTCACAAATGGTCTCTGATGACTTGGCCATTGACAGACAATATTCGTGTTTTACCTATTCACATATCCTTGTGACAGAATGTTTTTTTTTTTCACACCCATTCTTTGGAATTCCATTCCGAAGCTGAAAATCTGCAAGTTCATTGCGAAATAGTTTATGTAATTATTTAGACAAGGGAGGCCATTAGTCCACAGGAAAGGTCTGTTTCATTTTAATGCCTTGTCATGAGATGTGCTGAAAGTTCATTTGCATTTTAACATCTTGTCCAGACTTGAAAATTAGCTCCAGTTCTATATATAATACCAGAAAAGAATAAGGTCACCTGACCACTCAACTCCATTTTATTTTAAAAGCCGAATGCCCATTCATCATTTTTTTAAAAGTAGTAGCTCATAACTCAACATCCCATCGCAACTATTTTGGGGAATTGTGGGCTCATAGCTGTGCCCCAACACTCTTATTAGGCATATCGTAGCAGCGCATTGAAATGCTGTGTCACTATGTTTTCATACAGAATTTCTTTAATTGCACCTCTGCTCATTGGTCCAGAAGCTGTTTGTACAGATTGTAAGCACTTACTCCATTCTGCCCTTTTACTCTACTGCTGAGATGCAGGTTATGGATTGTGGTTTGCACGTGTTGGAAAATGTCTGTTGACAGCCCTCCATGCTGACCAATTGCTGCAATCTGTAATGAATCCTCGTGGCAGCTTTTGTTAGTTCACTCTTCAGATGCCAAAACGAAAGCCCTAAAATCCATTCCACATAATCCCTTGTGCAAGCATTCTCTGAAAGAAAAGTGCTTTGATAACACCACTGTGACACTGAAAGATGGGCTCACTGCATCAGGCCTCAACCACCACTTGTCGATTGACTTGCTAAACGCAGAAGATAAAGGATTCACATAAAGATGACAAAAATTAGGGATAAGTAAATTAAAAAGGCTATAAATACTGCAGGATAAGGAATGATGTCATTTCATTTGCATGGGCTGTAATTTCAAATGAGTTGCTCTTGAATCTCTCCTATCGTTCAGCAGAGGGGAAAAAAATCAATAAAATCAGTCAACGTGTAGAAACATTGACAAAAGATTACCATCAAATGCTTTCCTGATGCAGCTCAGAACAAAAATCAAAAAAGGGCAAGTGGGGCTTGAGCTAAATCAAACTAGTTAAATTAGTTAAAATACCCTTATTTCTCCATCCTATGTATTTATATTACTGAAGTATTTGAATCTATTTACAAATTAGACGCTGAAAAAAACACTTAATAATTGGAAGAGAAGCAATGTGTTGTCACATTGGTAAATATAGTACCAACCAAATGTATGGTGTACTGAGATATTTTGGTGGAAGTATATATTTGTCACTCACACATACATCTTGGATTGCGATAAACATTCAGGTGCACATTTTCCTGTTCTAGCGCTTGGACTGACAGAGCATGACAGATATCAGAAATCAGATAGCAAGGAGCACATGCTCTTGATGCAAAAATTTTAAAGGATAGAAAATCAGGTGAGCTCCCATATGAGCGTGTGCAGACCCACGCCCAAATTTCCCTGTGTCCACGTGATCCAGTAACCCCAGTCTGCTATCTGTGCTGAGCAATGTTAACACAGGCACGTGCCAGCGCGCATTTTTTTTCAGGTTGAAGAGCTGTGCTGTGTGCAACATGTGAATGCTCTGATCAACCGAATTGAACATTGGTGAGACCTCGAGTCCGCTTGCAGTTTTACCAGTCAGTTAATTCGCCACCTCAGCTAGAGATGAAGGTGACACACATTGAAAAAGGGAAAATCAGAGGCCGGGATATCCATGCCCATCGGCGTCGGGCGTGTTTGGTGGCATAAGCGGACATAATGGTGTGAAGGCCAAAAATCGCTTTCACAACTTGTAAAACTAATTTGCGATTATCCGCCCAGCCCGCCGATGACGGACCGTGTTCCCTGCCATTGGACATCGGGAACCTCATTAGAATACATCAGCATATCATTATAAGACCAGCCTATCGGACTCATCCCTCATCCCCCCACCACCCCTGCCACAACCCACCCACCCCCCCCCTCTCTGTCCTCCCCCACCCCTGCTGGATCGTCCGCCCACATCAGCGGGAAAACACACCAACATGTTTCACAACGTATATATATATAAATATATATAAGGCGTGCACCGGGACTTCAAGGTTTGTTTGCCTACATTGCTTTGGTCAGCACTCATTGGTCATCAGTGCCAGGCTTCACAGACAGCACTATGTCACTTTTAGGGGGGCTCACGGGCAGGTCTCTACCTACCAGATCAGCCGTATATGGATGGCTTTTCAATGGCTGCAGGGCTAGGGCTTGCTTGAGGAAGGGGGAGAAGTGGCCTCAGGCAAGGGAAGAGGCTGCAGGACGAGAGCTGTACTGGGGAGGGAGGGTATCCAAGGGTGTGTGTGGAGGCACATGTTGATATGTGCAAGTGGCCTCAAGATGGTGAGGGCTGAGGAGGCAGTCTCCAGAGGGGATGAGGCCAGATGGAGATGAGAGGGTATGTGTGTGAGAATGGGTGGTGATGTCCCTTGAGCTGGCAATGAATGAGATGCCAGTGAATGTGTGATGGACTTGAGTGTGTGAGTTTAGAGTAATGAGATGGTTGCCTTACCCTGGTGGCATGGATGAGACCATTCATCCTCTATCTGCATTGGATGACCAACCTCTTCTGTGCAACCTTGGTACTGATCACCACAGCCATCGCCTACCAAGCCATAGTGGTAATGTAGCTGCAGCCAGAGCGGGATTAGAGGACATCACAGGGGGCTCCCACGGCGTCCAAAAGGTGCTCGAGGGCTGCAGTCTTGCCTTTTGGGGCCATGTCTTCTTCGCTGCAGACCTGGGCAGGAAGCACTGAGTGCGGCTGTACTTTAAATATGGAGCCTGGCATGATGAAGTGGCAAGGTGATGGTGTGGCAGGTGAATCAGAGCCCGCCCGCCATTGAAACGGCATTTATCATTGTGTGTTAATCTGCAGAGAAGCACTTGTGAACCAAGTCACTTACATAATTATTTGGTCAGAATCTGTTGCACAGTAAGGCCCAGGAAAAGAAAATGCTTTCTAATTTACTATTGTAATACAGTATTGGCAAAATATATTTTCTGTATATGTTTTAATGATGAATATTATAATATGGAGAATGTACAATAATATTGAATATGTACAAAACAAAGATATTTGTTACTTTATTTTCCTTCTTGGTCTTTCTCCTTCAAGATATAGTGACTGCTGCAAACAATCCTCAGTGATAGGCTGATAGGAGATATGCTTGTAGCTGTACATTTTTCCTATACTTCTACATGTACAAGAGATACATTAACTTCATTGCGGCTAGACTTTGGAGTTTACGTCAGTCAGCGTCCTCTTCCCCTTGTTATCCACTGGCTGCTTTCCCAGTTTGTCTCCCATCTGATGAGGTATGCCTTCATTAATCACCTCTAAATAAAAACTAATCAGTTGGTGATGCCCCTCCCTAAAAACAGCAATCCATACTCAGCTGACCAAAATGCTTCAGATTCCTCCATATAAATAGCAGAATATTTTTAATGTATATACACATAAAATAATGTGTATCCATCATATTTTTATATAATTTGATCAATCTATTCATGCTAACTTAATGCTAACACTCCTTACTTGCTGCACCAGCCAGCATAAATGTACAAATTAATCAGGTTATGAACAAATATAGCATAGTCAACTAGACTGCAATTATGCTTGAAACTCCCACACTAACGTCGCAGCAAACCTCAACACAAAATGGGAAATATGCAGATCTTTATAAATAAGAAAAGAATATAGCATAAAGGAGACTCAATAGTGAGGGGTACAGACAGGCATTTCTGCGGCCACAGACGTGACTCCAGGAAGGTGTGTTGCCTCCCTGGGGCCAGGGTCAAGGATATCGCTGAACGGCTGCAGGCATTCAGAAAAAGGGGGACGAACAGTCAGAGATTGGTACCAACGACATAAGTAGAGGGATGAGGTCCTGTGACAAGAATTTAGGGAGCTAGGTAGCAGATTGAAAAGCAGGACCACAAAGGTTGTAATCTCTGGATTACTCCCGATGCCACGTGCTAGTGAGTATAGGAATAGGCGGATAATGCAGATGAATGCATGGCTGAAGAGTTGGTGCAGGAGGGAGGGCTTTAGATTCCTGGATCACTGGGTTCATTTCTGGGGAAGGTGGGACCTGTACAAGTCCGACGGATCGCACCTGAACCTGAACGGGATCAACATCCTTGAGTGGGCGTTTGCTAGTACTGTTGGTGGGGGTTTAAACTAATTTGACAGCGGGATGGGATACAGAGTGGAGGTATAGTAGGGGGTGATGTACAGACAAGTACAGAAGTAAAACCAAGTCAGTCTGGAAGGCAGAGCGTATATAGTCAAGTTAAGGCACAAAGGAGCATAGCAAGTGCCTGGATGGCATTTATTTTAATGCAAGCAGTCTTGCAAGTAAGGCAGATGAGTTGAGAGTGTTGATTAACACATGGGGATATGATATCATTGCTATCATGGAGACATGGCTGAGGGAGGAGCAGGACTGGAAGCTCAATACTCTGGGGTATAGAATCTTCAGGCGAAACAGAGGGGGTGGGGGGTGTAAAAGAGGAGGTGGTGTCACAATATTTATCAAGGATTCAATTACTGCAATAAGGAGGGATGATATCTTAGAAGGTTCATCGAATGAGGCCATATGGGTAGAACTTAAAATCAAAAAGGGGGCAATCACATAGCTGGGAGTGTACTATCAACCCCCCAAACAGTCAGGGAGAGATAGAAGGGCAGATATGTAGGAAAATCTCAGAGAAGTGTAAAAATAACAGGGTAATAATAGAAGGGGATTTCAACTTCCCAATATTAACTGGGATAGACAAAGTGTGAAAGGCTTAGAGGGGTGGAATTCTTAAAATGTATCCAGGAGAGCTTTTTAAGCCAGCACGTAGAAAGTCCTGCAAGAGAAGGAACGGTGTTGGACCTAGTTTTAGGGAACGAAGCTGGGCAAGTGGTAAAAGTATCAGTGGGGAGCATTTCGGTGATATTGACCATAACTCAGTAAGATTTAAGGTAGTTATCGAAAAGGACAAAGATGGGCCAGAAATAAAGTTTCTGAATTGGGGGAAGGCCAATTTTAATATGATAAGACAGGATCTGACTAAAGTGGACTAGGAGCAGCTACTTGTAGGAAAATCTACATCAGAGCAATGGGACTCATTCAAAAAGGAAATAGTGAGAGTGCAGGGCCAACATGTTCCCATAAAGGTGAAGAGTGGGACCAAGAAATCCAGAGGACTCTGGATGTGGAGGAATGTACAGGATTGGTTAAGGAGAAAAAGGGAAGCTATGATAAATACTGAGGTATCAAAACAGCAGAAGCCCTAAAGGAGTATAGAAAGTGCAGGGGGTCACTTAAAAAAGAAATTAGGAGAGTGGAGAAGGGGTATGAAAAAACACTGGTGGGTAAAGTAAAGGAAAATCCAAAGGCATTTTATAAATATATTTAGGGGCATGAGGATAACCAGGGAAAGATGAGGGCCCATTAGGGACCAAAGTGGCAACCTGTGTGAGGAACTGGAAGATGTAGGTGAGGTTTTAAATGAGTGATTTGCATCTGTATTCATTATAGAGAAGGGCGATATAGGTATAGAAATCAGGGAGGGGGACTGTGATATACTTGAACAAATTAGCATTGAGAGGGAGGAGGTATTAGTGGTTTTAGTGGGCTTAAAAGTGGATAAATCCCCAGCCCCAGATGAAATGTATCCCTGGTTGCTGTGGGAGGCAAGGGAGGAGATTGCAGGGGCCTGACATTAATTTTCAAATCCTCTCTGTCCACAGGAGAGGTGCCAGAGGATTGGAAGACAGCTAATGTGGTACAATTATTCAAGAAGGGTGGTAGGGATAAACCAGGGAACTATAGGCCAGTGAGTCCAACATCAGTGGTAGGAAAACTTATGGAAAAAATTCTGAGGGACAGAATTAACCTCACTTGGAGAGGCAAGGATTAATCAAGGATAGTCAGCATGGCTTTGTTAGGGGGAGATCATGTCTAACAAATTTGATTGAATGTTTCGAGGAGGTGACAAGGTGTGTAGATGAGGGTAGTGCAGTTGATGTAGTCTACATGGACTTCTGTAAGGCTTTTGACAAGGTCTTGCATGGGAGGCTGGTCAAGAAGATAGGAGCCCATGCGATCCAGGGCAATTTGGAAAATTGGAGCCAAAACTTGCTTAGTGGCAGGAGGTAGAGGGTGATGGTCGAAGGTTGTTTGCGTGACTGGAAGTCTGTGTCCAGTGTTGTAGGGTTCGGTGCTGGGACCCTTGCTGTTTGCAGTGTACATTAATGATTGAGACATGAATGTAGGATGTATGATCAGTAAGTTCGCAGATGACACAAAAATTGGTGGTGTGGTAAATAGCGAGGTGGAATGCCTTAGACTACAGGACGATATAGTCTGGCTGGTCAGATGGGCAGAACAGTGGCAAATGGAATTTAATTCTAAAAAGTGTGATGTGATGCATTTAGGGAGCACTAACAAGACAAGGGAGTGCACGATGAATGGTAGGACCCTAGGAAGTATAGAGGATCAGAGGGACCTTGGTGTGCGTGTTCACAGGTCCTTGAAGGCAGCAGGACAGGTAAGTAAGGTTGTTAAGAAGGCAAATGGGATACTTGCCTTTATTAGTCGAGGCATTGAATACAAGAGCAGGGAGGCTATGATGGAGCTGTATAAAGTGTTAGGCCACACCTGGAGTACTGTGTGCAGTTCTGGTCACCACACTATAGGAAGGATGTGATTGCACTGGAGAGGGTGCAGAGGAGATTCACCAGGATGTTGCCTGGGCTGGAGCATTTCAGATATGAAGAGAGACTAGATAACCTGGGTTTGTTTTCCTTAGAGCAGAGAAAGCTGAGGAGGGACCTGACTGAGGTGCGCAAAAGTATGAGGGGCATAGACAGGGTAGATAGGAAGAAACTTTTCCCCTTAGTGGAGGGGTCAATAACCAGGAGGCATAGATTTAAGGTAATAGGCAGGAGGTTTAAAGGGGCAGGAGGTTTAGAGGGGACTTGAGGAAAAATGTTTTCACCCAGAGTGTGGGGGGTATCTGGAACTCACTACTTGAAAGGGTGGTAAAGGCAGGAACCCTCACAACATTTAAGAAGTATTTAAATGAATACTCGAAATGCCATAGCATACAGGGCTACAGGCCAAGTGCTGGAAAATGGGATTTGATTGGATAGGAGCTTGATGACCATCACGGACACGATGGGCCGAAGGGTCTCTTTCCGTGCTGTAAAACTCTATGGGCAGGATTTTCCTGTCAACAAGCTGGGGGCGGGGCCCGCTCGCTGACGCATAAAATGATGCGCGGTGACATCGGGCGGAACTCCCGACCTCACCGCGCCCCATTTAAATTTTCAGGTAGGCGGGGGCTCAGCAAAATCAGCTGTGCGCCCCCCGACCTGTCAATGGCCAATTGACACCAATGGCAGAGTCATTAAACTAATTAATAGAGGTTGGCGGGCAGGCTGGGAGCCCTGGCAGGCATTAGGCAGGATGAGGTTTCATGTAGGTTTTTAAAAATTTAATTGAAGCTTTTTAAAAAGTTATGGACATGTCCCAACTCATGTGACAGTGTCACATGAGGAGACATGTCAGGGATTTTATTTTTTTTCTATTTTTAATAATTTGTACATTAGAGCCGATCTCCCTGAGGTGGCACTTTGCCTCAGGGAGATGAGTGCGCTCTTTCGTGCGCATGCATGTAAGAGCGCACTCTCAGATTTAGGGATTCCCCCCCACCCGCACAGGGAGTGCACAGCGCTTCCGTGTGGATGTCACGCTGGGCAGGCCTTAATTAGCTTGCCTACGTAAAATGGCGGCACGCCCCCAACTGGGGACGCGATCGGAGGCGCGCCTCTGCACACCTGCTCTTCAACTTCCCCCCCGACAGGGGAAAATCCTGCCCAATGATTCTATGACTCTCTGATGCATTTGTCTTGTCAGCATCCTGTTGAGATTCCTCTGGGACATTTTAACTTACTATCTCAAGTCAATTTATCTGGGTTTTAAGATGAGGAAGAATGAAGGCAGAAAGCTGAAACCTTCTAGATGGCTTGCACAGAACACTGAAGATAGAAATAAGGCTAAAAGCCAAGTAGTAATCCTCAATGAACCAATACTATATGGGAAATGTAAGACTCTAATCTCGAAGTCAGGGTTCTGTCATCCAGTCATGTCCAAAGCTAAATAATTGTGGCATATGCCAATATACGGTTTATGATTTGTAATGTGAAAGTAGTGTTTAAGTTTGCTTGTGTCAACTTGGCCATTTAGAAGCATGACTTTGTCCACAATAGTCCAACAACGCCCTAACTAAAGTGTAGTGCTACTATCACAGTGGATTCTTTGTAGCCCTATGTAATATGATATTAGACTAACCATTGAGCTTCATCAGCTGCAAAAAGATCCATTTGAATATCAGTTAACCCTTTTCTCTAGATAATATTTCAGCTTGATTAACCACATCTTTGGCCCTTTCAGAGGCAGGATTGTTGAGTTAGATGCCAGCCTGAATTTTGAGGTTGCAATAATGACAAAACTGTCAGCATCCACCATTATCTTCTCTAACTTCATGTAGTGTCCTCATTATCTGAGGGTTGCTAATCATGCCTCAATGATGCCATGATATTACAATGGGGCAAGTAGAAGAGGCAGGCCCCAAAAACTAACCCAGCCAGTACTAGGAGTGAGCCTATGCTATTAAGCACTAATGAGCTAACTAACTAACTAACTGAGCTAACCAGCCCTACTCACCATCATTGCAACTGTAAAACCGACAGCAACTTCTGCTATCTGCACACATGCGTAGTTAAATGTTGCCATCACCGCTTCACTGCTTCTCCACAGGGTGACTTGTTGAACTTCCTGCAGATTGAAATCTTCTGAAAACACTTGAATTGACATGAACTTCTATTTTAACACGATTAGCCTCACTGTAAAGTCCCTTGAAAATGTTTCAACTTGTTGAATGAGGTAGAACTGGGTTTTTAACAGCATATTAAGCTTGTTATTATTCTCTGGCCCTGGAAAACTAATTTTATATTTGTAGAATGTCAAATTTCTCCATTATGATAAAAAGATCCACAGATTTAGAAAAAAATTTAGGTTTGTTTATGATATTTCAGCTTTTACCTTAATTCCACATATGTGCCCCAATCCTCATCTTGCAGTCTGTAAACTGATTAAAAAGTGAAGGTTAATCAGTGGTTTTTGTTTCCCGGTACGCTGTCTATGAGAATGCTTCGATTTTATTGGTTGCTTGGCTTGCTTGATGAGATCACTGTTGCTGGATGCTGGAGATCCCCTTGAGCTGATGTGGGAGTCAAAGCAACATCAGGAAAGGGGAAATCCACACCAGAGAGATCACTTGTAGCAGTATTCTTCGAGGTCAGCTGTAAGAGCTGTCGTTTTGGCTGCTGATTGCAAAATCTGAGCTAATTGAATAGTTTAATACTTGTTTTCATTGTGCGAGTGAAGTTGCAGTTTAATTTTTTGCTGTCAGTGAAGCATTGCTGATGGTAGCACTATGAGTGGGAGCAGTGTCAGATGTATGTTGATATATGTGTATGAAAGAATAATAACAACAGTTTCGCTTTTCTAAATGCAACCATTGTGGAAATATAAAAGGGGCATTGACGTAGAGTCATGGATTGTCTTTTGTTTTGGACACCCACCTCAGTGGGGGTTTGTATCATTAAAAAGTTCATTCCATTCATTTTATTGAAAGTGTGCATGTTCCTGGAAATTGGACTTTTGAATGCAGTATTCCATGAATCACAGTGCACAGTATGGCAAAATGATCTTTTCTTAAATTAATTAGATGGCTAATGAAATTCACCGTAATAAGAGGACTATATTTCTTCACACGAGAAGATGAGCTACAAATCTGCCCCATTGGTTCTACTAATGTGAAATAGTAGCAACCATGAGAATATATATATAATATATATGTCTCCAAGATGACTGGGCAACATTTCCTTTCCCTTTACAAAGTACCTGGCCTCCCAACAGCAACTTTCCACAGCACCAATGTTGTGGAGCTAACCATGTAGGTGGTCACAGCATCTTACCATTCCATGGGAAAGCAGTCTTAGGATACAGCAGATCTAAGCATAACAAGTGCGTTCTCGGGTGAGGAAGGGAGGTTGTTCCATGCATACACATATGTAGAAAGTGAAGAAAATCCTAGCTAAATCCTGCCTGTGTTAATCAATTCAGGAAAGTGGATTGAAGTTGGAATAGTCATGTCAAACATTGCTTTTTGAATGATAGAAGAAATTACAGACATAAACAATTATAGTGAAGCAGCCAGCACCTGCCTGTAGTGAAACCTAGACAAAAAAGACACTAAACCCAAGAGCATGTGATAAATCAGTTTCATTGATACTTTCAAGAAAAAAGAGCCAAGTCAGGTTTTATTGTGCTGTTCTGAGCTGAGTCAGATCTTGCTGTCAGGTAGTTCTTTAAACACTAACATCCACTAACTAACACATTTGGTTTAGTGTGGAGTTTATTTAACATGGAATCCTACAAAGTAAACTTGTCTTGGCATCATTCACACATTTCATGACTCACTAAATAAATAGGCAGGAGGAAAAATCCAATAAAACTCAAATTTGTCTTTATTTTTATGGCAACTGGTTAAATCACATGCCATTGATTTTCCATGAAGGTTCTCTATTAAAAGCTTTGGAAGAGTTGAAGAGACAGTTTATGCATGTATGTGGGTTTTTTTTGTTTATGTTTTGGGATGGGTTAACCCTCCTAAAGTATAATTTGGAATAGCTGAAAATCACCTGGCAAGCTCCCATTGAATGTCCTTCAGTAGAACTATTGTGTCAATGAGAAAATGCTTGAATTAAAGTGCAAAGATCTGATTATTTGAAGTTGTGCTTGAGGTTGTGTTTGGTTTGGTGTTCTTTTCAATGCAAACACACTCTACATATAAACTTAATTTAACCAGAGCCAACAAACAGGGAGATGTTTAAACTGAATATTTTAAAACTAGGATCCATGAGGAGCCACCACCAGTACGATGCCCCATCTGTAGTATCTCACTTTTACAAATTAAGCTTATTAATTTGTTAGATTAATAGAAAAATGTTAAGTAAATGTCTTGAGAATTTTAACTGACATGATAAATTAATCATTTCCGTGACATCACTAGCCCACAGATGCTTATGTTAAAAAGATCTTTGAATTCATCATTGTTTTCTTATAATGCTGTACAATCACCATTTTAATGCAAAGACATTGTTAATATTGATGAGTAAAATACGGTATATTCTATGTGCTTTTGCTTGCATTTATTCAGACACAACCTGCAAAATGAATGGTATATTTTCAAAGGTAACCTATGGCTTACAGAGAAATAAATATTTAATGTAAAAACCTTAGTTTATAAAAAAGAAGTACACAAGACAGGGGAAACTGAGTGACCCTGTAAAAACTAATGGTCAAAAGACCTTTCGTATATGATACGTCATGACTTTCGTATCTCTCTCTCCTTCTCTCTGTGGAGGGGAGTCAACCTTCAAGAAAGTGTTTACGATCTCCCTCTCCTATACAAACATTTCACAACAATCCCTATGTACTGATGTATTTGAATCTCGCATCTGTTGTAAGTGTTGTGACCATTACCATTTATATTGTGTGTGAAATGAACGGAAATGAATAAATAATTGTAAACTTCATTTTAGATTGGTAATTGGATCTTGAATGCCTTTGCAGAAAAACTGCCAGATAACAATGTGACTGAGTTGCATAGGTCAACAGTAGACAACAGGTGGAGAAAGCTCAGGTGAATAAAATAAGGTACCAAACCTTTTTAGCAAATTCCTCTCTCTCCCTATCGCTGGGAAGTGAGAATGGCATTATTGCATGAGACAAGAGAGACAGATGCTTCTGAAGGAACTATGAAAAATTGCACAACCAAGCAACTCTAAACCAAGCAAAAATTGTGTTAGTCTTTTAAAAAGCTAAAAGTATTTTTAAATATGTGTTTAAGCCTTTCCAAACAATTTTTTGGGCAAGAAAGTGGCTTGAAGTGCCCACTACCTAGCACAATAACTGTGAAAGCAGGAAACTGAGGCCTAGATTTTCGCACCGACTGAGAGCCTCACCATCATGGGCGAAAATTGCGGAAGGAGCCGGAATCCAGAAGTCCCACCCCAGAACATAGCACCTACCATTTTCGTGGGGGTGGGAATGGACCCAGGTCGGGATTTGCGCATGTGCGTTTTGCAGAGGTAGCTGCCCATTGAAATCAGCAGCTACCTCCTCTCATGTGTGATTTTTGTGTGAGAGGTGTCTTGAAACCCAGCGTGTGCAGATTAGACCTGGCAGGAGCAGGGCTGAAATTTGTATATTCGTTTGGATAGCCAGGGTACCCTTTTGGAGAGGTAAGGTACCCCCTTGTATATCGTCCCCGGACACCTATGGGGGATTTTAACTGCCCTTTGTAGGAGGTCAGGTGCCCTTTGGGACAAGTCAGGTGTCATTTACGATTGGTCAGGTGCCCTTTGAGAGAGGTCAGGGGCCCTTTGGGATATATAAAATTAGACATGAATGTGTGTAAAAAGTGCATAAACTCATTTGAACTGTGAAGCTCATTGGAACAGTCAAAAACAACTGTCAAAAGTGTCAAGATAAACTATCAAGAGAAGCTGTCAAAAACAAATGTTGAAATGTTAAGATGTACTGTCAAAGGGAGCTGTTAAGCTGTCAAGGCATTTAATACTCCTGCCCTTTAACTCTTTGAAAAAATTGATTGAACTGTTAAAAAAAATGATTGCTTGCTATTTCACTTTGTCTGTTGATGTAAACCTTAGGATTACCATTGCTGGATTAGTGCTGCAGGACGGATTTCACAACTATCCATGTTCACAGTAGGGTGCCTGCCGTTTCACAGTTTGTTTGACACCTCCAAGTGGTATGGACTCCTTGACCTGGGACTATGAATTTCATGCTTGTTTTCATAAGGGATTGTGCAATTGAATGAAATATTTGTTATAAGGGATAATGTAGGAATATAAATGCAGTAAATGTGTTTTTTATGAATGAGAGTATTTTTTTTAAAAAGAAGGAAGTCTGTAATAGACAATTAGAACTTTATTTAATCCCAGCATGGTGCCTGAAGTCTCACATCGTGGATACTGGGTGAGTGGGTATGGTAGGTGTAAGGGCAAAGGGTGGTGGGTGGGGGTATGGGATGGCAAAAGTTGGCACTAAGTTGGGATAGGGGCTATAAAGGGCCATGGGGATGCAAAGAGGAGCATAGGTTGGTATGGAGGGTATGAAGGCCATGAGGGTTAGGCAGAGGGGCATAGGTTGGCAAGGAGGTTGAGGGGTGTCATGAAAATATAATAATTTTCATAATGTTATTGTGATTTATTGTAAAGGGTAGGTTAATAGTGGGGTTTGGATTTGTTTCTCTGTGTGGATGTGTGTGGGGGATTTAATTTAATTGGAGGCAGCTGGTCTGGAGCTTTTAGTTATCAAAAGGGAAGCTAGGTTAGAAATGCTAAAAATGCAAACTTGGCTGAAGTTTTAGAAAGTGAGGTGTGAGGAACATTTACATTCTTAGATAAATTAGGTTAGTTTGAATTTCAAAGAGATGGTAAGATGTTAAACCTAGCCAGAAGAAGGTAAGCCAAATAGTGTGTTTATTTTTCCTAAAGGTTACAGATAATTTGAGTACTATGAAAGATTTATATTATGAGAAAAAGAAAGTTGCAAAGACATGTTGGAACAATGGAATTTACATTAAAAAGGGAGAAACGTGTATAAAGGAGATGAGGTTATGTGTAAGGGAAAAGACATTCTAAGATCTAACAGGTGTGAAAAGCCTTCAGCCTCTATGCATCCAGTTGCTGTCTACAGGAACCGAAGCTGAGAAAATTCACTGTGAATATCACTGTCCAGGGTATTCTGTTGCTTTGCCTGGGTCTGTTGAAATGTATTTGTTTTTACTGTTGCCTTAACAGAGGTGTAACTGGGAGTCAGATTAATTAGGGGATTTAGGATTTATTATAAGAGTAATTTATAGACTTATAAATGTGCTTAAAATCTTTTCTTTTATTAATAAATGTTTAATTTGGTTTTGTAAAAACCTTTAAGACTTGGTGGACTTATTACTACTGAATTCAAGGCATGCGTCTCGAAATAAAGTACAAATTGCAAAACAGCTGTGGCAGCTGTTTCAAGTTTCCCTCTGGGATTTGAGCAACATGGCATTTACCATCCCCTGTGTCATAACAGGGGCTATAGGGAGTGGGCAGCGGGCCATAGGTTAGCATTGAGGTTATGAAGGACCATGGGGGTTGACAGAGGGGTATAGGCAGGCATGGAGGGTATGAAGGACCTTAGGGGTGGGGAGGGGGACGTAGGTTGGCATGGGGGTATGTGAAGCCATGGGAGATGAACAGGGGGGCATAGGTTGGCATGGATGAGGCATGGGGTGTGTGTGAGGGGTGAGGGCTGGAAGGCTGTTTTACTTTTTTTCTTCTTCGATATAGTACCATTGCTCAGAGGCAGGCCTTCCCAGAGCTTGCCTCCTCTGCACTCATTCCAGGGCCACCTGGCCCGACCACTATTATAATCCACCACCCAGGAATGAAAATCTGACTTTCGGTTAGACATGTTTGAAAGTTGCATTCACGGAGAGCCTGGAATCCACTGACTTTGTGCACCTGGCGCGCAAACAAAAATCTAGGCCTGAGTCTGTGGGCTGGTGGTGAGTTGGTGTTACTTTTGATTGTCCTAGTTTGACACCTGGTGAAATAGAGACATTGCTGAGTGAGATGCATGGGAGGAAGATTGTCCTGTTTGTCACTTTTCAGGGCAGCCTTCACAGAGGATAACTTGCCTGTCAGGAGGTGGTGGCTTTGCAGTGCTGCATTAATTAGGTGCAAGATCTGAGAACACATCACAGAAGCTAGCACCCCTTAAGGAAATGCTAATCAATATCTACCTCAGCTCCAATTACAAAGTTCATGGTCTATACATACATGATGCAAAGTGTTGCCAAGCAACCTGTTTCACAATTATTGCTTATGCACAATTAGTATCTCATAATGCAAGCTGTGCTGGAAAATCATTGATAGCAGCATTATAAATCCAGTCAAGCTTCTATCAGTTTTGGCTTGTCAGCACTACCATGGGGCCTGGACAAGTCAAAACACTGTGATTTTTTCACCATGTTCTTCAAAGAGTGGGACAGCTAGATTTTGGGAAGCACCAGTGTGGCAACATTTGGCGACTGTGTTCTACTCCTGTTGAAGTTCAGCCAGATATCAGATGAAATGGCTGCCTGGACTCACTGACAAATCAATTGTGCCAAACATCACATTGGTTGTCCGTGTTAGCCTGGAAGGAGGAAGAAACAAAAAAGTTGAACCTTGTCTGTTACTACCTATGGAGGAGGTTGGCTAAGGTGTCCTTGTAGCTTGTGACACAATTCCTGTCATGCTCTCCCTGGCTATTCTTGCTTTCAGCAGACATTATCTTTTGGACTAGCCCAGGGCAGCCCACTCTAAAATGGGGTGCACTCATCTTTTGGTGCTATTTTGCCTGATGACCTTTAATCCATCCCTTGCCTCCCTTCTTGTAGGAACAATAGCGTTTCCTCAGCAAAAATTCCCTAATAGGGACCTAATCAAAATGTGGCCGTGCCAGATTCGGTGGCACCAAATCTTTCATCAACTCAAGTCAACCAGGAAAAATATTTCACAGAAATTGCACAGGAACACTTATAAACTATCCATCCAAACCTGAATTTTATCATCCTCTGTCCCTTTAAATCAAAGAGTGCCCAAATATGTTGATTCACATTATGGTCATGCTTATGACAGGGAAACAGCTCCATCATGAAACATCAGATATCCTCACCCCTCATTAAAATATTAAAATGAAGCATGTGCAGGAAACAGATAATTTGCAACACCCACCAGAAATGCACATGATTGCTGTCCAGATTTGTGCGCTGTTACTACCCAAATATATCTGTTACGACCCAAAAAATCTGATACTAATTGTGGTGACATGCAGGCAGAAGGAGGTTATCTAGGTTGTGTTGCTTACAAGCAAGGAAATAGATTGCAGTTTCTTTTGCTGCAAAAGCCTGACTTTATTTGAGAGGTGCTTCTTGTTGTGACACTTCTTTGGCTGAACGCATATATTACTGTCATGCTTATTGTTAAAAGATTTGAAATGCAGTAGGGATTCTACCAGTTGCCTGCTGGTACTGGTCTTCCGCCTGGTCAGCAGCTGACCAGCGAAACTCCCGGAGTGCTTTCAGCTGTTTGTGCTGCTTCTCATGGGAGGAGCTGGAACGATTCTCCAATGGAGTAGCAACTAGATCTAATTGCAGCAACCTAGCCTGACGTCACCTGCCAGTGACCCCTACCAGAGTATGTAAGGTGTGGAGAGGTCACCGAATTTGCATCTAAATCCCCACATCATTTGAGGCACATCAAAGGACCCTGCTTTTTGTACAGTGAAACAAATTGCAGCCTCGGTGGCTGGCTAGAGGGGCTTCAAGCCCCACTGGAGATCTACTGACTCTCCCAGCAGAGATGGGGGCCAATCTTAAACTGTCCAGTCCTTGACACAACCTAAACCCCAAAGTGGATCCCACAATGGCACTGGGTCAGCCAGTTCATATGTGTGCCAACCTTAAGCCAGGTTCCTTCGAAAGCCAAAGTCACAGGAACTCCTGCTGTAGAAAGGCCCAACATCAAAGGGCATGTTTGTTGTGGGAAGAGGTCCTAATGCCAACAAGCCATTTCAGGAACTTTGAAACTAGGCCAGACTCCTATTTGGCTCTTGAGTATCCTGGAAGAGTCATGATACTCACAAGCCTGTGATCAGAACTAGCAGGAATGTCCTTGTACTATTGCTATGTGGTTGACCACTTCTGTAGCGTCTCCAATCATACATTTTTCAAATGCATGAAGTATTTTCAATGTCCCCTCCTTGCCTCTTGAGCATCCCCGATTTTAATTGTTCCATCACTGATGACCTTCAGCTGTTTAGGTGCTAAGCCCTGGAATTCCCTCACTAAACCACAGCACTTCTCTACCTCTCTTTCCTCCTTTAAGGTGCTCTTTAAAAACTACCTCCATGACCTAGCTTAACATCTCCTTATGTGACTGGTTGTCAATTTTACTTAGTAATACTTTTCCTGTGAAGTCCCTTTGGGGATTTTTTATTACTTTAAAGGCACTATGTGAATACAAGTTGTTGTTGAAGTTGTTGTCTGTCAGGTGCAGAGATGGACACACATTTCTTTTGCGCAACATTTATATAACTGAGTGCAGGGAGTCCCATCAAATTAAGACTCTGGGCATTCAAATATCTCTGCACCACCAGATTGTTTTTTAACCACAAAAGCTAAAATTAATACTCTACATTTAGGTCATTAAGATTGTGTTTTTAAGAAGTAAGATTCACAGCTGAGTGCTGTTAAATCAATAAACACACAGGGCTAGGCTGTGCTCCAAGGAGATCCCCATTTCCTCCACTCATTAGTCTGACCTAAATAACCTTTGTCAGATTAACTTCACTATTCATTGTTAGGGATGCACAGCTTACCATGCAGACTTATCATGAGATATACTCTCTGATTATCATTTAAGGATAACTCAGAGATTTCTGGCTTTGCTTTTCTCATGTTTTGAATGTTTTTTAATCCTATGTAATTAAAGAGCTGAATTAATTAAAAATCTTACAGATGCATCAGGCATTAGTAATTTGGACATTGTCAATAACTGCTGTTGTAAGTGGAAGTGATAAACATGTTTACCTCTTGAATTACACAATAAGAGGCTATTTTAATTGAACAAAAAGTATTATTTTTCATCCCATTTCATCTCCCTTTGTCACAACTAAGAATGCAGATTGGACAATTAGTTGTTGAGCCTTTAAAGCAGTATACCAGATATTCTATCATTTATTTGACAATAATGTTCAACCTAATGAACTAATGCTTGCAAATTTGAATGGAAGTAAATTATTGCAGATGCTGAAAATTTGAAACAAAATCAAAATGCTGGAAAAGCTCAGCAAGTCTGGCAGCGTTTGTGGAGAGAGAAAAACAGAAGGTGGAATTTTCCATTTTGGAGACTAAGGCCAGAATTTTGCCATTGGCATGCGGGGGTGGGCCCTGCACGCCCACGCGTAAAATGACGCGCGGTTACGTCGGGTCACCACGCGTCATCGTGATATTTCATTGGGCGGGCATGCATTGATCTCCAATGTGTGGCTGCCGTTAATTAACAGGTCACTTAAGGCCCTTGAAGTATCAATCGACAGTGATTTTTCGGCGCCTGTGCAATCTTCTGGTCGGCGCACGGGCGCAATGGGCAGGTGGATGGGAGACATTTGTATTAACCTCATCCATGGGCGGGATAAGAAGGCTCAGTGGGGTCACGAGTGTGCTTTATCAAATATTGTTTTTTCAAAGTTACTGATACTTGCCTATGTGATCTGCAATACTTCATAACGCACACCAGCTGCTTGATCTGGACTCACAACCTTCAGGTAACCACTCTGCAGTGAGGAATCTTTTTTGGGCCTGCAGGTTTCAGGTAGCCTTCCCTTAGCCTGGGAATGGGAGCTGAACTCTCCACTGGAGGCCCCTCCTCTGAGGAGGACGGGAGGTTAGAAGGGGGAGGAGGCCAGAAGTGCACATTCAGCCTCCAGGGGAGCCACCTTTGGGCGGACAGGCGCAGGCACAAGGGGTACAGGGCAAAGAGGTAGTCCAAGGCGGAAGGGGCCGCAGAAGACACCACTATCCTGCTGCCAGGGTATACAGGTGGCGAAGCAGCTACCTCAATATGTCTGAAGGGCAGTGCTGAAGGAGGCTTCGTCACTCAAGGGAGACAGTCAACTATATCTGTCAGATGATTGGACCTGAGATCTCCACTAACTGTGTGGGTGGACACCCCATGCCAGTGGCTCTAAAGGTCACAGCTGCCCTCAACTTCAATGGCTCTGGCTCCTTCCAGGGCTCAGTGGGTGATCTTTGAGGTGTCTCCCAATCAGCTGTCCACCCTTGTGTCAAGCAGGTCACAGACGCTCTGTTCAGACGTGCATTAACCTTCATCCACTTCCGCTGGGACCAGGCCAGCCAGCCAGAGCGAGCCAGAGGCTTTCCAGCCATTGCTGGCTTCCCCGCGTCCAGGGTGCATTAGACTGCACACATGTGGCCATCAAAGCACCAGCAGGTGAGCCCAGTGCCTTTGTCAATAGGGAGGGCTTCCACTCCATGAACGTACGGATATTGTGTGATCACAGGATGCTGATTCTACAAGTCTGTGCAAGGTACCCAGGCAGCTCCCACGACGCCTACACCCTCAGACACTCCCAGGTGCTGGGGCTCTTCAGTGCTTAGGCCCGGCTGGATGGTTGGCTGCTGTGTGACAAGGGCTGTCCCCTCAGAAGGTGGCTCATGACGCCTCTCCGCCATCCAAGAACAGAAGCTGAGCAGCGGTACAATAGGAGCCACGCCTCCACAAAGGCTGTGGTGGAGAGAGTCATTGGTCTTCTCAAGATGCGCTTCCGATGCCTGGACCGTTCAGGGGCCGCACTCCAGTACCCCCCAGATCGTGTGTCGGTGATAGTGGTTGCATGCTGCACTCTCCACAATCTTGCGCTGGAAAGGGGGGACGCAGTGGACGATGAAGATGTCGACGCAGTGGCTGCGGCTGCACACGATGATTCCAGCAGTGAGTCCGAGGATGAGCATGCACAGGGAAATGCTGAGGGGGTAGACACTGACCCGGGCATACTCCAGGGAGGCAGGGACACTCGGGAGGCTTTAATCCAACAAACCTTCAGCTAGCACACCACAGATGGGACTATCAGGACAAGCCTGGGCTGTCGGCTCCATACTTGATACCTGAGTGCAAAATCTGCCTGGATAGAAACATTAACTAAGAAACTTAAGAAAACAAAATGACAAAGGTGTTAAAAATCACACCAACTCATAAAGACCTCATTGTAGGCCAACACAAAAGCACCAATGATAAACCTATGGCATGCCTAAGGTGCCTTATATTTACGTTTCTGGGTGCTACATCTTGATGCTGACCCCTCGCTGGGAGTGGCACCTGAGACAACCTGCTGATTCTGCTGTCCTGTTGGCCTTGATGACCTTGGCCTCTAGCCCTTGGAGCCTGTGCTGCCCCCCATGGGAGGGAACGGCCAGTTCCACAGCTGGCATCTCCCCAGTCGTCGCAGCCTCACCAGATGCAATGGTCATTGGCAGAGGGGCGGAGGAGTTGCCACCCTCATCTGGAGCACCTTGAGAGGTGCCCACAGAGACAATAGGCAGCTGCTGCACCGAAGTAAGATCGCTTCGGACCTCCCTGCTCACCGTGGATGGATGGGCACCGAGCTGGGAAACTTGGTGTCCAGACCATCTCCCACATTGGCAATGACCAGCTGAGGTCAATACGAATATGAGGACTTGCTGGTCCGTGTGCATCCCCAGGAAGCCCTGATTGGTCTCCTGGAGGAGCCTCTCCACGAGAGTCGCCTCTTTCTCCATGGAGGACGCATGGTGCTCGGATATGAGACTCACTGCTTCGGCGATGGTCCGCGTAGACTCCTCCACCACGGACACCAAGCCAAGCATAGCCTCATGTATCTCCCCCAGATGCTCCCGCACACCCGTCTGCATTTGCTGCGACGCGGAGGACTCCAGAGGCACATCATCAGGCACTGACTGAGCATGTGCCTGGTCCCCTACAGTCCTCCGACTGCTGGCACCATGGGCACTCTCTGTCTCTGCCAATTCCTCCAGCGACTGTGAGGTGCCCTCACCGCTGTGCCCCGGGGCACTAGCCGATGTTCTAATTCACACTGAGGTGTTAGTATCTGCGCTGGTGCCTGCCTGGCAGAGATGATGTGACGCTGGTGAATCCAAGACTTCAGGGCCCTCAGGTGTGAGAGGGGTCCTCTGCTGCTCCACCTCCTGGTCCTGTTCTGCTGATGCTGAAAGGAAGAACAAGGACATTTGATTAGTTAACGTGGAGACAATGTCAATGTGCATCCCTGTCCCCCAGATCATTATGCGCTCACCCTTCCATAAGTAATGGTCAAGCCATGTTGCAAACTTTAATCACTGAACATCCAGCACTGCCATGGCTGCTGGGAGAACAATGGTGACCTCAGTGCTGGGCAAACATACCTGCCCGTGGCACCCCAGCCTCACCGACACCGGTGGACCTGGGCGCATGGCGCCTCTCCGATCTAGGGCCTCCTGCTCGAAGCGACTGAGGATCATTAACTGTGCCAGGCTGCCACCAGTCCTCACCCGCTCGGCCGCATTATGTGCATTCTTCTCCTGAAAAGGAGAGAAGAGCATTGATTAGAGCTACTTGTACCTGGATTCTCTTTGCGCACGGCCCACCCCAACCAGAGTGGGACATTGCAAGGCTCCAGTACCTCCTCACCCCGCTGCTGCCGCACACACACAAAGATGCCAGGCCTGTCCCTCCCACCCCTAACCCCTTGGCTAAATGCTGCCTATCACATTAGGCACCACAAGGTCTAACCTTCCATAGCAAGGAGGCGCAAGCCCGTGGAGCGCAGAGGACAACAGATTGAACGGTGCCACGCCACCTTGAAGTTCCCCTCCCAGTATGTCATCACCCTGACTTGGACATGTCCTGGAGTTCCAGCCCTGCACCTAGGTGCAGCTCCTCCAGGTTGCCCAAAACAGTAATGTGGGTCTCAGTGTACCACATGCTGAGGGGGCAGAACCCATCTCTTCACCGCCCTCTCAGGCTGACCTCGGCATGGGCAATATCTGCTGGCCCACCCAGCGAAGGGCACATGCCGTCAATGATTCAATGCAGTCACTACACTACAATGCTTTTGTATTCAATACCTTGCCCAATAAAGGAAATCATTCTACATGCTTTCTCTACCACCTTATGCACCTGTCCTGCCACCATGGTCTCTCATTTCCTCAACCCCTCTCATTACCTCCCATTTATTGAGTATTCCCTTGCTTTGTTTTCCCTCCCCAAATGCATTACCTCACACTTCTCTGGATTGAATTCCATTTGCCAGTTTTCTGCCCACTCAACCAAACCATTGATATCTTTCTGGAGACAACAGCTATCCTCTTCACTATCAACTACACGGCCAATTTTTGTGTCATCTGCAAATTTCCCAATCATGCCACTCACATTTAAGTCCAAATCATTAATGTATGCGACAAACAGCAAGGGCCCCAACTCTAAGCTTTGTGAGACGCCACTGGAAACCACTTTTCATTTGCAAAAACATCCATCGACCAATACTGTTTGTTTCCTGTCACTGACCCAATTTCGGATCCAACACACCACCTTTCCCCATATCCCAAGGGACCTCACTTGTCTGACCAGTCTGCCATAGTTGTGCATCAGTGAGTAGCTCTCCGAATCACATGGTGGGGTGGGAGCTGATTCATCTGCCCCACCATTACCTAATGGGGTCGAAAGTCCAAATGCCATGTTTAAACGCCACCCGAACACACACATTCACTCACTCCAGCCCAGCTGTGTGCAGGAAATGTTTTCAGATGGCTGCGCCCAAGAAGAAAGCTGCCCCTAGGTTCAGTAATGACACCCTTGGGGCCCTCATCCGTGGAGTCCACTAGCACCGGGATGTCCTGTACCCGAGCGAGGCTCCAGGCCATCAGCCCCACCTTGCCGGCCTGGGAGGTAGTTGCAAGGGAGGTCAGCTCATTGGGCACCTGCCCAAGAAACCCCATACGGTGTAGGAAGAGGATGAATGATCTCATCTATTCCACCGGGGTATGTCAACCTTCAGCTTATTGCAATTTCACACTGTCATAATGGCATCATGCACTCAAAGGGTAACACTGCTCAGGGATCTCGCACAATATTAGCGGGGGACACATTAGCACTCATCATCTCATGGACACTTCAACATCATCAGCATCTATCTATCATGCTACACAAACTTCATCCTTCGCCCTTACTGAGGAGGGCTCAGCGCACACAGTGGACATGCATGCTTCCCAACCTCTCCTCCATCTCTTCTCATCACATTCCATCCATTTGTCTTCATGCAGGTCAAGCTTGTGCACAACAAGAGGGAGAGATCCCAGACTGGAGGAACGACAGCCAACATCCAGGAACTCTCCAAATTCGAGGAGGATGCCGCCAAATTGGCAGGGGAGGACAGAGATTGCTCCTGTGGGGAAGGTGAGATCGGCCTCTCACAGCAAGCCATTGTGCGTGAGCCCTCAATGAGTTGATCACATCCTGACATTCTAAGTGAGTGACTACAATGTTGTATTCAGCCTGTTCATGGACTAAATCTATCTTCTTTCTCTTACAGGCAGCACTAGGTCCAGATGGACCAGCAGAGCCAACATAAGCCCCAGTCCCCAGGCCACTCTGAGGAGGATGATGAGGAGCCATTTTAAGAAGACCTGTCACTGCGTTCACCTGCAGCGCGGAGACACACACCCCAGTGGGTCATAGTTCTAGATTAGGCTCGGGCTCACATTCTGGGGAACACCTCATGGACATGTCCCCACAGTAGACGAAATACCTGTTGAGTCCAAGTCAGATGATGAGCTTCTGGAACAGACCATCTCACACATGCTGGAGATGCAAAGACAGGTGGCGGAACATCAGGCAGAATTGCAAGCGGCAGTTAACATACTAGAGCGAAGGATGGAGGAGTCCGTCCACATTCTATCTGATGTTGTGGCTCCGACATGCAAGTGCCTCGAGATCTCCATGGGAAGGTAGCGGCTGCCTTGGAGACCATGGTCCAGCAGAACCTGTCAGATTTGCACTCAGACCTGCAGTCCATCACTATAGGCATTGGTGGGATCCATCAGTGGCTAGACAAGAGGGCTCAGGGCACTTTGACCTCCATCCTGTTGCCCTTCTCAGGCAGTCAGGCAGGTGCCCCTGGGCACCCACAGGTAGGAGGACCAGCAGCTGGAGACCCAGGGCCATCCACTCAGGCGACACCGGGAGTGTCGAGCCGATCCTAATCCCCTCTGCCTGTGACCCCATCACCTCCAGCCGTACAGGCCGTGGAAGGTGCAACTGCCCCAGAGCAGGAAACCCAAAGCAGGCTGGGGCCCTCTAGGTCTTGGCCCTCTAGAGGGTGCCCACCAAAGTCATCAAAGACAACAGGGCAAAGCAGTCAGCAGGCTGCCTCCACCTCTGCTGCAGATGTCGAGGATGCACCAAGGATCAGCCGGGAATTAGACTGCCAACCGTGATCGGCCCCCAAGTACGATTTCACGCTAGCTGGCCAAATAACAGCCAGCCAGTGTGAAATGTGCACTGAGAAACTCGGCGCTGCCAGGGTGAGGGCAGGTAGAGGACGGGCGATGACAACAATGCGGGTGCTGGCCAGCGCTGACAGAAAGCTCCCTGAAGGCAGAGAGCCGCCTCGGGGACGAAGACCTGAAACAGCAAAAATAAAGGTTTCAAAAGCTGAAAAAAGTGTCCACACATCATAATTAGTCACCTGAAAATTTAGCTAATGAAAATACTGTCCACAGAAATTTATTTATATTTTATTTCATCACGAAAATTTCATCCTGCCCGTGGATGAGGTTTGATGAAAAATGTAAAGGCTGCCCGGCCGATTCGCCCGTGCACCAACCGTGAGGTTGGACAGGCTACGTAAAATGACAGACAATTGCGCCATTAATGAGCTTAATTGCCCTCTTAATTGTCAGCAGGCGCACTTCCAACCTTTGCCCATGCCCGCCGACTGAAATATTGCTCGACCGCAGGATGACGTCGGAACGCTCACCCAACGTCGTCTCACGTGATTTCATGCCCAATCGGGTCGGGCACGCGCCCACCTGATCAGCATAAAATTCAGCCCATAATGATGAGCCTTACTGTAGAGGGCATCTGTCACCTCCCTGATACATTTATTTGCTGAGAACTGTGAGATGCCGCATAGGTTCCCAGTGGATCCCTGGAACGATTCGCAGGCAAAAGAATTGGGCGCAGCAGGTGGTCTTCAGGGGTACTGGCAGGGGATGTCCTCCCAGTCCATGCGGCATTAGACCCTCCCACAGAATGTGGCAGATATGATCCACCACACCTCTTGACAAGCGCAGACATGCACAGCATTGTCTTTCACTCATCTCCAGATAGGAAAGTCTTCTTAAGTAGGCCCTTGGTCGTGTGTTTCACCTCCGTCAGATAGGTCTAACCTCCTCATCCTCTGGGTGTTGCTGGGGCTCCGTTGGACCATGGACCTGAGGCTGGGCTTCCTCTCAAAACTGCGCTAGGCGGCACAGGGCCCTCCTCCTCAATCTGATCACAGCCATGAAAGAGACAGCATTGAGCGCAGGCTCCAGTATTCAATCCTCCTTCTCCTTGTGGACTGATAGATGCAACAGATTAATGAATACTGGGCAAATATGGTAGATCTTCTATTTGCAAACAGAAAGCCAATATCCGTTCTGTTGAAGAGTCATACGGACTTGAAATGTTAACTGTGTTCCTCTCCACAGATGCTGTCAGACCTGCTGAGTTTTTCCAGGTAATTTTGTTTTTGTTTTGCATTTCCAGCATCCGCAGCTTTTTGCTTTTAGCCAATATCATGCCCTAGAGCTGCGTCTACACCACTAGCTTTTCCCTGATACAGCCTTGCAGCTGAGATGCAAACTCACAGATCTAGGTGACCAATATGCCAAATCTGATACTTGACATCTCAATCCCACAGAGGTTTGGACACGTTCATGAAATGTGCACCCTTACCAAAGGCACTGCTGCAATCTCTGATCCGGTATACTGATTAAGCTCAACTTGCATTTCAGCAATGACTGGATGCCCTTTGGCCTGTTGTCCATGCCAATTGGAGGAAGCACATTAGAGGCGTTCATTGATGACCTGGCAGATATGCATCAGCAGTACTTCCTTAGGGCTGTCTGTAATTTCCATTCTCACGTGCCTCTCTGTTAAAGCTCAAAAGTATAGCAACTGTATTGTAAAGCCAATGACTCCTGCAGTCTCTCATTAAAGTGCACCAAAAGGCAGTGACTCCATTGTGCCTTCTCAAGGGAGTCTTCCTCTTTTCTCTCAGCTCTAACTCTATTTCAGTGTTGTGACTCTAAGCAGGTTGAGCATGCTTCCTGAAAGGGCCCCTTAGACCAGCCATGGGCTCCTCCCACACTGTCTCAGAACGCTCCGTGCAGATTCTTTTCAAGCTTCAATTTCAAACTGCGCAACAACTTCGGGCTTTCAAGATAGTGGTGCTGAATTTTTAATTTGAGACCAACTTTGACCCTCCCCTTGTCTGTGGTCTCTGGTCCTTCCAATCTTCCTGGAGCCACACATTGTGCAGTTAGACTTCATTCTCCAGCCTCCCCCAGTAACCCTGGATCCCATTGTCATTATGGTGGACATTCCTGCCCTCCCCCCGAACACATCACTGTTGATGTCCCCACGCCCCATGTGGACCCCGCCCGTCCCTATCTCAAGGCTGTGTGCATGGTCACATACAAAGAAGAACCCCCCCCACAGGAGAGCTTTGAGTACCCCCTCCCCTTTTCCCCACTTACAGGCTGCAGGTGTCTCCCCTGACCATGCCCATCCCACCTGCAGCCTAGTACCAAGTCAGACACCCCCATGGCCACCAACTGTAAGACCATGACCACACCTGCACACCAAGCTGTGCCTTACCCCAACTGATCACATAGACCATGCCCCTCCCAGGAGCGGGACTATGACATGCATACCATGCATCGCCCTGTAGCATGGTGCACAAAGCCCCAGGACTGCTTTTAACCTTTCACCCCAACCTCTTGGTCCCAAACCAGGGATTATGAGTGTCTTTCAATAAGCTCTCCCATTCCTTCCTTACTGAGGACAACACAGTCTCCCTGCCACCACCAGCCCCCCACCCAACCTCCATGAATCTCTGTGCAACACATCCCTCATATGCAAGTCTTTCCCCTTCCCCCACCTCCATGAGTTTCTGAGCAACCCATCCCTCCTTTGCCACACTAACACAAACCTCCTCCACCACCCCACCCCCCCCCCCCCCCCCTACCACCACCACCATCCAATATTCCGGAGTCTGTGTGCATCCCCTCCGATTCAGACAGTTCGATTCCCATCCACCCCCATCTGTGTTTGCATTCTGACCCACCCTCTGCAACCCCACCATAGCGCAATGTCCCCGTGTCTTTGTCATCCTTCCCCCAGACCCCGCCGGACGCAATGCTTGAATACTGGTCTCTGTTTCAGAGTGCAGCCCTGCCTGAGAAGGAGCATATGACCCCCTCCCAGAATGCAGAGGAAGCCAGTGAGTGGGCCAACCCTACACCCCCACCAGTGTGGCATCTCGTTAGCATTTGTGAGAACGCAGAACAGTGCTGTTGCAGGTAGGCTTTGAATGTTGCACACACCTTGGAGTCACGAGCCAAATGAGGGCAGACAGCTACATGCCACTCATTTCCATGTGATTCAGACCAGTATAGTTTCCTGCTGACTTGGTGCTCGACTGGAAGGAGCTACATGATTCCCAGCGAGTAGCATTTTTATGAGTATTCATGACATGGTAATGCATGCAAATAGGGTTTGGATCGGTGGTAAACCCGACCCGCCATCAGATCGCTGTGAAAGCGGTGGGGAAAAAAATTCCGAGCTGATTTCCTGCTAGCAGGAATCCGATTTTTGGCCTCACTTGAAAATTTCCACTCCTCCCACCACGAAGCCCGCTGCTGGCTGGACCTGAAAATTCCACCCAGAGTTAACAAAGAAGAATCATCTTGGACTTGAAACATTAACCCTGTTTCTCTCATCTGGCAGATGCTGCCGGACCTGCTGATCTTTTCTTGCAAATTTGAATGCATTTTTACATAAAACAGGTGATGAAGAACAAATGTTAAAAACTGTTTAAATACTCCTTGAATCTTCACTCCAGTGAAGTATTTTGTATATTGGCAATGGGAAGAATCACAACTTCAGCAACATGTCCCTGACAAGACATCAAAAATTGTCCATCCTTGTCCAGTCATGTGATGAAAACCAAACCAATAAACACAGTTTGGTTTCAAGTAGTCCCCAGCTTCCCACCACACTTCATATGTCAAGGCCCACTTTAATGCTCTTAACACATGAAACTGTGAGGATCTGGGAACAGCTTTGTGTGAAGGAGCTACGGTGGGGCCAGAGACTCTAGTATATTGGTGGGCAGTGGGCCTCATTCTGGAATTTCCATTTCAAAAGGTGTTGCCACTCTGCCACACAGATGCTAAATTGATGACATTAGTGATGCCTCCTATCACCTGCTGGTGCCAATGTAGGGTTTTCACATTTAGAGCTCCCCGCTTTTATTTCAATGCAATTCGTGCACCCTTTGTTAAATATTGGTGTTACTCAGAGTGAACTTTGAAGTCAGTCCAAGTGCTAAAACAAATGTAACTCCCTGGTTGGAGTGCTAGGTTTGTGATGGATTTGAGCAGCACACTTACCATGTGTGAAAGATTCTGGGCCATCTATGTTGTTGGTCCATTGGTTGTTGAAGGAAACTGTTGTCGGGCAAACACATACAATCAAGAGCAGTAAACCAAGAAGCTCTAGTCGTATGCAATGAATGGAAAGGCATAAACGATATAGATGACTATGTGGGGGATAGGATTAGTAAGTTTGCGGATGACACAAAAATTGGCCGGGTGGTTAACAGTGAGGATGAGTGTCTTGGGCTACAGGAAGATATAGACGGGATGGTCAAATGGGCAGATAAGTGGCAGATGGTACTTAACCCTGAAAAGTGTGAGGTGATACACTTTGGAAGGAGTTATTTGACAAGGAAGTATTCAATGAACAGCATGGCACTAGGAAGTTCTGAGGAACAAAGGGACCTTGGCATGTGTGTCTATAGATCTCTGACGGCAGGGGGGCATGTTAGTGGGGTGGTGAAAAAGGCATATGGGACACACCTTTATCAATCGAGGCATAGATTACAAAAGTAGGGAGGTCATGTAAAGAACTTTGGTGAGGCCACAGCTGGAGTACTGTGTGCAGTTCTGGTCGCCACATTATAGGAAGGATGTGATTGCACTGGAGGGGGTGCAGAGGAGATTCACCAGGATGTTGCCTGGGATGAAACATTTAAGTTATGAAGAGAGGTTGGATAGACTTGGGTTGTTTTCGTTGGAGCAGAGAAGACTGAGGGGCGACCTGATCAAGGTGTACAAGATTATGAGGGGCATGGACAGGGTGGATAGGGAGCAACTGTTCCCCTTAGTTGAAGGGTCAGTCATAAGGAGACATAATTTCAAGGTGAGGGGCAGGAGGTTTAGGGGAGATGTGAGGAAAAACTTTTTTACCCAGAGGGTGGTGACAGTCTGGAATGCACTGCCTGGGAAGCTGGTGGAGGCAGGTTGCCTCACATCCTTTAAAATGTACCTGGATGAGCACTTGGCGCATCATAACATTCAAGGCTATGAGCCAAGTGCTGGTAAATGGGATTAGGTAGGTAGGTCAGGTGTTTCTCACGTGTCGATGCAGACTCGATGGGCCGAAGGGCCTCTTCTGCACTGTGATTCTGTGAGGAGGAAGAGCCGAGATCTCTGTGTACAGACAGCTAATTCTTCAAACCTGCAAGTATACTAGTAATGGACTTTTCATTCCTTTGTACCGGAACTGAGCCTTACTCCATTCTTAAACTATGTTCATGGAAGTAAGAGGGGGGGAAGTATTTTCCTTGAAATTGTTAAAACTTTCTTTAAAGTCTTTGCAAGTCATTCTTTCTTCTTTCTTTCACCATTGATTTCTTCAGAACAAATGTAAAAGTTACATTTTAATATACATTGCACATGGTCATGACTGAGGCAGTAGCATTCCAGACATTGGCATTATTCATTCAAGGATTTACTTTCTGACTGCTCAGTAATCCTTCAGAACTGGTTTGCTTGACAACTAATGATATCTGATTTATATTAATATATGTATTGATTGGTACAGGTTGCTGAGTTCCATCTGTTTTGAATTTACCTAGTTTTACATCTGGTGCTGTGACTTTGTGGAGCCCTTAAAGAAATATTTCTTGGCAAGACAGGCTCTGTCATCTTGATACTCACGCTAAGCGTGAAATTTAATGCTCTCCCAAGTGCCGAGTTTGGTGGTGGGGTGCATTTAATCAAGTGAGAGGGTGGCGGATGGGGACCCCTGCTACCTTCACGCCTCCACCCCAAAAGGCCCGTAGGCACCCTTCCTGCCCCACTGCCAACTGAGGCCCTTCAGCGGGCAGTTAATGGCTACTAAAGGGCCTCATCCTGTCACCACCGACATGCGCTCAGCAGCGGGCAGGGGGCTCGTCAAGCGGGGAAGATAACAAGCTAACTCCTGCAGGATTGCTTGTGGTTCCCTCATTCAAAGGCACTCAGTGCCTGATCAAAGGATTTGCCATCCAGAAAGCGTGACCCACTCAGAGCCACCCCCTGCCACCCCGCCATTACTCCCTGTGGCCTGGGATCCAAAGACGATCCTGGGCTCGAATGCGTTTCATACCAACAGCAGCCACCACCTCCCCAGTGGCACTGCCGTTAATAGAGCTGCCAGTTTCTGATTGTCCAACAGCTCTCGGTAGGTGGGACTTCCACCCCCCGGGATCCTTGATCCTGGGGAATGCCTGCCGCTATCCATTTGAGTGCCCGGGTGATGTTTAGTTCAGTGGGTTTTCTCTAACAGAGGCGACGTGGATCTCTCACCTGTTCTCCAGCCGGAGGACGAGAGCCCATCACCTCCATTAAATACCACCCTAAATGAATTCAGACTGTAGTCAGGTTTCAATATCTGCTATCTTGTCTCTCTCTTTCCCCCATTCCATCGTCCCCTAACACACACACACTCAGTTACCCTGCGACCCTTCTAAATAGAGTTTGAGGTGAGGTTCAGTATATTTCCTTTCTCTTTATTGAGAGAAAATAAGGAATGACAACGAGATGTAGGGTTACCCATTCCATCGCACATTTACCTTAATTGTTATGCATCCTGTTCACTTGCACTACTGTGTCAGGAGCCTTGTCTTCTAATAATTTCTTTGTTTCCTCTAACTGCAGAGTGAGGGAGCAGTGATGAATGCCAATGCTGACAGTAACACAATCAAGTCTAATGTTTACACTATGTCACTATAGAGGGGGTGGATATTATTCTTGCAGCACCTGAGATTCCATCAACAAATTGTGAGGGAGGAGCAGGATTGATTTTGGCTCCTGTGATGAAAGATGCTGTCATGTGGAACAGTGTGAACTGAAGTTACCAACTTGTGTCATTGTGCAACATTCAGCATGGCAGACAAACACGTTTCCCATTCATATACGTTTCTACAGAAAGCCAGCTGGTAAAGGAATTAGTTGAACTACCAGATTCCAGCAAGTATCAGAAAGTTGGGTTTATAAGGCACTCAAAGTATCTCTTTTTTGAACTTTATACAAAACCAGCAGATCTTGAATGGTGTAGCATATGATGAGACAGAGGATAGGTTAAAATGTGACAGCAAGTGTGTGCTCTATGAATGAATTTTAATATATTGTAGATGGATAACTAGTTTTTCTACAAGTATTATTGAATCTCACCAATATTCAGTTGTTAAATGTACAGCCCATCGTGAAACTAAATTTTACACATCCGAAAGGTCCCAGGCTCAATTCCTTGTTAATCGGCAGAGCAGGAGTGTTGAAAATAGCCTCACCGAGCTGGGTTAGGAGAGAGAAAAAGAGCAGCTGATGGCTATCTGCACAGTACATGTGTGTGCACATTGGCTGAGGACAGAATTGTGCTTGACTGCATTGTGCCCCCAATTGAATAGCCTGTTGCAAGGTCACTCAATAGGCTCACATATAACAAATGGCTACTTGAGCAAGGTAACAGGAGCAGCATGACCAACCATACTGAATTGTGACTGTTATATCCCAGGATAGATCAGTGTGTTTAGGGAAGAAGGGAGCAAAACTGAAGCTTTTTCACAAACTAGAGGATGCTACTTTCAGATATATGACTCCTCAATATCATGGAAACAATGGGTATCTTCTTAGTTATGGAAGTTTAAATTTTGAGAATAGAGCCATCAGCTAGTGATGTGGTTGAACTTTTATTGTGCTTTCTGATTTTTTTTCTCTCAATTCCTAACTCAAAAGTACTGAGGCCAATTATATGAATCCCAACAGCCTGAAATATGCTAACACAACACAAGCCAGGGGATTTTCCCAATATACATGGACTGGGAAATGGATTTCAACTTCAATGTAAAGTGTCAGTATAATGAGTACAGTTTTCATCAAATGTTACATTGCAGCCCATCTTTGAATGTCTTTTTTGTGGTAAAAATAGTGCACCATGGGGGCTACCATGCTGATAATGGTAATTTGCCCCAAAGTACTTATTAACAACCATATGTGATTCAGAGTTTTAAATGGTTAAGCCGGTACTTTAATATCTTATGTCAGCTTGCCCAAAGAGTTGATTACTATCACTTAAATCCTGATGTTTCTAAATATTACCAGTTATTACATGAAGCCATGTTATATATTTTCTAAAATTAAAATTATTGATTATGATAAGAAATAAAATTAGTTTATTTTGGTATTTGGGATTTCCAGCTGCATGTTATAATTCCCTCCTTATCATTAAAATAATAAATTATTCATTTCATTCACAGCATGCTCACCACACAATGGGGTCTGAGATTACAGGCCGAATATATGCATTATGATTATGCCAAAATTAATAGGAAGCCAGGAAAATGCACAGAGATGTACATATTGAAGAGTGTTTTTATTCTTGAAAAACACAGTTCAAACAAACTTGAAAAATAGCCTGTTGCGCAGAGCAAAGGGAGAGAGGCTTTGAAGGCTGCTTCAAGTACATTTCAGTAAGCTGGGGCAGTTTTATTAAGCCAGTTTGGATGGAATTGAATTTTATATAAATTAAACACGTTTCTATAGAAACTTTAGGGTTGGTTGGAGAATCATTTCTGGCTTTTGTGCATCTAACCCTTTGATGATTTTGGTGCCTTTCTTCTTGAATCATTTATGAGGCCTGTGAATATAATGCCAAACAGGTGATTATATAGTCCATTCCTCCTAAGTATTTTTTTCACTTTGAATATAATACCTGCTGTTCCTCTGGGAGGGGGAAAGAGTTGACAGCATATGCATGCTTGGGAGTTAGAGGACATTTGGCTGGAGAGCGACTGTGAGCAGAGAGAACTGAAAATTTGGGACAGATAATCTACAACACAGTGACTGGACAAGAAATAGAGAGCACGGAGGACTAAGACCTAACTGGAAAGATAAAACAGGCATAGGAATGAGCGATAAAGTGTGAAACTTTATAAAGGTTGACAAGGAAGCAGAGTGCAGAACACAGGGGCAGGGTGCATAAAACAGAGTGACTGTTGTATAACAATGGGAAGAGAGTCTACCTAGAATACAAATTTATTATTTTTTGCAAATTCTTGGAGCTGAATTTTCAGTTGTCCATGGGAATGAGGCCAAGTGCGGGCAACCTTTGAAAATAATGCTCTCGGATGACATGTCAGCCTTCCAATGTTTTTGTGACCAGTTGCAGTTTTCAATGGGAGGGCGATGGGTATAGCCAGCAACCTGCATGCCTCCAATTAACTGGCTGTTAAGCTCATTGAAAAGCTTGTTTAATGGGCTGGGGAGGGACAGAATCAAATTTTCAAAGGTACGCACGGGAAGAGCAAACGTTCTGGGGCATGTTAGTTCATAACTGTTTGGAGCACAGAGGGGTCCATTGTTAATTTTGGTAGCTGGCTTATTGTCCTGGGAAAAAAGAGAGTCAAAATGAGTTGCCAGCACTTGACCAGAGTGGATTAAGAGCCTGATGAGTGACCGTTTCAGCACATATTTGGACCGTGAGGTTGCTGGCCTTCTGCTCTTTCCTGCCTGTTCCCATTTCACAAGTCAAGGGTAAGCACAGTCATGGCTGCTATCTGCCTTTGAAAATTGCCTTCCAGAGCCAGCCCCCACCTCCCAGCAGCACCCAGTGTCATTAATTGGGCGCTGACCTCACCTTCGGCCCAATTAGGGCCTATGCATTTAAAAATTGCATCATGTCACTGAAGTGCATGGGTTCTGGGTGTTGGTTTCTGACCCCAGACTGCAAATCTAGCCCTTGGTTTTATGATAAATTTTAAATGGAAGTGTTTATTCTGGGATGATATGAGCAGTTGTCATTGAAGTTGTACCTCACAAAATTTAATTTCTACTTGAGCAGGACAGGCAATACTTTTTTTTAGTAGAATGTGGAGAGAAAATTGAATTTTGAGAGAAATTATTTTATGAAATGTGATGAATGAATAAAAAAGATAAGAAAAATAGGAAATAACCAATTAGAAAATAAAAATAGATTTAATGAGGGCGAAAATTGTTCAACAATAGCTACAAGAAATGCAAGTGTAAAGATGTTTGGTCTGAATCTTTTACTAAAAGGATGGTAAAACATTGCATACACAGAATAATGAAATACAATAGACATAATCCTAGAGCTGGGACATGTGGGCATGGCATTTATGGTTGACTGAGTATTGACCCCTTGGTCTTGGGCCTCTGTTCTACTGCAGGATTACAGTTGAGATTGGGCAAGGTGGGACAGCAATACAATATGGGACAGCAATATTCTGTTGTGCACCTTTTGACTCTGAATTCCTTAGTGGACATATTGGGTTGGATTTTCATCTCCTGATGGAGGCAGGAATAGGATCAGAAAACCTGAAGTTTTGAAGTTCTTGACAGCAAAAACTAATTTCTTCTCCTTTCCCAACACTTAACTATTAACCCACGCGGGCCAGGAAGGCCTTGGGTCACAACTTTCATGCACCTGTTCTGAGGCTAGGTTCACCCTATGGGAATTTCCTATGCTGTTGCGGGTTTTGGAAATCCTAAAAAAAACCCACCTTGTTGGAGTATCCATGATCACTAGAGGAAACCTGCTAAGGAATCAGGGACATTCTGACAGGTAAGTGTTAAATGTTTTGACAACTTCAAATGTCACTACTAAACGCTGTATTATAACGTAGATGTGTTTCAACTGCAGTGATTCATCATAGGGCTCTGTCCTGAAAATATAAATTGACCATTACATTGACCAGCATTGTTTAAGTGTTGAGATGCATTAGAGTACTTTTCCCTGTGGAAAAGTACTCTTATGCATTCAAAACTGAAAAGAAAACTGCTTAGGATTTCTAGTGCAATAATCTGAAGAGATTTAAATGCCTCGAGTTCTTTTAAATTTAAAAAATACAATTAGCAGCTTTCACATAGAGACAAATTTAAAAAGCCACCTGGTCCTGGACTGTATTGATTGACAGGATATCTAGTGTACCTTAGAAAAGCCATTTTTTTCAGTTTCAATACACTCCATTGGTTAGATTTCCCAGGGTTTGTTTTGACAGTTGAGCCCATTATGCATGCTTGACTGAGTTTCAAAAGCTACTGAACCACTTATCTCAGCAGGGGCCTGTGTTCATATTTTGAGTGACAGCTTTAAGACATTATTAAAGGATTATCTACATTTAATGTGGTAAGCGAATAAGTGTTTGCTAATACAACCAATTGACCACTTGAGAAGATTTTTTTTATTGGTTTTGAGAGTTAACTGGTGCATTCTCCATGGTAATGCCTCTACCAATCAGAGGCCATTTGCCAACCAATCATGCAGTATAAATTGTTGTTCCCTTCACATTTGGTATTCCTGCAAATTGTCCTGACAAGTGCAAGAAGAAAAGCTTTGACAACATGTCTTTTTTCAGCAATACTCAAGTTCTTCTATGTATTAAGCCAAGGGGCTGCATTTTACTTGACCCCACTGGGCGTGTTTTCAGCAGGGAGCCACATAAAATAGAGCAGTTGCCCACCCACCACCTTCCCACTCACCCCCAAGTTCATTCGCATTATACAGGGGGCAGGTGGGTGCCAAAATCAACAGCCCATATTTAAATAGATAATCAAGGGTCAATTTGGCTTGTTACGAATCCAACTGCCCCTGATAATAGCTGCCCATGCCTTAGAATGGTTGGTGTGGGCCATCGTATGAAAATGGGCTGCCCAATTTTTTTAAAGTTCTTCAAAGGATGGGAAGGAAGTGGAGATACTATTTGGGGGCTGTCCTTTGCGGACAGGGTGGGCGGTCCTCCCTAATATAGAACCACCCCCTCCTATGCGCCTGCTGCATTAAACCCATCACCCCCAACACCCAAGCCCCCCCTCCTTAACTGCCCAAACCTTCCCTGCCCAAGACCCCAGACTTGCCTGTCTCCAGAAACCATTGGGCCACCTTCTCCTTACTGCTGCAGTCCTGGCAGTGCCCACTAAAGCACTGTTGGTGCTGCCAGGACTGCTGGGAGATTGGCCAGAGGCTCCCAAGAGCGGGACTTCCTTCCCAGTGAGGGGTGGAAGTCCCGCACTATCCCTATTTAGCCTGCCCACAGCACATTATGGCTGCGAGGCAGGCCAGCATGGAATGAGTCGGTTCGAACCGACTTTGCTTCCGGTGGGTGGGGGTTGTGAGGTGTCCGCCCCCACCCACTGTAATATTCTGCCCAGAGTCTGAAGTAGTGAGATTATATGTTGATGTGATACTTTTATTCCAGAAGTAATTAGAGCTTTATACCAGTTTGATCCTAAAGAAAAAGACAGTGTTAATCACTATAATGCAAGGTTTATTGTTACTGAGTGTCACTATAAGGAAGCTTTGAACTAGTTAGGTACTTTGATGAAATGGCTGACATTGCTTCTCAAAGTTGGTTTGTGGTCAGAAATGTATTACCTATAAAACAAAGCCAGCCACTACCCCAACTCAAATCAGGTTCATGTTGTTAATTACAGTGTTACATACACCAAACATTATTTTTATCTGTCTATAGATTAGAATATTTATAATAATGCATAATAACAAACAAGCAGAAATATCCAGTCCATCAGTAAGGTCCTGTCCATGGACCTTCTGTGACTATTTCTATCACCGTCCTCCTAAAATGCAAAGAGATACAGAAAATAATATCAAATATATAACAATTTTAATTAATTTACAGGATGTGGGCATCGCTGGCTAGGGCAGCATTTATTGCCCATCCCTAACTGCACTTGAGAAGGTGGTGGCAATCTGCCTTCTTGAACTGTTGCCGTCCCTGTAATGTAGGTACAGCCACAGTGCTGTTAGGAAGGGAGTTCCAGGATTTTGACCCAGCGACAGTGAAGGAACAGTGATGTATTTCCGAGTCAGGATGGTGAGTGGCTTGAAGGGGAACTTCCAGGTAGTGGTGTTCCCGTGTATCTGCTGCCTTTCTCTTTCTAGATGGTAGCAGTCGTGGGTTTGGAAGGGTGCTGCCTAAGGATCCTTGGTGAGTTTCTGCAATGCATCTTGTAGATGGTACACACTGCTGCCGTTGCGTGTCAATGGTGGATGGAGTGAATGTTAGTGGAAGGGGTGCCAATCAAATGGGCTGCCAAGTCCTGGATGGTGTCAGGCTTCTTGAGTGTTGTTGGCGCTGCACTCATCCAAGCAAGTAGAGAGTATTCCATCACAATCCTGACTTGTGCCCTAAAGATGGTGGTCAGGCTTTGGAGAGTCAGGAGGTCAGTCATTCACTGCACGATTCCTAGCCTCTGACCTATGCTTGTAGCCACGGTATTTATATGGCTACTCCAGTTCAGTTTCTGGTCAGTGGTAACCCCCAGGATGTTGATGGTGGGGATTCAGCAATGGTAATGCTATTGAACGTCAAGGGTTGATGGTTAGATACTCTCTTGTTGGAGATGGTCATTGCCTGGCACTTGTGTGGCGCGAATGTTACTTGCCACTTGTCAACCCAAGCTTCGATATTGTCCAGGTCTTGCTGCATTTGGGCATGGACTGTATCAGTATCTGAGGAGTCACGAATAGTGCTGAACATTATGTAATCAACAGCGAATATCCCCACTTCTGACCTTATGACGGAAGGAAGGTCATTGATGAAGCAGCTGAAGATGGTTGGGCCGAGGACACTTCACTAAGTGATATCCTGGAACTGAGATGATTGACCTCCAACAACCACAATCATCTTCCTTTATTCTAGGGATGTCTTCAACCTGTGGAGAGTTTTCCCCTGATTCCCGTTGACTCCAGTTTTGCTAGGGCTCCTTGATTCCACACTCTGTCAAATGTGGCCTTGATGTCAAGGGCAGTCACTCTCGCCTCACCTCTGGAGTTGAACTCTTTTGTCCATGTTTGAGGTCAGAAGCTGAGTGACCCTGGTGGAACATAAACTGGGCGTCAGTGAGCAGATTATTGCTAAGTGAGTGCTGCTTGAAAGCACTGTTGCAGACCCCTTCCATTACTTTACTGATGATCGAGAGTAGACTAATGGGGCAGTAGTTGACCAGGTTGGATTTGTCCTGCTTTTTGTGTACAGGACATACCTGGTTAATTTTCCACATAGCCGGGTAGATGCCAGTGTTGTAGCTGTACTGGAACAGCTTGGCTAGGGGTGCAGCAAGTTCTGAAGCGCAAGTCTTCAGCACTATTGCTGGAATACTGTCAGGGCCCAAAGCCTTTGTACTATCCAGTGCCTTCAGCCGTTTCTTGATATCACGTAGAGTGAATCAAATTGGCTGAAGACTGGCATCTGTGATGCTGGGGACCTCCGGGGGAGGCCGAGATGGATCATCCACTTGGCACTTCTGGCTGCAGATTGAGGCAAAAGCTTCAGCCTTATCTTTTGCACTGATGTGCTGGGCTCCCCCCATCATTGAGGATGGGGATATTTGTAGAGCCTCCTCCTCCAGTGAGTTGTTTAATTGTCCACCACCATTCACAACTGGATGTGGCAGGACTGCAGAGCTTAGATCTGATCCATTAGTTATGGAATCACTTAGCCTTGTCTATTACTTGCTGCACATGTTTTCACTTTGACATCCTGAGCGTTTGCCAAGCACATGCTGTTTTAACTTCACTCCTTCACCAGCCATTACCGTTACTGAAAGGTTCAGCTTTAGCTCTGCAAACACATTTCTCTTCTTCATTTTGGGGGGATTACATTTAATGATCTATGCAGGAAGCCCATGGGGTTTGATGATCCTATAGGAATTGGCTAAGTTGCTAATAGCTATTATTGGTGGGTGGGGGTTCGGGGCTGGAGGATTTACTTCATAAAAACCCCAAGGAATCACTGGGGGCTAATTCATGCTAATTAATCTTCTGGGTTTGAGGGATCTGGTGACCTGTTTCTTTCTCATTTTTACCCAGTTTCAGTTTTCTACCTGTCTCTAACCCTCTCAAAATCATACCAATTGCGGTCTCACTTACATTGAGAAGGGTTAGTTTCACAATGATTTTTCACAAAAAAAAGTACTGTTTGGGTTACTCCATCAGGAAAGTATCACTGTTTCAGCAAAGAATAAGAGCATAGGCAGATTTTTAAAAAAAATAAAAGTTGCATTCTTCCTTGTGAACTATTATTGCGACAGTTTAATATAGGCTTGTCACCAACTTTCCCTGTGGCTTTAAGAGTATAAACATCAACCAGCCTTATGGAGGCAAAGGTCCAAGGTGATTCCCCATTTACGACAAATGTGGTGATCTCGGAGGACAACAATTGGAGTGCCACAGCAGGCTTTGGAGAGTGAGAAATTATTGCAGGGGTTCCTGCTCCTGGCTATAGCCTAGTGGCAGCTCTGGAAAGTGCAGTGGTGCAAGATTCCGATGAGAATGATATTAGAGCAGTTGTGACGTCCTTCATAATTGAATAGCATTTCTTTAAGATAAGTTCACTATTTAAGATTGAAATTGTGAATAAGAGATGTGCCCTGTGATTATTTTGCAGCATTTCAACTTTGAAGGGAGCTCTCTTGAGGTGAAGGGTTGGGGGGACCCAGACTACAGAAAAAAGCCCATGATAAGAAAAAATATATAATCTACTCTGCCCAATGCGAAACAATATCTAAAAATGTGTGATGATGGCTCTGAATCACTGGAATGCATCTGGAATCAGCTTTGTAGTTTATAATGGTCTTTTTTTCTACAAAGGAGATAGTCCGTCACCACAGAACATGGAAATCTGGAAACAGAGATATACTTGGAACAATCTGACAAGTAAAGGAAGAGAGGCAAAAATATTGAGGTTTTTCAGAATACAATTAAATGTCATTGTGGCAAAAAATTATGCATTTTTGTTTAGTTTTGGCTTCATGATTGTCTCCTTAAATCCAGGCATGGTATATAAGGGAGCAAAAATTGGATAAGGCCCATTAGCAGGTACGGGATAACAATACACAATTATCCTGAGCCCAATGCAAGTGATGTAAACTTCATACTGCATGATGACAGTGCACATTCAAGCCCAGAGATATACATTAGGTTGTCCTTGTCAAATATCAAATTCTTTTTAAAGCTTCAGGAATTGACAGAACCTTCAGAGGTTGGCAAATATTGACAGTTTTGGTCAAATTATTCACCACTGCATAGAAAAATTAATGCATCCATGTGTTTCCAAGCTAGAATTTGATCAATGAAATTATGTCCAAAAACAAAGTGAGTGAAACTCGACCAGCTTTGAACTCAATACCAGATGGTTGTTAGTTTGAAAAAATTGTCCTAAGAAAAATTCTACTGGTAAAATCCTAGTATTTTATGGCTGATTTATTGAGCCAATGGTAGAGATCTAGAAAATGAGACTTTAGGGGTCGGATTTTCATGTCAGAGGTGGGAATCGGGAGATGGGATTAATCCTGCCATTGTGATCCTAGCTCTATCTTGAGAATGTGGGAGGCAGGACCTTCCAGAGCTCCAGGCCTAAATGGCCTGGAGATGGGCCTGCCGCTAGACATGGGAGGGGAGGAGGGCCAAGTCCCGAGTGAGCAGATTAAAAGGCGTGCCGCCGTTCTCATAAAACCTCAGCCTGGTGTTTTTGAGGTAGTCAACTGCTCACCTTTATATAGTTGAACCTGCTGACCACTTTAAAACCCCTACTCACCCCCTCACCCACACCCCATCATCCTCACCCCTCTCACCCTCATCCCTCACCTCCGTCACCTTCACGCCTCATCCTCACCCCCTCACCCATTATCCCCTTTATCAATAGAACTCATAAGTCCTATTCAATGGAAGCAGTTGAATAGCCCATGAAACCCCCTGAGTAAACGGACTCTTCAAAGCTGCTGTATAAACAGTGCAATGTACTTATAATAGGATAGGCGGCTGGATTGCAACCATAAAACTTCCTGAGTAAACAAACAGACTTCAGAACTGTTATCTCAACGGATGTCCAGACTGAACACATAAAAGCAAGGGGAAAAGTTTAAATACTTACACCTGGTTATCATACTAGGCTACCCTTTCAATAGTGTGAAATATACTCTACCTTTTTATCTTTTTAAGGAACTTTTTAAACTCATCTGAAGGCTTTTCCACATTTACAATGTTGATCTTTTATTTGACAGCTTGCCAGTTGGCAGAACTAATGATCTGGGTAGTTACATCTTCCAATCACAGCACTGTCATAACTCACCTTACTGAACATAGATACAACTCATACCACAACAATGAACAGCAAAGGAGGCAAAACCATTTCACTTACCTTTTAAACTCTTCCAGCCTTCAATTCATGGTTCACCCTCTATGCAACTGGTGTAAGACGTGACAGCTGTTATAGTCTGGCTGACTCCATGAAAATTAAAACCTTACCTAGGGTGGGCTCTCAATGAGCGCATAATGTTACCAGATTAATCTGTCACAGGACTGGGCAGGTTGCAGGGCCCACTTCCTCCCCTGGCCTCATGAAAATGGCCAAGGGAGGGAACAGAGACAAGATCTTTGGCCGCCACACTTGGCGGCAATTTCCTCAGTCCCAACTCCATTCGGGAGCATAAAAATCTGGCTCAGGGCTGGGATTTCAACTCACCTATGGGGGCAAGAACATGAGTGGGTTTACTTTGAAAATAGTGCTCCCAGATGGCATGTCAGTGTCCCAATGCCTCTGGGACACAGGGCAATTTTAAACGCGAGGGCAGGGGGCTGGAGTTGGGAACCTGCTCACCTCCGATTAACTCTCCATTGAGCTCCTTGAGGAGCTTGTTAACAGGTTGGGGATGGCCAGAAGGCAATTTTCAAATGGCTAATTGCCAAACCCAAAGAGTCTGATGCACATTAGGGCACAGCTGTCGGGTTCAATGCAGGGAACAATTAACTCATTTTTTATGATGAAACATTTTTGCCACTTGGGGTTTTTTGTATGAGATCAAGCATGGCAACTTTCAGCTGGCCGTTTGGTGGCTTTCATGAGCAGTGAGACTGCGGGCCCTCCGATGTGCTGCCTCCGCTCTTCTGCAAGGCAGCAGGAGGCCCTGTCATGTTTGCTGTCTGCTCTTGATGCCCATGTTCCGCAGGCAGCTCTCGCCTTCTGGCAGAGCTTGGTGCTGCTAATCAGGCACTGAGCTCACTGCAGACCCAATTAGAGCATCTGCCTTTGAAGATTGCATCGTGTGAGCAACACAGTTGCGACCTGGAGTCGGGACCTGGAAGGCATCTGGCCATCAGGTTCCCGATTCAGATTGAAAATCAAGCCCCTGAACTCATTCCTATATATACCCATTATCTTCCCATAATTAGGAAATCTCCTTGTGGTGGGTCAGAGGTTACTCTGTTTTGTGATAATAAGATGTTATTAGCAAAGTCTGATGGGGAAAAGTGTTACAAGATATAAGTGTGGCAAGTGTAGCTGTCACAAGACTCTCCCATAGTGCTGCAGGTAGTAAGTCAAAGAATATGGATTCTCTCTGACCTGCCACTGCTGTCATCATGGGCAGAATTTCGTGCCCCCTTCCTGTGGTGAGTTTGGTAGTATGGGGCATTTAATCAGGTGGGAGGGTATCCCGCCACCCTACTGCCTCCACCCCAATTACGTCCACTCTAATTAATGCCCACTTAAGGGCCTCATCCCACCATGGCTAGTATTAACCTATGGGGAACTCACCACGCAGGGAGCACGACAAGCAGACACTGGCAGTTTGCTTGTGGGCTCCCGGGGGTGGGGTGGCATGTGTTGTGTGGGAGCAGGGGTGTCTTTTGTTCAAAGGCACTCAGTGGCTGATCAGGGGACACAGCAACAGGAAGCGTGCCCGTTCAGAGCCACACCCCTTCCCTTGCTGCCGACCTTCCTCCCACCCTTCTCCCTCGTGAACCCCACCACACGACCACCTTCCTTGACATCAGTCACCTGTGCCTGGCTCGTTCCTTGATCTGAGGCCTCAGGTGGGTGTAGTATCAGCAGCAGCCACAGCCTCCCCAGTGGCGCTGCTGAGTACAGAAGAGCTGCTGGCCTCTGATTGGCTGGCAGCTCGCAGCAGGCGGCTCTTCCGTTCCTGGGGCCCTTGATCCTGGGGAAGGCCCACCGCTGACCTGTCAAGCGCCTGAGTGGCACAAGATGTGACAAGCCTTCATGAAAAGAAGTGAAATGGGTTCTTGCTGGCTCTCCAGCTGGTGAATGTGATTCCTGTTGCTTTCACAAGATTCCACCCAATGTTATTGTTTCTATCCCTATGTCTCTTCTACTTCTGCTTCTCACCCTGTATTTTTGTCCTTTTGTCTTTTCTTTCCCTTTCTCTTTTTCTCTCATCAGCAGCAGTTCTCAATTCAACCATGTCTCTACACTCCCTCCTTCCCTCTACTTTTCCTTTCTACCACCCCATCATTTCTCATGCTTCCCTTACTTCTCCTCTCAGTATTTCAGGATAGCACCTAGACCTGAGAACCGCTTGACTGTCTAGAATGAAGTTTGGCGCAGCTGATGTTTTAGTAACATCCATCTGCTGTATTTATTGATGGTTAAATGTACTAAATGGCAAGGAAAGTAAACGCATGTATTACCAGTTTACTAAAAGGCAATTATATGAATTTATCTCGGGCACGGGTTTAGTAGTCATTAATATAGTGATATTTATTCAGGGCCAAAGGTTAGAAAGTTTTGGCATAGGAATTACGTAGAAAAAGAAGCATGTCCATCAAGCTGTAGATGCAGATGGCCACTAGATAAGCAGTTGTGTGCTGTTCACATAGATGTATTAGAATAGATTGTAATCAGTCCCTTTAAGCAAAGGCAGGAAAGAGGAACATGCACAAGTATTTGATTTTAAATATCCTTAGAAAAAATTGAAAATGTGATTTGCAAGCTCACAATGCAAACATAAATCATATTGCACCTGAAGTAATTGAGAACAAAATTAGAAATTAATATGAGTTCAAACAGAAATAATTCACGGAATAACTTACATTTATGTAGTTAATTTAAAATTAAAAATATCCAGAAAAACAAACAGACACCAAGGGCCGGATTTTCATCTCCAGGTTGGGAACTGAGAGTTGGGCCATTTCTTAATGTCACAGTCCCAATTTCTAATGGGCAGGCCATTCGCCAGGCAAGTTGGTCTCCAAGAGTTGGGTGCAAGCAGGAGTTGGGGTTGCTGCCTCCGAGGCAGGCCTGAGATGGCAATAGTGGCGGTCAGATGGGAAGGCCAGCAGGTTAGAAGGCCCGCTTCCGTTTACTGGAACATCGGCTCTGTTGTATTCATGGTTTTTAAGCCATCTAGTCCTCACTCTTATGTCCCCATCCACCCACCACCACGCTTTTTCCATGTCTCCTCATACCTCCCATGCCCCCTCCATGCTCACCCAGTATGCACCAGGTACACAACCAGTGAGCCATATAATAACGCTTTGAAATGCTCATGAAAAAAAATCAAAATATCAGAAGTCCCTTTGAAAATCATTGCCCCTCTTACATTCTCACAAAACTGTTAATCAAATGCATGAAGTGAAAATTCCATTCAAGAAACCTTCAACCCTCTCAACACCTCTTAATCTTGTCCAAATAAACAAACAGGCATTGAAAAAAACACTTCAAAGAAAAATAAGCTTAAGGGCTGTTTAAGGTCCTTATCCCACAGCCGCTCGTATACAGCCAATGATGCCCGGGAGAATTGCCATCTGAGAAGGTCGCCCAATAAACCCTGTTGGGTTTGCCTGCAACCTTTTGTGTTGTCCTTTGTTCAAAGACACTGTGTGTCCAATCAAGGGAGCTGGCATTGGGAAGGGATGGTCAAAACCCCTATCCTTGCTGTCAAACCCCTTCCATTGTCACCCCAGCCTGCAATCCCCTTCCTGCGACCCTCACCCGGCTCACACCCACCTCCAAAAGGGGATCCTTCAACGATCTTCCAGTAGGCCCCACTGCAGTACCAGCAATGGCCACTGCTCCTGGTGCTGCTGCCAGAACAGCAGTTCTTTGGGCCCCTGATTGGAGGTGGGATTGCTGCCCTGCAGGGGTTAAGACTCAGTGGAAGGCCCGATGATCCCCAGGTAAGTGTCTGATTACCTGATAATTGCATCAGACCTTGTGGAGAAAAGCAGCATAGAGCTCTCACCCATTCTCCAACCAGTGGACGAGTCCCCCATCGCCCACATTAAATTCCCCCCAACATTTCTGATCAATGATAAAAACAATGTTCTTTCATCAGACAGCTTTGCAACTGATGGAAGTTCATCAACCTGAAATGTTAACTGAGCTTCTCTCTCCAGAGATGCTGCCAGACCTGCTGAGTATTTCCAGCATTTTCTATTTTTATTTCAGATTTACAGCATCCATGGTATTTTGCCTTTGTAGATATGAAGAGGTTTAAGGATGGATTTCCACATGTTTAGGCACATGGTATAACCAGAAATATAGCAGCATGGTGGAAAGTTTGATGACAGAAAATGAGGAATTAAGTTTAAGAGATATTTCTCAGACTGGGAAAAGGTTGGAAGATATGACACCAGGGGTCAGTGTTGGGTCCAATATTAGTGTCCATCCCTACGTGGGTTGACTTGGCTAGGAGGAGCATAGTATCAAACTTTGACATAAAATTAAGTGGCAAGGCAAATATTAGAAGCCTAATGAAAAGACATGAAATCTAAAAAGTATAGCACAGAAAAAAGGTCATTCAGCCCAACTGGTCCTTGTCAGTGTTTTTGGTCCACACAAGCCACATGCCATCCCTCCTCATCTAACCTTATCTGCATAACCTGCTGTTCCTTTCTCCCACATGTGTTTATCCAGCTTCCCCTTAAACCCCCTTCAGCATGAAAGTTTTAAATATATTTTGGGAGGAAAAACAAGGAATTGGAAAAATCCTCGAGCTGAAGCTTGAGAAGAACAGAGAGATTCACATTGAAGCCCTTTTAAAGTGTGAATACAGGTAGATAAAACCAGACTGGAGCAGAGAAGACGAAAAGGAAATTTAGGTCCTGATTTTCACTCCCGAGCTGGGTGCGCAGATTCGGGACATTTCCCGGCTCCAAGAACCCAACCCAGGAAAAAGAGGCCCAGAAGGTCGGGTTTTCATTCTGGGGGGGAAGGGTTGCGGGTGGTGGGCTATATTAGAAGTCAGACCTGCCATCCCAGGAACAGGTGCAGAGGCTGCCAGTTGCAGAGATGGGCCGGGCGGAAGGCCTGCCTTTGTGCTCTGGCAGTTAGTTTAAAAATGAACAAAACAAAATCAGCTCACACACACAGCCCCCCCCACCGCGCCCCCAACCCCCCACATACTCCACATGTCCCATCCAAGCCAACCGGTGCCACCTCATGCTCTTCACCCACCCCCATGGCCCCTTTTACTCCTAATACCATCCTATGCCCCTCTACCAACCCCCATGACCCTCATACACCTGATGTTACCCTGTGCCCCTCTACCCACCCACATGGCCCCTCATACTCCAATACCATCCTATGCCCTGTACCCACCCCCATGGGCCCTCACACCCAATGCCATCCTATGCCCTTTTAACCATCCCCCATGGTCCCTTATACTCCATATGCAAATCCATGGCCCCCACATCCCCATCGCCCTTTAGTACTCCCATGCCAATTTAGTCTCACCTCATGCCAACCCATACACGCCTCTCCACCATCCTTTGCCCTTATTCCCTCCATGCCAACTCACCTAGTATCCACTATGGGCAAACCTTGGGAGCCATGCTGACATAAAATATAGCTATGTGTCTATGATGATGTCACTATTTTAAAAAAACACTCTCACGATAAAAAAAGGAATAGAAATTCCTTCAACTAATCTCTTATGAAAACAAACTTTCTACCCTATAACCAGCTGAAGTTCCAATCAAACTACTCACTTAACAGGCACCCCACTATGATAATGTTAGATTGTAAAATTAGTCATGCAGCACAAATCCTAAAATGGTAACCCTCAGTATTATGTCAACAGACAGAGTGAAATATCAAGCATGTTTTAAAAGAAAACTCTATGCATTTTTAAAAATGTAAAACCCAGCAGAGTTAAATCCCCTGACAGGCTTTGACAGTTCCAATGAGTTTGACAGTTCTTTGACATTTTGATAGTTCTGTGTCAACTTGGACAGTTCCAATGAGTTTATGCTCATTTTACACACAATCATGTCTAATTTTAACAACCCCAAAGGCCTGTCCCAAAGGGTACCTTATCTTCCCCAAAGGGAGCCTAACCTCTCTCAAATGTGTCCTTGGACCATATCCAAAGGGGTACATTACCTCTCCAAAAGGGTACCTTGGCTATCCAAACAAATCCACAAAGTTCCAATCTGCTCCTACCAGGTCTAATTTGCACATTTTAGGTTCAAGTCACCCACCTCACCAAAATCACACATGAGTGGAGACAGTAGTGGATTTATATGGGCAGCTGCCTCCAGGAATTATGGATGTGCTATTTAGAACCTGCCCCCATCCGCCCCCAACCCTGTAAAAATGGCAGAGGCCAGGTTTGGTGGTGGGACTTCAGGATTCAGACCTCTGCTGACATTTCCAAATAAAATTCAGGCCTCAATTGGAGTTTTTGAAATTCTGAGGTGTTTTAATAAGGAGGTGCAGGTGGGGGGAGGAGGGAGAGTCGGGGCCTGCACTCTTTCGAGCGCAAGAGTGCAGAAATCTCCCTGAGGCATGGAGCTGCCTCAGGGAGATTGAATGTATAATAAAATCATGACAGATTCAAATTAAAAATTTATTCAAACATGTGCCCTCATGTGACTGTGTCATATGAGTTGGGACATGTTTGTAAAGGTGGGAAAATTTTATTTATTTATTTTATAAAAGCTTCAGAAAATATCATCCCGCCCGTGGATAAGGTTTCCTGAAAAATGCGTCCTAAGAGATATTACTTATGCAGAGTTGTTACAGCATAGAATGCTTTGCCAGAGCAAGCAATTGTGACAGAACCTGTTGTATCTTTTAAGGGAACAGCAGATGATGATGCAGAGCAATGGAAGGGAACAGAGCAAAGGAATTAATTTTAGATTTCTCTAGCAAGATCTTGGTACAGACATAGCAAGCTGAATGGCCTCCATCAGTACTGTACATTTTTGTGGATTGTAAAGAGGACCAGAATTTTAAATTCACTTGCATCTCATTTGTTCACATTCTGCTGGATTCTTTTTCTAAAACCTAAAGCTTCTGCTCCTGAGGTTTTGACACTTTTATCAACTGACATGTGGAGACGGGTGACGTTTAGGCAGCATTCAGAGAGGTCAAAGGAGCTGAGACACCAGAACAGTCTTTGGAGCTTCTTCAGTCTGTAGCACTCAGGCTTAATGAGATGGCTGTCATAAGAGAGGGACAGCAGTGCCATGTACTGAGTGTTAAGATTAAACAGGTCTAAATAATTGAGAGAACCTGACACCACTGCCAAGGCTCCAGCGGCAATACAAGAGTATTTATTTTAGTCGACTGCATCAATGTAGCGTGTTTGTTGATGAGAAAGCACATTTAAACCATAGGAGTTTCTGGTTATATTCCTATTTTGGTTTCTGTTGTGTACTGATCTCTCTATTCAGAGTTTTTTTGTATCAAAAGAGCACTATACTCATGGGCGGGGGCTGGCAAATGTCAGCAAATGTTTTCCTATTTATTCAGAACAGGATGTGAGGACAGAGAGAGGGCTGGATTTTATGTCCTCTGACTGCAGGCTTGCAGGTGAGGGGACCCGTAAAGTGCCACAGGTGGCATTCCCTCCACGGATCTGCCCACTCCTGCCCTCGCTGCAATTTTACCCACCCGCCAGTCAGACAATTGAGGTACTTAAGTGGCTTGTTCTGGGCAAGGGTGATGCCTCCTTAAAGGGCTTCTTGGGCGAACAGTGGGATCAGCACTCACCCATCACAAAGTCATTCACCCCTTCCCTTCTAGCCTGCCTATTCAAGACCACCACCACAGTTGTCCCCATTTGCCAGATCCTTCTAGCTTGGCCCCAGCGATACCCCCACCTTCAACCTATCTTCCACTCTGGCTCTTTGGCATTGGGGACTGTTGTAGTTTCAACAGTGGCCACCACTACTGGTGGTGCTGCTAGGAGCAGAGAGCTGCCTGCCATTTGATTGACAGGCAGCTCTCAGAGGCAAGATTTCCGATCTAGGTGGGACAGAAGTCCCCCCTTAAACCAATAACACTTCGCTGAGCATTAGATCCCTGCAGGATGAGCTGTGGATAGGGGGCAAGTTTGCCTCAACTTTTTCACTGGCGGGTAACCTCGGTGCCCTGTTAAATCCAGCCCATAATGTGCATTAATATCTACTATTGCATCATTTATATCTGGGCCATCACCTTGTCAGACTCATAATCTCTAGAGCTGGCTACAAAGATTCCTTAAAAATTGCAAAGAGGTGAAAAACGCTTCTACTTCTGAAGGAACAGGAGGCAGGAAGGGATTCAAAGGACCTCAATATAATTAATTTATTTGCCTAGTGGAACAATGCTTCATCGAAATTAACATAGCAGATATTTTGTTTCGGCTATGATAAAGACAGGCTGAGAACATCCATTTTTGTGTGCAGAAACCCAGGAAAGCAAGCACTCTGAGAAACAACTTCAGAGAGGGTTTTTGGCCAAGGGAGGACAAAGAGAAAGGTCTTAAGAAATCAACTGCTATTCCGCCAAAAGAGTCCAGGCAATCTGCAAATTCCGTAACTGCAGAATTAGTGAGGAATAGGAAATCTTCCCTCTCTCAAAAATCTGCTGACCTGCTGAGTCCATCTGAAAAGACAAATCTCTGAATAGTCAACTGTAGAAGCCAGCGCAGCTGCTAAACTGAACCTGAAGTTTCAACTCCTTGACTGCAGCAATGGGCCTGCAACGATATCTCACAGAGATGGATAAGAAATCTCATCTTTAAGTATCTTATGCCTTTATCTGCATTTTAATCTTTGTATCTGCACCTTAGTTAATAACTTCAACACTTTTACCGTAGTAACTTTCAGCTGTAGTTTTTGTAATAACTTAACCTTTAGCTTGTTTAAGACTAAAGCTTGGCTCCTGGATTATTTTTAAATTGAACCACTCATAAATTAAAAGGCGGGCTACATACACACACATATACACACAAATTCTTAGCTCACAGACTACTTTAAGAAAATGACTTTTACATGATGGTGACACTCCCCTTTCCTGAAGCACTGATTCATGTTGGAGTAAAGCACAAATTATCTTTGTGGTTACTGGATACTACACCTGATTTTTCCAGTACCCAGAGGGACTGAGGTTAATTGCAGCAAACCGGTGATGCCGAGGCAAAGAGGAACTGACTTGGCACAGACTAGGGTTGAAACATGAGACTTTCTTTGTCTATATGGGTCAGCTATTTTCTGGATATACTTGCTGAGTCAACCAGGAAAAAGTTGTTAACCTTTAGAAGTTGTATATAATTTGTTGTACTTATCCCGAAACGTAATCCCTTCTACATTTCAGTTTTTGATTTTTTAATAAATGTATGTGTAAAAAAAAGAAAGTCTTGCATTTCTATAAAATCTTCCATGACATCAGGACACACTAAAACGCTTCACAGCAAAAGAAGTATTTTTGAAGTATAGTTACAGTTGTAAATGTAGGAAACGCGGCAGCCAATTTGCGCACAGCAAATTCCCACAAGCAGCAATGTATACAATCTATTTTAATGACATTGATTGGGGGATAAATATTGGCCAAGACACTGGAGATAACTTCCCTACTCTTCTTCAAAATTGTGCCATGGGATCTTTTACATCTACCTGAAGAGGCAGATAGAGCCTCAGTTTAACATCTCATTTGGAAGGCAGCACCTCTGACAGTGTAGCTCTCCCTCAATACTGCACAGGAGTGTCAGCCTTGATTTTTGTTCTTGAGCCCAAGAGTGAGATTTGAACCCAGTCCCAGAGGAGCGAGCTACAACCACACTAGAACAGGGCAAGGTTTGATGAGCATTCTATGAAGCTAATGACACTGAAATACCTGCACAATCTTCAGACTATTTGTCTGTTGTCTGGGTCATGCCTGGTCTATTTTGTTCAATGCCACAATGGATAGTGCATTTACATGTTGAATAATGGAGGTAATTAGCAGACATTTCTTGAAGGTGGGCACCCTTTAGGGTGGAACCGCAGGGTCAACCTGCTTGGCAGCTAATAATGAAAGTTGTTAGCCTTCTTTCTGGTATCTAACGATTATCGGAATATTGCTCTGTTTTCGATATCCAGGTTGATGATCTGCAGCATTCACACCACCAGTTCCGAGCATTTTCTAAGGCTTTAAGGGAGAAAACTTCCTATCAAGCCATTTTCAAAAATAAACAATTAAACTAATCCATGATTAACTTTTAACATTGGTCCCTTTTTTATTTTTCTTTCATCAATATGTGTTGCCTTTTGAATTGCTTTGAAAGGTGAAACAATGGTCCCTGTGGATTATTGGTAAGTGCCATGTAGAGGCTGGAAAGTTCCCAGGTTTGTGCTGAATTAGCTGATCTCGGGCTAGATGGTGCTTCAGTTCACTTCAATGCCCCTGGGCCAGGGAAAGATTGCCACTCCTGATTGCTGCCCAGTGATCCAGCTGGAAAATATGAAGCTGTGCATATTGTCCTTTTAAAATTAACCATTCTTTTCTTATTTTAATAGTTATAAGACCTTGGCCTCAAAAACCAGTGCTGATTTGAGGCCATCTGGTATGCAGAGCTGGCAGGTGGGTTCTGGAAGATGTTCCATCTATAACAGGTCTCCTCAGAAGCACTGGGGCATCCAGGGGGCTGGCAGTTCCTGTTTCTGACCACCTTCAATTGGACCTCCTGGTAAGAGGTGAGACTATTGAGATAGCATCACATATGAATAAGGAGCAGGAGTAGGCCATTCAGCCCCTCGAGCCTGCTCCACCATTTAATAAGGTCATGGATCTGATAGTAACCTGAAATCTTCATCCTGCTGGAATCCCTGTTTGTCCCAACTCTGGTGCCCCAATATACTGTACATTTACAAAAAGCAGAGGTATAGCACTTATAAAGAAAACTGAAGTGAGAACAAGCAGATATTAAAGACCAGTTTCCTTAGAGCACTGATCCAGTGCTGTGAGGAAAGCGGTCTTACCAGAACAGGTGCCATGTCTCCTGCAGTTTACCTTCTCTCTTCTTGTCCTCTCCTTGTTCAGTAGCCCTTTCCTCTCCCTCTGTCTTCTCTCTTCTCTTTCTGCTCTCTCTCCTGTATCACTTTCTCATCCTCAATTGAGCTCAGAATCAGCCATTTTGATTTTGAAAACTTTTTTCACCGCTGAAGTGAATTACTTTAGTTGGTCACACTAATATTAGTGAATACACAGCCATTGGAAAACAAGCATTTTCTCACTGCACCAAAACTACAAATATTAGATACCCTCAGCCAGTGAGGTCCTCTTCAAGTATCAGATCGCACTCTAACGGCATCATCAGTTTGCCGTCTTAACCCAAAACCTATGAGGGGGAATAAGGATCCCTCACTAAGCAAAATCTGCCAGGAACAGAGCTGTAAAAGGCGAATGTTTATATTAAAATTATGGACAGAATATTTGGGCCCTACCAAGGTTGGGGCAGGAGATGAATGGGGCCCAAAAGTACTGGTGCTGGCCAGTGTGCCAATTTTCCTACACCATTCCTGGTATTGGCCATTTTGGGGGAGGTCAGTTTGGGGCCCAGCAAAGCTGCCCACCCCCATGAGTTGGGCAGCTAATTAACCCCATGAAGAATTTTGTTTATGATAAGTAAAGGAGGCTGACTGGGATTTTCCAGTTGGGCTTCAGTTTCCTGAGGCAATAGGGGGTCAGCTCAACTGCCTGGAGGTGGGTACCCAGTGGCAGGCCGAGGTGCCAGTTCTCCAGGATTGGCTGTCCAGCTTCTAGACCCCACCCATCAATCTTATTTGGACAGGGAGCCTATTTCCAAGCCAGTTAAGGGGGTGGCCCACTCAAAATTCCAAAGTGACCGTTCCCCCCCCCCCCCATTCAGGAGCTGTAAACTGTCCCCCAAAGCGAAAATTCAGCCCTATGCCTTTCCTTGTGGGCCCAGGCGAAAGAGTGTTCCACAAGGAATCCTTCAGTTTTCACCGTCCTGGGCATCCGCCACCCTTCCACAACCTGGATTCCGGTCCTGGTGACCTTACTTTATACTGAGGACCATTTCTCTGGATCCCCAGTGGCAGACTCCTGCCGCCTGAGTCTAATGAGTAGGCAGCCACTTCCTGCTGACTTCCCAGCAGTGTTGCTCGGCAAGTCGGCAAGTGGCTGGCTATATGTAAGCAAGGCGGCACATTCACTTTGCCCCATTTCTGCCCCGGAATTAAAATTCAGCTCATGTTTGTTTGTTTCGGAATCCAGCATTTCTCCTCTTTATATCAGAAGATGTTTGATTTGGATGGTTTTTATGTTTTGAAGAGGCTGGAAATAATCTATTTCACCCATCAGTCCCTGGCTCAATTTCATAAAATCTTGTAATAAATCTTTAGATCCGCTCTGGGTAAAACAATACCTCAGATTTCTGTTACTTTTGCCCATTTCCTAAGGAACGTTGGCTCAAAAACCCAACTTTGTATTTTCCTTTTCTTCGTACGCCAGAGGCAAACACCTTCAGAAGAATAACTCTTTGGACAGTTAAACTTGGGTTCTTTTTGACTCAGTAATAGGCCTGTTTATATAGACATGTTTTTTGTGGATAATTGCCTACTTTTTTAGAACTTTGGGAATAAGACTCCTTTGTAAATGTTCCTTTTTTTTATTTTCCTTGGTGTGAGTTATGAATTCACTGTCACATGAACATAGGATTATCTGACTGTAAGCGATGCTTTAATTCATTAACCCACAACTTTCTTTCTTCAAATGCTTTGCTACTGCAAAGTCCCATGTATGAGGATCTTGTGTGCTAGGTCCAATCAGTTGAGGTATGTAGCAACTCAAGAATGTAACAGAAGAAATAATGCTTAGCAAAATGTAAGACCTTGGGAATACAAATATTCATGCTGAATTTGAGATTGCTCTTTCTTGAAGTGTTTTAAAAAATATATTTGAGAAACGTATAGCATTGACCGATCATGCTTTTCCTACAGTGAGTACAGATAAAACATATACATTCTTCGTACCTTGAACCCACCCCTAGATCAGCAGTGAATACTAGCAGGGTCAAGTCAGCATTATACATCTCTCACTGTGGCTAGCATAAACCCATTCATTCTGCATGTACATTTTTTATGAAACTCTAAAATATCCAATGCAAAGATACACATATTGCTATCCAGTATTTAATTGTTGGATGTATGAGTGTGAGATTTCTCCATTTTTTTGTCCCCCTACTGAAGGGCAGTATTCCTATGCCTCACTCTCTTCGTATCTGGGTCTAAATAATGAGTGCCAGTCTTAGGAGTCAGAGTGAGCATTACAGCTGCACCAAGTTATTGTTGCCCCAGTGTGCATGGGAATTATCACTGGATAACAATTGAGGGGTAGCATACTGATTTCCTCTCCCTTGTATTCAGCATCTGCCCTTGATCCCATGACCAACACTGGGAAACTCTCCTTTTGGGGAACTTCTGTCTCATGGCATTAGCCATGCTTATTATGTCTCAACAACATTGAATTACATTCCTTGGTCCAATACACATCACAATATATAAAACTAAAGAAATTTGGAGTGGTCTCATTAACTAATTTATTGGTTGCAAAGAGCAATCAGGCCTACAAAAAGCAAGACTTTTCTTTAGCATCAAAATAGATGTTTGATTTCTGAACCAAATCCTTTATTCTGCCACGTGCAGCAGCATCAGGTTTTAATGATTAAGTGAGTCTTTCTGTATCCATGTTATCATCATGTGGATGATGATCAGTCTGGTTTTATCAGGACTGTCTGAAAACATATAATAGACCATCTGTGCTTGAGCGGAGGGGGTTACTGGCAACTTCGCTGCTGTTAATGACTTGGCCAACAGTAGCCTGGTCTTGTTCACTAGCTATTTGGAGTGGTCAGACTGTTAACTCTTTGATTAAAATTACCATCATTAATATCTTCATATTTTGTATTTATTTTGTAATGACTTTATAATCTTAGATATTAGTATATCTTCCATGGTGTTGCTCATGATCAGCTAGAGACTAAGCATTTTTGTAACCATGGGGAGATGTACAATGAGAAAGTTGTTATTTAAAGTGTGTGCAATACATTTAGGAAAACACAAGAAACAGGAGATTTCTAAAGTATTGCATGTGGAAGTCAAATTGTGGTTCTTGCCTGTCTCTGCTACCTTTGTTTTGTTTGTGTGTGCCTCTTGTCTTCTTGTTTTCTATTTTGGTCATTCATTCAGTTGTTTTGGTGGTGTTTGTCCCGTCCCCTTTTCTGCGTGCTATGTTGTGTTCTTTGCTTTCTGCCTTTTCTTTTGTGTTTTATCTGTCGCTCAGATTTGATCTACTAGTCCCTTTTGGCACTTTGGTCCTTTATTCCCTGCCAAACTTCCTATGGCTTCTTTGTATCTTTTCAGTTTCTCTTCCCTTTCGCCACCCTCCCTCTTCTTCCCCTCCTGTCCCACACTCATTTTCATTTACCCCTCCCCTCCACTTATGCTTGTCTCTTTGCTTATGCAACCTCTCTCCCAATTATCCCCCTTTGACATATCGTTGTGAAAGAAACTAATGCCAGACCCTATATTTCAGTTAGCCATCGTGTTTTGCAAAGCAAAAAAATGCCTTTCTCCTTCAGTGCAGAAACCAGTAATGAATGCAGTGGAGAGTCCATAGTGATGAATAGTAGAGGGAGAAAGAGAAGCATGTCAAAGATGTGCTGATAGGCTCTGAGGCTAAGGGCCTAAGTCAAGGGAAATAGAGAGTGGCACTAGGAGATTGAAGAAATGGTACTAGGAGACCCAGAAGTTTTTTTTATTTATTCATTCATGGGATGCGGGCATCACTGACTAGGGCAGCATTTACTGCTCATCCCTAATTGCCCTTGTTCAGAGGGCATTTAAGACCCTGTGGGTCTGGAGACACATGTAGGCCAGACCAGGAAAGGACAGCAGATTTCATTCCCTAAAGGGCATTAGTGAACCAGATGGGATTTTACAACAGTTGGCAATGGTTTCAAGGTCATTGTCATCAGACTTTAGTTTCAGGTTTTTATTGAATTCAAATTTCACCATCTGCCATAGTGGGATTTGAACCCAGGTCCCCAGAGCATTACCCTGGGTCTCTGGAATATTAGCCTAGTGACAATACTACTATGCCACTACCTCCCTTTATGTGGTCAGGGTCAGGTCAATTAAGTCAAAAGAAGAGGCAAAACAGCACCACCATGTGTTCGGATGTCTGCAAGGAAATCTTCTGTTTCCACATGAACGCTAACAACATCAACCGTCATTTCTCTGGACCCTCCACTGTCTCTAAATTGTCACACTGCTGGCCCAACTCCCAAGATGAGGTGAGAGTACTGGATGTGTGTTGTGTGGCACTACCACCATGCTAAATGGGATAGATTTCGAACAGATCAAGCAACTCTAGACTGGGCACCCATGAGGCGCTGTGGGCTATCAGCAGCAGCAGAACTGCACTTGAACACAATCTGTAACCTCATGGCTTTCCATATCCCCCACTCTATCATTACCATCAAGCCAGGGGATCAACCCTGGTTCAATGCAGAGTGCAGGAGGGCATGTCAGGAGCAGTACCAGGCATCCCTAAAAATGAGGTGTCAATCTGGTGCAACTATGACACAGGACTACTTGCGTGCCAAACAGCATAAGCAGCAAGTGATAGACAGAGCTAAGAGATCCCACAACCAACAGATCAGGCCTAAGCTCTGCAGTCCTGCGACATCCAGTCGTGAATGGTGGTGAAAAATTTACAACTCACTGGAGGAGAAGGCTCCACAAATACCCCCATCTTCAATGATGGGGCAGCCCAGCACAGTAGCGCAAAAGATAACGCTGAAGCATTTGCTACAATCTTCAGCCAGAAGTGCCGAGTGGACGATCCAGCTTGGCTTCCCCTGTACGTCCCCAATATTACAGATGCCAGTCTTCAGCCAATTCGGTTCACTCCACGTGATATCAATAAATGGCTGAAGGCACTGGATAGTGCAAAGGCTATTGGCCCTGACAATATTCCAGCAATAGTACTGAAGACTTGTGCTCCAGAACTTGCCATACCCCTAGCCAAGCTGTTCCAGTACAGATACAACACTGGCATCTACTTGGCTATGTGGAAAATTGCCCAAGTATGTTCTGTACATAAAAAGCAGGACAAATCCAACCCAGCCAATTACTGTCCATCAGTCTACTCTCAATCATCAGTAAAATAATGGAAGGGGTCATCAACAGTGCTATCAAGCAGCACTTGCTTAGCAATAACATGCTCACTGATGCCCAGTTGGGTTCCGCCAGAGCCACTCAGCTCCTGACCTCATTACAGCCTTGGTTCAAACATGGACAAAAAAGCTGAACTCCCGAGAAGAGGTGAGAGTGACTGCCCTTAACATCAAGGCCGCATTTGAGCGAGTGTGGCATAAAGGAGCCCTAGCAAAACTGGAATCAATGGGAATCAGGGGGAAAACTCTCCACTGGTGGGAGTCATACCTAGCATAGAGGAAGATGGTTGTGGTTGTTGGAGGTCAGTTATCTCAGCTCCAGGACATCACTGAAGGAGTTCCTCAGGGTAGAGTCCTCGGCCCAACCACCTTCAGCTGCTTCATCAATGACCGTCCTTCCATCATAAGGTCAGAAGTGGGGATGTTCACTGATGATTGCACAATGTTCAGCATCATTTGTGACTCTTCTGATACTGAAACAGTCCATATCCAAATGCAGCAAGACCTGGACAATATCCAAGCTTGGGTTGACAAATGGCAAATAACATTCATGCCACGCTAAGTGCCAGGTGATGACCATCTCCAACAAGAGAGAACCTAACCATCGCCCCTTGACATTCAATGGCATTACCATCACTGACTCCACCACTATCAACATCCTGGAGGTTACCATTAACTAGAAACTGAACTGGACTAGCCATATAAATACTGTGGCTACAAGAGCAGGTCAGAGGCTAGGAATCCTGCAACGAGTAATTCACCTCCTGACTCCCCAAAGCCTGTCCACCATCTACAAGGAACAAGCCAGGAGTCTAATGGAATACTCCTCACTTGCCTGGATGAGTGCAACTCCCACAACACTGAAGAATCTTGACACTGTCCAGGACAAAGCAGACCTCTTGATTGGCACCAGATCCACAAACATTTATTCCCTTCACCAGACAGTAGGAGCAGTGTGTACCATCTGCAAGATGCAATGCAGGAATTCACCAAGGCTCCTTCAACAGCACCTTCCACACCCATGACCACTACCATCTAGAAGGACAAGGGCAGCAGAAAAATGGGAAAACTACCACCTGGAAATTCCCCTCCAAGTCACTCACCATCCTGACTTGGAAATATATCGCCGTTCCTTCACTGTCACTGGGTCAAAATCCTGGAATTCCCTTCCTAATAGCACTGTGGGTGTACCTACACCACATGGACTGCAGCGGTTCAAGAAGGTAGTTCACCAGCATCTTCTTGATCTGGCTTGGTCATAGAAGACAGAGGGGAGCAGTGGAAGGGTGCTTTTCTGAATGGAGAGCTGTGACTAGTGGAGTTCCGTAGGGATCGGTGCTGGGACCTTTACTGTTTGTAGTATACATAAATGATTTGGAGGAAAATGTAACTGGGCTAATTAGTAAGTTTGCAGATGACACTAAGGTTGGAGGAGTTGCAGATAGTGAAGAGGATTGTCAAAGGATACATCGGGATATAGATCGTTTGGAGACTTGGGCAGAGAAATGGCAGGTGGAGTTTAATGCGTTTGAAAGGTCTAATAAAGGCAGGAATTATACAGTAAATGGCAGAACCCTTAAGTGCATCGACGGGCAGAGGGATCTGGGTGTACAGGTCCACAGGTCACTGAAAATGGCAACGCAGGTGGATAAGGTGGTCAGGAAGGCATATGGCATGCTTGCCTTCATCGGCAGGGGTATTGAGTATAAAAGCTGGGAAGTCATGCTGCAGCTGTATAGAATCTTGGTTAAGCCACACTTGGAATATTGCGTGCAATTCTGGTCGCCACATTACCAGAAGGATATGGAGGCGTTGGAGAGGGTGCAGAGGAGGTTTACCAGGATGCTGCCTGGTCTGGAGGTTATTAGCTACGAGGAGAGGTGGGAGAAACTCGGATTGTTCTCACTAGAGCGACGGAGATTGAGGGGCAACTTGATAGAAGTTTACAAAATTATGAGTGGCATGGACAGAGTAGATAGTCAGAAGCTTTTTCCCAGGGTGGAAGAGTCAATTACTAGGGGACATAGATTTAAGGTGAGAGGAGAAAACTATAGAGGAGATGTGCGGGGCAAGTTTTTTACGCAGAGGGTAGTGAGTGTCTGGAATCCGCTGCCAGAGGAGGTGGTGGAAGCAGGTACGATAGTGGTGTTTAAGAGGCAGCTTGACAAATACATGAATAGGATGGGAATAGAGGGATATGGACCCCAGAAGTACAAAATGTTTTAGTTGATGGGCAATACGATCGGCGCAGGCTTGGAGGGCCGAAGGGCCTGTTCCTGTGCTGTACTTTTCTTTGTTCTTTGTTCTTTGTTCTCAAGGGCAACTAGGATGGGCAATAAATGATGGCCCAGCCAGTGAAGTCAACATCTCATGAATGAATATAGAAGAAACAGAAATTTCCTCCAACGAAATATTGGAAGACAGAAACCATTGTCTTTCATCGCTGCCACAAACTCCATTCCCTAGCTACCAACTCCATCTATCTCCCTGGCACTTGAGGCTGAACCAGATTGTTCCCACCCTTTGATGTTATATTTGACCCCAAGATGAGCTTTTGTCTGCATATCTACAGCCTAATTCCACCTCCGTAACATCACCTGACTCCACCCCTGCCTCAAGTCATCTGCTACTGAAACGATCCATGCCTTTGTTCCCTTTAGACCCTTTAGACAAATCACTCTTGTCCAGTCCCTCATTTTCTACCCTCCATAAACTTGAGGTCATTCAAAACTCCGCTGTCCCTGTCCTAGCTTGCGCCAAGTCCCAGTCACCCATCACACCTGCGCTCGCATTGGTTCTGTTAAATAATACCTTGATTTTAAAATTCTCATCCTTATTTTCAATCCCTCTGTGGCCTCACCCCTCTCTGTAATTTCCACCAGCCCTACAACCTGCCGAGGTATCTGCACTCCTCCAATTCTGGTCTCTTGAGCATCCCAGATTTTAATTGCTCCACCATTTGCCGCCTTGTCTTCAGCTGCCAAGGTCCTAAGCTCTATAATTCCCTTCATATGCCTCATCAGGCCTCTTTCCTTCCTACTTTAAGATGCTCCCTTAAAATCTATGATTTTGATCATCTGACCTAATAACTTTTTGTAGCTCAATGTTTTGATTAGTGCCAACCCTGTGAAGCGCCTTGGGACATTTTACTACATTAAAGGTGCTCTGTAATTCAAGTATTTTTTAATATTATCAGCAACCATTATCCCAAATGTTAGGCAAACGTGAGAAAGTGTCACAGGCTGACAAAGTCATGACACAGGAAGTAAACAAGTTTGATAACAAATATATCTAGCATAAGACTTAGTGTATTACTAGTTGCCTTCCCACACCTTACACATGGGTCAAAACTATTGTTCCTCTCTTACCTGTCTCCGCCATCTCTATATTGCTGTTTCACCACCTCCCATTCCTTCCTACTTTTTTTCACTAAATCTTTTTGCTTTTCTCCCTACCTTCTGCTGTTCTCTTTTCTTCACCCCCTCATTCCTAGATCCATATTTGTAATAGCAAATGCTTAACTAAACTTAACACACTATAATTACAGCCTCTAAATAGCACTGCAGTATCTCCATTGAGCAAGAGGGTGTGATTGCAGCATGACAAGTTTACGTAGGCAGTTTTTCATTATAAATGCAGGCGTAGAAAATTATAATAGAATAAGTTGATGGGAAGTGTGAGTAGATGTAATATTTTTAACACATTACAGATATGACCCATTTAGCAGACTGCTGGTGAGACAAAAAAAGCTATGCCGTATTCGTTACATGATTCTTAAGCTATTATATATTAATTAATATAAGGACTTGGCCTTTTGAATTCTTAATATACATTTGATGCTGTGTTCAGGGACATTTACTGTTACGTGGTAACACAAAACTTTGGTTGTAGACTCTATCAGAACACAAAGTTAAAACAGGCCTCACCAATCTTGTTTTAAACACATGGAAATACCATATTTAAGACAATTGGAAAACAGAAAGTTCTTTCAGGAAGAAGATTGGACACCTCGGCAACCTAAGCGAAGTGAACAGCTGTGGTTTAGCAATGGAGGTCCTAAAGTATAAATGTCATATTAACCAGTTGTAATGAACAGGTCGTATAAAAATGCAGCCGTTGTGTATATTCATACCAAGTTATTCAATGTTTTTGTGCACTCAGGCTGTTTTAAAACAAATTCAGTGCTGGGCGATGAACACAGCACCAGAACACAAGATGAATTCGAGTTGCCTCCTGCATGTTGCAAAGTAAAATATTGGGCCTGCTATGGTTACGGTTATCACACTATCAGTTCACACCCCTTAGATCCTGTTAGTGGTTGCCAGTAGTTTTGTTTGTTGAAATTCTTTTCTGCTACCCCAACAGTTTAAAAATCTACCATCATTGTGGCTATTTATCCAAATCTTGGAATTTAATAGCTGTGATGAATTTGAAGCATGTATTATTTGGGTTTTTACTAACAGTGACTCATTTAATATTGCTTCAGCATTGGCATATGCCTATGATATGCAAGTAAGTCATTCATTATTGGATAACCGGGAACCACGCTTACATTCTTAATTGGATGAATATTACAGGCCCTACCTTTTTGCTTGATAGCTGTATGTTTTGGGATGATATTTTGTGCTTAACAAGGTGACCAATATCAATGCTGAAGAGTTGCACCCATTTACACTTTGGGCACTACCACTTGTCTGCACAAAGCATTTTCAGTTCAGACATCTGCTTTGGCCCAACCTCCAAAAAAAATCCTTTATTATCTGTATGATATTTTTGATTCCTGCACCAGCCCCTCCTACCATCTTTCTGAATGAGGTTTCCAATTTTATGACAATTGTTGCAGATTTGAGGGGAAATTTGTACTTTGCATTTGTACCCATGATAAACTGTATCGATATAAATCAAATACATTTCACTTTTGCAAGAGGCAGAACATTCTCCCCAGTGGTCCTGGGATGCCTGGGATCCAAACCAGGGGGCTGGATTTTTTCCTACTTGAGGTGGGAAGCAGAAGTTGGGACTGTTTCCGGTTTCAAACCTGCCCCCAGGGAAACAATCATTCATCGGGATTTATGATTGAGGGACCCTGTTAATTGACATGGAGACAGGTTCCCTGTCCAATGAAGTGTGGCGGACTTACTCTTGAAGCTGGAGGATGACTAGGAGGCCTTCCGGCATGAGTGGAGCAGTAGTGCAATGGATCGTAAGTAACTTTTTTTCATTATTATTTCATGGGATCTGGATGTCACTGGCAAGGCCAGCATTTGTTGCCTATCCTAACTACCCTTGAACTGAACACTTCAGGGTGCAGTTAAGAGTCAACCACATTGCTGTGGGTCTGGAGCCACATGTAGGCCAGACCAGGAAAGGACGGCAGATTTCCTTCCCTAAAGGACTTTAGTGAACCAGAGGGGTTTTAGCCACAATCAATAATTGTTGTCATGGTCACCATCACTGAAACTAGTTTTCAATTCTAAATTTTATTGACTGAATTCAAATCCCACCAGCTGCCATGGTGGAATTTGAACCCATGCGCCCAGAGCATTAGCCTGGGCCTCTGGGTTATTAGTCTAGCAACATTACCACTACACCACCTTCAACATGGAGTGTCCCTCTCACCAACATTTTTCAATCTTAAATTAAAAAACGTATAGCAATTGGGCCACCACGGCTGAGGTGGGGATGGGGCTGAGTGCAGAGAATCCCTTTACAGGATGGCCTGTGGTCTGTGGGATCACACCAAGGCAGGCTGGGAGGGCCTCTAGGCCTGTCTGAGCATTGTCCTCCCCCTCCCGCAGCAATATTTGTAAACATAGGATTAATTATGGTGATATCGTAAATGTTTTGGTTCAGTCAGCTGTTTCTTTGAGGAAATAAAACAAAGTTCCGTGTAAGTGTGGATGAAGTGTGGGACTTTGACAAAGATCACAGGCAAGGTCCTGAATCTACAGTATTCTCCTTACAAATGGTTGCTTTGAAAAATATTACTGCATATATATTGTTGACAGTGAGTTGGTCCTTGTGCCAAAATAAGACTATAATAATTCATCAAAGTAAACATTTTTTATTATGGTAAGGCTACAGGTTTGCAGTTGTCAATGAGAAATAGTTGGAATCAGAGAAAGTGATTCCCAGAGCACCAGTAAAAGATGAATCTGAAAACAACATGAACGAGGACTTTAGTTTTTGGCTTCATAAAAAAAACCAAAAGGAGCAGCCCAGAGTAATAAGTTTCAAGCATATAGGTATTGTTTGGCCTAATGAGACTTTAAGAATACAAACTGATACAACTGTCGATACTAGGAAGAATTAACAGTGATCCCTGAAAATAATAACAGTGGTATGTCTTAGTCTGTTTTTTATTCCTAACTCCAGCATTGGCACCTATGATTAAAAATGCTGGAAATACTTAGCAGATCTGGCAGCATCTATGATGAAAAAAACAGAGGCTGGGATTTTCTGGCCGCGTAATGGTGGGACCTGCTGTGGTAGGGGACCTGCTGTGGTAGATTCGGCAGCCCAGCTATAAATCCATTGACTTTCAGCAGGACTGGATGATCTTGGATTTCTTGGAAAATCCCACCCAGAATTAATGGTCCGGATTTTCACAGAGTCAAAATGACTCCGGAGCCATTTAAAAACGGCAGGCAGGATCTGATTCCCGGATTCCGGACCCCATTCCCGTTGCCCTGTTTTCGCTGGCATGGGATAAGGGTGTCAGTAGTGAGCCTGCACTCTTCACACCCCACCCCAGCCGGCTCCATTGTGGTGGTAGGCATCTCCTAGCCCCCCACAATTTTCATGGAGTCAGGCCAGCTTCTCCATTACTTGTAGTTCACGGCCCTTCAAAAGAGTCATGAACCATTGTCTTCTCATTGGCAGGGGAGAGATGGTGGGATGGTTTCCCCTTTTTTTCACCTCTCAACTGACTGCAACAAGGTGTGTTTTAAAGAAGTGTTTTAACTCCTTGAGCACTGTGACTTTCAAGAATGGACACGACAGGTTTTTTAGGAAGTTTAAAAATAAAGAGAAAGAATAAACATTTATTTTCACAACTGCTGAAATGTAATCACAACACCTACTCCTCATTCGCAAAAATAGATCATTACAAAAGATGTAGCATGCACTTAGATTTCTTAAAAAGTAAAATAAAAGTCCTGCTATGAGTTCTCAAGATGGTAACTGGAAACATTGCAGGCCTGAAAATTGTCTCTTGACGATGGAGGTTGGAAGTTTCTGGCAATGAACTCACATTGGCTTAATCGAAACATCAGCAGATTCCTGGGTTTTCCAGTCAAAGTTGTGGCCAGGCTCTTGTCGTGAAAATATAATTCTGCAGGTTAAATGACTGAGCCCCACTTCTCTGCCTGTGGGTGAGTTTCTAGACAGGGTTCTTCCTTTTGCTGAGCAAGATGGCATCCCTCTGTAGTCTTTGAATACCAGACTGCCTGCTCTGGGGTGGCCTTGTGAGTAAATAAGGTATTTCCTATCACATTCTAGTTTCTGTCATGGAACCACAGTATCGATGTTCCCATTGTCCACACAAATAGTTAGATGGTCTAAGCAAGTATCTCACAATGAGGAATGTTTATGAACTCCATCAACAGTCCAGTTATGAATAGGCTCCAAATATCTTTATTTGCATTTCCAACTCCATGAGGCCAGCAAGTCTATCAGGTATTGTTACTCTGGGTCACTTTAATTGAAATGGAGAGGGACAGTCATCAGCACCTGGAAAGGTGGCTTGCATTTTAATGATTCTCCAGAGACATGCCCTGACATGAGCCAATCCCTGTCTGTATAGGAAACGCAAAAGAAGGTCACCTGCCTCCCTGAAATCCACCGTGTCAAGCTAAATTTTCCATATTCCATTCTGATTTGTAAAAGTAAAATGTCCATTTTCTTCAGAACTTCATGGGCTTCGGAAACCTTTTGAAAATTAAGTTCAAAAGGTCTTAGCCATGCACCCCATGTCCCTTCCATGCCCCCCATTCCCTCTCCATCCCAACTGAAAGCCCCCCACCCACCCTCATAGCCCCTTATACTGTCATGCCAATTCAGTGCCAACTCATGCCTCTTCCATGTAAGCTCTAGATCCATAACATGAGCCATACAATAATAATGGCAAGTGTGGAAGTGTTGAGAGGGAAAAAAACACCCATTCACAAACCATCTTTTGTAATAAAAAAAAAATCCTGTTCCTGCAATCCTATAGAAGTGTCAATCAGACAGACCATTAAAGTATCCAAAGACTTCAAACACTTCACAACTTTTAATCTCATCCAAATAAACATTGTGACATAGGCCCTGAACTTCCTCGGAGTGCCAATCACCGTCAGCTTGCCACTCTGCTCCTTTTTACTTACTCAGGTTGGGAGCTGCACAATACTCACCTTATCTTCCAACCTGAGCCTGGTGAGAAATGTGCAGCACAGCAGCTCCAGGCTCCTCTCTGTGCCGCAGCCCTGGAGGAAGTGAAGCCACGGCCCCCCCCTACCCCTTTAACAGCACTAGCTAGTAAACCGGATAAGCCACTTTGATAGGAGAGAAAGTAAGTGTGTAAGCTAAGTGGGTAGGATGGGTCAAGGGGGGATTCAGGGGGGCTAGGGTGGTTGGTGGGAGTCGGGTGGTCAGAGGGAGGGGTAGGGTGGACAGAGGAGTCAGGTGGGGGATCTGGGGGGGGTTTTAGGAGCTTGGGGGGGTAGTGGGGGGTGTCAGGAGGGGGTATTTGGGTGGTCAGGGGGTTCAGGTGGTCATGCAGGGTAGTGGTCATGGGGACAGGCAGGGGGGTCAGGGGGTAGTCGGAGGGCATAGGGTGGTTGATGGGGGTTAGAAATGCAGGTTAGAGGATAGTCGGGGGTGGGGTAGTAGTTGGGGGGTAGTCGGGGTTGGAGGGTTGTCAGGGGGTCGGGTGGGGGGGTAGTCGGGTGTAGGGGGAGTCGGGTGGTTTGAGCAATCGGGTGGTCAGGGATGGGGGGTAGTTGGGGGCAGGTGGTAGTCGGGTCGGATGCAGGTAGAAATGGCGATGAGGTGGCCGGGGGGAGTCAGGTGGTCAATGGGTGGGTAGTCGAGATGGGGGCTGACCAGTGGATGTTGGCGGGGTGGGGGTGGGGGAGGTGCGGTTGGTCAGTACCATGGTTACCCAGGAGTTAAAAGTGGTTTTAATCCTTCTAATTTTTCCTTGGTAACTATTCTGCTAAGAGAGTCAAAACCATCCGAAGTTTTGGACGTTCCTGATATAGGATAACTGCCCATCGGAAGCTTAAGCTTCCCGGGCAATTCCCATAGAGTCTTTGCCTGTGGACTTCTGGGGAATCCCCAGTGCATCTTCCAGGGGACCTATGGCGTACAGCCCCTCCAGGAAATGAAAGGTCTGGGCCATTGACTAAAGAAAACACACTTAAAGTATCAATGATGGGGGAGGTGGTGACGTAGTGGTATTGTCACTGCACTGGTAATCCAGAGACCCAGGTAATGCTCTGGGCACCTGGGTTCAAATCCCACCATGGCAGATGGTGGAATTTGAATTCAATAAATATCTGGAATTAAAAGTCTGATGATGACCATGACATCATTGTTGATAGTCATAAAAACCCATCTGGCTCACTAATGTCCTTTAAGTCCTGCTGCCCTTACCTGGTCTGGCCTATATGTGACTCTTAAAAATGCCCTCTGATCAAGGGCAATTAGGCTTGGGCAATAAATGCTGGCCTAGCCAGCGATGCCCACATCCCACAATCAAACTTTAAAGAATCAAGCAAAGTCAACAATTCACTTCAGTTGTCAAAATAGGACCCCCTGGCACCCCCCGCCCCCCCAAAGTGCTGAGCTAATGCTGTTATTGATCTGGCATCACAGCCAAGCCTCATTATGCATGCTTGGGTGTTTTTTTTCCTCTCTCAGCAATTCCACATTTGCCATTGTTATTGCATGGCTCATTGGTTACATATACAGGTTGAATGGGCATGAAATGGAAGAGGCATGAGTTGGCATTCAATTGGCATGAACAGTATGGGAGTCATGGGGAATGGCTTGGGGACATTGAGTTGGCATGGAGAGTATGAGGGGCCATGGGAGATTGCTGGGGACAAGAGTTGGTATGGAGGTATAAGGGGGGTGTGTGGAGGTGTGAGGGTGGAGGCTAGAGGGCCTGAATCTTCTAACTCAAAGCCCCAGAGAACCAAACTGAGCCTTCTAACCAACCCACCTTGGCACTCTCCCACCTCCGTGGCTGCTGACACTCTTCTTCCAGGGTTGGTGGGCCTGACTCCATCCCGTGCCTGCACCCCCAGAGCAAACATTGTGTGTACCGGGGCACTTTTTATTGAGGCGGGTCAAGCAAGTTGGGAAATTTCCTGACTCAAGCTACCCGCCTCGGTAACCAAATCCCGCACATAGTTTCTGGTCAATGACTTTTCATCAGAACACCTGTGATACTGGTTTATATCAGTTTTTGACATTTATATACCTCCACCACGAAGTTGATGAAGAACAGTAAATTCGAGTTCCAACCATTTTTCCATAACAGTCTATTACATTTTCAATGCATTGCCTTAAAAGATGACGTGGGATTGTTTGAACCCAAACCCCTCCGATATAGATATGCTGTAGTGTGTATATATGTTTTTTATATAATGGTAGACTGTTTCCACCATATCAGGAAAGAGATTGAGGCGTACCTGGCTGTTAAAAGGCAAGAAAAGACACAAAGCAGACACAAAACAGACCTTTTATTTCTCCTTTTGAGTTAAGGATCACATTTATGAGTCAAACAGTTCAGGACAAAAGCAAAGCTAGTTTTGTTTCTAATGCAATAGCATACAAGTAACCGGTTGTACAATGTAACTTTAGCTGTGTCCCAGGGGAGGGTGATGGGATTGATCAAATGAAACCATTGTCACATAAGCAAGACAGTCACTGAATGACCCCTTTCACCTCTGTCCAACATGATTAGTAAATCTTCTGAAAGAGAATCTTTTGTACAGCACATTATACCAAGGCCTCAATGTGTATAAAAATGAATGATTCAAATTTGTAAAAGATAAAATGGTCCCATAAATTATTATTTTGATATTAAAAGATCATGTCAGCATGAATAATTACATTTAGTTGGATATAAAATTGAAACTCATCCTTTGTATAGTAATTGCACTGTGGTTTGGTTTTGATTTTTAAAGCAACAGCACTCATTTCCAACACTACTTGTCATTTTCAGGTCAATTTTATTATACGCAAAATCAGCAATTTAGTGCACTACATAGGTCAATCACTTCACTTAACAAAAAAAATCGCTTGATTCACATAAATTAAATGCAGAGCAATGTTCTTTATTGCTATTATTAATATAAGCTCTATTGGGGAAGAATATGCTCAAAAAATAATCTTTAATCATTATTTTCATATAAACAGGATTTAAATTCAGAGTAATGGGATTAGTCTCATCCTAGATTAAATGAATTCCTAGCGATTCTGGGAGTGAAATTGGTCTTTGGCAGTTGAACAAAACTGGTAAATTGGCAGCTATTGAAGTCAATGGAAAAGAAAATGGTGAGGCGAGGAGGTTGGGGGCAGGGTGTTGGTAGGTTAGTAAAGTGAGCTGTCAAATCTCCATTGTCTGTTTTGTGGTAATGTAAAAGAACATTCCCACCCTCCCTGTTAGTTCATATGAATCAGCAAAATTATAATATCTCCCTGGCATTGTCTATCTGTTTCTAAATACCCACTGCGGCACCACAAGAGAAAGGTCTTATAGTGGGAGAAGGATGGTCGTCAGAGGTTTGCACCTCACTGATAACTTGAATTTGGTAAAAGTAACTAAAGTAACTAGCTGCCCAAACTAGGGTGTTACATTTGTCCCTGTAAAACAGTGCTTGTATCGCATTGCCTTATGGATGAATAAAGTGATTTTCAATTACTGTCATGACTAAATGCAGAAATAAATTGAATCAGTGTATTACAGTTGAATGTGAAGGTGATCTGGCAAAGCAGATTTGAAAAAATGGTTTAAGCAAAGAACATTTTATTAACTGTAATGCATAAAAAGTGCTAGTAAAGAAAAGAATGCTTCTCAACAGTATTGGACAGCTGGATACTTTGCCCAATTGACAGGACTGCAGTCCTGCCCTGGGCAATGTCTGAAATTGAGAGCCATACAGAAAAGGTTAAGCCAGGCAAAAAAAGGAAGAAAAGCAGTGCTATTCATTGGGCGCATTAGTATTACTGGAAGCTAACATCAGCTAGTTATTTGGAACAAAAGAAGCATCTTTTGAGTTGTATAAGGTTACAAGATTATTCAGATTAAATAGTAAGTCACCTTTTTCAGTACGCATGAGTTGCTTAATGGACACATTTGGAAAATGAACTGCTACATGTTTTTATTCCTCGTAAAGATTAAGATGATTGTTATAGAGGTCTTCCGTGTCTTGGGTTAGTTCTGTCTCGTCCATTCTGAAACATGATCAGGGAGATTTTCTGGCTTCTTTCCCTGCCTTAGACAAGACAATATGAGATACAGTTGATATCTCAAGTCATTTACAGGCACTGATGTAATTCTCTGTATGTCATAGCTTGAGTTCCAACATTTAAGTTATTCACAAGTACTGGGCGGTTGATAACAGAGCAGCTGCAGAGGACCAGACACGCTCGCCAGTATGTTATGCTTTACTTGTGATGTTGAACAAAAGCCTTGTGTTTAAAAGTGTACTAAGGGTGGGTTTGTAATCACACAGGAAACACTGTACATGGATTTGGACATGGTCTGTTTATTGACTTTGGAAGTGACCTGAATTTGTCAACAAATCATTTGTTGAGAGTATATATCTTGTTAAAAACTTGGGTGTTGACTCCACCTGCAAAATCTGCCCCCCCCGCCCCCAGCTCCGACAGTAACACCCCCAGCCCATGGCTCGGCACCTCATCCTGAGTAACTGAGCTGTGTAAGATCAAACGATAAATGGGGATGAAGAAAGCAATTCAAACCACCTTACTTCATGCATCTGGAAAAAAAGTACAGTTACACCATTAAAACATCCAATTGTCTGTTGAATAATTAAAAATTTTGCTACCACTCTCCAGTTTGGAAGACCTTCCAGGAGTTGAAAGATCTTTACATGAAGAAATCTCAACATTAGGTCTAAATTTTATTAGTTTGAAACCACACTTGTATGTCTTAGTATCTTGGTTTATTTGAAATACTTATTGAGATTCTCCTTAACTCAATAATTTATTATCTTTATGTCTCTTGAACTTCCCTCTCAATCACCTCTTCTCAAGACCAAGTTTCTACTGACACTAGGGAATGGCTGAGTAGTTCTTCTGCACATTAATCCCTAGATTTGAATGTTTTCTTCTCATCTTGATGTCAAAAGCTAGACAAAGTACTCAAGATGCAGACTGGCAGAGCAACCTATACTAATTTTTTCTATGTAGTTCAGCATTCTGTTTATTTTGATTGCTACACATACTCTTCCCATGTTAAGTTCTGCTCACCCATCAGCCCTGTCCTCATAACATGCAAAGACATTGCCCTGTCCACTACCTTAGACACTTCTTAAAATGGAATCAGGTTCATTTGGCGTGATCTACCTTTTACACATCTATGCTGGCTATCTCGGATCAGCTGAAATTTTCAAGATGTTCAGTCACTCTAATTATAGACTCTAGAATCAAAGAATTGTTACAGCACAGGAGGAGGCCATTCGGCCCATCATGTCTGCAGCAGCTCTCCAAATGAACAATTCACTTAACATCATTCTCGTGCCTTCTCCCAGTAATCCTGCACATTCCTCCTTTTCAGATAACAGACTAATTCCCTTTTGAACGCTCCGATTGAACCTGCCTCCACCACACTCTCAGGCAGTGCACTCCAGAACTTAAGCATTCGCTGCATGAAAAAAATTTTTCTCACATCACTTTTGCTTCTTTTGCCAATTACTTTAAATCTGTACCCCCACATTCTCGATCCTTTCACAATCGGGAACAATTTCTCTCTGTCTACTCTGTCCAGATCCCTCATGATTTTGGATACCTCTAGTAAATCTCCTCTAAACTTTCTTTTCTCTAAGGAAAACAGATCTAACTTCTCAAATCTGTCTTCATAACTGAAGTTCCTCATTCCTGGAACCATCCTCATGAATCCTTTCTGCACTCTCTCCAATTCTTTCACAACTTTCCTAAAATGCGGCGCCCAGAAACTGGGTGCAATACTCCACCTGGGGCCAAGCTAGTGTATTATACAAGTTCAATATAAACTCCTTGCTCTTGTACTCAGTGCCCCTATTTATAAAGCCCAGGATACTGTATACTTTATTAACCACATTTCAACCTGTCCTGCCACCTTCAATGATTATGCACATATATACCCAGGTCCCTCTGCTCCTGCACCCCCTTTAGAGTTCTACCCTTTATTTTACATTGTCTCTCCATGTTCTTCCTATCAAAATGAATCACTTCACATATCTCCAAATTGAACTTCATCTGTCACATGTCCACCCATTCCACCAACTTATCTATATCCTTCTGAAGCTCTACACTATCCTCTTCACAGTTCACAATTCTTCCAACTTTCGTATCATTTTGAAATTGTGTCCTGTACACCAAGGTCTAGATCATTAATATGTCAGGAAAAGCAAGGGTCCCAACACTGACCCCTGGAGAACATAGGAAATGGGAGCAAGAGTAGGCCATTCGGCCCCTTGAGCCTGCTCCTCCATTCAACCAAGTCATGGCTGATCTTCAATCTCAACGCCATATTCCTACACTATCCCCATATACCTTGATATATTTAATATCAAGAAATCTATCAATCTCTTGAATTTACTCAACATGTGAGCCTCCGCGGCCCTCTGGAGTAGAGAATTCCAAAAATTCACCACCCTATCACTGGTGAAATTCCTCCTCATCTCAGTCTTAAATGGCCTACCCTTTATCCTGAGACTCTGTCCCCTGGTTCTAGACACCCCCCATCCAGGGAAAACATCCTACCTGCATCTATCCTGTCAAGCCCTGTAAGAATGTTGTACACTTCAGTGAAATCACCTCTCATTCTTCAAAACTCTAGAGAATATAGGCCCTGTCACTCCTCATAGGACAATCCCGCCACCCCAGAGATCAGTCTGGTGAACCTTTGTTGCATTCCGTCGATGGCAAGTATACCCTTCCTCAGGTAAGGAGACCAAAATTTTACATAATACTCCAGGTGTGGTCTCACCAATGCTCTATACAATTGCAACAATATTTCTTTACTCCTGTACTCATACCTACTTGCAATAAAGGCCAAATACTATTTGCCTTCTCAATTGCTTGCTGCACTTGCATATTAGTTCTCAGCGACTTATGAATAAGGACACCCAGGTCCCTTTGGACATCAACACTTCCCAAACTCTCACCATTTAAGAAATACTCTGCATTTCTGTTTTTCTTACCAAAGTGGATAACTTCACATTTTTCCACATTATATTCCATCTACCATGTTCTTGCCCACTCATTTAGCCTGTCTAAACCCTTTGAAGCCTCTTTGCATCTTCCTCACAACTCACATTCTCAGAGATAAAAGCAAAATACCGTGGATGCTGGAAAGGATGCATCTCTTTGTGTCTCTCTGAAGAAGAGTCATACAGACTCGATACATCAACTCTGTTTCTCTCTCCACAAATGCTGTCAGGCCTGCTGAGTTTTTCCAGCATTCTCTGTTTTTGTTTCACATTTCCACGTAGTTTTGTGTCATCAGCAAAGTTGGAAATATATTTGGTCCCCACATCTAAATCATTGATATAGATTATGAATAGCTGGGGCCCAAGCAGTGATCCTTGCGGTACCCCACTAGTTACAGCCAGCCAAGCTGAGAATGACCATTTTATTCCTACTCTCTGTTTTCTGTCAGTTAAACAATTCTCAGCCATTGCCAGTGTATTACCCACAATTCCAGGTGCTCTAATTTTGCTTACTAACCTCCAGTGTGGAGCCTTATTGAAAGCCTTTTGAAAATCCAAATACACCACATCCACTGCTTCCACCTTATCTATCCTGCTAGCTATGTCCTCAACAAAACTCTTAACAGGTTTGCCAAACATGATTTCCCTTTCATAAATCCATGTTGATTCTGCCCAATCCTACCATTATTTTGTAACAGTCCAGTTATCATAACCTTTATAGTAGATTCTAGCATTTTTCCTATTACTGATGTCAGGCTAAAGGGTCTGTAGTTCCCGGTTTTTTTTCTCCCTCCTTTCTTAAATAGTGGGGTTACATTTACTACATTCCAATCTGCAGGAACCATCCCAGATTTTATAGAATTTTGGAAGATGACCACCAACGCATCCGTTATCTCTATAGTCACCTTGTTCAGCACTCTGGGATGTAGGTTATCAGGTCCAGGGGATTTATCAACTTTCAGTCCCATTAATTTCTCCAGTACTACTTTTTTACCAATACTTATTTATTTCAGAACTCCATTACAAACATTCCTCCTGCCCAAAAAACACCCATTAACCACTATTCTCTGCTTCCTGTCACTCGGCCAATTTCGTATCCATGTTGCTACTGCCCCTTTTATTCAAGTGCTATAACTTTGCTCACAAGTCTGTTGTGCGACAATGTATCAATTGCCTTTTGAAAGTCCATGCGCACCACTTCAACAGCATTGCCCTCATCGACCCTCTTCATTACCTCTTCAAAAAACTCCAGATTTTCCCTTAAGAAATCCATGCTGGCTTTCCTTAATTAACCCGCATTTGTCCATGTGACTATTAATTTTGTCCCAAGTTATCTCTTCTAGAAATTCCCCCACCACTGAAGTTAAACTGACTTGCCTGTAGTTGTGAGCTTATCTACAATGTTTTTGAACAAGGGTGTAACTATTACAATTCTCTAGTCCTCTGGCACTATCCAAAATTTTCTGACAAAAGGCTAACTGTTTTTGTTTCACATTCCCACATAGTTTTGTGTCTTCAGCAAAGTTGGAAATATTATATTTGGTCCCCAAATCTAAATCATTGATATAGATTGTGAATAGCTGGGGCCCAAGCAGTGATCCTTGCGGTACCCTACTCGTTACAGCCTGCGAAACTGAGAATGACCATTTTATCCCTAGTCTTTTTCCTTTGTCAATTTTCATAAATAGCAAAGTGATATGTGCAATTTTCCAATCTGCAGAAACAGTTACCAAATTGAGAGAATGTTTGAAGATTATAGGTACGGAATTGGCAATGTTCTCACCAATCCCTTTAAAATCCTGGGATGGAAACCATCTGGTTCTTGGTATTTGTCACTCTTTAGTGCCATTATTCTCTTCATTACTGTTATTTTGCTTACATTAATTTTGGTGAGATTAGGAAATATGCAAAAAAAAAGGCACAGGTCCTGGGGAATGGGAGAGATTTGCCTTTTTTTTTGCATATTTCCTAATTCATTATTAGTTTCCTTGGGATGTCTGGCATACTGCCCACTACTGTAAATGCTGGTACAAAGTAAATATTTGCCATGTCTGCCATTTCCTTATTTTCACTGACAATATCACTGTTATCAGTGGTCAAGGGGGCCCACATTGCGCTTTACCAGCCTCTTTTTCCTCACATAGTTATAATTTTTTGTGTTAATTTTGATATTCCTTGCAAGTTTTTTTCATACTCCCTTTTCTGTAGCTCTTATAACCTGTTTGTCATCCTTTTGATAATCTTTGTAACTCTCCCATTCCCCAGGACCTGTGCCTTTTTTTGCATATTTGTTTGTTTTCTCGTTCAGTTTTATGTTGTCCCTACCCTCTTTCATTGTGCGAAGCTGGGTTTTTTTGGGTCAATAGAGCTCTTGCCCCTTAGGGGTATAAACTGGCTCTGTATCCAATTAAATTCCTTTATATACACCTTCCCACTGATCTTCTGTTATTTTACCGATTAACAGATTTATCCAGTCTACCATGGGCAATCTCAGTCTCATTGCATCAAAATCGGCTTACCCTAAATCTGGAATCTTAGTAGCCATTTCAAGTTTCTCTTTTCCAAGCACTGTGTTGAATTTGGCCATACTATGATCGCAATTAGATAAACAAAAGCTAGTGACCTCTTTGCTGTTTTCACTCAGCTGCAACAACAAGCGGACAGGTTTAAATGGATCTGTCGAAGAAGCAGGATTTGGAATCTCCATTTCCACACCTGACTAAGTTCCCCAATACATTAAAAGCTTCAGCCTGCATTTTATCAAACTCTGTCTCAAAGAAAGATTGAATCCTGGTGAAGATTTTGATTAGAGGAGCCTGATGCTATTTGCTTCTAAATGATTTAAGTGTTTAGGGCCTCCCTGTCATTCTCCTTGGTTGTCATCGGATCAATCATTGCACACAGCACTTGTTGAGAATATTTGTCATTCCTGTGAGAAATTTCAATTGTACTGACCTCTAGTCCCTTACACAGAACAAGTGGACAACTGGAGAAGTATAAAGCAGATATTGAAATAATCTGCGCATTCGGTATCTGTGAAGTACAGATGTGAAAGTATTGGAGATGTTAATGAGTGCCAGAGAAGGCATTCATTCACTGTTGACACGCAGACATTTTTGAATAGTAAGGAGGGGAGGTAAAAGCTGTTTTACCATCAAAGTCAGATTGTAGGGATCAACAATTTACCATTTTTTTGTCTGACCCAGCTTGGCCATTCCTGTTTCCATACAGTTTGCACAGACACCATTGCTTCTAGACGCTTGAAGCTCTGCTGAGAATTCACAATAGGGAACAAAACCCTTAGACAGATGAACATTGACACAAGAGCTGAGTTTCGGCTTCTTCTTTGATTGTGTCGGCATCAGAGACTAACATCTTCAACCCGCCAATATTTATATGGTTAGCGCAAGTTAACCAGACATGACCTGCTGATATGGTGGTCCTGAAAATGAAAACTTATAAATGGAAATAAACTGATATGGGTCTAGAGGATTTCAAGCGACTATTTATTTTAGTAGCTTGTTCCACAATCCCAATTGTGGGACTGTCCTTGGAAGAAAGATTGTTGATAGGCTGTCTTGGAAACAAAAGTTTGTGTGGTTGGCTACCTCGTGATATGTCATTGTCGGAGTGCATTAGGTACTTGTTTCGGTCAATTTCCACCAGCCCATTCCATATCCTATAGAACGTGATTAGTTTACTTGTCTACTTTTCAACTTTCTTTGCTGTAGCGATTCCTATTTCAAATCTTTGAAGAAAGATGTGACACTTGTGCATACTCCATACTGATTCATGCAGATTCGTGCATGCTGTTGGATCGCTTCAGTTTTATTTATATCTCTCACCATTTAAGGATCCTAGACACAAATTGTATATTCTAGGATTGGACAAACAGTGTGCAAAATAACTAAGGATATAACTGATTGCAGACGGATTTGGATATTAACTCATGCAGAACACACACAGTAGCCAGGGTTTCAAAAGTTGAATAGTTGAGTTCATGCTGACAGGACAGCTTCTCCTTTCCACAAATGGTAAGCTTGTCCAGCAGCTTTCACTGTACTCCTGGCCAATTCTGTCTTGCATGCCAATGATCTCCAAGCATCATTGATATACCTGTTCAAAGGAGCAAGGTGGGTGAGGAAATGGCACTGAACTGTCAGTGTAATATGTGAAGCCAGAACAATTCCTTCCTGAGAGGAATTGACAGTGATTGGATCTTCAGCACTGTAGGTTATAGATGGATTTGGATCTGCTCAGAGACCAGAAACAAGTGATTTTCCACTAATTTTCATTAATGATTTAGTTATAGATATTGGGAGATGAATGTAAGGTATTGTGTTTCTAGATCATAGTGTTTCTGTGGAGCAGATTGCAGCTCATATGGTGAATACTAATATGTTGAATTCCTTCAAACGAGAGCTGAACCTATTGCTGACTGATGTACTCGAGGTAGGTGCCTAGTAAAGTTGACCAGGGCCAGAGTGGTCTCATGGGGCAAGATATTTTGCTGAGTGGGCGGTTGCCCCTCGAGCGTAAAATGACATGCTCGATATTTCGGTCAGTGGGAGCGTGGGAGAGTCGGCAGTGCGCCCGCCGACAATTAAAAGGCCTATTAAGGCCATTAAGAATGTAATTGAATTAAATTTTTTGCTGCCTGTCCAACCTTACGGTTGGCTGGCAGACAAAAAGGCCAAGCGGCCTTTGCATTTTTTGCGAAACCTCATCCATGGGTGGGATGAGGTTTCGATCCATCATTAAAAAAAAAAAATTTAAATGTCATCCTAATTTCTAACATATCTCTGCTCATGAGTCACATGAGGGGACATGTTTTTTAACATTTGAAAACTCTTTATTTTTAATTTTCAAAACTCTTCATCTCCCTGAGGCAGCTCTGTGCCTCAAGGAGCTTTTCCTGCACACATTCATGCGTGAACTTGTGCGCTTGCCCTTCCCCCCCCTCCCACCACAGGGAGCGCTGACGCACACGTTTCACGCTGGGCGGCCGTTAATTGGCCCACCAGCGTGAAATCGCGGTCCAGCCCCGATTGCGGGTAGCGGTCGGCTTCCCAGCCGCCCCCGCCAAGCCCACCCAATGAGGGCAAAATTCTGCCCAAGGGCTATGTTTGATGTCTAAGTGGTCAATTCTTCCTGCTAATTGACATGTGCTTTTACTTATTTTACCTCTCTCAGGAGATTACATACCTTCTGGTTGGGATTGGCAATGATGGATTGTGCTGCACAAAGCATCACAACTATATGGGACAGGCTGGATGGACTAGTAGTCCTTTTTTTGTCTGCCATTTTTCATATGTTTGTATTTCTAACATGAACCTTCTCCAAATCAAACATCGGTAGAGCCCACAGCACACTCCCCTTTATGATCCTTTGTTGACATTATCCATTCTTCCATCTGTTTGAATATCCCCCCTAACAACTTCAGACAATAGGTAACTAAGTAAGTTTTGTTTCAAATGACCTTGTAGGGTTTAGGCATACTATTAGTATAAGGTCTTTTGTCTCTCTGATGTTTCTATTTGTCCTTGACTGTTTCTAAAGTTTACCAAGCTGAAAGTACTGGTCAACTTTCTGAAGTAATTGTGAGGCATCAGCCTGATTTAGTTCTGTATGTAGTTGTAAAAATGTGCGCTAGGATTCTGCATCAACTCCGGTAACTCGGCCTCAATAAGGTCCTACATGCTTGTCAGTACCTCCCTCTGTCTACAGAAATTGAAGGAAACCTTGGTGATTTGAATGTAAGGATCTAGCTATCAGAGTTATCATCTTCATTAGAACATAAAAACATAAGAAACAGGGGCAAGAATAGTTCATTTACCCCTTCAAGCCTGTTCTGCCATTCAACAAGATCATGGCTGATCTTCTATCTCAACTCCACTTTCCTGCACTGCCCCCACATCCTTTAATTCCCTTAGTGCCCAAAAATCTGTCAACCTCTGTCTTGAATATACTCAATGGCTTAGTATATAAGTATACTCCATGAGGTAGAGAACTCCAAAGATGCAGCACCGTTTGAGTGAAGCAATTTCTCCTCATTTCAGTCTTCAATGGCCCACCACTTATTCTGAGACTATGATCCCATGTTCCAGATTCCCCAAGTAGGGAAAGTATTTTCTCAGCATCTACCCTGTAAGCCTATTAATAGTTTTATATGTTTCAATTAGATTACCTTTCATTCTTCTACATTCCAGGGAATAAACCTAGTCTACTCAGTCTTGGTCATAGGTCAACCCCCTCATTCCAGGAACTGGTCTAATGAACCTTTCTTGCACTCCCTCTACGGCAAGTGTGTCCTGTCTTAGATAAGGAGATGAAAACCGCACACAGGTGTGGCTTCACAAATGCCCTGAATAATTGTATACTCCTATACTCCAGTTTGTAACAAAAATATACCATTTATCTTCCTAATTGATTGCTGCACCTGCATGTTAACTTTATATAATTCATGTCCAAGTACACCTCGGTCCCTCTGACTGAAAATAATCCCCAGTCTCTCACCATTCAAAAGGCTGAACTTCAGTGTGAGGTGCCTTGATTCAGCCTTTGTTCCTTACCTGCTTGTAATGAATTAGCCACTGCAGCTGGCAGAATATAGATCTCTAAGCTGGACAGAACTTGCTCCTCATGAATGGAATGCCACGTTCCCATAGCAAAGTGCCAGCATGCTCTTGGTTTTATCCATATCCAGATCTGGCTTTTTCCTAAGAATATTGAAGAAATTGAGTATTCCTAAAACTGTTGGAGTTAGCAAATTCAATTAGCATCAAAGTGTGTCATGACACAGAATTAAAGGTTTAAGGGGGATGTGATGAAAAATGTTTTTACCCAGAGGGTGGTGACGGTCTGGAATGCACTGCCTGGGAGGGTGGTGGAGGCGGGTTGCCTCACATCCTTTAAAAAGTACCTGGATGAGCACTTGGCACATCATAACATTCAAGGCTATGGGCCAAATGCTGGTAAATGGGATTAGGTAGGCAGGTCAGGTGTTCCTCACATGTCGGTGCAGTCTCGATGGGCCGAAGGGCCTCTTCTGCACTGTTTGATTCTGTGTGATATAAATACTATAGCTACAAGAGCAGGTCAGAGGCTAGGAATCCTGCGATGAGTAACTCACCTCCTGACTCTCCAAAGCCAAAGGGCCTCTTCTGCACTGTGATTCTGTGATAAATGGCAAAGTACGCCCTGTTTCTTCAAACTTTGTTGAACAGTTGGTAAAACTTTTCCTTTCTGTTTTTATTTGTCCTGAGTAATACTATATATTGTAGAGAACCCCTTTTCATGAGGAATGATGGTCAATACAGATCTGCTTACGTATATCACTGAGTTGACCCTTCCATTCCTCCTCATTGATGTCATTCAGAGTTCTGGACAAAAGCAGCAGCAATTTTTCTTAGGATTTTCAGTGGGCCAACTGACTAGTCAAGAAGAGGAGTTTCCTCTTCTCACTCCTTCACTGTTGCTGGGTGGATATTCAGGCTCAGGAGTTGCGTTTTCCTCAGGTGCCAATACCACCCCGAATTCCACTGAAGGAAACGAAAGACACAATAAGAAATTGGGTCAGAAGTAGTTCAGGTTTCAGGAGATCCAGAAGCAAGGAAAAACTTTTCATTGCTAGATTGAAAATTCTTTTTGCTGGGATAAGCTAAGCAATTGCAGATTGTTGTTAAAGCCCTGGTGTACCAAGTCATGGTGACAAGCTCCAGTAAGAGTGACCATCTTCACTATGGTAGTGATCGTAAACACCACTGTTTCACATATTGTAAAAAAAAAGGGGGGAGCGATTTTAATTTTATCCACCTGGTGAAAATTGGATGGATGAGACATTAAAATCAGTCATTACTCATGCATCTTGGAGCCTTTGTGAGTAGGTAGATTCTGATTTTCAATTGCCCTCCTGAATGGGCGGCAAGTGCACCACCTGACCAAAGCTAGCCCAGTCATTTTGAACAGATACTTGTTAGATCCTAATGGCATCATCAAAATCGGACTGAAGTTTTTACTAGGCAGCTCGTGTTGTTAGCATGAGTATGTTTCCCAAGAGTCCAGCTCAGTGGTCAAGAACATTTGGGACAGAGGCGGCCCAGAAAAGTCCATTTTGCATCTTTTCTCTTACTTGACTTGTGAGACAAGGAGGATCAATTGTGTAATATGTCAATACCACCACTTCCCTGCTGTCAGTGGACAACCTCTTGGCTGTGAGTTTCTATGGCAGAAACCCAACTGGAATGTGTGGTAACCTGGAAGAGGAATTCAAATGAGGCCTGAGAGTTAAAATATCCTCTACCTCATTTCTGAAGCACCAGGTGAGTTTCAACTCTGCTTGCCAGCTGAAAACCAGCCCAGAATTAAAATCTTCTACTGTAAGAAACAGAAAGAATTTGCACTTCTATAGCTCCCAGATTCTGTCTTGTACAAAAACAGGAATGGGACATTCTTCCTTTACTCTGTCCTTCAGCAGCCAATGGCTAGCACAGTCTAGAGATTCCACCTTGGGATTGCTCAAATTCAGTGGCTCCTTTTCGAGCTACAGCTTGAAATAGTAAACTATGGACAATGTTTTTCTTTGTGGAAAAAGAACCCTTTAGCTCTGTGGAATCTGGAGCTTTCTTCATATTTCCTAGATGCTTCTGCTAAAACAACCCAGGGTTGAGGAAATATATAGGCCTCACCTCACCCCATTTAATCGCATTTACAACTGGAATCATAGCTCCGAGGATAAATTAGTCAAAGGGACCATTGCCGTACACATTTTCCGTTGACATTTTTGTCATGGTTTTCTCCATGTATTCATATGGAAGGTGTTCTTGCTTGAAATTCTACATCATCAATTAGACAAGTTAATTAATAAACCTGATGCTCATAGCAACCAGGAGATTGTACACAGTTTCCTGGCTTAACTTAATCATCCAAAGTGAAGCCAATGAAAGACCTTTCAGAGCTAGCACTTAGCTAATTTAATCAAGAGTTCCCTTGCTAAACATAACCAAGCTCTTCAATATTATACCACTGTGCAGCTGGCAGCATACAGTTGGGACAGATGGTTGTGGGAGGCCATTAAAACTTCTTGGGTGATGACATCCCTGCTCATGTAGAATGTTTTCTACTGAGAGATATCATCTTTAACAGTTATCTTCACAATACAACTGAGAATGATTCCATGTTACATTTTGGAAATCTTTCCACAGCCACAGATTTAAGAGCTAAAATTTCTCAATTCAACATTGGAGACTATCACATTACTCTCACTGTGGACATCTGCTCTCAGAACAGAAATCCACAGTGCCTGATATATTAAGAAGCTCAGACCTGTTTCTCATTGCAAATTCTTTACTCTTCAGCTTAAGAAAATCTTCTGACTTTTTAACCAAATAGGTTCTGTGTCTAATTATCAATTGAAGACTATCCTCACATAATTTGCACCCTCTCCTCGTGTCTGCATGGGTTTCCGCCAGATGCTCCGGTTTCCTCCCACCTTCCAAAGACATGCTGGTTAGGTGGATTGGCTACAGTTAAATTGCCTTAGTGTATGTGCCTACGAGTGTGTGACCTGTGATAGACTGGCATCCCGTCCTAAGTGTACCCCGCCTAGCTCCCATTGCCTATCGGGATAGGCTCCGACTCCCCACTCCCCACAGTAAAAGCGGTTCTGAAAAAGTGAGTGAGAGACTACTCACTCACATTTTTTTTAATTCATTCACAGGATGTGGGCTTCGCTGGCTGGGCCAGCATTTATTACCCATCCCTTGTTGCCCTTGAGAAGGTGGTGGTGAGCTGCCTTCTTGATCCGCTGTAGTCCATGTGGTGTAGGTACTGTTAGGAAGTGAGTTCCAGGATTTTGACCCAGTGACAGTGAAGGAATGGCGATATATTTCCAAGTCAGGATGGTGAGTGACTTGGAGGGAAACTGCCAGGTGGTGGTGTTCCCATCTATCTACTGCCCTTATCCTTCTAGATGGTAGTGGTTGTGGGTTTGGAAGGTGCTGTTGAAGGAGCCTTGGTGAATTCCTGCAGTACATCTTGTAGATGGTACACACTGCTGCTACTGTGCGTTGGTGGTGGAGGGAATGAATGTTTGTGGATCAAGCAGGCTGCTTTGTCCTGGATGGTGTCATGCTTCTTGAGTGTTGTTGGAGCTGCACTCATCCAGGCAAGTGGGGAGTATTCCACCACACTGCTGACTTGTGCCTTGAAGACAAGCTTTGAGGAGTCAGGAGGTGAGTTACTCATCGCAGGATTCCTAGCCTCTGATCGGCTTTTGTAACAACAGTATTTATATGGGTAGTCCAGTTCAGTTTCTGGTCAGTGGTAACCCCAGGATGTTGACAGTGGGAGATTCAGTGATGGTAATGCCATAAGCTCAAATCTCTTCTTCGATAACTCTGACTCTCCTCTCTGACAGCTCTTTTACTCCAATAGTAACCCTTTCCTTTACATGGTTTTTTCAAACTGCCCTACATGTGATCTTGCCAGATTTAGATCGATTTGATGAACTTGCTTTGTTTTAAGCTCTTTCCTCATTTTACTCACACACATGCATCTAGAAGTACTTAACTGCTTTATCTCCACTGCTCCTCTCTCTGGCTTGCTACCTTACTTGTGATGTGGACCCTGGTTTTTGTACCCATATAAGTCATGCTGGCTGCTTATGGCAGTTTAAAGTGGGTGGGAGTTAAGGTACAGACCTTCAATCCAGTAGGATAGTATTAAAATGAAACAGTTCAGATTCCATTTGTGTTTTGCCAGGAAAAGTGCTTTATAGCTTCTGAGCAACACAATTGTGAGTTTGTACCTAGGTTACAGCCTACTCAAATGATTCCCACTGTTTCTGTGCTGACAGAGAGTAAACTCTGAAGGAATTTAAGCTGCTTAACCATGACATGAGGAAGTTTCTGTGACATTAGAAAGAATATTGTGATTCTGTTGTGTGAAATGGTATTTTGAGTTTTGGAATGCAGAAAAACAGAGAACAACACATAAGTGTGATATTCTTCTGCTGCCCTCCAAAGTGGGTCAATTTTTTTGATACAAAAGCAAAGGAAAAGTAGTTACTAAACTATTTACATGAGGTCTCTGCCCTGATTTACACTCTCACTGTACTTCCAGTTGTACTGCCTTGGTGACCTTGGTCTCTCCACAAAGGGGGTGAAAGATTATCGGGAGTAGGCGGGAGGATGGAGTTGAGGTTACAATCATCAGCCATGATCTCATTGAGTGATGGAGCAGGCTCGACAGGCTGAGCGGCCTATTCCTGCCCCTAATTCGTATGTCTCTTTGCCCCATAACTAGTGGATACATCTTCAGTTGTCTCGGGCTTAAGCTTGTGATTCCCTCGCTAAATTTCTTCTCCTTTTTCTCCTTTAAAACCCTCCATTTTTGACCAGACATTTTGTCATTCCTCCTAATGCTAACTTTTTTTGCTCAATATCCATTTGTGATGATTACGCCCATGTGAAACACCTTGGAATGCTTCTCTGAATTAAATGTGCTATGTAAATGCAAGTTGTTGTGCCAGATTTATGACCGAATAATTTGTGTTCTGATTTCAGGCTCGATGATCTCAAATTCCATCCCTAAACCTCTTTGCTCTTTGTTCTCTCTTCCCTTTCAGACTGTCCTTAAAACATGCCTTGTTGACCAAGCTTGTGGTCACATCCTAATATTGCTTCAGATGGCTCTCTGTCAAATTTTGTTGGATAACGCTCCGGTGAAGCTCCTTAGGATGTTTGACTATGTAAAAGGTGCTATATATAAGCAAGTTGCATTTGTTGTTTCAACATGGACTAGGGATTCAGGCACTCTTAAGGAAGAAAGGATGAACTTGTTTTTACATAATACCATTCAAGACCTCAGGGCATCCCAAAGTGCTTCATAGCCAATGAACTACTTCTGAAATGTGGCCATTGACACGTGGGGAATCACAGTAGGTAATTTGCACCCAGCACGCTCCCACAAAAAGCTATGAGATAAATGAGCAAATAAGCCGTTCATCAACCTGTTGGTTGATGAATAAATGTTGGTCAGCGTAATGGAAGAAGGTCTCTGCTTTGCTTCAAATATTGTGATGGAAATTTTTATTTTTACCTGAAGTTAAACGTTTCATCCGAAAGATGGCATCCCGCTCAGTGCAGCATTCACTCAGTTATGCCCTGAAGTATTATCCAGGATTATGTGCTCAAGTCCCCAGAGTGAGGCAAAACCCATGACCTTTTGACTCCCTGAGCCAAGGCTAATACAATGTGTTTAAGCTGGATTCTGGGAATATGGCATCTGTGAGCCAGGTCTGACATTCAAGCTGTTAAATCCACTTTTCATACACTGGCAGCAGACTTCTGGAGTCTACTTTAAAATATTGCCTTAATCACCAAGATTTAAATTGCACATTGATGTCAAGAGCATATGTAAATAAAACAGGCACTACAGACAGAACTCAATCAATTCAAATATTGTCAGTTATTTTCTAGCAAATCTGTTGTGGCACATCCTCCACCCAAAACTTAATAATAATTCAAGTATTATCATATGGCTCAGGGCTATGCAGTTCCAAACCAGCCACTGGTGCAGGCAAGCCAGCGTGTGCCAATCCCCAGTCTAGTTAAATGAGGATAGTTAGTGGCAGGAAGGGCATCTGACCGTGAAGCCACCTACCAAATCCAAAAAATTCTGGTTGATATAATGGTGATCAACAAGCATTATGGTAACCCCATGTAACATGTGAAAAGCCTCATGAGGAACCAGATTTTTGATCTCTCAGGGAATCAAGGGAAATGGGGAGCAAGTGGGAAAGTGGAGCTGAAGCAGAAGGTCAGACCTAATTGTTTTGAACGGCAGAGCAGGCTTGAGGGGCTGTATGGTCCACTCCTGCTCCTACTTCTTATGTTCTTATGCCAATAGCCTGTACTTTGTTGATTGTTTTAGATTATATTGTCATTGGAGGGTATCCAGTATCCTTGTATCTCAATCATTTTACTTATCCAGTCATATATTTGTTTTTATTTTGTATACTCCATCATTATCCCACATTTCTGTTCACGCGCCTACCTTCAATTTTTTTATAATTCAGCAACATTTTTCTGAATGAAGAGAAGGTAAATTAGTAATGATTGTAACAATTCTAAATAATTAACAGAAGAAAGGCACTGTCAACATTCACCACAAGATCCATAAGTGACTCCATAACCAGAGCTGGTAAATGGAAGGACATCAGTTAAATCTTCCCCCCAACCCTTAATTTTCTCTATCCTCGGTTGAAGGTTGTTGAGTCATTCTGGGACATGGATCATGGCCACTAACAGCATCTCCAGTACCTTACTCATGAAACCATTCTTTGTGATTGAACAATATGCTGGCACTTATTGCTAGCATATACAAAGATAGCACAGCTTAACCTTACCTGATACCTAGGTGCATTTTCCAGGAGCCATTAAAAGCACTCTGGCTGTTTGTTACTTTCACTTCCAGCTCAAGAGCAGTGAAACTAATTATAAAACCCCTACTGTAGCTCTAACATAGAACAACTAACTCAGCACAGGCTGAGGATCAAACTGGGACATTTCTGCCCTCATAATACTCAGTTCCATATGCATTTACTGACTGGATTATTATTTTTAAGTGGAGCCCTGCTGATGAATCAGTTGAAAGTGGCTGATACTCCACCTATACAACTTCTCTGCTCAAATACTGAGATACACCTTTGTCTTCCATTCATATGTATGTGGGAAGCAGAGCTAATTTATTAGCTGAAATTAGTCGCTGGAGAATCTAAGTAGTATTACAAACTATATAGATTCATGTTCACTGTTTCAGCTTTTTCCTTGGTATGACACAAATAGGAGCACTTAAAAGTTACAATTTTATTTTACCTTTCAAAATACTTGCTCTGTTACACATAGCAGTTTCAAAGTTAAATTCTGTGTACAGTAAAATACAATTCAACAATCACATTTGTGTTCAGGAAAGGGAATGAAAGCTAATGAATCCAATTGATTTTCCTTAATAATGAGTTTATCTCCATCAAATTACTTTTAGATTCAGAGGGCAAAGTGATGAGTGTGAGACGTTCAGATCAAGAGAGGGCAGCTTGCTCCAACAAAACAAAGAACCTCAATGTAGGTTTCAAAACAAGTCTCAAAATGATGAACTTTAGGAAAAGCTTTGTGGACTTTTGAGGAGTGAAATCTGAATCATGGTGTATTTGTTGTTTGTGCAAGGATTTAGATCAATACTGATCAATCATTATTTTTGTGACAGTGTAATAATGTAATCTGTACAGTTGCATTGTAAACAGCTGATCTTACACTGCTAGCATGTCTAGTCATGTTCATTTCAAATGTTTTATAAAGTCTACCGTGCATTGACATGTCTTGTGAAAAGGACCATTTGATTCCTGTTTGGAAGACAATCCTCTTGGGAAATACAGCGCAAATGATATTTGACTGTATTGCAGCTCTGCTTTAAGTATTGGTGCTGCAATATTGTCTGTGGAATCCATCTTCTTTACAGAACAGGGAAGATTTCACAGCAAACATGTAATAGTAAAAGAACTGCACAGGTGTAGGTTTGCACATTTCTTAAAGTAATGGTTCCTGACTTTCTCATTGTCAGCTCTCATAATGGCTGGAAAAGGCATTTGCAAAACATTGCACAACATTAAGTTTGTTGCATACCCACCATAAGTGCACCTTTAGCTGTGTCTCAATCCCTCATTTACTTTACAACAATGGTGGCAATGTCATGACATATGTCAGAAATAGTGTGATGGAGGAAATAGAGATATTAGATGTGCTTTTTCCTTACTTTCACTTAGACCGTTCAACAGTTAAACAATGAAAACAGCAAGGGTGTCTCTGCCTCCCCCATTTCCCAAGATCCCTCCTTGTCAAATTGTTGGTGAAACCATGTGGACAGGAAGAGGAAATGGGTTAGGGATACCTTCCCAGTTATATAACCTTCTGATTTCTTCACTGAAACTGAAGGCTGACATATAATACATGTGCTTGTGTATATGCCAGCCTACTGTAACAGCATTCAGTGGCTGAGATATGTCATCCAATATATTTCCCATCATTTGTGCCATATTCTGTGACACTTCTTAATGCCTGGCACCTGTAAAGATTGAAATGCAAAACTGATCACACAGGTGCATATTTTAGACAATTATTTTTTGAGGACATTCAACCAGCAGCAGCACAACAAGCCTGTCACAGCCAAACTCTGCCTCCCTTCAAGTGGACCTCATAGTGAAGGTCACCAAACTAATTTAATCTACCTCAACCTGAAAAATTGGCTGAAGTTAAAAGCCCATCTGTATTGCAGACAGAAGACCTACTATACCAAAAGTACATTTCCATTCCATGGGAGCTGATTATCTGGCCCCTATTAAGTATACTAACAATTTGGCAGTTTTATTGAAATCCAGTTAGAGGCTGAGGAGTCCCTAAGGCAACAGGGTTCCAGGCAGAAATAGGGCAAAATTAGCTCATCATGTGGTATTTGCAGTAAACTAAGAAAACGCCATTTAACAAATGTTAACTGTATAGTAATTGAGTACTTAATTGTATTCAAGTAGTTGGCATTAACTCGGGATTCACTTGTGCTCCTATATATATAGAAGACTGAAACTTGGTTGGTGAGTTAGGAGGTGCATGTTTGTAATGTGTATCTCTATAAATAAAAGCTTATAAAAGTACATAAAGATTAAACTCCAGTCTTATCCTTCAATGCCTGGCTTTCTGGAGTAAAACAACAAATAAATAACTGTTTGAGTCTCTGGGCAGAATCATCCCAGATTTGCACTAAGTGCGGTAGCGGGCGGGTAAAATGACGTTTTACCCACTGGCTACAATTGTGGCTTCTCGCGCCGTATCATCCCAAACCCGCCATATTAATTATGCATTCCCGGGAAACACGCCATTTCCATGGCAGGCGGGATCTCATTTGGCCGCCACACCATTACCGCGGCACTTCATCACACTGGGTGCCATATTTAAAGTGCAGCCTCGTGCACACCTCTCATCGCTTCCAGCCCAGGACTGCTGCATGGAAGACATGGCCCTGAAAGGCAAAAAAGACTGCAGCCCAGAGGTTCAATGATGCGTCCCTCGAGTGCCTTTTGGACACCATGGAGGTCCGCCGTGATGTCCTCTAGCCCCGCTCTGGCTGCAGGATGGGCAACAACATCACCATCCGGCTTGGGAGCTGATGCAGCGGTGGTCAGGGCCAACGCCCTGCAGAAGAGGACAGCCATGCCGTGCTGCAAGAGCATGAATGATCTCCTTCGTTCCACCAGGGTGTCACTCTTCTCATCACTCTCAACTCACACACTCACAAACCCATCACACATCACAGGGCCCTCACTCACTGCCAGTTCAAGTGATATCACCATTCACTCTCTCACACTCACCATCATTGTCCTCATCCCATCCATAGGACCACTCAACACCCACACATCCCAGGCATACTTATTGTCTGGCCTGGCAGGCGTCCTGCTTACACTCTCTCCATATCTATACATGCAGGACAAGCTGGCACACAACAAGAGGGAGGGGTCGCTTACCAGTTGAGGAATGCCTGAAATCAAGGTCCTCGTGGACTTTGAAAACAGAGCCATCCAGGTGGCCGGTGAGGATCAGAGCCGTTCCGTCGGCGCTGCCCTACCAAGTGAGGATCCAGCAGTGCAACATCCATCAGACAACCATGCTGTGAGCGATGTGTCCTGTATTACAGGCCACTGCCATGCACTAATTATCTCCCCTTGCTTCTGTAGGCACATCTGGGAAACAGCCAATGGGGTGCATGACCCAGGGCCTCCGATCAAGCCCCGAAGAAACCTCTGAAAAGGAATCTGAAGGCACCCTCCCTGAAGTACATACAAACATAAGAACTAGGAGCAGGAGGCAGGAGTAGGCCACTCGGCCCCTCGAGCCTGCTCCACCATTCAATAAGATCATGGCTGATCTGAATGTAACCTCGACTCCACATTCCTGCCTATCCATAATAGCCTTTCACCCCCCTTGTTAATCAAGAATCTATCTAGATCTGCCTTAAAAATATTCAAAGACTCTGCTTCCATCGCCTTTTGAGGAAGAGAGTTCCAAAGGCTCACTGCCCTCTGAGAGAAAAAATTTCTCCTCATGGCTGTCTTAAATGAGCGACCCTTTATTTTTAAACAGTGACTCCTAGTTCTAGATTCTACCACAAGAGGAAACATCCTCTCCATATCCACCCTGTCATGGCCCCTCAGGATCTTAACGGTTTCAATTAAGTCACCTCCTACTCTTCTAAATTCCAGTGGATACAAGCCTAACCTGTCCAGCCTTTCCTCATAAGACAACCATCACAGCGCTCACCCACATCCTCCACTAGTGCAGAGGTACACACCTTGTTGGGACCTAGCTTTAGAGTAGCCTTGGGATCACAATCTAGTGAACACATCGCACTTTCTGATCCACAGCAGGTGGTGGAAGGGACTTCCCAGATCTGCATCACTCGGAGGACTGCTGGAGGCCAGAAATTTGTTGCGTCTGAGTCAGATGACGAGCCTCCGGACTCGGCCATGTCACAGTTGCTGGAGTTGCAAAGGCAAACTCGGGAACATCAGGAAGGGATCTCTGCTGCACTCCTCAGATTACAAGGCACAATGGAGGAGTCAGTCTGCCTTTAGGCTGAGGTGATAGTGCTGACATGCCAAAGCATCAAGGTAGGATGGCAGCTGCCATGGAGACCTTGGTCCAGGACGTCGCTCCTGCACTGCTGCACAGGCTGAACTCCATTGCCGAAGCCGTAGCTGGCCTCCAACAGTGTGTACACGAGAGGGGCGCGGGGCAGCCCAATCTCACTCCAGCTACCCCTTCTCCTCAAGGGGTCAGCCGGGGGCCATCAGGCACCCATATGGAGGAGGATCAGCAGGTGTCCCCCCATGGGGCCATCCATCCAGATGACTCTGGGAGTGTCCGGCCCATCCGAATCCCCTCCTCACAACAGCCCCAGCTCCATAAGCTCGGGAGGGTGCCACTGCCACACAGCAAGGCCCCAAAGGCAGGCCGGGGCCCTCCAGGTCAAGGTCCACTATGGTCATCACAGACAGCGTGTAGCAGTCAGCAGGCTGCCTCCACCTCTGCTGTGGATGTTTGGGGAGCACCATGACATAGCGGCAGGGTTAGGAAAATTACAAAGATGTAGCTGCACAGCCTGGGCATGGTGTTAATCACTTGTACATACTGTTCACTATTGTAAATAAATTCCCAGCAATGTCGCCCTGCCTATGGCTCCTTGTTCTGATGAGCAGTGTTCGTGTCTCTCAGATGTGAAACCTTTCTGCACAAAATAAAGGGAAAGGCAGGTGTCTCAATCCAGGGTCTCTTCCATGTGCTTTGTGCAGCCTTCAGACCACTGTGATGGTCCGGTCTCACATTCACTGGACATATTAGTGATGCCTGCACTGTGGGTGCTCATCATTACTGCTGGAATGTCGTGGGCAGGCGATATAGAGTTCCGTCATTCTCTCTGTGTGCTCTCAGCACCTTTAAGGAGGGGCTGGCCCCCATCTCTTCAGCATCTGTTACCAGTGACGCTGTGCTCCTGAAGGGGTCAGGTGCTGAAGATGGACAAAGGACCGGGTGCTTTTAAAGTTTCATGGCTGTGTCTCCATGATATATGACCCTGATCACAGAGCGCAAGCGAGCTGCCCTCAGTCAGACAGGAGTCAGACGTTCACAGAGGCTATGTGAAGATCTATTGCGTGTTCTCACTGCATGTTGTCATCATCCTCCTGCAATCGAGTGACAATTAGGCCTCCACTGCATTTCAATGACAGGAGCGTTATCACAGAGGGTATGTGCGCGGGCGTAAGCCAGACTGGAGTAAAACATTCATAGATGCAATGTCATGATCCATGGCGTCTCCTCACTGCATGCCATTATCATCCTCCAAAAATCTAGCAGCAATAAGGGCCTCCCGAGCGTGCCTGCCTCACCTGTCCAGTGAGGGCCTCATCACTGTCATCGTCGCCTTCAAGGACCTCCTTGCCCTCATCACCGATGACGTCCTCCTCATTGGAGGAGACTTCCAGCTCCTCCATCTCCTCCTCAGCCAGCTCTTCGCCCCGTTGCAGCGCCGGGTTGTAAAGGGCGCAGCAGGTGACCATAATGTGTGACATCCTCTGCAGACTATATTGCAGGGCTCCACCAAACCGGTCCAGGCACCAGATCCTCACTTTCAGCATCCTGATGGTTTGTTCTACCAAGTTGCGAGTTGCAGCATCAGCCTCATTATACCTTCTCTCTGCTGCAGTCTGAGGCCAACGCACGGGCGTCATCGGCCACGGCCTCTGTGGGTAGCCCTTGTCTCCTAGGTCCAACTCTGCAGCCTCTGTGGACTCTGGAAGACATCAGGGATCTGTGACCAACTGAGAATCTAGGAGTCGTGGACACTCCCTGGAAACCGTGCGCAGACCTGCAGGATGTGTTTGTGGTGGTCACACACCAGCTGCACATTCAGCAAATGGAAACCCTTGCGGTTGACATAGTTGACCTCTTGTTGCAACGGAGATCTGAGCGACTGCAGTCGATGGCACCCTGTGCCTGTGGGAAACCCTGGAAAATCTGGGCAAATCCAATAGCCCTTGCATCCTGGCGCTCTTGGTCCCAGGCAAGCTGCACAAAGTTGTGTGCCTTTGTGAAGTTGGCATTTGTGGGTGGAGGCTTGTGAAATCCCACAGAGGTCACCTGTGGAGCCCTGAAAGGAGTCACTGGCGTAGAAATTGAGCGCTGCTATCACTTTCATGGCTATTGGTAGTGGATGCCCTCCATATCCCCATGGTGCCAAATCCTGCAGATGTGACCGACCAGTTCCCTGGACATGCGCAGTCTTCATTGACACTGGTTGTCGGTCATCTGCAGGAATGAAAGGCGGGACTAGCTAGGCGCCGACCAATGACAGCTCGCTGTAGCTCTTCGGCACACATGTGCGGGAGTCCCAGCCGCTCATTCTTCTAGAGGGTGCTGCTCCACCCTCTGCACAGCCAGGCGCCTCCATTGCTCCCTTCTCCGTCATCTCCACTGTCTGTACGCCATGAGGCATATAGCTAGTTGAGCAGGGTCCATGCTCCGGATGTGCTTCTCCTGCTGGATGAAAGAGAGAGACGTATGGGTTAGCATGGGTATACTAAGAACTTCTCTTGGTTAAATCTGAAGGCCCTTAGTGCATCCCAGAGAGTGCTGGCCACCATTTGGATGGCCAGAGTTTAGTGCACTGCATGACTGCCCGAAACCCCAATCACCTCTGCCCCACTCCACCTAAATGATTGGCAGCAGCTTTGCCCATTGGACTGCATGCTGTGCTCTCAGCTCAGGTGCAGGCATTCTCCTAACCCACACTGCAAGGCAGCGCTGTTAGCTTGAACCAAGGGGGAGACTGGTCCAAACTGGGATGCTGACATTGAAAGAGACTGTGAGTGCCTCTATCAGTGACTGCTCCATGACCAGCTTTAGCAAGGAGATGGTATAACGTGCCCAGTCATCCAACTGTTCTGCAGTCCACTAAAACGTTCATTAGTTTGCAGTCTGTGTCTGAGGGGGTGAAAAAACTCTGGAGCACTTGGTGGCACTTTGATGCCTCTCCGTTGCTTGAGTGGGCAGATAAGCTAGCAACCTGACTCCGCACATGTCAATGTGGCTGCGTCTGAACTGTCTCAGTTGCAGAGGAATGGTCACTTTATACAAGGTTTCCCTAATGCGTGGCCACTTCCCCCGGCCTCCCCAAGCCACATGTGCTTGTGCACTTCCTTCAACTGCAGGGCAGCCCTTGCCCACCCCTGCCCAAGTCGCCTCAACCACAGGGCAGCCCTGTGCAATCACACCGACTTAGGCAGATGATCCACCGTGTGGGGATGATTCCAGCAGGCTGACCTTATAATGATATGCAGATGTATTACAATGATGTTCCCGACGTCTGATGGCAGCTAACGCAGCTCGCCACCGACAGGCTAAATGGACAATCGCAAACTGGTTTCACAACATCGTGAAGCTGATTTCTGGCCTTCTCACCATATTGTCCACTCAGGCTGCTGAGCATGCCGGACACAAGCGGACACGGAAAGTTCCGCCCTTTGTCTTTCTCTTGCCTTTCAAAAGATTTTTTGGCATAATTAATGATTCTTTCTCAACTCATTAATGTTTTTTAATAAAACTATTAAGTTCACATAAAAGGTTAATATTTTCCCATTCTGCGTTGATACAGATTTTCTTTGCACGGGTTATTTTTATTGGAGGAGTGGGTGCTGTGGAACATAAAATGTATTTGAATGTTCAGAGCAAACCTGAATCGTGCTTTTTATCACTAACTCAGGATTTAGGATTACATTGTGAATGATTACGGTGAATACAGTGATCATGTACATACACTCTACATACAGTGAAAACACTTCATTAAGCAATATGGACCATGCCAATTCCCAAGCAGTGCATCACTGTTTAAATCTTGTTCATAAGACCTCAGAGCAGGAAAATAGAATTATGATATAACTGAGCATTAATCAGAAGACTTAAATATCAGCCACAGCACGCGTTGACGCAAGGTAACTTCCCCACCACCCCAAGAAAAAAAACTCAATTCCCCACATGTCACAGACAGGAAGGCACATTTATCCACCTCAGATTTATTTTTGGTAATTTCTGTTGAATGACTCAATTGAGTTCCCACCTAAATCTATCTGGTACAAACAGTAACTCACCAAACTGTGGCTTCAATGTCAATGAATCGCTTGTGAAGATTATTTTGTTAAGAATAGGTCATAATTGGGAGTTACTTTGTTCAGTATACGGTTTGTAAAACAACACAAAATTCAGGCATGTTTGATGTGTTTTACAATTTATGTAAGGCTTTGTAAGCCTATGTATATAATATAAAAATGTTAACCTATCTCCTTTATGTATCTGGCAGCCAGCTTAGAACTTCACTGGCAACATGTATTAGTGAGTAACTGCATTCACAAAAGCTGATCGGTTACAGCACAAGTGACCCTGATGATTGGCATCCAATATTGTGCAATTGTTTTGATATTTCAACTGCTTACCCATCCCCTGTTTTCAATTCTACCTGACTGTTTTAAAGAACAGTCTCAAGTTGTCTGCAATAAAGCAAGGTAATATTCCACAAATATTAAACAGGTAACATTGATTCTATGGAAAAACAGAATGCCGTGGATGCTGGAGATCTGAAATAAAAACTGAAAATGCTGGAAATGCTCAGCAAGCCAGGCAGTATATGTGGAGAGAAAAAAAACAGAGTTAACGGCCTGAACTTTCAGCTCGGCGGGCTGGCCAGATTGGCGGGCCTGGTATCGGCCAGGAAATGGACTGCCGACCACGATCAGCCCCAACCGCGATTTCACGCTGGCTGACCAATTAATGGCCAGCCAGTGTGAAGTGCGCGCTGAAAAGCTCAGCGCTGCTGGGGTGGGGGTGGGAGAAGGGCGAGCAATGACGTCAGCGTGGGAGAAGGGCGAGCACTGAGAGAAAGCACCGTGAATGCAGAGAGTTGCCTCAGAGAGCTGCAGACCCGCAAACCATGAAATAAAGTTTTGAAAATCAGAAAAAAAATGTCCAAGCATCACAATCATGCACCTGAAAATATAGATGATAAAAGTGCTGTCCACAGATTTTTATTTTTATTTTATTTAATAATGGAAACTTCATCCTGTCCTCGGATGAGATTTGATGAAAAATGTAAAGGCTGCCTGGTCGATTCGCCCGTCCACCAGCCGTAAGGTTTGACGGGCTACGAAAAGTAACAGATAATTGCTCCATTAATAGGCTTAATTGCCCTCTTAATTGTCGGCGGATGCACTTCTGACTTTTGCGTGTGCCCGCCGAGCGAAATATCACACGAGCGCAGAATGATGTCAGGATGCTCGCCCACTGTCATCTCGCGCATTTTCACACCCAATTGGGTCGGGAGCGCGTCCGCCCGATCAATGTAAAATTCAGCCCAATGTTTCAAGTCGCGATCCTTCGTAAGTTAGACATGTGATTGGTTTTGAGCAAGGGAGGGTGGGACGATGACAAAAGGAAGGTCTGTGATAGGGTGGAAGTCAAACGAGATTGAATGACAGAAGAGTTAGTCTTCCAGAGCCAAAGGCGGTGGTGATGGGGTAAGAAATTACAATCTGGTGAAAAGGGCTTGAATGGCTCATCTCTTTTCCCACTTCTTATTTGACTGTAACAGGGCTTTTGTGAAAAGGACATACTTGCCAATTCAGCGCATGTTTATGCGCTGTGATCATAAAAGTCACAATCAGGCAGGTTTTCTTGACTTAAACTGGTCTAAGTAAAAATAATAAAATATGCTCCAACTTTAGCATATGCGTGCGCGCGCACGCACACACACACACACACACACACACACTAGTTGAATTAGAGTCCAGAGAAATAATTAGACTCGTTACCAAGCCAATTGACCCAATAATACACTGCCCATGCCATAAGAGGGTTAGTGTGGGCAATTGAGCATGAGTAGGCAGTCCGATTTTCATTAAAATGAAGTTAGCATTCTGGTGAAGCAATACAGTTAGGAGAATGTGATTATTGACAGAGCTGTTGAACCTATCATTTTGTATTGAATAAATCTTAGAAAGTAAGGGGAGAAAGGAAGAGAAAGGGAAGGAAAGTTCTTCATTTAAAATGATACACATGCCAGTTGAATTTTGAAGTCAAATCATCTCTCATTTGCTTTGTCGAAAAATTGAGGCATATAAAATTATAAGGGGCCTAGATAGAGTGGATAGGAAGGATCCATTTCCCTAGCAGAGAAGTCAGTAAGCAGGGGGCACAGATTTAAAGTAATTGGCAGAAGGCTTAGAGAGAAGAAATGTTTCACCTGGAGTGTGGAGAGGGTCTGGAACTTACTGCCTGAAAGGATGCTAGAGACAGAAACCCTCACTACATTTAGAAAAACTCTTGGATATGCACCTGAAGTGTGATATGACCCTACAGGGCTACGGACCAAAAACTGAAACTTGGGATTCATTTGGATAGCTCTTTTTCGGGCAACAAAGACAAGATGGGCTGAATTGACCTCCTTCAGTGCTGTAAAGTTTTTATGTTGCTATTTTCTTTCACGCACATATTTTATCTGTTCATAAAGAGAAAACATTCAATATATATTTTACCTCAAAACTTTTGAAGTTAGTCTTGTTTTTGAAAATTATTTGAAGGAAAATTCCAGTGCAGAAAATGCTGGAAGCTGACTGGCACCAGTATATTCTTGTATCCTTGTAAACTAGGTGCACTATACGTGCTGAAACTGCACAATCCAAAGTCAACTCAGACACTAGCTCTGGGCGAAAATACTCTGCTACCCTAGGCATTTGAGAGAGGCAGAGGCCTTCAAATTAAAATTTTAAAGGGAGGATTAAAAGACAGTAATGACAGTAAATGTATCAATGTTATTATAAATAATGTAATTGCTTTTTTAAAAAACTGTTTGAACAGTATTTTGGACCTTAGAAATTTCAATTTACTGAGGAAAATAGTGCAGAATGGGAGTACCCAGTCATCAGATTGTGCAGTCACTCTGCTCAGGTGCTGTGGACAGAAAATGCAGTCAACAGATTACTACAAAAGAAGTGGAGAGGGGGTAGGTTGTGAGAGATAACTCCAGCCCATCTGAAAATACCCAGGAGAGGATATTACTGTCCTTCTAATATTTTAAATTTCAGCACCGAGAAGGGCAATTTTCACCCTTACAGAGTGCAAGGACCACAAACATGGGGCTGAATTTTACGATCTGTGAACGGGAGCGTTTCCCGCGTCGCGGAGAGCATTATATGGCGTGATGACATCGGGTGCCATTCTCAACGTCATCACACCAGTTTTGCATAATACCATACATGGGCAGGTCAAAAGGTTGGCAAACCCGCCCGCGTTGTTCAAATTTCAATTTAAATGCCTATTAAGCCAATTAATTCAGAGTGCAATAATACGAGCTGAAGGCAATAAAACACCTTCAAGGTCAGATTCACATCAGGTGTGAAAGCCGTTTGTTTAAGGGCAGGCTTGTTCTGACAAGTTTTTAAACTGCAGCTGGGAGCAGAGACTCAGCCTTGCAGTTCAGAGACCTCTGGCTGCAGGGAGTGCTCATTTGACTGGGCATTGCAGAATTTTGGATTTTGTATCTTCAGAAGGACTATCCTTTCATTCAGAGGGGTCATCTGAAACCTCATTTAATATTTCCTCCGTCAACCAGGGGTGGGTGGTGCCAACTCTCATACACAGGTGGGGATTATGGTCACAGTGGGAGGCACTACCTCCAGAGGAGGATAAGGAGGAATAGGAGGCGGAGGAGGGGGTGAGAGGATTAGAGATCAGAGGGAGGCCCAGGAGGCAGTGGGTCCTCAGGATGGGGACAGAATAGCACCAGGTCCCGATGGTCAGGAGGAGCCTCGGGGGGCACCTTGCAAGCACCAAAGACTCTGCTGCACCGGGCATACAGGCAGCAATTCAGCTACCTCCAAAAGACTGAAACTCAGTGCCAAAGAAGACTGAGGCTCTCAAGGGCAACTGTCATATCCCTTTCTGAGATCCTGGCTGGAGTGATCTTGGCAACTGCTTTGGGGGTCACTCGATGCCTGTAGCCCCAAAGGTTACAGTGACACTGAACGTTATCGAGACAGGTTCTTTCCAGGCAGCATCCAGGGACCCAGGGATAACCCAGCTGGCTGCGCACCACTGCATCAAGGTGGTTACAGATGCAATACTCTGGAGGGCTGGCAATTACATAGCTTTCACCACTGATGCCCGAAGCCACATGGAGAGGGCCTGAGGATTTGCAGCCATTGCTGGTTTCCCCAGGGTGCAAATAGCCATCGATTACACCCGTGTAGCCATCAAGGCTCCTGTGGAGCAGTCCTGTATGTTCATAAATAGAAAGGGATTCCACTCAATCAACAATCAACTGGTCTGCGACCACAAATGGCGGGTGATGTAGTGTGTGCCAGGTATTGAGGCAGCAGCCATGCCGCATATATTCATATATTCTGGCCCTTTTACCAGCCTGGATGCATTGGTGGGATGGGAGATAAGGGCTATCCTCTCAAGAGATGGTTTGTGATGTCTGTGAGGGTCCCAAGATCTGAGAGAGAGGGGAGGTTTAATGAGAGTCAGAACAGCACCAGGGCCACAGGGGAGCAGACAATCGGCCTTCTGAAAATGTATTTCCGATGTTGGACCAATCAGGAGGTGCATTGCAGTACTCCACCTCACGGGTCTCTCTGATGGCCGTGGTCTGCTGTATCCTGCACAACATAGCTGTACAAAGAAGAGATTACTTTGGAGGATGATGAGAGGCCAGAAGTGGACCAGTCATCTGAGGATGATGGCGAGAATGAAGCATGGGCAGTGCCACTGTGAATGCCTCTGGCCACGAGTGGGTAGATGGCAGTGACACTCGGGGTGCCTAAATACAGCAATGGTTTGTGTAGAGCCTTGCAATGCATCAACTTACCAGATGTCAGGAAATATATCCATCCATTTCGCATTTACAATAAGCAACTCCCGAAGCTCGTACAAGCCACATTCCTGTACTCACCCACAAGAATACACATGGGCCAGAATTTTCGATTCAGAGAGTGGGGGCGGGGCCCGCTGTCCAACACGTAAAATAACGCACGGACGTCATTCAGATCTTGAGTTCAGCAGGCACACCCGCTGAACTGTCAAAGGCCTTTTAAGGCCATTTAAACACCAATTAAGCTAATTAAGTGAGCTGTCCTCCCAACCTTAAGGTTGGCGGGCAGGCAAAGAGCCCAGGCGGCCTTCGCATTTATCATGAAACCTCATCCACAGGCGGGACTTAAATGTAGGAGTATGATCAAGAAGTTCACGGATGACACGAAAATTGGTAGGGTGGTAAATAGCGACGACCTCGGCCACCTCCACTCATGCAGAACACATCTGCCTGTGGTTCCACCTCTTCTCACTGCTTAGAATGAGCTGGTCACATCTAGCATGGAGGAGTGTACCAAGGGCAGTGTCGATGAACCTGGGGGCAGATTTGCCCCTTCTGGAGCACCTCTCTCCTTGCTCCGATGGCGCAGACATCTGTGCATGGAAAAAAGAATCAATGCACACAACTACTCAGTTTCTAAAGCCGGTAGATTTGCTGATTTATTAAAAACGGGGTTACTGTGAGGCCGTAGATGCCTGATAGACATAAGCACTAATTAACATTTACTTACCTGGATACACCGCAAAGGACAAAAATCCTCACTGCTCAAAACTTTGTTCTCCTCCAGTATGATTTGAGGGCTCACCTCTGACAGGAGGCCCTTTAAAGGGCTGGCCATGACCTGGTTCCGGGTCACAGCCTCAAGCCTCAGATCTGACTTCCTGCCTTCTGCAACTCATTGTGTGGGATGACTGTCTGTCACCCGCCTTCGCCGCTAATTTGGTTGCAATTAGCATTTTATGGGGCGTGCAACAACAGTGAACCCGTAAATCGAAAGTCCACCAACTTCCAGGTGCGGGACCTGCCATTGGCACGCCATCATAAAATTCAACCCAATATTTTGAAAGCAATGGAGGGGAAAGAGTTGTTATGCAGGAGCAAAATGACTTACTTTAGGACATGAGGGCACTGCACCAAGATATTCAGTTAGTGATAAGTTCGTTAACACTTTCAGAGCTGCTTCGGATTTGGATTCAAATTGGCAAGAGGTGTATAACACAAATAAGCCCTTTCTCTGCTCAATAAATTAAAAAGGCAGATAGTTAATGTAACAATTACTGTGACTGGAAACCAAAGGGGCATTATCATTTCCATGGCAAACTGAGTTCTTGGAATAGCTCTTGAAAATATTTCACCAAATTCATATGACTGGTAGTACAATTTGTGGTTAATTAACATTAGAATTTCCATTCTTTTACCATTCTTAATTTAATAAATTTAATGCATAAAATCTGTGATGACGGAGTAAGATGTATTTTATTTACTTAAAACAAATACTTAATAGCAAAACAGTTTCAGTTCTAGAAATTGAAATTATACGGTCAGTATACAAACCCTTTTACTAACAAACAAGCATTTGTGCAACTGGGCATGTGAATAAAGTTCTGAGAAATGGCAATAATTTGCTTCGGTACATTATCATCCTTTTTTTCATGTGATGTAATTAGTCATATGCTTGACTGACCTCAAATGAAGCCTTTTTGTGGAGCCTAAACTCCAAGTTGACCCATCTAATGAAGCTTCAAAGCTGACTTCTTTTCTTTTTCTGGTAAGTTGTCAATTTTGCATTCATCTCAATGGTGAGAATATTTTTCCATTTATGGCAACCCCTGTTAGTTAGCATCAATTATTCCAATTAAGAAACAGCAGAGGTTAAATCCTGTGCAAAACTCTTTTCTTTCCCTACCAAAGCTTCACAATAACCACATTCTCCTAACTGTATTGCTTCACCAGAATGCTAACTTTATTTTCATAATTAGCCATCATTTGGATAAGGTCATCTTGTTTTCTTCCCATTATCTTCAAAGCCATGTTCCAAAAGATCAATGACAATGTTGTAATTCACTGCACCAACCAAGATCATCAATTCCCTATCTTTACGATTATTGTACCTATTCTGTTTTATTGTTTAGTTTTTGGAGTATGTTTTATAGCAGGCTTATTCTGGAAGAATTGGTGTTAATATAGCACCTGACACATCCTCAGACAATTGCAAAGTACTTTGCATTTAATTATGTCATAGGCAATGGTGGTGGTGAATTTGCATACTGCAAGGTCCTACAAACAGTAAGTGAGATAACTGACCAGTTAATCTGTTTCAGTGGTGCTGGTTGAGGGACGAATGTTGACCAGGGCATTGTGAGGGCTCCCTGCTCATTTTTTACATGCAGGCAGACTAGCCCTTGGTTTAACAGCTCATTGAAAGAGGTCACCTCTAAAAATACAGCATTCCCTGGATACGGCCCAGAGGTGTCATCCTGGATTAAGAGATTAAGTTCTCAAATGGAGTTTGATCCCACAACGTCTAACTCCAAGACAAGCGGTGTGGTCACTGAACCAAGCTGACATATAAAACAAAAAAAAATTGCTGGAAAAACTCAGCAGGTCTGACAGCATATGAGAGCTTTCCCAATAGCTCTGTGGATAAATGCTGCATAGTTGAGGAAAGTGTCTAGGCCAGTCCCCCTGTCCCTCGTCTGTGCTGAGTTAGCACATTTTAGGGCAGTGGTATTCACTAGAAAATAATGACTGCCAATTGAGATATTGGACATTTTTAATCATGCTACATATAGAAATTTTAAAAAATACTTGTAGATTCATTGTGATTTATTCCTTCAAAAAAAGGATCTTGGTACGTAAAATACAAAAAGTGATTATGAAAGATAGACTCATTAGTAACTGTAGACAATATGCCAAGTGTGATCTAACCTAGCTTTCACTGTACATTGAGCATAATTTCTCTACTTTATAAAGCTATCTCAGAGGTCAACATTTTAAGGACCCCTGACTGCACCCCCTCCCAACCCAATTGGCATATCTCTATTCCCATTAAGAAAATGCAAGGATCTAAAATTATGCTTTGTGGTGTACTGTTGAAGTTATGCAGAACTGTAACTGGAATCTACTAGTTTTTCAAAGTGTGTGCACACAACATTTTGTTGTCCAAAATCTAGCCCTTTGTAGTTCCCATTATACTTCATCTTTTAAAGTAATCTTTCTCCATGTATTATTCCTCATATTCTTTAGATCTCACATATCTCACCTATTATCCTGTCCTCTGATAAATATATGTAGCCTCTATTCAATATTAATTTAAATATTTGGCTGATATCAGGAACTCATTATGTAACGAACTAGGGAGCAAAGCTGTGCCTTTCTAGTTGGTAGCTCAATGCATGATTTGTACTGGACTAGAAAAAAAAGACATTAAATGTTCCAAAATTTTCAGTGCTGCAGTTCATTAAGAATGTTTTGGATTGAAGGCTGAAATTATTCATTCAGATTCTACGTGAGTCACTTCAACTCTAATGTGATGGATGTGAGTGGTTTCTCAATGAGAATGCAATTAATTCAGATTGAATCTGAATGAAACTGGTACATTAAATAGCCTTCATCCCCACAACCAAGCTGAGAATTATGAAGCAGTTTCACCCTCACTAATGGAATCAGAATCCTATCACCAGTTAAGTGTACTTTGTCAGGAAGAGTTGTTTCTCTGTTTATCAAGTACACCAAACTCTTATAGTTGGGAAGTAGTAAGAGTTGAATCCTGTTATTTTCCACTGGATCTGATTAGTGCCTTTAAAAAGCAAAGTAAAACTCAAACTCTGGAGATTGTATGGTCAGTACTCTGTATATTATGAACAACCCAAGGAACATGCAGTTACTTTTATCCACCTATCATGAGATGTATGGCCTAAGTACCTGGTATCACGTTGGCACTGAAATTCATACACAATGCCGTGTATGATTGCACAATGTTCAGTGCCATTTGTAACTCCTCAGATACTGAAGCAGTCCGTGACCACATGCAGCAAGACCTGGATAACATTCAGGCTTAGGCGGATAAGAGGCAAGTAATATTTGCATCACACAAGTGCCAGGCAATGACCAACTGCAGCAAAAGAGAATCTAACCATCTCTCCATGACGTTTAACAGCATTATCATCACTGAATCCCCACCATCAATATCCTGGCAGTTACTGTTGACCAGAAACTTAACTGGAACAGCCATATGAATACTGTGGCTACAAGAGCAGGTCAGAGGCTGGGAATTCTGAGGAGAGTAACTCATTTCCTGACTCCCCAAAGCCTGTCCACCATCTACAAGGCACCATTTAGGAGTCTGATGTAATAATCTCTGCTTGCCTGGATGAGTGCAGGTCCAACAACACCCAAGAGGCTTGACATCATCCAGGACAAAGCAGTCCGCTTGCTTAGCATCCTATCCACCACCTTAACTAGTCACTCCCTCTACTATCAGTGCACAATAGCAGCAGTTTGTACCATCTACAAGATACACTTTTGCAACTCTTCAAGGCTATTTTGACAGTACTTTCCAAACCCTTGACCTCTACCATGTAGAAGGGCAATGGAAGCAAATTCATGGGAACACCATCACCTTCCAAGTTCCCCCTGACTCGGAACCATATCACCACTATTTTGCTGTCACTGGGGCAAAATCCTGGAATTCCCCCCATATCAGCACTCTGGGTATACCTACACCACATACAGTGGTTCAAGAAGGTAGCTCACCAACACCTTCTCAAGGGATGGGCAACAAATGCTGACCCATGAATGAACAGAAAAAAAATTCCTTATCTCTACATAGTGTCAGCCATGGTTCAGTGATTGGAATCTTGCTCGTGAGTGAAAAAGGTCATGGGTTCAAGTTCCACTCCAGAGACTTAAGCATACAGCCAAAGCTGTCACTGCACTGCAGTACTGAGGGAGTGCTACAATGTCAGAGGTACTGTTTTTTTTTATGAGATGTTAAACTGAGGCTCATCTGCCATCCTATGTAAAACATTCCATTGCACTTTTGATGAGGAGTATGGATGTTCTCCTTGTGTCCTTTTCTACCTGTGTCCATCAGATTCCTCCTTTAAGTTTTTGAAAACTTCTTTGACCAAGCTTTTGATCATCTGACCTAACAGCTCCTTCTGGGCTCAGTGTCATATTTGTTTAATAATGCTCCTATGAAGTGCCTTAGGATGTTTTATTATGTTAAAGGCACTAAATAAGTATAAGTTGTTGTTTCCTTGAACATTCAGGTTATTTTATACAACCATAGGAAATATTGACCCAGTTCTTCAGATCTGGATCGGAAACCTTGTGCGGAATCTTCTGCTCTGAAGTCTAGGTTCAGTGCTAGCCATGGAAGTGCAAGATGATCCCTTCTAGAGGGTGGAACAGCTGAACACATGCAGTCTTGCGCTGTTCAGCTTATTACTTATGCATCCATGTGGAGCGTGGTGAACCTTGTGGCGGCGGGGTGGGGGGGTGGGGGGGGTGCAGGAAGCCATCCTCCCTGCCGTTACCTCATGGGCTCAAAGGTCCAGGCGCCACATTTAAAGTGCACCTGGACAGCCTTCCCCCCTTACCCTGCCTCCCAGGTCCAGCCTCCCAGGTCCACTCTTCCATCTACTACCTTCCAGCCTTCGCGCAGCTTGTGCTACTAACACCCAATATGTGTGAAGTTATGAGCGGTCAAGGCGAAAGCAGCATCTACTAACCTCAAAGTCATGGAAGAAGTGAAACTTGCCAGGTGCACGCCGCTCAAATACAGTCATAAAACTGAACGTTCTAACAACCCGCTGGTGGAAGCTTAATTTCAGTGAGGTGGCCTTTTAATGAGCATGTATGACATGCTAATGCATGCAAAATGGCTTCCCGACATTGTTCATTGGAAAGCTTGACCCACCTTTAAGCCACCTTTAAAGTCCTGAGAACAAAATTCCAACAGTTCATTCTGACAACAGGAAACTTAGCTTTGGCCTCATGCCAAATTAAGCTTCCCGGCCCGCCACACTTTCCGCTGCTGGCAGAAGATTCCAATCCCGATTTCTGACCCTGACCAGGCAAAAAAATGCACATTTTCCTTCCTCCAGTTTTTCTGAGTGATCTTTCGATGGGGGATCCCTCACATCCTACTGAGTGCAGCAAACCTCATCGGGTGCAGCACAGAGAATCCGCGCAGAAGCCACATCTCCTTCTTATGGCAGTAACTGCCATTTCCCCTTAAGTAAAGAGCTACAGAAAAAAGGGATAGGATGGGTAAGGTTAGTGGGTAAGGGTGATAGGCGGGTAGGGTGGCAGGTGGGTAGTTGGGTGAGGTAGGTAGGGTGGCAGGTGGGTGAGTTGGTAGGTGGGTCAGGGGGTAGTCAGATCGGAGGCTAGTCAGGTCAGGTCGGGGAGGTATCCGGGGTCAGTGGGGGAGTCAGGTGGTGGGGGATGATCAGGTCATATTGGGTTGTGGGGGGAGTTGGGTGACGGATGCTAGTCAGGTGGGGTCGGGGAGGAGTTGGGGAGTTGGGGGGGTGTCAGTTTGAGTGATTGGGCAGGGGCGTCAGTTGTATATTTACCCAGGAGCTGGACTAGGGGCTGAATTTTCCATCCCGCGGCTGGGCATGCGCGCCCGACCTGATCGGGCGTAAAATTGCACGAGAAGATGCCAGACAAGTGTCCCAACGTCATCGCGCACTCGCGCGATATTTTGCTCGGCAGCCATGCAGAAAAGTCAGAAACACTTCCGCCAACAATTAAAAGGGCAATTAATCCCATAAATAGGGCAATTGTCTCCGATTTTTCGCAGCCTGCCCAACCTTACAGTTGGCGGACGGGTGAATCGGCCAGGCAGCCTTTGCATTTTTCATTAAACCTCATCCAAAGGTGGGATGAAATTTCCATTATGAAATAAAATTAAAATAAATATCTGTGGACAGCACTTTTATCAGCTTTATTTTCAGGTGATTGATTATGATGATGCATGGACATTGTTTTGCAGCTTTTTAAACCTTTATTTTAGCATTTTCAGGTCTGCAGCTCCCTGAGGCAGTTGCCTGCCTTCAGGGAGCTTTCTCACAGCGCTCACCTGCGCCTGTGAAAATGTCATCACCCACCCTCTTCCTGCCCCCAACCCCGGCAGCTCTGAGCTTTTCAGCATGTGTTTCACGCTGGCTGGCCATTAATTGACCAGCCAGTGTGAAGTTGCGGCTGGGGGCCAATCAGGGTTGGGTGCCCATTTCCTGACTGCTCCCGGACCCGCCAATCACACGCGCTTGCCAAAAGTAAAATTCAGGCCTAGGATTTTTCTGTCTAACATTTCCTGGATAACTGTTCAGGTAAGTAAGTTGGAACCCTCTGATGTCTCCGACTCTAACTCAGAGTTGGACATTTTTTCAGAGGGTCCCAGGGAACAGGAAATTGCCCATCAGAAGCTCAAACTTCCAGGGCAATTCCCATGGACTCCTTGCATTGGGGCTTCTGAAGGGTCCCATAATGCACCTTCCTGGGTATCTCCAGTCTCCAATTACCCAGAGACTGGAAGATCTGGGACATCATGTATTATTTCTAAAATGCACTCCCTTGACTGCTCTGATCATCATGTTGTTTAAACGACTCATCGACTAATGCCAGCATGACATTATTTTTAGTACTTGCTGCCTCTGATCCTGGCTCAGGCTGGGTCTAAAAATTAAGCCTTACCGTTTCAGGGGAATATTTGCAATGTGTTTTGTGCAGTGGCAGAAACATTCATTTGAGCCACTTTACATGTATCCAGGATGTATGGCCGTTCTGTAGCCAGTGCAAAACAATTCTCTGTGTATATATGTAGTGTCTGAAGTTATTCACCTGAAGATGCAGCACCTTTGATCGTACTTTTCCTTCCCCCACCCTACCCCGCCATTGTATAGCTTTTATCACCTGGTGCAGGCAGAGAGACAGCACTTAGAGGACCTCCTTAGCCCATGCTACAAGGTGACCTTGGAGTCTGACCATGTGATGTTCATCGGTTCACCATAAGCTTTCTGCAAACAGGGGGCAGTGCAGGATATCTAACACTTTGACAGGAATTTCCAAGTTCTCATTTAATTTTGCTGATGTGCATTTTTATTTTTGACAGGGTTTTCCTTATTTAATAATACTCTCCTTCCTGAGAGGAGAAAGAAAAAATGTTAACCGTGCATGATGTGGTGTGCAGGGAATTAAGTAGTTAATTTCAGATTGAGAGAAAATGCTATTCAGCTGTCACAAGCAGCTAAAAATATAAGCCTTTTATCGACTAATTGGTAACAATTTGATCTTGTACAGTGCATTCATACAGAAAGCTCCTCATTTGTCTAAACTGTATTCATAACATCTGCAATATGCAGACTGCCAGGTGTTAAGAGATATCAGGGATTCATTAAGCTAGGATTAAGTTAAATAGATAGAGACCTAATAATCCAATCAGAAACTGCCTAACACTGGAATGAACAATACCTAGAGATTTATCCAAACCCAACTCTGGGCGATGATGTCATCACAAGATACTTTTGAAGGAATAATCTTTAAAGGGGATTAAGTAGATGCAGATTGTTACCGTGATAAACTGCCTCCCTGTTGTACTTCATTACTCTTTAGTTTGGAGATGCCAAGTAGGATTTGGGATCAGAGGCAGTGGAGCAGAAAACATGTACAGGTCATCAGTATTTCTTGAATTCCTATTTCCAGTGAAGCAGTTTAAATACACTATATAGTGATGCTGTATGAAAGCTCTTGTTAATTGTGGCTAAATCATGCTGAGTTTCATCAGCATCAAAACAAATTCTTAACTGCATCAGACAGGAGCAGTAAGTCCTGCTAACTTCCATATCAGTAATATGCTGAGCCAGGTCACATTTCTCTAATTGATGTGCTTACTACTTTGTTCCCTGTTTAGAATGATTTACGAATTCCCCTTTCAGTCACTGCCATTATCTTAGAGGCTGTGATAATAAATTGTGCAGTTATAGTTTAATAATTGCACTCAACAGCACTTACCTTTCATGTGATTGTGCCATCCATAGACTCCCTCCCACCCTCTGTAACAACAAGGAATTAGCCTTGTAGTTTTCACACATGGGAGGCAGTCTTAAAGAAGGTAAACTCTTCTGAGTACCTTATAACATGTTTATAAATCAGCCAAGAGAACACAAAGGAAAGCTACCATGGGAACAGCATGCTATCTGTCAGAGCACAAATACTAGGTGCCTCCTCGTGAGTGTATATTCTGGGGACTGTAAAGGGTGCTCATGATTAATTATGTGAAATTTATAAACATATTTACTGTGACTTGGGAATGCAATTAAATGTTAAAAGAAGGCTTTGGTGTCAGGATAAGTATTTATCCCTAGATAAGCCACAACTAATCAGTTCTTTCTAAGAAAATCAATTCATTTGAACAATGCCATTTCCAAGCATTCAGCTGTGTAGAGGGGCAGATTTAAAAGTGTGATGTAGACCATGGAGGTTTTTCTCAGAGTATGTTTGATTCTATAGATTCCTATCATACAGACTTGAAGCTCTTTTGATGCTGCTTCGTTACACCTTTGTGAAAGATTAATACAACAACCATATCTGTGAAATCTGATTGAGATGATAGTCCAGCATTAAATCAACTCTATCAAAACCAGTGGTGTATAGCAGTGATATGAGTGTTTAGCATAACCTACCAAAAAAGAGATTCCATTTCTAGACAGATACAGACTTTGTAAAGCACCAGTACTGCCAACTGGATGTCGGCCTTGGCTCAGTGCTAGCCTTCTTACCTTTGAGGCAGTAGATTGTCGGGTCAAGCCTCATTCCAGATACTAGACCACATAACCTAGGATAACATGCTGAGGGAGTGCAGCGCTATCTGGGGCGCTGTCTTACAAATGAGGTGTTAAACTGAGTCCCTCTCCGGTGGGTGTAAAATATCACACATCATTGAAAAAGCAGAAGAGTTCTCTCTGTGTCCTAGCCAATTGTTATCCCTCAACTACATCTGAAACAAATGATTAGGTCATTTATTTCATTTCTGTTTGTGGGACCTTGCTGTATTGGCTGCTATATTTTCTACATTAATTGAGCACTTTGGGATGTGCTGAGATCATTAAATATAAATGTAACTTCTTTCTTTAGAGTTTTCTTTTCCAAAGAAAAATACGAACTTTGCACCTTAATTTTCCCTTGTGTAGTTTTAGATGTGATTGCCATGTGAAGGAGCTGAATTACTGAATTAGCCAAAGGGAGTTTGAGCCAGTAAAAGCTAAATAACTCAATGATGAGTGAGTGCTGGGGCAGAATTTTGCCCTCGTTGGGCAGGCTCGGCGGGGGTGGGTGGGAGCGGTAGGGAAGCCACCAGCGATCAGGGCCGGACCACGATTTCACGCTGGTGGGCCAATTAAAGCCCACCCAGCGTGAAACATGTGCTGCAGCGCTCAGCGCCGCCTGTGTGGGGGTGGGGGGAGAGGGCGAGCGGGGACCTTCATGCATGCACGCAAGTGCGCGCAGGTAAAGCTCCCTAAGGCATAGAGCTACCTCAGGGAGATGAAAATATAAAAAATTAAAAATAAAACATTTTAAGGTGTTAAAAAAACATGCAGCCTCGTATGACTCTGGGGCATGTTAGAAATTAGTGTGAATTAAAAAAAATTTTTTTCAATGACAAATTGAAACCTCATCCCACCTGTGGATGAGGTTTCGCAAAGAATGCAAGAGCCGCTTAGCCCTTTTGATTGCTCGCCAACTGTAAGGTTGGACGGGCAGCGAAAAATTTAATTCAGTTAGATTGTTAATGGCCTTAACATGTCTTTTAATTGACGGTGGGCACACTGCCAACTCCCGTGCGCGCCCGCCAACCGAAATATCGCGCAAGTGCGCGATGACGTCGGGGTGCTCGCCTGATGTCATTGCGCGTCATTTTATGCTCATTCGGGTCAGGCACATGCCCAGCCGACAAGCAGAAAATTCTGCCCCTGATGATTTTGTCACCAGAATTGGCTTGGAGACTTGCTAAACTCAGCAGTGCGAGGGAACCTAACTAAATATGCACAAGTTAAAACACCACCATGTTCGTGAATATATTTCTGTGGATCTAATTTACTTTCCTCACTGAGTATATCGACTGCAAAGCTATCGACTTCAAAGCAATTGCCCAATAGACATGGGGACAGTTTTGAAGAGAAAGTCTTGTATTATATACTACTTAGAGAATTTTCAAGTAATTAATTGCAAGTATAATTTTGCAATAAACTTGCAGAAATGAAATAACAGTTCAGTGCAAGTATTGTCATATATTAATGACTTGAAGTTTATTTTCTGTTAACTGCTGCACTGACAGCCCTGGTCAGCAGAAAAAAAGTCCATAATTTAAATTAAAACTACTGAATAATGATGACACAAATATTTAAAAGAATTAGTTCAGGATTGAGGTGGCTTCCAAACCAGTGGAACTTCTCTGATCTGATGTATGATGCCACCTGTACCCTTCAATGGGAGGCTGAGCATTAAGATTCACAGGTCACTAATATTCTCTATGTAAGCCATTTGAAACCTTGTATGAAATCCAATCCTGTAACCTCCCCCAGGTGTCCACTGTTCTCAAAATAACAAATTCAGAATCCGCTATTTCACCTATAATGTGAAGTAGCATCAGATAGTGACAACAGATTATCTTTGCTCGTAGCATATGTATTTCCCCCCGAATACTGCGTTTGTTATCTTGAAGGACAATTTCTGAAAGATAGTGCCCTCAAAATGGTTCCTGCAACTACATGTTGGGACATTAACTTCTGTTTTTTAGATTCTATTAAGTATATCTGAAAGAAATTAGATAAGCCAGTACTGTTTGCTAATGGATTTATATGTCTGGAAAAGTCATCATAGAGTACACCCAAGCACTAGAAACAATTAACATGAGGCATCGCTTCGCCAGCACATATGCTAAAATTGGAACGATACAGAGAAGATTAGCATGGCCCCTGCACAAGGATGACACGCAAATTTGTGAAGCGTTCCATATTAAAAAAAACATAATCTAACCAAGACAGCCTGAGCATAGACAGTACTTGTTAGATACCACAAGTGGATATTGCAATGCCTCATCAAAACCGTTGACCTAAATAGCTTATTTATGCATTATTGAGTTTACTCTTAATTGTTTGAGTTAAGTGCCCGTTTCTCAGATTGATTCCTCAAGGCAAGACTGTAGTTCAAAGGGTTTTATGGTTGGAAAGCTTGCCACCTTTTCTTTAATGACCTGACAGCAACAGACACAGACTTGACATGACTCCATAGCAAAGTTTACATGATTTCAAGGAAGTTTTAGCAGTAGGAATCAAGCAGCTACTCCTTTGTTTATCTTTCGTTGAAAAAAATCTGCAAAGAAAACCATTCAAGGGAATGGAGCTGATGGGATTGTCTGATTAACCCTTTCAGAGTTGGTTCAAAGCTGCTTTGTTACTGACTTCAATAACTCCTGTTTCTGCTTGCTGCTGTAAATACTTCAACCTGTGAATCAAGCTGTTTGGTAGTGTCATACATTATGGAAGTATCTGGCCTGATAATTACGAATCATCTTTTGAAGTGATGTGCCTGTTATGGAAATTGTAAATGTAACCAGAGACAATAAACTTGTCTATTGTTTACCCAGGGCAGACTAGCCCTGCTTTTTGCACATGGTCTTGCATCAGCTCATGGGAGGCTTAGGCTTACTTATGGGAGCTAACTTCAGTGTCAACCACAAGAGAAAATATCAGAAAAAGTTCAAATTGCAGCAATATTGTTGCAGTTCAGATCGTGTGGCACAGTAGAATGCTAGATCAAATCACATTATCCTACAATGGCTTATTGCCTTTTGCATCTACCATAATATGATAATAAAGTTCAGAACAAAAAAATGTTGACAAAAGGAACAAAACAAAAACACACCTATATGCCTCAACTTAATGGCCTAAATCTTCCATGGAGTAGCAATCATTGTTGGAATGCCACTCCGCCCCTATTTACTTCCCTTGGACCGAAGTTTTGCATTTCTCACCTGGACTTTCAAACCAGGCCTCCTCAGAAACGCAGAGCGCACCCGTTCTGGGAGTACTTCCTTCGTAGGGCAGGTTTGTTGGGGGGTGCCAACCCACGCCCCCTTTTTATGGCGCTAGCTGCCATATTCCAGTAAATTTAAATGTCCCAAAGTCACTTTGAGAAGCTATGGAGAGAAGGTAAATGTATAAGGTAAGTAGGTGAGGGTGTAGGGTGGCAGGAGGGTGGTTGAGGTGGTAGGGTGGCAGGTGGGTGAGTGAGAGGGTAGGGTGGCATGTGGGCAGGTGAGGGGATAAGGGGGTAGGGTGGCAGGTAAGTGGGTGAGGATGGGTTGGGGTAGTTGGGTTGAGGGAGGGTTCGTCAGATCAGGAGGTAGTCGGGTGGTCAGGGGTTAGTCAGTTGGTTGGGGATTGTTTGGAGGGTAGTCGGGGAGCCCAGTGGAGAATCAGAGGTGCGGGGGTTGATAGTCTGGGAGTCAGTAGTATAGTTACCCAGGAGTTAGAACTGGTTTTAATTCTTCTAACTTTTCTGGGTAACTATTCTGGTAAGTGAGTCAGAACCATCCGCCTCTCTGACTCTTAATTCAGAAGGTTTCGGAGGGTTTCAGACACAAGGGAATTGCCCATTGGAAGTCCAAACTACCCAGACATTTCCCACATAGTCAGTACTTGGGGACTTCCAAGGGGTACCCCAGCGCATCTCGTGGGGTATGTCCAGGGTACGACCATGCAGAGAAAAGAAGATCTGGACCAATGTGCATAAATTACACAGAGAAAATGGGCTGACATGTGTTACATGGCAGTTGTACATCTCGACAAGCTTCTCAAAATTCACCCTCAGTTTATAACACCATGGATGCCTTGATATTTCAGTGGCGAATTTCTTCTATATTTCACCATTCAAGATATTCAAATACCTTTGGAGGTTCTCTATAATAAAAATAAAATTAATCATTTAAAAAAATAAACATGTGTCAGCAGATTTAGCAACAAGTATCCAGTCCTGGGGATCAATATCAGCTGGATCCCTCAGCTGGAATACAAGCTTATATTTCATTAGGGGTCACGGTTTAAAATTAAGCAGTTGCTCATTTAAAACAGAGATGAGGTGAAATCTTTTCACTCCAAATGCTGTGAGTCTTTGGAACTCTCTTCCTGAAAAGGGTAAAAGCAGAGTCTTTGAATATGTTTAAGGCGGATGTGGATAGATTCCACAAGGGGTGATAGGTTATCGGGGGTAGGGACATGAGCTGGGACATGTCCTTAAATTTTTTCAAAAATTTTTATTCAATTTATAAACGCTTCATGAAACCTTATCTCGTCCGTGGATGAGGGTTCATGAAAAATGCGAAGACCCCCGCCTGGGCTCTTCGCCTGCCCACCAACCTTAAGGTTGGACGGGCAGCATTCCTCACAACTTTAATTACTTTGCTAATGGCCTTAATAAGCCTTTGTCAGTTCGGCGGACACTGCTGAACTCAGATCAGCAAAATCAGTTTCAGAAACAATTGAAAGGGACTAACAGTTGGCTGCTGTATGATTTAAACAAACATTTTTGAAGTCTTTCTAATTATTATCGCATCATTTATGTCCGTGCTTATTGACTTTTTCAATATGATTGTAGTTAGGTTAATTAAGCTTCTCACTAAGAGTATTTTCTTCCTACTTTAACATAATGCAAAGGGGTGCAAACTATCATGAGGTTTTCTGTATTCTAAACTGAGCGAAGTCATTTTTGTAAAAGAGAATGTGACTCACAAAAAGTCAATTGAATTTGGTTAAAATGGCAACATCTTAAAATTGGATTCTTGTCATTTATAATGTATTGAGAAAAAAATGACCAACCATTACAAAGATACAGGTTTTTAAAAAAGTATAACAGAACCTGTAAATCTATTCTGCCCTTTTAGCCAGATTTGTTTAAAGAGAAAGCATTAATGATGTGTTGAAAGGTGTTGTCTGTTGCATGTTCAGCAGGTCATAAGAAGAGGTTCTGAGTCTAATGGTTGAACATTAAATGTTTATTACTATGTATATCTATACAGGGTTTAGCCCAAGCTGTGAGCTAACTCCATGCTTGCTTCTACACAGGTCTCTGTCCAGTCCACAACTGACTCTAGCCTTAGGTCATGTGTCTCTTTACATCACACTGTGGGCAGTACTGTGTCTCAATCTCGCATTAACCCTTGCTATGCAAGATATCTTTATTCTACACTGCCTTTATGTTTATTCTGGTGTGATGGATGTCAACAATTACATATCTATTGCCCATTCCTAAGCTTAGGGTAATCACTGAGCATGGTAGAGTGAAGAAGTGGAGTTAACATTAATAATTATATATTTGCTTCAGTTTAAGCAGTGTAACTTCACATGTCATTTCTTGTATTAATGCCTGGAATTCTTGTACATGAAGTTGTTCAAACCATCAGCAAATGACATAAGATTTTTGGAGTGCACTTTCCAGTAGGAATCGCAGGATAGTTTGTGATGTTCTCCCTTATCAAATAGCCTGCCAACTGTTTCCTGTCTAGTCCTGTACTTGACAAATAACCAGTTGAACAAAATGGAGGAGTGCTCTCATTGTCCAATGGAACTGTACCTTTGCATTGGCAGTGTATTGGGAAATAAGGGAAAATAGCTCAAATTGAAATTGAGGGTTTCTGCAATTTCAGACTTCCTAGGAATTTTGAAATTGGACATATATTGTGAAGCAATAGAAAGTGCATGTTGAGGGCTTTCTTGTTCCTAATCTCACTGTTACCCCACTTTCCCCTTTACAAAATAAGGCAGTAGAAGAGAAACACAATAACATTTTATGTGTGTGATATAGAGAAAGACATAACAGAATGCCCGTTTTAGAATATTAGAAATATATACATTGCAGCATCTGCTTTGTTCAACATTCACCTGAATGATGCAGCATATAATAGAGAATCTTGAGGAAGTACAAGACCTTTGTGCAAAATTGTTACAGAAAAAAAAACCCTTCCAGACATGTGCTAGCATCTTGCAATGCCTAGCATTTGCATGCTAACTTGCAACAGTTTCTGTCTTTCTGAGAGTGGAATTATGGCAGCTCTTATGGTTGGTTTAACCCTTAACTGCCCTGAATAAAAAGAAATCCTATACAGTAAATGCTAGAACAGGGAGTATCACTTTAAGAGAATGTCATTTCCAACCCGAGGTCATTTAAGAATTCCTATAAATGGAACAATTGTACTGAATGGCTGATTGAATCAATCTTGTACATTAAAATAAAAGCAAAATATTGCGCATGCTAGAAATCTGAAATAAAAGCAGAAAGTGCTGGAAAAACTCAGCAGGTCTAGCATTTTTTTATTTCAGCTTTGTACATTATTTGAAAGACAAAAAAAGGCAACTATTCTTAGTAATAGGATCATTGAGACAGTTGTAGTTTTGTGGGACATTAATTAAATATTCAATTAAACTGTAGATCACATGTCAACTCACCGAAGTTTTGCTTCATAATAATGCAGAATCTCAAGTGTAACTGTGGATTAAGCCAACAAGTTTAAGCACAAATAAACATTGTTATCAGAAGTGGTGTAGGACCAACCTGAAGTAGTCTCTCATCTCTATAAATGGCGAGTCTAGCTGGTGTGAGGCCATTTCTTAAACATTACAATTTTTACGTCATGATTAAAGAAAGATAGGCCCCTCCAGTCGCAACTGCTGGATCTCTCTACAAATGCAAAATTGTGTATTATGCCTATAAACGTGCAACTTAGGTATTCAAACTTAAGATCCTACAAACCATTGTGCAGACAGCATATATTATGACAAGGGGTGGGGGATGGAAACCTTTTAATTTTTAAAATGTCAGAAGGTCAATCCTTTTCTTAGATCATTCAGTAGCATTGGGCATCTGCTTATGTTCAAATAGGAGTGCACTTGGCCTCTTTTTTTCCCAAGCTCAATATAATATGCGTTAATTTATTTGGTGCTTGTATCAATTCAATGGAAGTGATGCAGGAACGGGAGTAGGCCATTCAGTATCACTGTTGAAATTTCAGTGCAGATTTTAAGTATATTTTTGCCTTCTTCATCTATGCCCTAGGTTTATCTTTTCGTTTAGAGTGCAATATGGCAACATTTGGAGTTTCTATACAAAGGATGGCGAATATTGTTTTCTGTCACTAGCTGCAAATTCTTGAGAAATTTCACTGATTGCACCAAGAAAGCAGAAAATATTCCTACTTGCAATTTTAATCTCAAATGTGTTCCTGGATTGGAAAAAAATGTTCAAAACTGTTGATGACTGAAGAAAACTATTTTCTAACTGAGCCCTTTAAATCTGAGAATAGCAAATAAAATCAAATAAGATTCATTTATATCTTTTGAGGTTGTAATGTAACACATTTTAACTAGTGGTGAATTTATTTTCACTGGATCTTCTTGTCAGAGTTTGAGCGATCCACCTCCATGACAATAAATGTAGTGGAAGCACCAATTCTCTTTCAGAAATTTTTAAAACTCACAGCTTCTTTCACGTACTTCTATTTCAACAACACATAGCTTGGTTTCAGTCTTGGCTCAGTGGTCGCATTCTCACCTCTGTTTCAGAGGAAGTGCGATCAAACCCCACTCCATAGACTTAAGTGTATAATCTATGCTGACACTCCAGTGAGGTGCTGAGAGTGTGCTACACTGTTAGAGGTGCTGCCTTTTGGATAAAACATTGAACTAAAGTCCTGGCTGTCTACCAGGTGGATGACAAGATGCCATAGCGCGATTTGAAGACAAATCGTTCACCCCGTGTACCAAGCAACATTTACCCTTAACCATCAACACTATAACAGATTATCTAGTTACTTATCCCATTGTTCTTCTAAATTGGCTTACATTACAACAGTGACTAGGCTTCAAAAAATGCTTCATTTCCTTTGAAGTGCTTTGGGATGGCCTAATGTAAAAGGCATTATATAAATGTGAATTTGTTCCTTCTTTACACATTGAAGTTAGATACATTACTCTTCAGCCACTGCTGAATCTAGGCTTTCCCAGGGTTTTGCAGCATATGGTTTAGTGTGACTTTTGTGGGATTAGCCTGAAGAAATCAAAGCTGGAATCAAATGTATCAAATTGGCTAAGAAAATGTGTATTGTTTTTACTGCTGATTTACAGTATAACAATGTTATGTAAAATTATTTACATCTTTGTGCATAAAGGCACACTTTCCAGCATTGCTTGAGATGACCAATCTGTATAGAAATGGAAGGCCGCGCGGTTGGAGGGCTGTTTTGTTATAGTATGAGTGATACTGTACAAACTGGTGTCGAGGAAGTCTTCTGGTGTTAGTCTGATTGATATTTATCCCTTCCCTCAAGCTGTCCCATAAAGTGGGAATGTAGAATTCCTGACTTTGTTTCTGCATTACAGTTCATCTAAAGGCACTGGGGTTGTGGGGAGAGAATAGTGGGGATGGTGGGGAGGTAGCGGAAGGAGAATCTAATTTAGGCGTTGGAAGAGACTGTCTGGGACCCCCTCACTTATAGAATGCATAGTCCCTTAACTGTAGGTTCCTGTAACATCCCACCTTGTGTCACAGGCAGGAAAGTTGATCAGCAGAGGCTACTGGTACCGGGAGGTGCTGGAAAGAATTTAAATGTGTTTCTAGCAGTTTCCTTTGTCAATGGGCTTCATTGAACACTTATTAAAAATGCTGCTTCAGGGGTCACACCCTGCATCTCTAGCTTTGAGGGTTAGCATTTCTGTGCATTACTGAAAGGAGTGCTGCTCTATTGGAGGTGCCATCTTTCAAATGAGACATTAAATCAATGCCCTACCTGCCCCCTCAGATGGGCATGAAAAATCCCTTGCAACGATTTTGAAGAAGAGCAGGGGAATTATCCCTAGAGTCCTGACCAATATTTACCCTCATCAAACACCACATAAACACTCCCACCAAGTAAATAAACAGCAACAAATGCTGTTCCTATGAGTATTTTAATGCTTAATAAATGAAGGTGGAAAATTGAAAGTATTGGCCAATTTTATTATCGCATTGAGATATAACTGAAAAGAAAATGCAAGTAATAGTGTAACTACAGAGGATGCTACATTGTGCTAAATCATCACATTATGCATCAACAACTTCAACCAGTTGTGCATTGTCTTATGAGTTGTCAGCCTTTCTAAACCTGATCAACAGCTTTTCCAAGTTTGTAGGTTGGTGTTAGAAATTTAGGGTCTTAAATTTGCCTTAGACCTTCCATAAGCAATCTGAATATCTTACAAAAAGTGCTGTTGCCATACTGGCCAATATCCACTACACAATAATGTAACCTAGGGATGTAACAATAGTCCTCATGTGATCTGACCTGGATAATGGTCATATATGTTCTTCAATCCTTTCTAATTTGGATGGGGAAAAAGCTTTGCAAGAACAGACATAGCAACTTTTATGATTGAACTTGCGTAGTTCAATCGGTACAACTTAGCTTTGCCTCATTAATGCAAAGTAATGAACACACTGCACTTTCCCCACATCAATGGATCAGCTTAATTGACTCCTTCCAGGGATCTGCTGAGGATATAGTCAGCTGCCCACAAATGCATCACACAGGTGACCAATGCCATATCTGCAAAGGCAGGCAATTATGTACACTTTGTCACCGATGATGCCAGTAACAATGAGCGGGTGCTCAGGTTTGCAGTTCGCCCTTCAACACGTACCAGCCACGGTCTCCAAAATGGTCATATTGTTTTTGGCTCTGTAAATCCTTGCACAGCAATAAGGTTTGGATTTTCAGGAGGAGCAAGGTGCCTTTAATTGCCAACCAGAAAAGAGCTATTTATGCCTACCCTCTGTTTCATGTTAGCTAGCCAATCTTCTATCCATGCCATTATGTTACCCCCTACAACAACTCCTTTATTCAAAAAGGGAGGGAGGCTGAAAGCAGGAAATTACAGGCCAGTTAGCTTAACATCCGTCATAGGGAAAATGTTAGAAGCTGCTATTAAATGCATTATAACAGGGCACTTAGAAAAATTCACGGTAATCAGGCAGAGTCAACGTGGTAGTGTGAGAGGGAAATCGTGTTTAACCAATTTATTGGAGTTCTTTGAAAAAGTAACATGCTGTGGATAATGGGGAACCAGTGGATGTACTGTTTCATATTTTCAGAAGGCATTTGATCAGGTAAGACATCAAAGGTTATTGCAAAAAATAAAAGCTCATGTTATAGGGGGTAACATAATGGCATGGAAAGAAGATTGGTTAGCTAACATGAAACAGAGGGTAGGCATAAATGGCTCTTTTCTGGTTGGTAAGATGTAACCACTGGTGTGCCACAGGGATCAGAGCTGCGGTGTCAACTTTTTACAATTTATATAAATGACTTGGATGAAGGGACCAAAGGTATGGTTGCTAAATTTGCTGACGACACAAAGTTAGGTAGGATAGTAAGATGTGAAGAAGACAAGGAGGCTACAAAGGGATATATATAGGTTAAGTGAATGGGCAAAGACCTGGCAAATGAGTATAATGTGGGAAAGTGTGAAATTGTCCATTTTGGCAGGAAAAATAAAAAAGAAGCATATCATCTAAATGGTGAGTGATTGCAAAGCTCTGAGATGCAGAGGAATCTATAGGTCTGAGTTCATGAATTGCAAAAGGCTGGTATGCAGGTACAGCAAGTAATTAGGAAAGCTAGTAGAATATTATCATTTATTGTGAGGGGAATTGAATATAAAAGTAGGGAGGTTATGCTTCAGTTATACAGGGCATTCGTGTGACCACATCTGGAGTACTGTGTAAAGTATTGGTCTCTTTATTTAAGGAAGGATGTAAATGTGTTGGAAGCAGTTCAGAGAAGGTTTACTAAATTAATACCTGGATTGCATGGGTTGTCTTATGAGGAAACGTTGGACAGGCTAGACTTGTATCCACTGGAGTTTAGAAGAGTAAGAGACGACTTGGTTGAAACATATAAGATCCTGAGGAGTCTTGACAGGGTTACTGTGGAGAGGATGTTTCCTCTTGGGGGAAATCTAATGGGGTAATACACACATCAAGATGTAGTTGAATGTGCCTCTAAACTCGACTTTCTTGCTCCGATTAGATCAGTAAACTACTTTCAGTACTGAATTTAGGAGCGTGGCACCATGCTCCTGCTGCTCACCTCCTGAACAACCTCTAACCACAGCTTCTTGCTTTCAGTGGCATGCCTCTTCTTCCCATTATTTGGGACAAATACCTCCCTGTGGGCCCTTAAAGATTAGCAGCATCAAATCCAGGGAGACATTAGTAAAGGGAGGCATAGACTTGGCACATTGGGATTTCATTAGAACGGTCACTGCTTTTGTTCCCCCGCATCCAGAATCCACCAACTGTCATCTTTGCAGTGTCCCTTTAAATTGTGGAGTTGAAATCGACTCATCCGGATCGTTACGCCCACTCACGCTAATTGTTTGGGAAACCTGGAAGTCAGATTCAAATGCAATGTTATTGTTGTTGGCATCCTTCCATCTATGAGAGATGATGGCCATGCAGCAAACAATCCATTTAGGTGGGTGTTGGGGGGGGGATCTTCATTTAGTGTACCTTTGCTGATGGCTGAGAAGGCCAGTCTTTGAGGGGCAGGTTCTGCCGCACATGAAGCTGACAAGTGATGTTGCGGGTTGTTGTTTTCAACATTGGTGCCTGTTACCAAGTTTTTGCAGCCACTGGTTGTCATGGTGCCCAGCAGCCCACAGGAGATGTCACCATTTCCCTCTTTCACTAGCTAGAGACTCCCAGGTGCGATAGTCAATGTTTAGCGTCTTCCTGTCAGGCAGCATCCTTGAAGCGGAACCTTGGACGCCCCACTGGTCATGTGGCTGTAGCTACCTCACCATACAGCAAGTCCTTGGGCATGTGACCGTCTTCCATCCTGCAGACCTGCCTGATCCACCGAAGCTGCCTCAGTTTGATTAGTGTCAACACACTTCGAATGCAATGACTAGGTTAAAAAATCACTGACAGATGCTGTGCACTTACTTATGAGTTTCCTGACTGCCACTGTAGCACTGCCACCCACTCCCCCTCCCCCCACACTTTGCCTGTGCTGCTTCCAATATGTTGGCTCATTAAAATTCTCCCAAAGAACTCTCATCTCCACTCAGCTGGGCAACATCTAAATGATCTGCTACTTTCTTCTGAGCCTGGCCAGAGCTTGGCCTCGCGCCTTTTTGTTCAAAACCAGACTTTGTTTTTTAAAAGGAAACTCGACTGCCTCAGTGTCACTATATTTTTACACAATCCATTAGGAGGACTGATGCCAGACCCTTGCTGATTGCCTGAGCCTTGGTGTCTACCAGCCCTATGAGTGTGAGGAGTTTATCAAGTGCCAAGTCAGGCTAACAAATTACTTATTATTTATAGTCTGTGAGCAAACAACATTTATTAACATATTAGCCACCTGTTGGCCAAGTACTTATTTTTTTCGAATGTTGTATGAATTAAGTTTGCTTTAAAGACTCACCATTTGAAATCCAAATCTTTCCTTTGGAAAAATAGTTTAAAAATGCTGACATGTGACAGTTGGTGTGCGTTACCTTTCAGTTCACCCGAATTTAATGCGTGGGCAACATCCCGATTTGTTTCAAATCAGCGTACATTATTCTTACTTTAGTTCATTGGTGAGTTTTAATAAAAACTTTTAAAAAATTCTTCTTGGGGATTAAGTGGCCCTTCAGTACCAGCAAATATGGCTACAAGTCACTGCTTTGTCCCTTGAGCATTTTCACCCTCATAAAAATTGCTACAGGAGGTCTACAGTTATGAGGCATTTGCTGCAGCACACACTTCACTACAAAGTGTGCTGCATTGGCTCCCAAAACTTGCATTCTAATAATGGTTAGGTGTCAGTTCTCTCATCTGTTAATCTCATAATCCGAGGACCTGATTCTTATCAGTGTTCGGCTGCGTTAAATCAACAAATCACATTCAGTTTCAGTGGGATCTAACACTTTAAAACAGACAAAAAGCCTGGTTAGAAACTAGCCTGAGGCTTGTCATAAAGTCTGGTGCACTACAATGTTTACAGGGTTCTTACAGGGGAAGTGTTGCCATATTCAGAAGTTATCAGGCAGAAACAAATGGGAACAGCATGCTCGTTAAAAAATAAGTTTTTATTACAGTTACAGTGGCAGTTGCAGTAACATGTTAACACTATATTAGAGGCTATGGCCCTGATTTTGCAAGTCCCAATTTCCGAATGGCATTTTTGAGCAAATTCTTGAGGCCACACATGCTTATGTGTAGGGGAGTCACGTATAAAGGAAGAAAATTAGGTCCACAATTCATGAGCTCTGTTGGGGCTTGGCCTACAGAATAATCCTTACACATAAATGTGGGCATGGAAAGTCTTTGGTACCTGGCGATTAGAAGCCACTAAGTAGGTTCTTGGGGCAGCATTTAATTTTTGTATCTTAGTGCAAATCTGGGACGATTCCGCCCAAAGTGCGGTAGTGAGTGGGTAAAACTATGTTTTAGCCACCGGCCGCGATTGCGGCTTTTCATGGACTATCATGCCAAACCTGCTGCATTAATTATGCATTCCCAGGAAACACACCATTTCCATGGCAGGTGGGGTCTCATTCACCTGCTACACGATCACCTCGCCGCTTCAGCACGCCAGGCGCTATATTTAAAGTCCAGCCGCGCGCACAACTCTCAGTGCTTCCAGCCCACAACTGCTGCAAAGAAGACATGGCCCCAAAAGGCAAAAAAAACTGCAGCCCCCAGGTTCAATGACTTGTCCCTCGAGCACCTTTTGGATGCATTGGAGGCTTGCCGTGATGTCCTCTACCCCCGCTTTGGCTGCAAAATGGACAGCAACCTCACTAATCCGGCTTTGGAGGTGGTGGCAGCGGTGGTCAGTGCTAATGCCTGCAAAAGAGGACAATCATCCAGTGCCACTACAGGATGAATAGTCTCATCTGTTCTGCCAAGGTAATTCACTATTCTCACCACTCTCAACTCACATTCACAAACCCATCACACATCCACAGGGATCTCACATCTCAAGGGACAACACCACTAATTCTCACACACACACTCACATCTCCATTAGGCTCATAACTTTTCGAGCTTGCATCCTCATTGTGTCCATGGCTCTGCTCACCACACAAACATTCCACGCCGTGCCATGTGTCCTGCTCACACACTCTCTATATGTTTTCATGCAGGAGAAACCTAGCGTTAAGTCCCGACTTTAGCAGATCACAGTTGTCAAGATGTGTTCTGCACTAGCGTGTTTTCCCACCGAAGTGGGCGGATGATCCAGCAGGGGGTGGTGATGAGTCTGGTGTGCTGGCCATATCATGACATGTTGATGTATTATAATGAGGTTCCTGACATCCGATGGTGGGGAACGGAGCCTGCCAGCGGCGGACGGAGCAGACGATTGCAAACTGGTTTCACGACGTTGTGAAACCGATTTTTGGCCTTCTCACCATATTGTCCGCTCACGCCTGACACCAGTGGGCACGGTAAATGCCGGCCTTTATTTCCCCCGCACCACATTTAACTTCAGTCATTAGTTTACTTCGGTGGAAGGCCCTCGGACCATGTAAAGAGGTGAACTTGAGTATTACTTTAAAGATTCTAAACATTTGGCAAAATTAGGATGAAGAAGATTACTGAAGGGACAGCAACCCCTAATGCACTTTAACTATAGCTATAATTCCTCCAGGTCCTATACATGGACAAGCCAAAGGAGAACTGTCTTTGTAGTTGGTACATGTATTGTGCATAACAACTGGGCATTTGGAAGGGCCAACGTCTTAATCACATTTCCTGTGGAAGAGGGGCAGCAGCTGGAGAGGACGCACAGTTTTCACAGGGCGGGAGTTTAGCCAGAGTTGCTGACTCAAATAAAAACCGCTCCATAATCAGAGAAGCCTCTTGACCTGACTTCATTGATTGCCACTTCCACCTTCAAGAAAAGTCTACTGCACAATTCAGGCACACAGGAGGAGTGAGTACAAAAGGGTAATGATGGTTCAACAGTGCTTCATATTGCACATCCCAGAGTGTGTAGTAACACCAAACTTAGTTTCATCCCAAGCTTTAGGGCCCTAGAAGATATTTGTGTGACAGTAAGGATACAAATTTTACCTTGATCCTGATAGCACGACAAGTATATGGGATGGGGTTGGCTTAGTTAGCAAGCCCCCTCTCTTCATGTAAATGGCACCTGTGCCATGACTGGTGAGTGGCCATCAGGCCCAAATAGAGCTATTCTCCTTTGATACACCCTCTGCATCAGGGCCTCCAACTTTTAAACAACAAAGGGAGCAATGCTGCCCACATATGTCTCTGCCATATGGTTGTAATCAAGTAGATCAATTTTTCAGCCTGCACCTCTTGAATGACAAGTCACAGCCCTTTTAAGGATCACCTGTTGTTGGGCATATTCTCAGAGGCTTCATCACATGAACTCTTGCCTCCAGCCACTCTGCCCTTTCAAACAAACTTCTTTCCCATTACCAATATTTTTATCATTAATAATAAATAATATTAAAAAGTAGTGAAAGAAAGTAGTAAAGAGTACAATTTTTCAATGTCCTATCCTTTTCTGATGGCTAGCGAGATGTGTCCAGGAGATTACTTCCTTAATAGACTCCAAGACAATCCTGGGAGCTTGGGAATGAGAGTTGCTAGCTGGTTGCATTTTGTGATTTTCAGTCAGTACAGCTAAACTTCTGTTAACGAGCTGTCCCTGTTCCTGTAGCCAATTCAAATTCACTGCTGGCTTTAAGATCAGCACAAACTGCATCTGTCTTTCTCCTCCACTACACTAGGGGTACAACTGCACCACAGGCTTCTGCAGTCTCTGTTTTGCCATGATGGCAAAATTAGACTTCAGTGTCTAATTTAGTGTGACCTTATGCATTTACACTTCAGGAAATTACTGGTTTTAATTAAAAGTATGATTATTGTTCAATTCAAGCATCTGTGACATAATGATGTAACCTGATCACCAGTTACATCATGACACCATCTTCCACATAAAAGCAACACCACCCTTTAAAACAAATGATGGGAAGGTATAATGACATAGTGCAGTTCCTCTGCAATGAGCACACATCCTTGATTATGAGTTGTGGTTGATAGTTGTACCTTATTGCTCACGGCAGAGGGGTTGTACACAATAATGGTCCAGGGTTTTGAGGTTGCAACAAAGTTGTCATGTAGAATCTTGACTCTTAGCAGCATTTGCAATTTAAATCCTGTTCATATGAGCAATAGTGAATCAGCTTCCCATTTAACACCCCACTCGATTTTCTTTTCATTTCAGCTGTTTTACTATCACCTGTTAATTGCATGGTGATAACAGCTAAAATGGCACCAAATGAAATGCTGACTGAAAGTTAAGGTGGTTGCCATGGCTCAGTGGCAACACTCTCGTTCTGATTCAGAAGGTCATGGGTTTAAGTCCCTTTTCAGTACAGTACTGAGGGAGAGCTTCAGATTTGGAAATGCTGCCCTTCAAATGGGACATGAAACCACTTGGTGGATATTAAAGATTCCACAACACTATTCAAAGACGAGCAGGGGAGTTTTTTCAGTGCCCTGGCCAACATGTATCCCTCAACCAATATCACTAAATTAGATTATCTGGCCATTTATCTCGTTGCTGTTTGTGGGTACTTGCTTTGCACAAATTGCCTGCTGTGTTTCCTGGCAATAAAACAGTGACTACACATCCAAAATGTTTAATTACAGTAAAATTTCGGTTATCTGGCACTGTACCAACCAGCACGCTCTAGTAACCAGATTTTTTTTCGACTGGCCATGTCTCCCATCCCTCGTCCCTGGTGCCAACACTTGCTGCTGAGTGGTTATGTTCACCGCCCATCAGTCCCACTCTCACATTACCACTAATAATTGTGAAACACTTGGGTAGTTGTTATCGATAGCCTGCCCTTGCTCCGGTCTCAGCCTCCCACTGTTCTACAGCATCATGTTCCCTCGATGCCGTTCACTCGATTCACGCACTCCCACAGCGCTCGTGAGACTTCAACAACCACATCATCAAGAGATCACCCAGGAGCTCATCCTACGTCTTAGTTAACCGGTATTTTTGATTTATCGGCACCTCCCATTCCTGGAGCACGCTGGATAACAGAAATTTTACTGAGTTGTAAGGTACTCTGAGATTTCTAGGGGTTGTGAAAATCTCAAACTGCTTTCTAAATAACCATTGTATTTACTTCTGATTGACTTATACCAGCAATTTTGAGAATTGCACACACCCTGCCAAATTGCACCAAGTTTAGAGCAATAACCAGATGGAATCCGTGTTCTCCATAATAGACGATATTTCACAGTAGCTGAAATTGAGCAGCAAGTTGTAGAGCAGAAAATTCCTATTAATATTTCATTGCAAACATCTGCATTCTGTTTATAAGTGCATAAAACATGGGAAAACTGGTTATTCACTGTGACTATGTTGTGTAATTGTAATTTTTCAAGTACATTTCAGAAAGATTTATAAAATTGCTGGTATTTAAAAATCAAGTATTTCTCTCTTGTAAAGTTCTCCTTGACAATACCCTGCACATTGCGAGATAAGGGAAAATAATGGGATCACAGTAGTTTTAAGGAACTTCTTTACTGATCCTCATGCACAGGTGCTCATTTGCTAGATTTTTAATATTGATATTTTCTGAGAAGATTAGTCTATATTAATGTGGAAGTATTGGTACTAATCTTCCTCTCTTGGTGCTGATCAGGAGCAAACTAAGTGCACTAAATGTGCTCTTAGTAGAAACCTAGAGTTAAGTGTCTAAAATTCCTTGAGGCTCATTTGAATTCAGCACGCAATGGACATTAGCCATGAATCTAAGAAGGAGTCTGCCACTTCTGGGATCTTACAGATATGCTGGTTTAGAAATACAATGGCTGTGCCCTTTTCATAAGTGTGAAATAAGTGCCCAAACATCCAATATGGTGACCACAAAGTTATTCCATACCTGATATAGTGCCACCCACCATATTTGTAAAGACTCTGCATATGAAATGGGCATTAGGCCCTTTTCATATAAAAATAAGGGGCCTGTTACCCATGCGAGGCTACCTTTGCAAAATTTGTTTCTGACTGACTGCTGCATGTGCTGTGCATGTTCCGTCTCTTCTTCATTCTTCTCCAGGTAGGCTAATCATAATAAGGATATTTGAAACTAGTATTTTCTACTGGGGTTGCAAAATAAATAAACCAGGCCCCTCGGTCTTAGAAACCTAGACCAATCTTTACAATAACTTTCAGATGCAGCAAAATAAATTGGAAAGAATTTGTCAAAGTTTCAGCATTTAATAGACACCAATAGCCTGTCCCTTTAACACAGCTAGAACTTAAATTGCAGCACAGGGGAAGCAGTAGCATTAGATTTTATGCGCTAATCTGCACCTATGCTATATAGAGAAAATCTATGCAAAGCCCTCTTGCATTCATTTTCCTGTAATTTATATTGTCACAGCCTCACACCACAAAAGTTACTGGGAAGTTTATGTGCAGTGTAAGAGTGAAAGAGAAGCAGGATAAGTACCCATTTCTTAAGATGCTATTTGGGAACAGAAGTGAAGGAATTTGGCCCTGTTTACTAAAAAATGAAACAAAAGCAAAATATTGCGGATACTAGAAATCTGAAATAGAAACAGAAAATGCTGGAAATACTCTGCAGGCCAGGAAACATCTGTGGATAGAGAATCCAAGTTAATGTTTCAGGTTGATGATCTCAGTTCTGATAAAAGGTCATTGACCTGAAAGATTGGCCGGAATCTTATGGCCACTGGCTGAAGAGCTGGCAAGGGTCCCACATGGCTTCTTTCCAGAAAAGTCCATTGCATCATCTGCCACTCAGGCACTTAACAAATTAGCGCCAGTCTTCCACTGGAATCAAGGATCCTGGGGGAGGAAGCTCCGCCTGCTGTGAGCTGCTGGCCAATCAGAGGCTGGTTAACTCTATTGACCGGCAGCTCCACCGGGAAGGTGATTGCTGCTGCCAGTACAACACCCACCTGAGGCCTAGGACCATCGCTGGGTCCCAGGCTACAGTAGGGTAATGGCAGGAGGAAGTCGCACAGTGGGGGTCGCATTAGAAGGGGTGAGCAGCAAGGGCAGTGGGGTGACTCTCAGTAGTTATCCTCTTCCTGATGCCGCATCCTTCAGTCAGGTGCTGAGTGCCTTTGAATGAGTAACCCAGACCGCACCACCCCCCAGCCCCAGAAGCCCACAAGCAACCCCACATGGGTTTTCTTGTTGTGCTCCCTGGATTGCGATTCCCCTACCTACTGCAGGGTTAATAACAGTGGCAGCAGGATGAGGCCCTTAAGTGAGCATTAATTGGCGGGAAGATCGTCTATGAACCTTCCTGCCACAGACTCAATGGGCTGGAGGCGGGGAAGGTGGCAGGGTCCCCACCAGCCACCCACTCACATGATTAAATGCACCCCCCGCCCCCCTCAACTGCCCCAAACTCACCACAGGGGAGAAGATTCCAGCCATTAACTCTGTTTCACTCAAATTAAGTTTGAGTATAAACCAGACCAAATGTATGGTAGCTAAATTTGAGAATGACACAAAGATAGATAGGAAAGTAATTATTCAAGAGGATATAGAGAGTCTGCAGGGAAATTTAGATAGGTTAAGTGAGTGGGCAAAAAATTGGCACATTAAGTATAAAGTGGGAAAATGTGAACTTTGTCCACTTTGTAGAAAGAACAGAAAAGCAATATATCATTTGAATGGAAAGATACTGCAGAACTCTACGGTACAGAGGGATCTGGGTGTCCTTGTACATGAATCACAAAAAGTTAGTATGCAGATACAGCAAGTGATTAAGAGGGCAAATGGAATGTTGGCATTTATTGCAAGGGGAATTAAGTATAAAGGTAGGGAAGTCTTGCTGCAACTAAACAGGGCCTTAGTTAGACGGCATCTGGGGTACTGTGTACAATTTTGATCTTATTTGAGAAAGGATATCATTACAATAGAAACAGTTCTGATGAGGTTCACTCAACTGATCCCTGAGATGAAGGGATTATTTTATGAGGAAAGATTGAACAGTTTGAACTTATACCCACTGGAGTCTAGAAAAAAGAGAGGCAATCTTATTGAAACATATAAGATTCTGAGGGGACTTGACAGGATGGATGTTGGGAGGATGTTTCCCCTTATGGGGAAATCGAGAACGAGGAGAAACAGTTTAAAAATTAGTTATCTCCCATTTAAGACTGAGATAAGGATTTTTTTTCTCTTGGAGGGTCATTAGTTTATAGAATTCTCTTCCCTAGAAAGAAGAGGCTGGGTCATTGAATATATTCAAGGCTGAATTAGATAGCTTTTTGATCAACAAGGGAGTCAAGGGTTATGGGGAGCAGATAGAAAAGTGGAGTTGATCAGATCAGCCATAATCTTATCGAATGATAGAGTAGGCTCAAGGTGCTTAAAGGCCTACCCCTGCTCCTAATTCTTGTGTTCTTGCGTTCTCCTAAGTCTCAAACTTGCTGCATAATATGTAGGTGAAGAAGTAAAGTCAATCACACAAGCATCCTGTTGTAAACCGTCAATGGTTGTTGCACCGGTTAGGCATGTGACTCAAAACTACCCACTGCCTAAACACACTTGGCAGTCTCCCCTGAGGGATCACTTTTAATTTGGGTCACCCTGACTTTGTACTGAATGTGATCATGTGCGGGTTGCCATGTGACCTGGATATTTAGCTTCAAATGTTAACCTGCCGAGTAGACAGAATTGTACTGGGAGAACCATCTTATTGAGAAGAAAAAATGCACTAATAAATTGTTCAACACCAGAAGAGTGGTACAGCCATCTTTGTAGTTAGTTATTGTCATGCATTTTGAATAAGAATTCAGACCAGGTTTGTCTTGCATGTCTCTCTGTTAAAGCTTCTTGAAAATAATCATCAAAAGTAACACTTAGCTGTATAAATCCCTAAATGGGATTTAATACCTGTTCTTACTTATACTACATTTATGCTGAAACCATGTCATAATCTAGCCTTGGAAGTCAAATGGAAGTTGGACATTTGAGTGGAGTTGACCTGTTTTAACAACTGATTCTCAATAGGGTAGCCTTAAAAGAATAATTTTCTTTGCACATGTCAATTGACTGTTCAGTTTAATTTCCTGCCAACCAGTGGACAAAAAGAAAGGAGAACCAGGGGATTCAGGAGATAGTAGGATCGAGATATAGCAATGAAATCAGCAACTCATTACATAATACAGCCTCTGAATTGATTCTGACATAAAATCTATCCCAGTAATAGCAATGTTTGAAGTTGGGAGCAATTTAATTGTGTTCATTCTGGCACAGAATGGTTTAGGTCCAGTCTGAAATGAAAATAGAAAATGCTGGAAAAACTCAGCAGGTCTGGCAATATCTGTGGAGAGAGAAACAAAGTTCATGTTTCCTGTCCATAGGACCCTTCTTCAGAGCTCTGAACAAGAGTCACATGGACTCAAAATGTTAACTCTGTTTCTCTCTCCACAGATGCTGCCAGCCCTGCTGAGTTTTTCCAGCATTTTCTGTTTTTATTTCAGATTTCCAGCATCTGCAGTATTTAGCTTTTATTTTAGGTCCAGTATGAGTTCCAGTTCAACAAAAGGCTTTTAGGTTCATTATTATAATATAGTAAAAATCTTAGTTCAAAAACTCCTTGAGACTTGTGCCATTTTAATGGAATTTCGGGAAATTCCGGGCCCATATGTCTGCATAAACACTTGTTCCAGGAAATTGTGGCTTAATTGAGTTACATCATTAGTCGTGCCACACCATAATTTCCTGGAACTTCTGAAAAGTTAATTATAATAGCTCCATTGCTGTGCCGTCAAGGCAATACCTATTGTAAATTTCCTGGAATACAGGCTAATTTTCTTGCCTCGACCCCTTAGACTGAAAAAAAACGGTGTAATAGTTTAAAAAATAAATAACATGAACTGTTTCTGAATGCTGCAGTTGACTGTGCCCAGACTAAAAGAATTATCTGCTGCTGATCTAATTCAACATTGTGACAGGATTCAGGATCTTATGACACACGTCATGCCAATATTGAGTTGCTTAATTGATACAAATGGGGTAAGCCTTTGGCTGCATAACTTCTGAGGTCCCTGATTGAAAACATTACAGCGAGCGCAATGGTCATATTACTTTTTCAAGACAGTTTTATGTATATTTGCAATGTGAAGATTGGGGCACGAAGCTGCATAATTAATAGAGTACTTTGTTGTTTGTACCAATACAGGAAATTACGGGCCCATATGTCTGCATGCAACTCCTATTTACAAAACCATATTTCCTATTGTCAGCTTTTTACATAAATTTCTTTGCCCATATTATAATAGAAACTGCCTATGTAAATCTGTCACGCTTTAATTATATCATCCTACCAGTCATGTTTCTGTATTTGCATGTCCTAGCTATTTAGCCTATACTACAGTAAAATGTCTGTGCTCCAGCCAGGTTTGGCTATTCTACCTAAAATGATCAATTAATTTCCAGGTGTTATACAAATTAGGACAGAAGTATGGAATTAAAATGAGGCCAGAATTACATTTGTTCAACCTCATGTAATTAATGCCCCCCCCCATCTCTATCCTCTAACTCCACTTTATCTGAAGACTATACTTGGTCTTCACTCATCATGTGCAATGCCATGGGGAAATCATTATTATAATCATTTTAAAGGATAGCTGAATGAGCTTGAACTTGAAATGATTTATACAAATAAAGATGCCAAAATTGTTTTTTTTTTTGCTCTGTTACAAACTCCAAATTAATACTGGGAAATTAGCAATCAGCAAAAGTAGCTGTCTCCAAAGGTCGTATGTAATCCGTCTCAGAAAATGGTTGCTATGGTTTCCTTCGAAGGATAAAGAATTTTTGGGGATTGATAGATTGGTTGGATCTGTTCCAGCAATGCTGACCTTTTGTCAACTTTCACAGCCCTTCAACACAATCATTGATCTAACCCTCACTTTATTTTCTTTTGGCTGAGATGACTACATTTCTCTCCCAATATGATTGGTGCCAAGATCAATACAGATCAATCTTAGAGCCCATGAGTGTTATGCCCAGTATTATGATGTTCCAGATAATCGATTACCTGGGCATCTGTACCATGCACTATGAATGAGGAACTTTATGAACGCAGTTGACTTGCTGCTTTCTTAGTGCTCTAATAGCTAAAACAAGCTGATACAATCTTATACATAAGTGTAATGTATTTATAAAACAGTGGCACCTCATGAAATTTCCACTATCGTAAAAAAATGGTAATTTCCAGATATTAATGAATATAAGAAGACAGGAATTGGGAAATATCATTCATCTGTACCAAATCCCTGCCATCAACATTCTGCTTTGGAACTATTTAATTATCCTTTTTTTAAAACCCTATCTTTCTCTTTATCCCCCATTTACTCAGAAATAATCCAACTTCCTTTATAAGGCTTCAACATAATGAATATAGATATTTTACTAGCTGGTCATCCAGGTACAAGTCCATGAACTTTGAATGTGAAGAATTTAGTTTGTGCCTTGTTTAGCTTATTTCTGCTGCTTCACTTTCCCTGATTTTATGTAAAATTGCTGTTATGCACCCACTTTTGTAATTTATTCTGTATTTTAACAAATTGAATTCTGAGTTACCCAGTGATTTAGGCAGTGAAAGCACTTCCCAATGTATTAGCACAAAGTCGTGCATCCCAGGATGGACTCAGTTTGAGTTTCAGTCTGAGTTGAGTTGGCTGCTCTCAGCCTTGGGAGTACTAGTTGCATTATAATTAATATGATGGAATAGCTTGCCAGCACTCACACGTAGGTTTAACATGAAGAATGATCACACGGGTAAGTTACCATAAGGTTGATCGCACACTTTAGTATTTGTGGCCTAATATATAAGTTAATAGTTTGAGGAGAGAAAGTGAGGACAAATATTGATTTCACATTAAACTTCTAATGAAAATACATTTAGTTTACGTATACTCTGTTCACAGCTCAATCATCTAAAATGATCCTTTGAAGGCCTTCTATGAATCCTTTCTAATGCCTCTTTTCGGTGCATAAAATGACCTTACCTGCATATTTAATTTTATGTGTAATCTCTCCATTGCTTTCTAGAATATCATCTCATTAATTAAATCTAAGAGATTTTAAAATGTTCCTCTTTTTGATCAAAGGGAACCTGTTCATCAAAATTAATTTCTAGCGAGCTAAAAATTCCTGACTGCAACAAACCTTAGTGGACAATATCCGACAAAGAGGCAGACCACCAATCTGCAAGCATTTTGCTTTAATTGAGGTAGTTTTGCAGAGTGTAATGGGAGTTCTTTTAAAATAAGCTTGAATATAACATCTAATGGACTAAGACAGAAACTGTGTTCCTAAAAGAGAATGCATCATATGCCTGGATTGACATGAAGTTGGATACCAAGGTCGTTAACAATTTTCTGCAGCATTCCAAGCTATTACCGTTATTACTCAGCTCCCCATTTTCCTTGATGACATGACAATGCCACTTTAAAAAGTCTTTTGAAAGAATATCATCTACGTTTTACTTCAGAAATGGCAAGCAGTTTATCAATGCTACATCTCATTCCTGTCTTTTTACATTCACTGTGAGCCATTAGACAATATCAGCTGAAACTATTGTGGAGGATTTTATTAAAGCACGTCAAGTGTGTAGCATAGCATAGGCACTTTTTTATTTTATGTGTATAACAACATAAGGGCTATGAATCAAGGAGTTTTCATCTAATTTCATTAGAAAGTGGCTGTGGTTGCATGTACGTTGTTACATTTTCTTTTTTTGGAAAAAGCTCAACATGTTCGTTATGGAATGTATTATTTCAACCACTTTATATACTCTGATGCAACTCAAAGGAAGAACTATTTTTTACATTGGTATCCCTCTTGCAAAAAAGAATTAAACATAGTAAAAAACCAATATGTAGGGTCTACAGAAGTTAGACCTTGAACTTTGGCAGTCAGCCAAGTTTCAATAAAGCACTTGGAACCGGAGTCCATGTCAACCCCTCATGTTTTCAGAACACAAAATCCCACATGAAGTTAGTATTTACACAGAGGGGTTTATGATTGTTTAAAGAGGTGTGTTCTGATTTGTTTTCTTGCCCTGGGCAATTTATTTTTAAACATTTCTAATTTTCCCTTACAAGAAAAAAAGATGAGCTCCAGCATGAAAGCAATGTCATTGGGAAGACTATAGGTGATATGAGCAATGGAAGTAAGGAACCAAAAACAATTAGATTTTCAATGGAAAAGTACATCTGTTGACTTGGCAAGGTTGTCACCAACATACAAAATGCTGATGATGAATAAATAGTAGGGCTATGGATAGAAGAGAAAATGCAATATGAAAACAAGAGGGAAAAACACATTTGGTGGGTCATTGAGTTAGATGATGATCCAACTTAAGGAATGTCCTAATTTATACTAAATACATCCAAAAGAGGGCAAAATTCTGGTTGGTTTGGGAAATAGGAATGACTTATTGATGCAGTATGACTTTTATTCTGAAATGAAGAGTTAAGGTCAGGCCTGTCAACTCTCCTGCATTCACTGGTTTTTCTTTAAATATTTGTTCTTAGGATGTGGGCAACACTGGCAAGGCTGCATTTATTGCCCATGCCTGGTTGCTCTGAGAAAGTGGTTGTGGGCCTGCTTGAAACTGCTGCAGTCCTTGTGGTGATGATGTGATCTCACATGTGGAGATCCAGTTTCTGCTCTGGTGCCAGAGGACTGCAGGCATGCCTACTGCCTTGTTTCTCATGGTGCAAAGTGACACATGAAAGGTTCTATCAGTCATACACATCATTCAACCCTGTGGAAACCTGAATTTACATAGATGCGTGGCATATTAGGCACAAAAATATAAATATAATTTTAACCTCCGAAACGGATGGGTTTGGGTCGGGTGGCAGTTTAAAATACTAAACACATGAAACAGCGACCCAACCCACCTCAGACCCCATCCACTTCAAGTTTTACCAGAGGGAGAATTATGGGGCCAGGGGTAACCAATCCATTCTAAGGATAAGGGTCAGTCGCTGAAACCTGTTAAGGAGACTGCATGCTTCATTTTAACAGCAATTCTATTTTTAACTTTTATTGGCTGGGTTTCCCAGGGATCAGGAAACTCAACAGGACAAAGGAAGTGAAGAGGACTGGAGCTGTACGGTAAGATAAGTGTCTTTACAGCTTTGCTTGTGGGCCAGGAGGAGCAGGAGTGTTTACTTCCCCCCACCACCGCCCTCCCACGACCCAAACGATCTCCCTATTTCCAAACCACCATGAATACTGAGTAACCCAATACCTAACTCACCCTCCTCCCTGTCAATTTCTGATGATATTCAAACACCTTGCAAACATCCCCAACCCTCGCAACCATTCTCTATCCACTCATTGCAATCTCTACTCCCAACAGTCAATAAACCTAAAACAAAAACAAAAATGGCTGGAAAAATTCAGCAGGTCTGACAGCATCTGCGGAGAGGAACACAGTTAATGTTTCGAGTCCGTATGGCTCTTCACCTCTGACCTGCTGAGTTTTTCCAGCCATTTTTGTTTTTGTTTCAAATTTCCATCATCCGCAGTATTTTGCTTTTATCTTAAGTCAATAAACCTAGTTGCTCCTGGGCTGCAGCATTGTGCCACAGGATTTCCCCACTCCACCAGCAGCCAAGCCAGTCAATCAACTGCTCAATTTCCATCAGGTTTAAGATATCCACCAAAAGACGACAGCGCTGACAATTCAGCACTCGTCATTACCGCACTGAATATGTCAGCCTAGATTATCTGCTCAATTTAAGAGGGGCTTGAACCCATGAGCTTCTGTGCCAGAGTTGAGAATGCAATCAGACATCAAATAAAGATAATAGTATCATTAAGGAATTTTAATCCAAAAGTACCCCCATTCTAAATCTTGAAGTTTTGGAGGGATGGTAAACGATGTTCAGGATCCAAAGTTCTTCAAACTCTAAAATCTCTTTCAATTCTAACTGAACAGCTGTCTCATCATTAATGGCATTTTGTCATTGGATATTAAACCTAGATATTTTAGGTAGTTTTAGATTTCCCAGTGGCATATTGTAACTTATACTCTCACACAACAAATCAGGTAATATTGGGAAAAAAATCAATATTTTATAGAAACTCAATGACAAAACTTAGTTGTACCTTTTGATTGCTGAATCTGTGATTAATATATTGGGGGACAACAATATATCTGAATGGATTGTGCCTCTCAAAAGAAGGTGATACTACCTGTCTACTTGCAGTTACTCCATGTAGCTTTTTTGTCAAAAAGATGCTATTTATGGGAAAGTATATTGTAACTGTTTTAGTGACAGGTTACTCTCTTTCTTATATTGTTTGCATATGACTGCAGTTTATCTTGTTTGTGAATTCCTATTCCTCTCCCTGTCCCTCATTTTCTGAAATCTCAATCCATAATTGACAAAGGGACCATTTTTAGGGCTTGCATGAGACCAGCCTTTGGCTAGGCAGGTTCTTCTGTTTCAGTCAACTTGAGAAATCATCTAAAGCATCACTAGAGCCATGATCATAATATTCTCAGCAATACCAACATTGAACCCAATCTCTGCAGATCCGCAGGTTTGAGTTTTTCTAAGGCACAATATATCATGAAATTTTACAATTAATAGCACTTGACTGGCAGAAAAGTGCCTCATAAATTCATGAAGATTTAATTTTGATTTATACTTGGAAATAAACTAATCAAGTTCCAAATACGAGTGATTAAGATGGTAATAATGTATATCTTTATTCCATCCTACGTGGGTTATTTAGAACATACTTTTGTAATGTACTTCGGCATGAATTTAGTTACTTTATTCCAGGGACTTTGCCTTGTACCCTAAGCTTTTTCTGAAGGAAGTTATGGTGAATCTTTATTAAACACTTGTTCAGTCTCAACGAGTATTGTGCCCAATTCTGGGCACCGTACTTTAAGAAGAATGTGAAGGCGTTAGAGAGGGTGCAGAAAAGATTTATGAGAATGGTTCCAGGGATGAGAGTCTTCATATGTGGATAGATTGGAAAAGCTAGGGTTGTTCTCCTTAGAGAAAGTAGGTGATTTGATAGAGGTGTTCAAAATCATGATCTGGACAGAGTAAATGAAGTTATTCTTCCCACTGGCAGAAGGGTCAAGAGCCAGAGGACCACGATTTAAGGTGATTGTCAAAAGAGTCAATAGCGACATGGGGAAAAACATTTTTACATAGAGAATGGTTAGGATGTGTAATGCCTGGGAGTGTGTTGGGGGCAGATTCAATTGTAGCTTAAAGGGAATTGCATAAGCAATTGAAGAGAAACATTTTCAGGGCTAAGTGGGAAAGGGCAGGGAGTGGGGCTAGCTGAGTTGCATTTGCTGAAAGTTGGCACAGACACAATGGGCCAAATGCCCTCCTGTTGTGCTGCAACTATTCTATGCTTTTATGATTGTTCCTTTATTATATTCTGAAGATTGCTGAGCAACCTGAAAGTGTTTAGCTCACAGGTCAGTGCTTGAGATTTTCTACAGGTGTAATTCCTCAGTTCCTCAGGGTAGTGTTCTAGGCCGAACCATCTTCAGTTGCTTCATCAATGACCTTCCATCATAAGGTCAAAAGTGAGGATGTTTGCTGATGATTGCATAATGTTCAGCACCATTTGCGACTCCTCAGATACTGAAGCAGTCCATGTCCAAATGCAGTAAGACCTGGACAATATCCAGGCTTGGGCTAACAAGTGGCAAGTAACATTCGTGGCACACAAGTGCCAGGCAATGACCATCTCCAACAAGAGATAATCTAACCATCACCCCATAACATTCAATGGCATTACCATCGTTGAATCCCCCACTATCAACATCTTGGGGGTTACTATTGACCAGAAACTGAACTGGACAAGCCATATAAATACTATGGCTACAAGAGCAAGTCAGAGTCTCGGTATCCTGCGACGAGTAACTAAGCTCCAGACTCTCCAAAGCCTGTCCACCATATATGAAGCAAAAATCAGGAGTGTGATGGAATACTCTCCGTTTGATTGGATGAGTGCAACAACACTCAAGAAGCTTGACACCATCCAGGAGAAATCAGCCCGCTTGATTGGCATCCCATCTACAAACAGTCACTCCCTCCACCACCGATATGCAGTGGCAGCAGTGAATACCATCTACATGATGCTCTGCAGGACTTCACTAAGGCTCTTTAGACAGCACCTTCCAAACCCACGACCGCTACTATCTAGGACAAAGGCAGCAGACACATGGGGACACCACCACCCGGAGGTTCCCCTCCGTGCCACTCACCATCCTGACTTGGAAATATACTGCCACTCCTTCACTGTCACCGGGTCAAAATCCTGGAACTCCCTCCCTAACAGCACTGTGGGTGTACCTACATGATGTAGACCACAGCAGTTTTGGCATGAAGAATAACAAAGCAGAGTACTACTTAAACAGAGAACGGCCGCAGAATTCCGAGCTACAGAGGGACCTACGTGTTCTGGTGCGTGAGTCACAAAAAGTTAGTATGCAGGTGCAGCAAGTAGTTCAGAAGGCTAATGGAATGCTATCCTTTGTTACGAGAGGAATTGAACATAAAAGTAAGGGTGTTATGCTTCAATTATATAGGGCATTGATGAGACCACATCTCGAATGTTGTGTGCAGTTTTGGTCTCCTTATTTAAGAAAGGATGTAAATACGTTGGAGACGGTTCAGAGGAGGTTTACTAAATTGATACCTGGAATGAGCAGGTTGTCTTATGAGGAAAGGTTAGACAGACTGGGCTTGTTTCCACTGGAGTTTAGAAGAGTGAGGGGTGACTTGATTGACGTATACAAGATCCTGAATGGTATTGAGAAGGTGGAAGTGGAAAGGATGTTTAATCTTGTGGGTGAGTCCAGAACTAGGGGGCACTGTTTTAAAATTAGGGGTCGCCCTTTTAGGACAGAGATGAGAAATCTTTTCTCTGAGGGGTTTGTGCGACTTTGGAATTCTCTGCCTCAGAAGGCGGTGGAGGCTGGGGTCATTGAATATTTTTAAGGCGGAGGCAGGTTGATTCTTGTTAGGCAAGGGAATCAAAGGTTATCGGGGTTAGATGGGAATGTGGAATTCGAAACACAGACAGATCAGCCATGATCTTGATGAATGGTGGAGCAAGCTCGAAGGGCCGAATGGCCTACTTCTCCTCCTATTTCGTATGTTTGTATGTTCAAGAAGGCAGCACATCACCACCTTAGGGCAATTAGGGATGGGCAATAAATGCTGGCCTAACCAGCGATGCTCACATCCCATGAATGCATTAAAAAAATTGGAGTCAGTTTCTTAACTATAACTGCAAGCACAGCTTAGTTGATAAATGAGGAGGATGTTATCAGGGTGAAAATCAGATTCATTCATACCAGCAAGAACCTGAACCAGATATGGATATGCAAACTTGAGAAATGGAAGGGAAAAATCCTTATTTAGGAAAAAATTAATAACCCTACAGCTCAATATTACAAAAGTTTACAGTGCAGCAGGTATTTGCTATAAAATGAACATAATTGTTTTGTGGCTGTGAGAGGTTCAGAGCTGCTCTTCCTGGTCATTGCAGGATCTGACTCTCTTTCAACTCCCAAAAGAGCAATAATGTCCCTATTAAATAAATTGATTAATCAATGTAGCGATGGCCAGTTAAATAGTAGTCTGGGGACCTGATTTTAACTTAGGGTGGATAGGGTAAACCGGTGTTACCTTGGCACATAAGGTCCAGTTGATCCTTATTCTTTGCCTCATCTGCTTGTCCCATCAGTTCCCTGTCAAAAATTGGCATCCAGTACAGTGGGAGTGCAGTGGCTGATGGGCAGAAACACAATGTAGGGCAGCAGGAGGCTGCCAGTAGTAACAGGAAGGACCAATCTCTAGTTTTTGGGTAGATCACCAGGGTAGGTTTTCAGGAGGGGCTCATGGGCAAAGGGGGAGCCTGAGGTTGGGAAGGCCGAATCATTCGCTATAGGACCCAGAGGGCCATTCTGCTCCTCCTGGCTCCATGAGGAAAGTTTAAAAAACAGTTTGCAATATAATATGGTTGAGCCTCTTCTGGCCCTTTCTCTTCTTCCCACTAGCTTTCATCTGGCAGGAAAACTCCAATAGATTCCCCGCACAGGCCATTGGTTAAAATGGCAGTCCCACCTTGATGACATTAGACCTCAACTGTCTGGTTCAAAGATGATCATGACAATTTTCGATGGGACTCTTTACTGCCTCCTCAGAAGAGCAGGTTAATATGGAAGACTATGAAAAAGGATCGCAATGTCCACAGATACATTTCCCAGGTTATCTTAGCTACCTGCCCGCCATGCCTCAGCTGGGCAGGCAATATCATTGACATCCCCTTTCTCTTTTATTTTGGGGAGGAAGGATCCAGCTGGGTAAAACAGATGCTGCAAGATAGCTTGCTTTACACAATCTGGCTGTCAGTAAAAATCAGCATATTCAGTATTGTTTGTGGATTGAAAAGGGAGGATTCAGGAGTATGCTGTGCTGAGGCCACACTAAATTGTTCTAGTTAAATGTACTCTGATCTTGGAATTCTAATAGACCAATCCACTTTCCAGTTACTCCTGCTATATATTAAAAAATTGCATTTATATAGCATCTTTCATAATTATCGGACATCTCAAAGTGTTTTACAGCCAACAAAGTACTGCTGAAGTTAAGTCACTGTTGTAATGTAGGAAGCGCAGCAGCCAATTTGCACACAGCAAGCTCCCACAAACAGCAATGTGATAATGACCAGACAAACTTTTTTGTGATGTTGGTTGAGTGATAAATATTGGCCAGAGCACCAGGGAAAACTCTTTAACGTCCACCTGCGAGGGTAGAAAGGGCCTCAGTTTAATGGCTCATCTGAAGAGATGTCCGACTGTGCAGCACTCCCACTGTACTGCACTGGAGTGTCAGCCATGATTTTTAGTGCTAAGTTTCAGTCAATTGTTAGAATTCTATTTCCCAATGGTACGCACTGCATAAAATTCCAGACAGTTACTCCCACTTTACATTGTACAATTACAGTTCACAGTCTTGCTTCAATACATCAATCCACTTCCCATTCACTTCCACAAGCTGCAATTCCAGTGGATCAATTCCCATTTGCTCTTAGAGTACATAATTCCTAATTGAAAGTTGAAAAAGTTCTTAATTAACAAATTTTTAATGTCCAGCAAGAAGTATGATCTGTCTGCCTCCAAATTAAACCTGAGACAGCAGGAAACCTCTGAAGTCTGTTCAATTATAGCTTTTAGTTCAGTATGTGCCATTGTATGATCAAACCAAAAATGCTGAGTGACTGATTGAGTAAATAGGCTTCAGTTCAGAGATTTTCCAATTGACTAGTTTATTGAAGTGTATGGTTTCTTGGCAAACCAATTATGTGTTTATCAGAAATAGACTGGATAGAGGATACTCTGCTGTGTAGTTTAAAACCTAAATGAACTTCTGTGTTGAGAGTGAAAGTAAAGTTGACCCTGATTAGATTGGTTATTTTTGCCAAAGGAAACACTTGTGGTGTAACTAAAGTACACGCATTTGGGAATTACGTAAAGATGCCATGACTACCCCAACAATCTTGCTCACAAGTGTCAGAATTTTTTCAAATTGTGTGGCCTTATGCCAACTGCTGTAAAATATAATTACTTTTAATCAATTTTTATATTGGTGCTTCCCTCTGTACAAATGGAAAAATACTCAGCATGCCAGGTATAGTCAAGTATAGAGGTCACTCCTTCAGTTCAATCAGCACTGGGTTTGGAACAGAAGCTTTGTATTTGGGTCTCATTTGAATCGATTCTGAGATGGTACCATATTAATGTGGTCATATGGGGATGAGACTGAATCGTTCACGATGTTAAAGCATGTTGTTTGTACTAAGGCAATCCTGCTCTAAAGAAGTTTTGGCATGTGAAGAAAATTGTCACTGCAGCAGGCATTATACATGCCTTTTTAACCTAACCCGCCTGCCGACGAAGTTAATGGAAACTAAAATTGGGTGGGGCATAAAACGAGTGACCAATCCAACCCCATCAGTTTCTAACTTGGCAAGTTAGTTTAGAATGGCCCCTATAATCTAGTGTCCCCTGAAATCTTGAATCTTGACAGGAGCGCAAAGTGGTTATTCTTATATAAGGCTAGGGAGTGAATGTTGATGGGCTACTTAATTAACCTCATCAACAACTAACCACATTGCTCTATATAACTATAGTCCATTGGGTCCTATTCACCCATAGAGTCAACTCGTGCTATGACTGTCATTTCAATCAATACTTTATTTTTCTCATTGCTGCCTATCTTACAATATTTATGCAAGTGAGGTTGACGGGAGGTGGAACGGTCACAACATTGTTGCCAGTTGCTGTTCAGTCATTGTTTAAACATAATTTTTAAAAAATTCATTCATGGGATGTGGGTTTCGCTGGCTGGGCCAGCATTTATTGCCCATCCCTAGTTGCCCTTGAGAAGGTGATGGTGAGCTGCCTTCTTGAACCGCTGCAATCCATGTGATGTAGGTACACCCACAGTGCTGTTAGGAAGGGAGTTCCAGGATTTTGGCCCAGCGACAGTGAAGGAACGGCAATATATTTCTAGATGGTAGTGGTCATTGGTTTGGAAGGTGCTGTTGAAGGAGCTTTGGTGATTTCTGCAGTGCATTTTGTAGATGATATACACTGCTGTTACTGTGCGTTGGTGTTGGAGGGAGTGAATGTTTGTGGATGTGGTGCCAATCAAGCAGGCTGCCAAAGGGAAACGTGCCGCCCCCAAATTTAGCGACGCCTTCCCTCGGGTGCCTACTGGACACAGTGGAGGCCCGCCGTGAGGTCCTCTACCCCCGCATAGGCTGAAGACCAGCAAGCAAGGTCAGCAATCCAGCATGGGAGGCCGTGGCAGAGGCTGTCAGTGCCAACACCCTGCAAAAGAGGACAGCCACTCAGTGGCAAAAGAACATGAGTGATCTCCTCTGTTCTGCTAGAGTAAGTCACTCTTCGCATCACTCTCAACTCACACACTCACAAACTCAGAATGCATCCACAGGGATCTCACTCATTGCCAGTTCAAGGGACACCACCATTCACTCTCACACAAACACCTTCATCTGCCATGCGAATCGTGACCTCATCCCATCCATGGCACCACTCACCACCCACACATGCCAGGCATCCTTCTCATCTGGCTTGGCAGGCGTCCTGCTTACACTCTCTCCATCTGTCTTCATGCAGGACAAGCTGGCACGCAGTAAAAGGGAGAGGTCACAGACTGGTGGAGGAATGCCCAACATCAAGGTCCTCACAGACTTTGAAAATAGAGTCAGCCAGCTGGCCGGCGACAATCTGGGCCTTTTCTGTCTTGACGGTGTGGTCGGCGGTGCTCAGCCAAGTGAGAATCCAGTAGTACAACATCCATCAGGCAACCATGCTGTGAGTGAGTTCCCCTGTTCCACAGTCCCCTACTATGCACTAATTATCTCTCCTTGCTTTCGCAGGCACGTCTGGTAAGCAGCAAAAGGGGTCCATGAGACAGGTCCTCGACTCAAACCCAGAAGACACCTCAAAAAGAATATGATGACACCCTAATTGAAGGCCTGTCACAGCGCTCACCTACATCCTCTGCCAGTGCAGAGTCACACACTGGATACACTTGTGCGTGGAGGCTGGAGAGATCCCACACAGATCACCTATAGAGCACTGGAAGGAGACACTAGCGTAAAAATTGAGTGCCACGCTCATTTTCATGGCTATTGGCAGTGGACACCCTCCATGTCCCCATGGTGCCAAATCCTGCAGCAGGAGGCATAGGTGACCGACCAGTTCCCTAGACATGTGCAACCTTTGGCAACGCTGGTTCTCAGTCTTCTGCAGGAATGGCAGGCGCCTATGTCTAGCGAGGGCCTATGAGCATTGGCTCTCTGTGGACCTTCAGCTGCATGCGCAGGAGGCCCTATCGCCCCTTCATTTTGAGGGAGGTGCTCCTCCCTTTGCTGAGCCAGGTGGCTTGGCCACACTCTTCTTCTCTGTTCCCTGTAAGCTATGAGGCACACCGCTAAATCACCAGGCTCCATGATTCTGATGTTCCTGTCCTGCAGGATCAAAGAGAGAGACATGTGGGTTAGTATAGGCGACCTAAGAACCTCTGCTGGTTAAGTCTGAAGTCACACATGCAGGAGAGTGCTGGTCACACTTGGATGGCCAGTGTGTAGTACACTTATTGGCTGTCCGAAACCCCACCCAGCGCCGCCCCACTCCACTTGACCGATCAGCAGTAGCTTCGGCCACTGGAATGCATACTCTCAACTCAGCACTGCACTGCAAGGCTGCGCTGTTAGTTTGAACCATGATGGATACTAGTCCAAACCTTAATAAAGACATTGCAAGGGGCTGTGAGCACCTCCACCAGTGACTGCGCCATGGGCACCTTTCACAAGGGGATTCTACAACTCGCCCAGTCGGCCAATTGCTCTGCTGCCCCCTAAAAATGCACATTAATTTGCAGTCTGTGCCCAAGGGGTGAAAAGTAATGGAGCACTTGGTGGCATTTTTTCATGCTGTTGCATCGCTTGAGTGGGCAGAAAAGTTTCAGAGGCCTGACTCCAAGCATGTCAATGGAGCAGCAGCTGAACAGTCTCAGCTGTGGAAGAATGCTCACTTTTGACAAGCTTCGCATCCCCCCTCCCCCCATTCCCCCCACCCCGGTATGTGCTGGAGTACTTCCTTCAGTCTGTGCTGCCTTGCACCCCACCCCTCCAGCATGTGCTTGTCTACTTCTTCAATCTGTGCTGCCTTGCCCTCCCATCCCAACCTGACCTGCACAGGAGCCCTTGCCTTGGCACCGCACTGAAAGCCAGCTGGGAAAAAGTGACTTGCCTGTGCCCCCCCTGAATGTGTGGTGCCTCTTCCTTGATGTCCTATGGATGATGCTCATGAACACAGCGCAAGGTTGTGTTCACTCAGCTCCGAGTTCCCCTCGAAGTTCAGGTTGCCAAGTGCATGCCTTTTAATGGCAGTCATGAAGCACGCCGTTCTGAAGTCGTGCCGACGTGGGTGGTAAATTTGATGTGGGGGGATGATTCTGGCAAGCAGGGCTTATAATGAAATGCTAAAGTATTGAAATTAGGATCCCGATGTGCGGCGGCGAGAAACGCAGCCCACCATTGATAGGTGAAGCGGACGATCGCAAACTAGTTTCATGACGACGTGAAACCAAATTTTGACCTTCTTGCCATCTTGTACCCCCTCCCCCACACGTCATGACGCCCGAAGCCAGTGGGGCTGGAACAGGTATTTTTTATCAAGCTGCATTGCAGAGATGGATTAAAAAAAAGTATTTCTGAAGTTACAATTGTTTTTCAATAATCTGTTAACCAAATCCATTAGATGTTTCCTTTGGATTTTAGACAATACTGCCACAACAGTCAAATTTAAACCAAATCACATAACTTTAAGATAAAAGCAAAGTGCTGTGGATGCTGGAAATCTGAAATAAAAACAGAAAATGCTGGAAAAACTCAGCAGGTCTGACAGCATCTGTGGAGAGAGAAACAGAGTTAAGGTTACAAGTCTGTATGACTCTTCTCACCCTACCCAGCTCTGAAGAAGTCATACAGACGCAAAACATTAACTCTGTTTCTCTCTCCACAGATTCTGTCAGACCTGCTGATTTTTCCAGCATTTTCTGTTTTTATTTTACATAACTTTAAGTATAGACAGATGAGAAAGTCTTATTTGCTGTTTGTATTATGCAATTGACCTCGGTACAGAAGATCCAAAATTATTGGGTGGGGGATTATTAATTTAGACACATTCCCCTCACCCTCAGATACTTCAAAATAGTAAGACACAAGTGCCAGGCAATTACCATCTCCAACAAGAATCTAACCACCTCCCGTTGATATTCATGGCATTCCCATTGCTAAATGCCTAACCATCAACATCCTGGGGATACCATTGACCAGAAACTTAACTGGTGCAGTCATATAAATACTGTGGTTACAAGAGCAGGTCAGGGGCTGGGGATTCTGAGAGTAACTCACCTCCTGACTCTCCAAAGCCTGCCCACCATCTAAAAGGCACAATTCAGGAGTGTGATGGAATACTCTGCACATGCCTGAATGAGAGCAACTCCAACAATACTCAACATTCCAGTCCAAAGCATCATAGCATCATTACTGTTACCGTGAGCCAAATCTTTCGGTCTCTGCATCGTCAGAGGCCGGATGTATGACCAAAGATGCGCATCGGGACCATATGGAAGTCTTGACATGTTGATCTACGTGGGAATTGCCTGGGAAATTTCAACCTCTGATAGGCAATTGCCCTGCTTCCTGGAACCCTCTGCCAACGTTTCTGACTCTGAGTTAGAGTTGGAGATTTTGGACAGTTCCACGGTACTTACCTGAACAGTTACCCTGGAAATGTTAGACAGATTAAAACCTAGTCTAACACCTGGGTAACTCAGAATTGATGCCCAATCATTTACACGGAACACCCGACTACCCACTGACCCGCTAACTACCTCTACCGGCCCCTCCCCCCAATTAACCCCCATCCTGACCCCCAAAGCCCCGGCTTCACCCCCTGACCAGGGGGGTCCCCCTGCCTCCGACTACCCCGCCCGAGCCGACCCAACTATCAACCACAAATACCCAACTAGCCCCCCTGACTCCACAACTACCATCCCTCGCCTGACCCAACTTTCCCCCCCAATTATCAGACTACCCACCCCTGATCATTCAACTACCCTCCCGACCACCCAGCTATCTCCCAACCAATCCAACCCAACAACCCGTACTGGCCACGAGGCTACCCCGTGAACCCCACCCTGACTAAACTCCCAACCCTCCTAGCCCCCTTTGATCAGACCTGCCTACCCCCCAAATAACTACCACTCTGATCAGACCTGCCTACCCCCCAAATAACTACCACTCTGATCAGACCTGACTACCCCCCAAATAACTACCACTCTGATCAGACCTACCTACCCCCCAAATAACTACCACTCTGATCAGACCTGACTACCCCCCAAATAACTACCACTCTGATCAGACCTACCTACCCCCCAAATAACTACCACTCTGATCAGACCTGCCTACCCCCCAAATAACTACCACTCTGATCAGACCTGCCTACCCCCCAAATAACTACCACTCTGATCAGACCTGCCTACCCCCCAAATAACTACCACTCTGATCAGACCTGACTACCCCCCAAATAACTACCACTCTGATCAGACCTGCCTACCCCCCAAATAACTACCACTCTGATCAGACCTGGTTACCCCCCCACCTAACTCCCACTCCCACCAGACCCGACTACCTTCCCGACCTATCCCACCTACCCACTCACCCACCTACTTGGCTCACCTACCTACCTGCTCACCCACGTACCCACCCTACCCATGCCCACTCTACCCACCTCACACACCTACTCACCTCCCCCAGCTACCCACCCTACCCACTTACTCACCCACCTCACTCACCTACCCACTTAACCACCTCACCTACCCTACCCACTTACCACCCTACCCACTCACTCACCTACTTACCTCGCCCATCTACCCACTCCATGCATCAACCCACCTCACCGACCTATCCACCCTATGCACTTACCCATTCACTCATCCATTCACTGAAATTCAGACTGGACCTTTAAACTTACCATATGGCAGCTAGTGTCGTAAAAAGTGGGTGTATCCTATCTTTACCCCCACTCTACTCCACTTGGACAGAGTTCCCCGATGGACATGTGAGGTAATGCACTTGGAAAGGCCCAACAAGGCAACGGATTACACTATGAATGGTAGGACCCTGGAAAGTACTGAAGATCAGAGGGACTTGATGTGCATATCCACAGATCCTTGGAGGTAGCAGGGCAGGAAGATAAGGTGGCTAAGAAGGCATATGGGAATACAAGAGCAGGGAGGTTATGCTGGAACTGTAAAAAATGCTGGTTAGGCCACAACTGTGTGCAATTCTGGTCACCACATTATAGGAAGGATGTGATTGCACTGGAGAGGGTGCAGAGGAGATTTAGCAGGATGCTGCCTGGGCTGGAGGGTCTGAGCTATGAAGAAAGATTGGATAGGCTGTGTTGTTCTCCTTAGAGCAGCGAAGGTTGAGAGGGGACCTGGTAGAGGTGTATAAGATTATGGGGGGCATAGATAGGGTGGATAGGAAGGCACTTTTTCCATTAGTAGAGGGGTCAATAGATTTAAGGTAAGGGGTAGAAGGCTAAGAGGGGAGTTGAGGAGAAATTTTTTCATCCAGAGGGTGGCGGAGTCTGGAACTCACTGCCTGAAAGGGTGGTTGAGTCAGAAACTCTCGTAACATTTAAGAAGTATTTAGGTATTCACTTGCATTGGCCAAGCGCTGGAAAATAGGAATAGTGTAGTCAGATCTTTGTTGACCGGCGCAGACACAATGGGCTGAATGGCCTCCTGTGCTGTAAACGCCTGTGAGTCAAAGAGACGCTGTGTATCTCTGGAATAGCGGGCTCGGAAGGTCCCAGAAGAAATGCGAAGGTAGCATCGAGTTGAGGGAATTTACGAGCACAGAGGCAATCTGACGATCCAAGCCTATGTTGTCAAGCAAAACAGGCACATGTTACTGGAGAGCTGGTGAAAGAATGCCCGGTGTGGATGTACTGTGATCTTAGGATGAACAAATTCAGCTTTTTATAGCTGTTGGGAATCATTTTCAAAGGGAAGTATTGCCAGGGGACCATAGATGTTGCCAATACAGGAGGTCACTTGGACCATTATGTTCATACCAACAATAATTCATGTGTTCATGCATCATGATGGAGGAACTTCAACTTTATGAAATACATTTTATTTGGAGCTACTGCTTTGCATTTGTACCTTGCAGCACTGTACTGATATGAAAATGTTACCAAAACTATACCAGTGTAATCCTGCCATGTTAACCTTTAACCCACATTTAATGCAACTAGATAACTTGGCAGTCCCTCTTTCCGCCAACAGCATTTCTATTGCTGGAGAGAAGCAGAGACCTGGGTAAAGCCCACCTCAGAGGGCAACTGCTGCCTCATTAACCATACAACACACAGTGAAGTTCAGTAGCAACACTAGGCTGCTACTTAACCTGCTGCTAAGGATTCAGGAAGAATGCACTAAACTTCCCAGTTTAAATACATTATATGTTGTTATGACCTCAAATGACATTGCTGTTAGATTTGGGTTAGTAGCTTAATGGTGTATTCTACAGAGAGCAAATGCTGCCAATTGCAAACAATGATTTTTAATGTGGTTTGCTTAATAAGAGTTATTGTTTAAGGGAATGTTTTGTTTGCCTTTGCAGTAAGGTAATTCCACTTTTTAAACTGTCTTTGCTAACATTTTACCACTTCATACTCATGTCTACTCTTGCAGTGAAACTAGCAGAATTTCACCACCAAACAGTATATTGTTTGGTTGGTCTTTTGATTTTACTGTATCATGCAGCTCATTGCTTGGGATTAAATTTTACAGTTGCATCTGATTTGTAACGAGTAGCTGATTGAAACTCCTCTGATAATCACATTGTCTTCATTGACAGTTCCCTGGAGGGATACTGCTGTGGTTAAGATCTGTAAGGTAAATGCTGACTAGTTGCATTCTTAGTTGAAAAAAATATGAAATGGTTGGTAGAACCTTGTGTCATTTCAAAAGCTCATTGTATCCAAGGATCCCTCAACAAAAATATCATTCCAAAAGAGTGAGGTATCTCCACATCTCTGTATCTTGAAAGATTTTAGTTGTTTATAGTTGTTCATTTCCCTAGTCTGTAGGGACACAATTCCTTTTTGTTTGAAAACAATGCACTTAGAAACCTTATTGCAGGACAAAGCAGGCCGCTTGATTGGCACCACATCCACAAACATTCATTCCTTCCACCACCAAAGCACAGCAGCAGCAGTGTGTACCATCTACAAGACACACTGCAGGAATTCTCCAAGGCTCCTTAGACAGCACCTTCCAAACCCACAACTACTACCATCTAGAAGGACAAGGGCAGCAGATAGATGGAAACACCACCACCTGGAAGTTCCCCTCCAAGTCACTCACCATCCTGACTTGGAAATATATCGCCGTTCCTTCACTGTCGCTGGGTCAAAATCCTAGAACTCCCTTCCTAGCTACACTGTGGGTGTACCTACACCACATGAACTGCAGCGGCTCAAGAAGGCAGCGCATCACCACCTTCTCAAGGGCAACTATGGGTGGGCAATAAATGCTGGCCCAGCTAGTGAAGCCTGCAAACCCGTGAATGAATAAAAAAAAAATTCCAAGATTTTATACCCATGCAGATCGAACAGCCAATACTTATTTTGAATTTTTTTTGTAGTCTTACCTTCCAAGGTGTCTGTTTTTTCCAACCTGAATGTAAGCCAAGGAAAGCATTGTATTTATATCGTGCCTTTCATCACGATAGGACATCCCAAAGCACTTTATAGCCAATTAAACAAATTTTCCTGTCAGCGGGTGGGGGCGGGGCCTGCTCGCCAACGTGGAATGACGTCGGGCTGAACTCCTGACGTCATCCCACATCATTTGCATTTTCAGGTCGGTGGGGGCGCAGCCAAGTCAGCTGTGAGCCCGCCTACCTGTCAACGCCCTATTGAGGCCATTCAAAAAACAATTAAACCAATTAGTGGACCTGCCCGTCCAACCTTAAGGTTGGCGGGCAGGTCAGGAGCGCAGGCGGCCACCTGAAAAAGCATGAAACCTCATCCACAGGTGGGATGAGGTTTCATGACTGAATTAAAAAATTAAGACTCACTTTTACTTATAGTTATGTCCATGTCCCAACTCATGTGATATTGTCCCCCTGAGGCAGCACTTAGTCTCCTAAGGAGGCTCCTTCACACGCATACACGAAGGAGTGCACTTCTGCATTTGGCATTCCCCCCCACCCCCCGTACAGGAAGCGCATAGCGCTTCCGTGCGGACATCATGCTGGACGGGCCTTAATTGGCCCGCCCACGAAAAATGGCAGCACATCCCCAATAGGGGGCGCCGATTGGAGGGCCGCCCACCCACACCCGCTGCCGCAATTCCCCCCAGTTGTGGGGGAAAATGTTGTCCAATGAGAACTTTTGAAGTTTAGTCACTATGGTAAAGTAGGGAATGCAGCAGCCAATCTGCACACAGCAAACTCCCACAAATAGCAATGTGATAATGACCAGGTAATCTGTTCTTGCAACATTGATTGAGGGATTAATATTGGCCAGGACACTGAGGATAGCACCCCTGCTCTTCTTTGAAACAGTGTTTTTGGATCTTTACGTTCACCTAAGAGGGCAGACAGGGCTTGGGTCAATGTCTCATCTGAAAAATAGAACCTTTGACAGAGGAACGCTGTCTCAGTAATGCACTGGAGTGTCAGCCTTGACTATTGTCCTGAAGTCCTGGAATGGGAAATGAACCCACAACTTTCATTCAGAGGTGAGAGTTTTACCAATTGAGCCACAGCCGGCATAGCATTTTGAGATGTTGAAAGTGCCCACCACCCCCCTGCTCCATCCATTTGTTTCTTATGATCTACTTTCTGTTTATATTTGTGGCTTCCTTGTTGCTGCCCAAATGTATTTGGGTTTTACTCTTCGTATTCTCCAACCTGTAATGATGTCAGACTTACATGTCCATTGTAGCTGAAGAATTCTGCTTGCAGCATAATGAGGGGTGAGAGTGTAGCTTTTGCTAAACCCAGTAATTCAGTAGCTTGCGAGTGACACCAAAGTGTTTATTCCTCCATCACCAGCCATGATTATTTTTTTTATTTAAGTATGTTCCTTCTGCACCTTACCTGTGGTATGTCTCAGTTCCAACCAACTCTGGTCTGTACCAATAGTCCATTAAATTTATTTTAGGACCAATGATTTCCTCTTTACTCACCAAGCATTGAATAGCTTTGAAAGTTCTTTTCCTCTTTGCTTTGTGAACATGATTTTTTTTTGGATTTATCTCAATAAAGTTCGCAAACAGACTGCTCATTATTTTGGATGAATATGATAATGTTCTAGTTCAGCACCTGTCACAGAATTCAGGCCTGTCATTGAGTATCTCCAAATATTTAGTGCAGATGTAGCAGAAAAGGTATCAGATACTTGGGTCCATTTCTAAATCAACACCCTCACTTTTCCCTAAGGCTTAAAGTGCCATTTTTTTTTTGTCAATGTACCAAATTGCTGTTAACATCCAGTTTTTTTTGCCCCATTAAATGAGTGTCATATTTTCTCCCCTTATTCTATGCTACAGATAATACTTTACTTCGTTTTCATAGATGTAAAGCCATAATAGTAGTAATTAACATCCTCCTTAAAACCTACTTCTTTGAATAAGCTTTCAATCACCCCTACTAATATCGCCTTCTTTGGCTCAGTGCCAAATTTTGTCTGATTACACTCCCGTGAAGTGCCTTGGGATGTTTTCCTATGTTAAAGATGCTCTATAAATGGAAGTTGTTGTAATTTTCTGTGCATAAACTGTGAGGACATCAGACTGAATTTTACCAAGCCTCTGGAGATGTCCTGGGAGGCAGGGGGGCTCATAAAATGGCGGACGAACATGTCGGGAGGGGAGCACGATGTCTTTCTGCCACTATGGGACATGTTCTACTTTGGAAAGCTAGTTGGTGAAGGATAGTGCTGGAGTCAATATTTACTCAGTTTTGTATTTATTTGTGAGGTGAAACATTACAAGCATACACCTCCTAACTCAACTCCCGTACAGTTTCACTAAGTATCTCTTTATATGTACTCAAGTGTAACCCCAATTAATGCCTTTCACCTTCATATAATTAAATATATTGATATATAATTAACAGGACATTTGTCAATGGTGTAAGCAGCAACAGCATGGCCACCCACTGACTGGAGGTGGGTGGCCAATCAATACAATTAATTGTCCAATTAACAACCACTTCCTGCCCCACTAGCATTTAACCAGATTAGGACAGGACGCAGCTCCATGGGGAGATTGCCAGATATATGGAGGCAGCCATCCAGAGGGTTCCCAAGGAGGTGCCTGTGTGCAGCACGATGCTGCCACTGGTGGATCACCCCTCCGATTGCTGGGGCCTGACTCCCTGGCCTCGGCACATCTTAAAAAAAAATATTTCCTGCCCTTCAAAGACGCCGCCTTCTTCTGTCTGCAGACATAGCAGTGCTGACCTCTGTCAGTTGTGCAGCCGAGGTTGCTGCATGCTAGCCGTCTGGTTCAACAGGTAGCTCTGAGAGACGGACTGCTCGGAGTCCTACCATCCACCTGTACAGGCTTGGGAACTGCTTTTGATCCCGGCAGCAAGACCTCAGGCCTTCCGACAAAATTCTGGCCTGTGGTTCTGCCATTTTCATGTTTATTTATCTGTGCCGCAGTCTGTAAAGGCCAATCCTTCACACAAGGTACAGGACTGTATACACTGAAGTGGTTTGGTTATAAGTAGCAACTGGTTCTTCAAGAAAGGTGTGAACAAGTAGATGCATTTACTGAAGCCCTTGCACCAATATCATTTCCATGCAAAATAAAAAGCTTGCCCTGTAGTAACAACACTACAGCTTTTATATTACAGGGCTGCTCTCCCGGCACATTATTGAAGAAAGAGGAACATTTTATACGCTGAAACAGAGTGTCTATTTATGCTCAGTTGAAATATTTCTTGATTTTCTACGGTATCGGTACAGTTTTTAAAAAAAATGTAAGAACAGTGAGTCTGACGCAGCAAAAAGAAACTTGGCAGAAGTAGCTTCTGGAAGGAAAATTGGGTTTAGGGGCTGTTACTGTATGTTAGTATCAGTGCCGATAAATGTGATATCATCATTTACACTTACAGAACCAGTGGCACTGACAGTGTACTTTATTCTCATTTTCAGGGTTTAATTATTACATCAGTTTCACAAAGCAGACATTAAAAAGATGTTAAGTCAACTTTTCATGACTGTTTCCAAGTATATTGAAATATTAATTTGTTATTGGGAAGGCCGTGCAAATGCTATCTCACTTTTTCAGTTCACGTTTCCCTTTCTTCACTCTGCCCCCACCGTGTTACTGCTGAAAGCAGCATTTCTTAGGAATTCTTCTGTGATTTCTTTCCTCTTCTCCCTCTTCTATTTTCCCCATTTTCTTCCCTCTCCTAAAAATGCTAACTAATATTAGGATACAATGTTGTGGGCACTCCAAAATCTTGCTTAATTGATCATTTTTATCCGTGATCTGTGCTGAGCAGGCCTGAATAGACCCATCGCATAATGTTCACAACAAGTACACTTTCCAACATAGTCACTGGATAATGATCTGGAGTAGGAACCCTGTTTATGTTTTTTCTCCTTCTCCCCAGCCCAGCAGCATTGACAATTGTAATGATCCAGTTGAGGTCACTTAACACAACACAAACTGTGAAATGAACTTGGACCCTTTGTGGAGTGTGTGGTTGTTACACACTGGTATAATTACCAAATAAACCATTGGCCAACTTGAGGCTTTAAAAAAAATGACTACTTTAATAGCATTTGTGCTGTGATGGGGCACTTTTTATGTAGTGACTTTTCTGTTAGTTGAGTAAAAATGTTCCTTACTGTATGGTAGTTGGGAATATTTGGCAAATCTTCTGAGGATTTCTAGAACATAATTAGTGTGTTTCTTTAATGCAGTGGTTAGTTATATAATAGTGTTATAATGGATACAAGACCACTGCACTTTCGCTTAGCACACTGTTACAATAAGTACAGAAGTATTGGATCTTTTTAAAATTAACTTCTTTTCTTCCCTGTCATATTACCCAATTATAACCCCACTTATATCGCTTGGTTAGTGGTATTACTGTTGTCTCTGAGTCAGAATATTGTGGGCCTGATCCTCACTCCAGGGGCAACATTTTCCCCCTGGCGGGGGGGATGTGCGGGAGCGGGCACAGGTGGGCGGGTTCCCGATTGGCGCCCCCAATTGGGGATCGGCTGCCATTTTACGTGGGTGGGCCAATTAAGGCCCGCCCAGCGTGACATTCGCCAGGAAGCGCTATGCGCTCCCTGTGCAAGGGGGGGGGAGGGAGTGCGCTCTTTTACACATGGGTGCGAAAGAGCGCACAGATCTCCCCGAGGCAAAGTGCTGCCTCAGGGAGATCGGCTCAGATTTGAGACTTCAAATAAACATGAGAAAATAATTTCGCTGCCATGTCCCCTCACGTGACACTGTGGATGAGTTGGGACATGTCCATAACTTTTATTTTGAAATATTCTGAGATTTTTTTAATCACTCATGAAACCTCATCCCGCCTGTGGATGAGGTTTCATGCTTTCTCAGAAGCCCATCAGGGCTCCAGGCCTGCCCTCCAACCTTAAGGTTGGACGGGCAAGTCCATTAATGGTTTCAATTAGTTTTTTAATGGCCTTAATAGGCCGTTGACAGGTTGGGGGCGGACTGCCGACTTGGCGACGCACCCGCCGACCTGAAAATCCAAATGACGCGGGGTGACATTGGGATGCACGCCTGACGTCACCCGCGTCATTTTACGCATTGGCGAGCAGGCCCCGCCCCCGCTCGCTGAACAGAAGATTCTGTCCCAGGACTTCAACATCTAATCTAGGCTGATGCTCCTGTGCAATATTGAAGCAGTGTTGCATTGTTAGAGGTGTCTTACAGGTGGCATATTAATCTGAGGCCCTGTTCAGATGAATATAAAAGGTCCCATGGCACTGTTTGAAAAAGAGCATGGAATTGTCTGAATGTCCTATTCAACATTTGTCTCTCAACCAATGCTACCAGAAAAACAAATTAACTACTCATTTAATGTATTGTTGTTTATGGAACTTTGCTGTACATAGATTGGCTGCCATATTTACCTGATGACTTTTCAAAAGTATTTCAGTGGTACAAAGCACTCCAAGACATATTGAGTATGTGAAATATGTGATATAAATGAAAGTAAGAATTTCAGAAAATAGCTCCTCATCCTGTCTTAGGTCATGGATCATCAAAAGGAAAAGTAATCAATCATGATGGCAATGCCTAGCATTAATGGAAGGTATAAACTCTAGAAAATTTATCCCCAAAGAGAAAATGAAATAATACCACCTGCATGATAGAAGTTAATAATCAATCAATTATGATTTGCTTTCATGGTTTAAGATGACATGCAATTGCTGCGTAATTGGGGATATGTATTAATAGGATGGACAGCAGAGTACGTATGGCTTGCTTAGTTGCATTACTTGTGGTTTACTAAAGGAGTCACAACTACAAAAGAGGTGACACATAAGAAAACAACCGCAAAGAATTGTTTGTGAATATATTAACAGCATCTACCTGTGTAAATACGTGGCTTGATGAAGCAGAGTGTGACTATGTGGTACTGTGTCTAAGCAGGTATTCTTACACTTAATAATTATACTGTTCATGGTTCAATATAATGCTACATCATCCTAGTCTACAGAAAATCCTAGCACACCATCCTGTGCCATTTATTGTTGGGAATAGTCATACAAAAGCATACCATTTTTTAACATTGATTCTACCTACACTAGTATTCCAGGTAAACTAGTTTTGTAAGTCATCAAGGATGCTCACAGTTCTAGAGCTTTAGTAGAGCTAGCTAACAGGAAAGGATTTTTGTTTTGATCATTCCCTGCTGAATTATTACATTCTTAAATGCACTACTGGACAATATATGTTATAAAAATGAATTATTGGCTGCCTGTTGTGTATTCTGACCTGTTTCCTTTCCTTTTGAAGTCAATGAAATAGAAAATTGGGTGGGTGGATGGATGTATAATGAGTAGGCAATCCATGGTGTAGTATCTCTCCTCATTCTCCTTGAAAACTCTGTAAAACTTCACAATAGAGTTAACCATATGATCCTTTATCATCTCTCTTGGCCCCTATTCTGCTTCAGTAATATCCTGTCTTGAAATGAGTCATAACATACTCCAGCTAAACATAGAAAAGAGCAAAGCTATTGTTTTCGCTACCTATCCCTCCTACCCAGACTCTCATTAATGATTCCAGCCGTCTCCCTGGGTACCGTGAGGCAGAAGCAGACTCCTTATATCCTCAGAGTCCTGTTAAGCCCAAGATGCATTTCTGAATATCTTCTCCTATCAAGGACCATTTATTTCAACCTATATAACACTGCCCACTTCTGCCACTACCCTACTCCATCCGCCAGTGGAAACTGCCTTTGCCACCTCCAAACTCAACTCGTCCAATATAAAAGCAAAATGTGCAGATGCTGGAGGTCTGAAACAAAAACAGAAAGTGTTGTAAATTGTCAGCATTGGGCAGCATCTGTGGAGAGAGAAATAGAGTTAACATTTTGAGTCCAATATGACTCTTCTTCGGAACTAAGAAGAAGTAGTTACAAAGAAGAGTCAGATTGGACCCAAAATGTTGACTCTGTTTCTCCAGGATAGTTTCACCTTTTCTGGGTGGAAGGGAAGAGGTGGTGGGGGGGCATAACTTGGCATAGGGGTATGAGGGGGACCTTTTGAACTTACGTTTTAAAAGGTCCCCTCAGGCACACTGGGGTTTATGACTTCTCTAAGAAGCCGTGAACCATGATTCTTTAAAAACCTGGCCCTGCTCCATGTAAATTGCAGACGAGTAGGAGATACTTATTTCTGTAATGGAGCCCGCCAGGTCAGGAATGTGGGATGCAGACTTCTTACAGGGAGCAGCCCGCACCTTTTAAGGACGCTCATGAAAATTGCACAGCTTGGGAAACCTAGAATCAGGACACACCAGCCATTTTTAAGGGGCTCCTGAGTCAACCCAACTCAGTGAAAATCCAAGCCTATATATCTGTGAAGCATCTTGAGAAATTTTTTACATTCTTCTTCTTTTGGCTTCTCCCATTTTACTTGGGGTTGTCACAATGCTGGTTGATCAGCCTTTTCCATCTCTTCCTGTCCGTCACCCATTCCTCTTCCAATCCCACTCCGTTTAAATCTCTCACCACTGCATCTTTCCATATGGTCTTAGGCCTTCTTCTTCTCTTTCTTCCTAGCAGTCCCATCTCCATAAATCTCTTCACCACATTTCCACTCTCTCTCCGCCACAGTTGACCATACCATTTCAATTGTTTTGCTGCTACTTTCTTCGATGCTCCCACATTCTTCATTGACCTCCTGATGTGCTGGTTCCTGATGTTATCCTTTGTCGTCACTCCACACATCCATCTCAGCATCCGCATCTCATTAATATCCAGTTGTTCTTCTCTTCTTGATGTTGCCCAAGTTTCTACACAATGCTGGTTTCACAACTGTCTTGTAGATTCTTCTTTTCAGTTTCAGCAATACAATTTTCTACATTAAAGATGCTACATGTAATTGTGGCGGTGCTGGGTGTAATTTATACATGGGTCTAGGTGATTGTCCTAAACCATGTAAATGTCATTCTAAGTGACATGCAAACGACCGAAGATTAATTTCCCGCTTTGGTATCGATCTAGGTACCAATTATTCCCCCTATAATGCAAAAGAAATCAATTATATTTGGGGATTTATTTTTAAAGAAACAATAAAACTTTTTTGCATTTCTTCAACTGTAATTTTTAAATTTCAATCACCTTTGAAACCCTTTCTTTAAAATAAGGTTCCATTACCTGTCTGAAAAAGTTCCATGTTGTATTTTAGTTACAATGTAATTTTCATAAGCTTACTAAGAAAGACAATTATAGATTTTGCAGTACAGTGCCGCTGGAGTTTTTTTTGTCCAAATTATTTGTATTATTATTGATGTTGCCTAAGTTTCTGCACAAGGCCAATCTCACAAGTGTCTTGTAGATTCTTCCTTTCAGTATTGGAGTTTATATTTTTCAGGCTGTTAGAGCTTACAGAGAGGGACACTGTCCCTTTAAGACTGAGCTAATCATTTAAAATGTCTATTACTACACATTGTAACAGTTTCTTCCATACCTATACACACCACATTTAGATAATAAATATGGGTTTTTTAAATGGTCTATGTATAGTTCTTGTGAGTAGCAGCTTTGAAAAGACTGTTTAGTGATAGCACAACCCATCATGCCAATCTCATTAAATTGAGCCCACAAATCCACAAGCCCATCTATCTGTAGTTTTCTTTGGTTCTGCAGGCAGTGGGGGGATGAAATCTTCCATATGGTTCAATGCTATTCTCTATCCTGACAAATTATAAACTAGGTGATTTTAGATTTCTAGTAGTTCAGCCCTATCTTTGCTGTGTTCTGTGTCAGATAGAATAAAGTGGAAGAGGAAATCTCTAATGAACCAGACGTGTGACAGTTAACCTTCAGATTTTAGGAAGAAGGGAATGAGGGGGAGGTGGAGAGAGAAAGAGATGAAAAATAGTAATCATTGCGCTATGGACAGGATTATCTTCACACGATACCAACGACCTAAACTGGTAGTCTAGTGGTCTTAGTTTGTTCTTGAAGAAAAAAATATTTTTTATGATTAATGGAAAAATAGATAAGGGTAAATTTTGTGGTGAATACTTAAGGTTAAGGCTAATACGGGGTCACTTTTCATTTTTCTTGCTCAACTTAAAAAAAATACATGTAAATGTATATATAAATTTTATGTTCTCTACTAAAATATTTGTTTGCAATGCTGTCTGTTTGCATTTTCTTTATACAGGGGTATGTTTTTCAGGCTCTGGAACTGGACCATATGTGGTATATTTTGTTAAGATAGTAAGAAAGAAGAATATAACTGGAATAGGAGAAAAGAATGAAAAATAAAGATGGAAACTTAAAACAAAAGAAACATTTAAATAACTATTAAGCGTGAAATGGAAAGGTAAATGAGAGAGAATTAAAAATAAACCATAAATAAACATGGCTTCCAACTGCTTCTAGAAGTCAAAGATCATGAATTATGCTCATTGTAGAAGAGTTTGCTGTTCTTTTGTAGTCCAACTTGTTGAGACAAATTTGAAAAGGTGATGCCTTTTTCCCCATTCAATCTTCTCCTTTGTGGCAGCTCTCCTGCTTACTGTGACCCAATCAACCAAGAAAAGCCCTTCAGAGCAAAACTGACTGATGCAGAGAATGAGATGCAAACCCCATTTACAGGGACTGAACTTTGGCACAAGGTGGCTTTGTTTAATCAATCTTATGTCACCATATAGCAATCATTTAGCAGGCACCTGCTGAAGGGAAAAAAAGGCACAAGGTAATTTTGAGAAAGTACCAGCAGTTTATTGTAGGATTTGACATTTCTCATCACATCCTGCAAATAATTATTACAGTATATTTTTGATAAATTAAGTTGATGTACTCTAATTGACATTCAGAGTAAGCATTACTTTCCTTAAGCTTTCATTATTGCTGGACATGTCAAAATGGCAATATGCACATTAAAATGGGGTTTTGAATGTTAATCAGGGAAATTCTAGGACAACAATTCAACTAGATTGCCAAATAATTCTCTGCTAACCTGGGAGAGAAATAATTATTTACCAGTTTTAGGTACTAAATTGGTTTTTACATCCTCACAATTAGCCACCCTGTGCAGAATGTGTCTTTTCTGTGAATAATTATGCAATTTAATTAGTGATGGTGTCAATGTGTGAAGTCAAACAAGATAGGTTAAAAATAAAATAGCTATTCTGTTTTTAGTGCCATCAGAATTATCTAACAAACTTTTATCAATGTACAAGTGTGGAAGGAAATCCGATGTTAGGATTTCTTAACCACCTTCAAATTTTAATCATAGCAAAAAGCTGGTTCTTAGTAACTGGCTTCACTGAAGTAAGCTAAGGTAGGTGCTGCCATACAGGATTTCTGTGCTCATCTTCTTAAGAAGCTACCTAGAGCTTCCTGATGACACTTTAGTGAAGAGCGCTGCCTAACGTGTTAATGGATTTTCCAAAGAGGAAGACCTTTAGTTTGATATGGATTTATTTAATCTCATCCAGGGCAGCAGTGCAGCACTACATTTGGTTTTACTCCCCCTGGCATTAAAGGGGAATGTGTGCCAAATCAGTAACCACTGGTCTCTGCTGAAAATTGTGTCTCCCTTAGGGCAAGATCGGGGTTGACTATGATGCTTCATAGACGGAGAATGATCACTTGGGTAAAGTATGGGAAGGCAGGCTGCACCCATTGAACCAGAATCTAACAAGAGCAACAGACTATTTGATTGTGTATCATCACAGTGGAGCCTGAATATACATGCATTTTTTAACCAAGTGACATTCCTGGATAGTGCTTAGGAGTGTGAGCTTTGGTGTTTCTTTTCTAGCTCTTGAGTTCAGGTGCACCAGTTTCACTTTACTGAAATTAAATTTATCAGCACAGATTAAACCTGGGAGCTTCTGGGCCATGTGGCTCATAGACGATACATTTAACTACTTGAACTTTTGAATAGTTTTTTTTAAAAATCAAACAGGATTAAATTTGAGACTAATTCTGAATCCCAGGCTTCTCACTTCATGATGCTATTTTTAGGATTGAGAGAACAAGGCATTGTGGTCCAGGATACCACTAAGGTTAACAATTTGGTAGTAAGAGAACTTGAGTTCAGCAGCAGAAATAAATGGGATATGACAGTAAAGCAACCTGGAATGAAGATTATTAGAAGAGGTAATCTATAGGGGAAAATAGAACAGAAGGCAAATATTGAAACCTGTCAGAATTATACTGCTTGTATTGCAACCAGCTCTGTTAAAAAGAACAGAATGAAACCATAAATTACAAATTTCTTTCTTTGCTTCAGAAGAACAAAACGTAATTCATTTCTCCGTGGAGGTAGGACAGTGCTTGCAACTGATAATAACTTGGAATAAGAATGACTTGTTTGAAACGGTTGGTAGAATGTTGTATCAAGCGAGCAGAGCAGGTCACATTGCAACTAGGCATGACATCACTGTGCTGGTTAAAGCTGGTGTGAAACTAAGTATGCAGTAGCTAGAGCTAGGGATTCCCATAACTCCCTGAAGCAATTCAGGGCTAATGCAATGAGTACATTAGAGAAATCACATCGATCCCAGTTATTAACCCAACAGTGCAGCAGTTCTGCATGCTCAACAACACATTTAAAATTAGTTTTCGTTATTGTCTCATAGAATCTTGCAGGTGAAGACGACTTCAAAAAAAAGAACTGAAGTAATAAGCTTTGTTTGGAGAGTATTTGGAGGTCTTTTGTGTTGTACCCATAATGAATTGTCCTAATTATTTATATCAAATAATTTTGATATAAAATTAATTTATATTTTTTTTGTGTTATATTTTCTTCATTTACTAACAGTCCAACTACTAAATGATTATACAGAAATCAAAGGTTGGCTTCGATTGAACCTATGAAATTGACATGTAGATAATTAGAAATGGGATACTGCTGCTCTGATAGCCTTCATTTGAGGTTTGAGTTACAACAGTTATATTTGACGAAGTTCAGAACGCGATGTGCTTTACAGCTCACAAGAACATGTTGGGTTTTTTTTGAAACTCCATTTTAAGCTTCGAAATATCATACTACTTATCTAAGGAAACCAATATTAAAAGGAAATAAAATAATCCAAGGCTGTCACACAGCACTGTCAAGTAACATTTCTGGGGGAAAAAGTAGATGCATTTCACAGTGAATAACTTAGTGGGTCAGTGATCTTTCAGGAACAGTTGTGTAGTGAGCAATTATGCTATGCTTGTCCTGTGTCAATACTATAGAAAGTGGGAATTAATAATGGAAAATAAGGAGATGGCAGATGAACAGGTATTTTGCATTGGTCTTCACTATAGAGGATGCAAGTAACATCAGAGAAATAAATCAGAAATTGGGAGGGAGGAACTCAGGAAAATTACAATCACCTCACCAGGGAAGTGGTACTTAGCAAATTGTTGGAGCTGCAGGCTGACAAATTTCCAGGTCCTAATGGACTTCATCCTCGGGTCTTAAAAGAAGTGGCTAGTGAGATAGTTGTAGCATTGGTTTAATTTTCCAAAATTCCCTAGATTCAGGGACGGTTCCATTAAATTGGAAAATAGCAAATGTAATTCCAAAAAGGGAGGGAGACAGAAAGCAGGACACTACAGGCCAGTTAACATCTGTCATAGGGAAAATGTTAGAAGCTATTATTAAAGATGTTATGGCTAGACACTTAGAAAAATTCAAGGCAATCAGGCAGAGTCAACATGGTTTTGCGAGAGGGAAATCATGTTTAACCAATTTACTGGAGTACTTTGAAGAAGTAACAGGTGCTGTGGATAAAGGGGAACTGGCGGGTGTACTGTACTTAGATTTCCAGAAAGCATTTGATGAAGTGCCACATCAAAGGTTATTGCAGAAAATAAAAGCTCATGGTGTAGGGGGTAACATAATGGCATGGATAGAAAATTGGCTAGCTAACAGGAAGCAGAGGGTAGGGATTTATAGGTCATTTTCTGGTTGGCAGGATGTAATAAGTGGTGTGCCACAGGGATCAGTGCGGGGGCCTCAGCTTTTTATAATTTATATAAATGACTTGAATGAAGGGACAGAACATATGGTTGCTAAATTTTCTGATGATGCAAAAATATGTAGGAAAGTAAGTTTTGAAGAGGACATTAGGAGGCTGCAAAGGGACATAGGTAGGTTAAGTGAGTGGGCAAAGATCTGGCAAATGGAATATAATGTGGGCAAATGTGAAATTGTCCATTTTGGCAGGAAGAATAAAAAAGCATATTATCTAAATGGTGAGAGATTGCAGAGCTCTGAGATTCAGAGGAATCTGAGTGTCCTTGTGCATGAATCACAAAAGGCTAGCATGCAGGTACAGCAAGTAATTAGGAAAGTTAATAGAATGTTATTGTTTTTTGCGAGGGGAATTGAATATATAAGTAGGGAGGTTATGTTTCAGTTGTATAGGACACTGATGAGACCACATCTGGAGTACTGTGTACAGTACTGGCCTCCTTATTTAAGGAAAGATGTAAATGCGTTAGAAGCAGTTCAGAGGTTTACTAGGCTAATACCAGGAATGGGCGGGTTGTCTTATGAGGAAAGGTTGCACAGGCTAGGCTTGTATCCACTGGAGTTTAGAACAGTAAGAGATGACTTGATTGAAATATTTAAGATCCTGAGGGGTATCGAACTTAGGGTCACGGTTTAAAAATAAAGGGTTGCCCATTTAAGACAGAGATGAGGAGTTTTTTTCTCCGAGGGTCGAGAGTCATTGGAACTCCCTTCCTCAAAAGGCAGTGGAAGCGGAGTCTTTGAATATTTTTAAGGCAGAGATAGACTCTTGATAAACACGGGCGAAAGGTTATCTTGGGTAGGCAGGTTACAATATCAGAACAGCCATGATCTTATTGAGTGGCGAGCAGGCTTGAGGGGCCGAGTGGCCTACTTCTGCTCCCAATTTGTATGTTCGTATGTTGTCAGTAGAGCTGACAGTATCTAAAAGGGCACAGAATTGTGATTGCTGTGTTCATTTATGAAATACAGACTTTGAAGAATTTAAGCAGATCAAGATCGAGCAGACTATTTTCAAAGATACTTTGCAAAAGATCATGATCTTCCTTCAGTAACTACTTTCAGCTACCTTCAAAAACAGTTCCTCTGACATGTCCTCCTTCTTCCTTAACCGAGGTTTTCCACCCACGGTCGTTGACAGGGTCCTCAACTGTGTCCGGCCCATCTCCCGCGCATCCGCCTTCACGCCTTCTCCCTCCCAGAAACATGATAGGATCCCCCTTGTCCTCACTTATCACCCCACCAGCCTCCTCATTCAAAGGATCATCCTCCGCCATTTCCGCCAACTCCAGCATGATGCCACCACCAAACACATCTTCCCTTCACCCCCCCTGGCAGCATTCCGTAGGGATCGTTCCCTCCGGGACACCCTGGTCCACTCCTCCATCACCCCCTACTCCTCAACCCCCACCTATGGCACCTCCCCATGCCCACGCAGAAGATGCAACACCTGCCCCTTCACTTCCTCTCTCCTCACCGTCCAAGGGCCCAAACATTCCTTTCAAGTGAAGCAGCATTTTCACTTGCATTTCCCCTAACTTAGTCTACTGCATTCGTTGCTCCCAATGGGGTCTCCTCTACATTGGAGAGACTAAATGCAAACTGGGCGACCGCCTTGCAGAACACCTGCGGTCTGTCCGCAAGAAAGACCCAAACCTCCCTGTCGCTTGACATTTTAACACTCCACCCTGCTCTCTTGCCCACATGTCTGTCCTTGGCTTGCTGCATTGTTCCAGTGAAGCCCAACGCAAACTGGAGGAACAGCACCTCATCTTCCGACTAGGCACTTTACAGCCTTCCGGGCTGAATATTGAATTCAACAACTTTAGATCTTAAACTCCCTCCCCCCTTCCCCACCCTGTTTCTTCCCCCTCCCTTTTGTTTTTTTCAATAATTTATATAGATTTTTCTTTTCCCACCTATTTCCATTATTTTTAAATCTACAACTGTAATACCTTGTTAGCCTTTCCACCCCACCCCCACTAGAGCTGTACCTTGAGTGTCCTGCCATCCATTAATTAGCACATTTTCTTAGATAATATCACCACCTTCAACACCCCTTTGTTCCTTTTGTCTGTGACATCTTTTGATTATCTGCTCCTATCACTGCTCGCTTGTCCCTACAACCACACCCCCCCAACTTCTCTCCCCCCCCTCCCCCACCACCACCTCAAACCAGCTTATATTTCACCCCTCTCCTAACTATAGTCAGTTCTGCTGAAGAGTCATGAGGACTCGAAACGTCAACTCTTTTCTTCTCCGCCGATGCTGCCAGACCTGCTGAGTTTTTCCAGGTAATTCTGTTTTTGTTTTGTATCTTCCTTCAGTAGTTTGCTCCAATATGTATCATAGCCATTCTTCCTTCAGCTTGCAGGAAAGAGATCTGTTTCTTAATGTTATCCTTATGATTCAGGAGCCACAATGCACAATTTTTGAGCCATAATGGATGGTGATCACTGATCAGATACCCCACCTAGTGGATACATTGAGAAATATCAAACTTTAATTTGTGATTTATATGCAGCTACCTGTTTCTTGTTGAGTTTAAATGTTAACGTTACAGACTGTACACAAAGTTTGCAGGAAAATTTAACCCAGGGTTAAGCTGTTTCAGGTTTAAGCAAATGAGTTTGGTTGATGAGAATCCATTTCTTGAGATATTAACTAGACTGATTGTAAGTCCTCTTTGAAACCTAAACTCTTGGTTCAAAACATGCAAAGAGTTCAGTCCGAAGTTTGGAACCAACGTTGCTTTAAAATCATAAATACCATGTCTAAATTATTTTCTGAACTTGAAAAACTGCATATTTGTTATAGCTTTAGCTAAAAATTGGGTTATTTTTCAGTTTTGACAATGCTGAACTGCATATTAAGTTCTAACACAGTTAGAGTTAAGTTGGTGATGTGTAGGCCTGATGAAGGAATGTTTTATCTTAAAGGCTAAGTTCCCTTTTAGCACACAATCCTTGGCGATGACTGCTGTGAAATTTAACCAGCCTCTCATTTCACTAGCTTGTAAAGAAAACAGTTAAATATGTTTGCTGGACTAAAACTGTGGATTTTATTCACGTGAAATTCTATTGACTGCACAATACAAAGGATGACAGCAATGCAAATCTAAATATAGATTAACGTTGTACTGGAGGTATTTTGTTAAAGGAGCATATTAGTGCTGGTGATCACCACTGTAGAACATTTCAACAAAAGTAAACATGACTCGATTTTCTTTTTGTCTTCAGAGCTAATTAATGTACCCTTTAAAGCTGAGGGGTTTTTTTTGTGTGGTGGTGGTGGGGGAGGCGGAGAGATTAAAGCAGCACCGGTAACTAAAATTTAAAAACTGATTCGCAGCTACACAATGATTTTATTCTTATGTGAAAAGGTACTAAAATGAATGGCTGTAAGTTAAATGCTATACTTTTTTAGTGTTAAATTGGCAGGCTTCTCTGCTTTAGCTAAAGTCTATGATTGTTGAACTGGTGGAGAAGTAAATTAATGTAAAATCTCTCAACGATACCATCACGTTTCTGTGGAAAAAAAAAATAGCTTACACAATATCCTGGTCTGTGAGAAATGGCTTGGTGTTTTCTGTGGTGACTTAAATATTCCTGTCTGGTAGAACAAAGGGTTAACGATGGTTGGATTCACTGGGGATTAAAGGTCTTTGCAGCCAATCTTGTGGCTCCTCGGCTTATTTGCGGAGAGAGGAAAAAAAAGCAGCAAGGTTTAATTCTCGGTGTCTGAACACAGTCTGCAGAACATTGATTTCTGGCCCGTCTGGTTTTAAGTAATTGTCCCCTCTGAAACGTGTATTCTTCCAGCAGTCACACAATGGCAGGAAGCACACAATTCAATGAGCACTGGGTGGAGAGGGGGATGGGGGACAGGGATGGCGGTTGGTGGGCGGGGGGGGGGGGAGGGTTTCACTGGCAGGCCTGCACTCAGCTTTTCGGCCATCTGTTGGTTCCCCCTTGCAGCCACAGTTGTTGTTGTATTCTAGCTCAGCCTTTGTCCGGCTTGGTAACTGCGCAGCCAATCAGCGCGCGCTTGTCGGAACTGCTGGGAGGTGATTGGCTCCGGATCGCAAGGGGGGGTGGGGGGGGGGGGGAGAGAGAGAGAGGCGGGGATTGATGAAGAGCCTGTGGGAGACAAAGCCGCAGCTCCTGGATCTCCTTCTGATTCGCTGCGGAATCGCCGGCAGTTTGCGGGGCGGCGGAGCGGCTTCTGGGCAAGCCGGGCCTGGGCTGGACCACCACCACACGCGGGGGTGGGGTGGGGTGAGGAGGGGAGGAGAGAGAACCCCCCCCCAACCACCACCACCACCACCCCCCCCCCCCCCCCACTACATGTACATGTAAACATTTCTCTTTTATTTATAAATAAAATCAGGCTCGGATTTTTTCCTTTTAGATAGAATGTGTTGCACGGAACACATTGTTGTTTTAAGCGGTTTTATTTGGCTATGGGATGTTGTTTCCGGCCGCCCTCCTTCCCCCGCCCCCCGCCCCGGGCTGTGGTTGGTACCTCTCGCTGATGTGAAAGGTCACGGGTCAGCCCCGCCTTCTCTCTCTCTCTCTCTCTCTCCCCCCCCCCTCCCTCTCTCTCTCACAACCCCCCCCCCCCCCCCCCCAACCACCTCTTCCTCCTCCTCCAGCTGGAACATGAAGCCTAGGCTCTACTTCCACTGAGCCCACAATCGTAGAGCTGGTTTCTACGTTCATTCATCCCATGACTGTTACTGCTTTTATTTTTCCTCCTCTTCAACCAGGAGCCTTTAAACTCAGCACGAAACAACAACAAAAACAAAAAAAAAAGGTTTAAGAGCACATCTGAAGCAGGGATTCAGAAATACTTCAGAAATGTTAAAGTGTAAAGCTGTATGATAACATTTTTATATAAAGAAAAATATTAATACTGCGTAGACAATGTACAACACAGTTTGGAATATGGACAAATCTGATGCAGACTGGAGAGAAGTGATGATGCCCTATTCAACAGAGCTAATATTCTACATTGAAATGGACCCTCCAGGTAACACAAGTCTTACTATTTTATCTTGCTCTCTTTTTTTATTCTCTCATTCTTTAGTTACTTAAAGCCTGAGTTTGTTGGGTTTTCTCCTCCCCCCTCTTTGTTCCTTTTGTGTTTTCACTAGTCTGTGCAGAGCTTTTGCAGTTTTCTGTCCTACTGCTGGTCGGGCCTGTACCCCATTTACTCTTCAGGGCATTGCACTGATTTTATTCTATAACCCTTGGAAAAGCTTTTGACATAGTGAACTTGGAAATCATGGTTGCGCTGACACTTTTTTTCCTGAACAGTACAACGTTTTGTACACATTCAAAGCAGAATTTATCTGCTGTCTGAAACTTTATAAAGAAGGACTTCAATAATTAATTTTGAGTGCCTGAGTCAAGGTTCTTGTCAAATGGGGAATATTTTGGTTGCATTTCTTACAATTATGTTTTTTTTGAAGAAAAGAACTTTTAAAAGCTGGTTTCTGTAGAATGCTAGGAGCCCTGTTATCACAACCAGGAGAGGGAAAGTTTTGCATCCAAGGGAGTTAATGTGAACAGCATAGGCAATAAGAGGATCTCTTTGTAGGCCACATTAGCCCTGCAGATAGAATAAAAAGCAGCTACTTAGAAGCAATATTTCTAAAGTCTAACATTGGCCTACTTTTTCTGGAGAGGTAAAGGTAAGGGAAAATTGAGAGTCCGTTACATTACAAAGATATGAAGAATTTTCTAAGAGATTATTAATTAGGAGTGATCACTCCAATTATTGTATTCTGAGGGTGTATTTAGAAAAGTACAAAATAATCATCGTCGGCCCTTTGAGTGCTATGGTTTGCTTTTTTTTTGGCCATGTCTGCTCAGAGGATTTTTGAGTGAAATAATATTTAATTTGATTTGTCTCAATAATTCTGCTGTCAGAGTATCCATTTTTGTAGGCGGTTTGGGCTGGTATGGCTAAATGTGGAAGTTTCCAAGAGAATCTGGTCCTCTTGGAGTTAATAATGAAAAGATAAAAGTTTAATAATGCCCCTCTTTTTTAAAACAAAGAGTCCCAACAGATTAGGAGACAATGGAGAGTGTGAGGATCTAACCGTTTTCAAATAAGGATTGGGGGTTGGGGGTAGGTGGTAATGATGGGGGGTGGAGCTTTGCAGATGTTTCATTTTAATATTTATTGAAGAGAAACATGATTCTGCTTGAACTTGGCGTCATTTCTGTTGGAAGCTGGAGTGTGCTTTATGAGCTTTGAATACCTAATCGGTATGTGAACTCAGCACTGCTCTGATCCACTGGCCAGCCTCTTCCCAGCAGAGCGCTGCTACACAGACCATGAAATCCTGGTAGCCTGGCGACTTTCTGGATGTGATTGTAATGATAAGAGTTTGGCCAGACTTCCCCCTTCTTCTGGCTGCTGTTCCCTTTGGATCACCACAGATCGTGTTGCAATGTCTAGGGATTCTTAGGTGAGATTACAGAGGCAACATCTATTTCTGCAACCAGCCATTTTAACATTTTATTTTATACTTGGTGAGTTAATGCAGTAGATGTGTTGAACAATTTTAAAATAGTTGATGTACATTTTTAAAGGAATGTATTGCTTAGTAACCCTTTCAATACCAACTGGTTTGCAATCTTGCCCCTGGACATTTTGTGTCAACTGACATTTGCAAAGATACTAGTCAAAGCTGCAAAATACACCTAAGTGAATGACAATAAGGAGCATGATGTGTTTTTTTTAAAAGAATAAAACTAATTAAAGCCACAGTAAAATTTAGGGACTGGTGCTATAATGCTGGCAGGAATATAATTTGTATTCTGAAGATGTACAGCCACCGCCGAGTCCTTGCAAATGATGTCACTTAGGTTTGAGAAGACAATAGCACAGTGAGCAGAACTCTTTGCAAAAGTCAAGACTATTGATTTTTTATATTTTTCCAAAACCTCTGTGCAAAAGTGAAAAGTAACTGCACTTGCAACAGAGCAATCATTGGCCTATTTTTACCCACTATTTGTTTTCATACGGTTACCAGATGCATAGTGATAGGAATTAACACCACCTTCGTTACATTAATTTTTTCCAGCCTTCACATCCTGATGGGACTCAGCCATGTACATTATGCAGCTAAGATTACACAGCCACTAAAGGGGGCTGGGAGAAGAGCGGGGGGGTGATCATGTCTCAACCCCCTGATAATGTCACAGCAGTAAGCCTCCTTAAAACAGCTGAGCATTGTACTAATGTTCTATCAGGGGGTTGCTTAACTGTGTTATTGCAGTTGATTTCCTTGTTAAATTACCAAGTCCTACATGGAAGGCCACAGAGAGAGAAAAGATACAATACAGCATATATTGCTAGTACCCTGTAAAATTTTTCAATCAAATTTTGAAAAAATCTAATTAAATGCTTTGTTATTTTTGTATTTCGGGTCTTTTTGGCCAAATGCACCCTCAATGTACACGTTAAAAATATAATGCATTTTATTGTTCAATGCAATGATGGGGCAGATTCTTATATTTTGAGCTTTCAGTGTTAATGTAAGCAAAGATTATTTTTAGCAGCAATAACTAATTTGAAAAAGCATGTTTTAGTACAAAAGGCATCCTATATTTTATCTTTGAATACCAATGTAGTGACGTAATAATATATTCAAGCAATGTCATGTTAGCAGCTCTGGTCACACACCAACCTAACACTGAACTGTTGGCTGTCTCCAAGAAGTAATCAGTTATGCAATTTGAGCTTTGCTTCTACTTGAGTATTCATCTATATACTGTTAATTCAAAAGGTGCTTTACTGTAATTGTAACAGCAGTATTGTCAAATATCCCTTCCAAATAGAAGCTGTTTTAGTTATACAGATGCACAGGCCTCAACAGGGTATGAGCTCCTTTTAACTCAACAGCCCAATGCTTGCCTCATATATATTTTGGCAAAAACATATCTATCCACAAATGGCCCAGTATTCTATACAAATGTCTATTAGAAGCACTTTGCTACTGATTGAGCTTAGATATTGTTCATCTTGTGCAAATTAACCAGACTGTCAAAATCTTATACAGTACTAACAAAGTATTTCTTGACTCAGCAGATTTGTCCTCCACTTCCCTTCCTCACTTCTCTTCCTCGCACACTTTTCAGTTTTCCCAAACTTTTAAAATACTGATCCAAACCATAATTGTCCATGCAATTCAAACAGAATAATGTTAGCTTGGTGGTTGGTGAGAGCTCTGCTTTACTATATGACAGCTGCAGCTTAATAGTACTGCCACTTTTCATGCTCAGAGGGTGTAACCAAAAAGCAAGAACCTATGTGCCATGAAAGATCCATACTCAGAACAGCTGGTCACAAGGGCTCAGTTGGATTAAGCCAGGCATAGCTACTGCTATTAGGCATAAACTATCTTAGGGGTGCCTACTGGCCATACAGTGTATGTTCAATTGGCACTTCTGTAGATCTTGAGTCATATCATATGAGATTCTTTGTGTATTTCAGACTCCTGTGTTGGGCTCATAATGGATGTATGATTGACAACTTCCTCTGAATGGAATTGCAGTAAATATCCAGCATTTCTAAATTAGATGGTGAAAGTGGAAGGATCCTGAGAAGTTTATTTTTGTTTAAATAGGTGTCATTATGATGCACTGTGGAGATTTGGAGTTCACATATAAGAACAGTTATTCTGGAGGGGAAATAAAGGAAAATGCTAGAGATCTGACCATTTATTCTGTGATGATTCAGACATGGGAGAATCAAATATATTCTGTAATGTTTTACTAATAAGCATCTTAGTTACCAAGAACTGAAGCAGTGAACAAAACTCTGAACAAATCAGTTACTGGGATACAACTTGGTATGTTACCAATGAACATAATTTTAGTGGTAGATGCAGCACAGCCAAAGGATGTATGGATTTTTAGAAAAATTAAAGAAATTTTGTATACTAGCAACCCAACCTCTCAAGCAATAACTACACTATTAGTAATGGAAGATGAGGCAGACTGAATTTGCTATATGAACTACATGGTCCTGTGACTCAACATTTTAGTGCAAGTCAATTTAGAATCTTAAACTGTGCAAACATTTCAAGTCTGAAAAATGCTAATGGTTTTACGTTTGAAGTCAACCACTTCAACTTTTTTTGTCTTGACTGCTGATTTTTACTATTTTATAGACTTCCAAGCAGAACCTAATGTCAATGAATAAGATAGTTATGAGACAATTATTAAAAGGCAGGTTGGAAAACCTGTCTTTCATTAGCTTTCTCAAGAGTACAAGTGAAAACCTTGGTGTACCATGTTTTCTTCATGCCAGTGTACCTGTACCATTTGGGGAAAATACTGTTAAGGATTCAGTAGAATTAGATTTTTATGTTGTGGAAGAGTTGAACGAAAAGCTAGTTTAAGTAATAATGTTTTGTATTTTAAATGTTCACTATGTGCTTCAATTGCAACTTAGTGCACACTACCAAACTGAGATGGAAATGATTGAAATGGCTTCCTTCTGTGCTGTACTATTCTACGATTTAATGCTGTGTTTAATACATGTACCATTTGTACTACATTTCTAGAAAAACACAATTTTAAAGAATAAACATCAGCTGAATCTCCTGCATAACTGAGATATTGGGGTTTGTGTAGTATTTGTGATTTATACCAAACTACATGTATACCAAGTGATAACATATTTGCAGACATGTAGCTGTTTTTCTTTGTTGTTGTATTACTCTACACGTAAGACAGAAATTGGATCATAGTTTTAGATTATCTTTCTGGTGAGAAGAACCGTATCTATTGTTGAATTAGGACATTTGAATAGTATTCCCAAACAGCCGGGCAGTAAGCTGATGGAATTTTTTTTTACATTGCCAGTAATAGTTGTGGGGGAGGAAAGACTGGTTGCAACTATTAAGGCATGTAAAATTGGTCTCATCAGTTTGATTTTTTAAATAGTGATTATTTCAAATTGCACTGCAGATGGTTTATCTGAATTGTCTTCGTTTTCAGGTCCTCAGCTGCTGGTTATCAAAAACCTCAGCAACGGTTCAAGGGGAAATAGTTGGGATAGGTTGAACAGTAAGGAATTGTTAATGTATAGGCCCTGAGTAAAGAAATACCTTTATCACATGAAGGATTATTGAGATTTGTCAGAGGAAGTAGTGTAGTTCCAAACATTAGCTATGTATGGAATAAAGGATGTGCTTCTATTTTTCCTATATTTCCATATGTATATATATTTTTTATATATATAATGAGAGAGAACTTAATGTGGTGTCCCTAATATCTGCTGCTTGCTGTAATGCACTTGCACATTATTACTATCCTCTACGACGTCAGAAACATACGATCCTCATGCTGCATTCTGATTGGCAAGAACACGGTCTCCATTTAAAAGGTTAATACTGCCAGGAGCCTCTGATATAGGACTTAAAGTTCAGCAAATGCCGAGTTCAACCTCATTAGCAAGCATGATACCAAGGAGTGAATCCGGCACACATAAAGGAACTGACAATGCATGAAGTAGATATACTGCACTTAGTAATGCACGCCAGCCTCCTCTCAGAAACATTTGCCATACACGGTAAGGCAGTAAAGATGCAACATTCTGAAATATCTATTGAAATGAAGAATGGCAGTTATATTACAAAGAAGTCAGGATTAAAACTTTAAAACATGCTGTTGGAAACATCAGCATTTATTGATCAAAAAATTACTACGTTAATTTCTATTGAAGTTGAGCACTGTTTGAATTTTTAGATTTTGTCGACTGCAATTATATGTATGTAATACTGTAGTGTTTTTTTAAAACTGTCTTTTTCCTTGAACTATTTTACCAGTTCTCTCAAACTGCTTTCCCTGGTTACCCATGATGTTTGCTTTGCTTGGATAAGAGTGTTATCAAAATAATTATCCCTTCTTCCTAATGTGTTCCTCATATTAAAAATAAATAATACCCAGATTATACAGACCAAAAAATGATGCTTTGTAAATGGTGTTCCTGCTGATTTTTCCAAAATGGCTTTCTCTTCACTCAGTAATGCAGTAAACTCAAGATCGTTTCATGTATGTCAGATAAGCCAGACAATTCCCACCCTGTCTCATTTTCGCCAGCATTGTGAGAGCTGTGTTAAAATTAGGTAATAGTGAAATGACGTGATTGTTGGGTTAAACCTCAAAATTATAGTTTGAGGAATGGCTCTGGATGCCATCTCTGGGCGTTCTGGGGAAATCTGACGCTGTTTCAGAAAGTGGGCCTGTCACTCATTTTCCTTCTGAAGTATTTAAACTTTTTTTTGTTTCTATTACTGCAGATGGACTGTTGGAGTATATTTATTTTAAAAGGGCATTGCTGGCTTAAATTGAACCACTGTTAACATTTGGTATATTTTTAAAGGTTTGCTGGTATATTTTGACTGACAAACCATCAAGAGCTTTAACCAAAGAATTCACTGAAATATGTAGGCATATTTTATAGGAAATTCTGATGTATCTTAACTTTAAATGCTAATATTTATAACAAAATATTTCACACTGCTTCATTCAGCGTAACCAGCTGTATTTTGGGACAAAGGTTTAAAGGATGTAAAATAGGTAGTTGAAGTAGCTGGGAATGTGGTGAAATATAAATCTAACAAATATATAACTTAACTAATTTATTTAATGTCCCCAGGACTTGCAAGAAATCCTCAGTCAAAAATTTTACCCTGGGGTCAGAACAGATTATTCATTAAAGAATGGACTTTACCATGTCAGCTGTGATCAACATTCACATTTTAAAGAGCTCTCAGGATGTGACTTCTGTAATGACTACACCGGTATGAATGTCCAGAATCCAATTACTTGGAAAGAATTGATGCACTACCATCTTAGACTGTATCAAGTGCATAATATTAATAGCCCAGGCGTGTTTTCCACAACCAAACTATTCCCCATCTTGCTGACACCAGTGACCTTTTAAACAGTGACAAAGACCCCTGTAGAAATTGCCCGCATGGGAGATCACCCATTCCTGAAGTAATCCCCAAAAGGAATGTGGAGGCTTAGGGGACAGAGTGAAGTGTTACCAAATGGAAAATAGGAGCACATGCTTCTGAATTGTGTGGTCAATCTGGACAGCACTATTTGTCTCATTTGTTTTAGGGTGAAATGCATGTTTTATTTTGTCAATCATGAAGATAAATTCTACCTAGTGAAAGAGTTGGAGCAAAGCCGAATTAGTCCAACTCACCACCGCATGCAGTATAATTTACTCACTTGGTGTTTTCAGTGGTGCAGTTGTGTATGCATTCAATAGTTTGGATCTGGTTGACTTGTGGCGAATCTGAGCTGATAGCTGCCAGTTTAGTAGTTGTATCTGCTTAAGAATGTGCGCATTCCTCAGACTCTGATGCCTCCTTGGAGTAACCTATTATAGTAGATGTAATTTTTTTCTATTTAATTTGTGCAATATAGCTTATTTTAAAAAAAATGACTGAAGGCACATCCAGTTAAAGCAAATGTTACAGGCAAGTCTTGTTTTAACCTAGTGACATGAAGCCAAGCCTGAGGCTTGTGCCCACCTGCACATTTCTAATACATCTGTTTAAGTTAGGGGTGTTCGCAAAGCGTATACCCTCTTTGGAGCAAACTTGGTGTTGACACAAATTGAAAGTTTTTTCAAAATTGAAATATTTCAAATTGTTTAGCAACAGTGTTGATCAGTAGCGTTCGCTGGGCAAAAATGGTGAAACACCTGCCACATTCCTCATGAATTCAGTTAAGCTCAAGATTGCAGTGATGGAAACATGGAAGGCACCTTTCAACCCACTTTTGAACTAGTGAGCTTGCCAAGAGAATATATATTTTCTTTGTGGTCATTGGTTTAAAATATTAAGCAAAATAGTATTTGCATTTGATAGACTGTATTTTTTTGATATGAACACCACATTTGGACATATACCTTTTTACACTTGCAGCATTCAAATTTTCAGAATCTTTGTTCCCAATCCCCTTTGTCCTCTTTACAGCAAAAGAAGAATACACAAAAGCATTTACCAGACAAGAAGATAAATGGGGCCGGTGAAAATAATGTTCATTTTGAATTAAAAGCCACAATAAAGTTCTTTTAAATCTTAAATGTCCTGATGTTCCATTTATGCATTGGGTAGGCAAGAAACATTTTGCTTTCTAACAAATTGACTGAATCCACTTCTATTGAACTATGAATAAGGATGCAATTCATCGGATCGTCTCATAATACTTGAATTTAGAATTCATCACTCTCTTCCTGTTTATTTGTTGTCCAATAATCCCGATGATAACTAAAGGGGATACTTCAGGTTAGCCATTCTACCATCTGAAGTTTTAATGGTAAAAATTGTATGATAATGTTTTGTACTGTCTCTCTTCATTTCTTACAAAATAGTTAAATCAAAAGCCTTTGGTTGCAATCTTTACTAATTGCCTAAGTATTTTTCCAGAACGAAGTTTTGGTCTGTGACGCCTGATTATGAACTTGAGAGAAGGGATGCGCCTTGGATTCTTTAGTTTCAAAGTAAAGCATAGTTAATTTAAATTAGCTCATAGCTCGATGTCCTCGCATATGCTTTCTGAAATCTGGGGAAATGTTGCAATGATTTTTAAAAATGGATAGAAATATGTCATAACAAATCACATTACATTGTGGAGAATGACATAATGGAAAGATTATGGCTGATGTGTCCCATAGAAAGCACATTTTTGTACTCTTATTGCATCAGCAAGAGTGATTGGAGGTTAAGAATTTGTAACCATAGCAATTGCCAAAGCAAACTAACAGTACAGAGTTCTATTGGACAACATACCTGGAGAGTAATTATGGCTTTTAGATCCAAGTATTAAAAGATTTGGTAATTAAATTTTTTTAAATTTGCATAAAATTTTCAAAAGTGGCAAGTGTTCTTTAGCATTGTTTGAGTGCTGCGTACAGTTTAAGGGTCTATTTGATTAGCAGTAAATGTTGTTTAATGTGTTAAATGTTTAAGGTGTTAAATCTTCTCTAAGGTTGAGAGTCACAATCCAGTAAGGTGGAAAGTTCAAAATATTAACCTTGCAAGACTGACTTTTGGATCTAAATTAATATCTTTTGCCTTGTCCTAGATAACTTTTATTTGTGTTTGAATAAATACTAAATTTAAAAACAAAGTGGCGGAAATGATCAGGAATATTGATTGGCATCTGAAATAATGATTTTTTTTGGGGCTGGTTTTATTCTAAAGAAGGGTTAAAAAAAAACAATCTGCATTTTCATTTTGGATAATAAGCTTTTCTAGCTGTTTTGACTTGAGATTATCAAATTTGTGTGTTCTTTTTCTGGAAGAAGAATTATAGGGTAACAGGATATAAATTCAAAAATTATCCTTTTAAATATATTTGATAGAACAATTTCAAGTGAGTTCTATTTTCTTTGTCTTGCCCTAAACTTGAGATAAAGCTTCTTTTGCTTTGTAAATGGGATTCAAAAATCTGCATTGTAGGGGAAATTTTGGGGAGTTTTTTTGTGGTGGGTGGAATGAATTCGATGTCCTATGGGAATATTTATCATTTGTATATGGAAAAGCTAATATAAATTTTAAAATTGCCTATCTGATAAGTATGTTTGATGGATAGGCCGAGGCAAGTATCTGTTCCAGATCAAAAACGTAAGACTAATGGTTCTCCTGAGCACTCGGTTCATCCAGTGAACTATATCAATAGAAAAGGAGCCGAAGTATGATCACCAGTCTATGCTGAGGTAACAGATCTCAGCTAGTGCAGTGATAAAGGTACTACAATTGGACTCAGAACCCCAATTTAGAAAACAGAAAATTAGCCAAGTGACCACTGCTGATCTCTATGTGATCCCTACTAGAACAGTGTGCATGTGATTTTGAGAGCTAGCTTGGTTTCAGTTGTAATGTCTGTCATTGAGTAGTAGACGTTCATTATCAACACTGCAGCATGATGTTTGGCAATTGGGGGAGAACCAATGCAGGGGTTGATGCTTTCAAGGGGATGGCTACAAAGAAAGTGAAATGTGGTGGTTAGGGGCCGGCGGGGGTTGGTGTGGGAGAAAATTTACGCAAGAACTAAATGAAAGTGCTGTTTATTTTTTACCTTTACATTTGACTCAAGTGCTTGATGTGTTGTGAAAAAGTTGTTCGCTGGTTGTACATAGTACTATTGGACAACATACCTGGAGAGTAATTATGGCTTTAAGATCCATTGTTGGGTCTAGAAATTTCTGCTTGGTGCAGAGTAAAGATCTCACAAAAACTATTCAGATAAGGCTTTTCAACTCAACCTCAGCAGAATGCGCTCTGATATTTAAATTTCTATACCAGACATCCCTGCTGCATCTGGTAAAATTGTCATTAAAATAAATTAAGACTAGTTTTGTTCTATGGATTTACATGAATTTGATTGTCCCTTGCCGTATTTCATATTGAAGGGATAGCTTATCAGCGTAAACCAAATTTTGAACCCATATATTTCAGGTTAAAGGGGAGCATTCTGGCCCACTGTGCCAATCCCTGAGATATAAAAGGTGTGGGGTTTTTTGGCTAAATTTCATAGTCTGGAAGCTCAGGTGATGAGTTTGCTTCTAACATGACTGGTGACCTGTTGCCAGTTGTGTTGGATGAATATGGTCAGCTCTTGGATAGTTTGCTAAAAGGAATGCTATGTCTTAGGGGAATTTCAACTTGAGGGAAAGATGTACAGTAGCAGATTGGAGGTAAATGTTACCATTTCTTTCCCAATGTAAGTTTCATTTGGCCAGGAAGTTCTACAATAAATGGAAGCTTACTTCACGTATTGGGATCCATATTAGAATCCAAATAAGATGGGGTGGGGGGAAGGGAAGAGAGAAATGAGTTGGAAGGGAAACCCAAAAAGAAAATCATCGTGACCTTGTAAATTAATCATTTTCAGTTTCACCAAGCAAGAGCAACATTCATGCCATTAGTTTTTTCTAAAATTTTTCAATGGGAATTCCCTATTAGTTTTGTGAGTCATGTCCTACAGTATGCAAAGAAACTGAAACTGTATATGAGTACAAGCTACTTGTGGTTATACAGCTTTTTGGAGGCCAACAATAAAGAGGTGATGGTTATCATGAATAAGACAATTCGGCGCATTATTTGAATGAGGGCAGGCTCTTTTGGGCACCTCAACATGTTCAAGCTGGCTTATGATACTTGATATCTGGTAGTTGCCTACATCTGAGACTTTTTGTTTTTAAAGCCCTAGAGTATAACAGTGACTCCTATGTCAGTAGAATTCTACACCATAGTGACTTAATATAACTGGCTTAAGCATTAGCTGAGAATTGTACTCTGTTCTTGAAATGACCCATACTTTCAGTTCAGTTGTGTTTAACCATTATGTGATCTGTGTAAGCAAGGTAAGTGTCTTCACTGATTTAAACACTGATTTCTGCATATTGTTCTGGATTAAAAATTCTGAAGTGCCCAAAACTTGGATCACTTTGAGATTCTAAATTTGTTTCAATTTAATCTTAGAACTTCAAACTTATATCTGACTTAAAATATTTTAATAAAGTTAAATGTTAATGAAGCCACTGATTTGAGTCAACTGTAAACTATTTTTCGTAGGAACATGAGTAGGCCATTCTGTCCTTCGATTGTGCTGCACAATTCAGTTATATAGATCAGCCATGATTTAATTCTTAACTCCATCAATCTGTTTTAGTTCATTAACCCTTAATACCTTTGCCTAACAAAAATCATCATCTGAGTTCTCTGCCCAAAGGCAGGTCCTTGGTGATTATTCGTCAAACCATGGCAAAATGCCATGATTTTTTTTAACTACAGGTATGGCAAGGAGGCAAGCTCAAGTCTACCTCAGCCAGAATGGGCATTGACCCTTGTGCTGTTGGCATTAATCTGATTCACACGCGAGCTGCCTAGCCAACTGAGCTAACCAGCACCCCCAACAGAAATCTGTTTTTAAATTTAGGAGTGTTCCAGATTTCAACCAACCCTTGTGTGAAGTGGTTTTTGACTTCACCCCTGAACAACCTAGCTCTAATTTTGGACCCTCCCACCAGACGAAATAGTTTCTCTCTCGCTCTGTCTGTGTCCCTCTCTCTCTGTACCCTATCAAATTCTGTAATTGTCTTAAACGCCTCAATCAATTGATTCCTTAATGTTCTATATTCAGGAAAGTACAAGTCTAGTCTGTGCAACCCATTTTCAATTTAACACTTGTAGTCCTGATATCAATCTGGTGAATCTATTGTTTCCCTTTCCTCTCCAAGATTAATGTATCTTTCCTGAGCTGGAAGTGGCCAGAACTTAATGCAGTACCCCAGATGGGTTCTAGCCATAATTCTGTACAGCTGTTATATAATTTCTGCACCCCCTCGCCATCTTCTATTCCAGTCCACTTTTGAGATAAAGGCCAATATTCCATTAGCCTCTGCAATTATCTTGGTTTTAATGATTTCATTGACTATAAATTTCTCTGCTCATCCAGAATTTCTAGGTTCTCGCCGTTTAGAAAATACTCTGGTCATTCTTTCTTGTGTTCAAAGAAGATGACCTTGCACTTTCCCCACATTGAACTCCATCTGATAGTTTATACTCACTTAATCTATTGATGCCGCTTTGCAACTTTCTATTCCCATCTATTCTGTTTACTTTGCTGATGGCACTAGGCTAGGTGGCGCACTTAGATATATGGCTCTCTATTCCTTCACCCAAGTCATTTCTAAATATAGTGAAAAATTGCAGACCCCTGGGTATAAATCCCTGGGGAAAGCAACTAGTTGCATCCTGCCAATTTGAGTACATTCCCATTATTCCCTACTCTCTGTCTCCTACATCCTAACCAATTCCTTATCCAAACCAGTGGGTTTGCCTCCCAATTCCATACGCTTTCATTTTATGTACAGCCTCTGTCTTCTGTGGAACCTTGTCAAATGACTTCTGGAAGTCCATATCAATAACATCCTTGGACAAAATCATAAAAAAATTCAGCCAAGTTCGTTAATTCAAATCCCACTAGTGCAACTGGGGAACTTAAACTCAATTAATGAAATAAAATCTGGAATAAAAATAATGGTGACCATCAAACTAGCGAATTGTTGTAAAGACTCATCTGATCCCCTAATTGCCTTAGCTATGAAAATCTATCCACTCATACAGATCAGACCTTGTAAGTGATTTCTGAACCACAGCAATATGGTTGACTCTTAACTATCCTCTGAAATAACCTAGCAAGTCACTCAGTTGTATCCAAGAAAAGAGCTCACCATTCAAGGGCAATTAGGAATGGACAATAAATACCAGCCTTACCAGTGATGTCTGCATCCCACGAATGAATATATAAAAAAAAAGTATAGACATGACTTGCCCATTACAAATTTGTGCTGTATCTCTGGTCAGCTCCTGTTTTCCTAAATGCTTAATTTCACTGTTCCTAATAAACCCATAACTGATGTTAGGCTTACAGGCCTATAATTTTCTTGTTTATCTCACATGCCCTTCTTAACTAATGGAGCGCCTTTGGCAATTTACCACAAGGTGACAATTCCAGAATAGAGGCTCATGATTTTCCAAAACTCTGATGCCATTAAGTCAACTTCCTCACCACCTTTTAATACCTTTTGGTGGAAAATAGCTAGTCCTAGGGGTTTGGCTATCTTTAATTATGCTGGTTTCTCATTTCTTTTTAATTGGCTTAGTCAGTTACCATTCCATCAGTCTATTCTCAATCATCAGCAAAGTGATGAAAAGCGTCATTGACAGTGCAATTAAGCGGCACTTACTCAGCAATAACCTGCTCACTGACACTCAGTTTGGGTTCTGTTAAGTCAACACTCAGTTTGGGTTACTTGGCTCCTGACCTCATTACAGCCTTGATCCAAACATGGGCAAAAGAGCTAAATTCCAAAGGTGGGGTAGAGTGATTGCCTTTGACACCAGCGCAGCATTTGACCAAGTGTGGCATCAAAGAGCCCTAGCAAAACTGAAGTCAATGGGAATCTGGGGGAAAGATCTCCACTGGTTGGAGCCATATCTAGTACAAAGGACAATGGTTGTGGTTGTTGGAGTTCAATCATCTCAGTCCCAGGACATTGCTGCAGGAGATCCTCAAGGTAGTCAGTTAGGTCCAACCACCTTAAGCTATTTCATCAATGATCTTCCCTCCGTCTTAAGATCGGAAGTGAGGATGTTCACTGATGATTGCACAATATTCAATACCATTCGCAACTTCTCAAATACTGAAGCAGTCTGTGCCCATATGCAGCAAGACTAGACAAAGTTCAGGCTTGGGCTTATAAGTGGCAACTAAAATTTGTGCCAGGGAATGACATCTCCAACAAGAGTGAATCCAACCATCTTACCTTTACATTCAGTGGTATTACCATCACTGAATCCCCCAATATCACCATCTTCAGGATATCATTGATCAGAAACTGAACTGGATCAGTCATACAATACTGTGGCTATAAGTGCAGAGGTTGGGAATTTCGCAGCAAATAACTCCCCTCCTCACTCCCCAAAGCCTGTCCACCATCAACACGACACAAGTCAGGAGTATGATGGAATACTCTCCACTTGCCTGGATGAGTGCAGCTCCAACAACACTCAAGAAGCTTGACACTACCCAGGACAAAGCAGCACACTTGATTGACATCCCATCCACCATCTTAAATATTCACTCCCTCCACCATCAACCTACAGTGGCAGCAGAGTGTACCATCTACAAGGTGCACTGCAGAAACTCACCAAGGTTCCTTCAATGTCACTGTCCAAATCCTCAACATCTACTGCCTAGAAGGACAAGAGCAGCATTTGCATGGGAACATCACCACCTGCAATTCCCACCCCCCCACCACCTCCAAACCACATGCCATCCTGACTATCCTTCACTGTTGCTGGGTCAGAATCCTGGAATTCCCATTCTAACAGCACTGTGAGCATACCTATAGACTGCAGTGGTTCAATAAAGCGGCTCACCACCACCGCCTCAAGGTCAATTAGGGATGGGCAATAAATGCTGGCCTAGTCAGCGATGCCCAAATCCCATGGAAGAATAAAAAGCACTAGATTGTACCCACGATTTTTATTTTTCCTTAATTTCAGGCTACATAACATTGTTTTGTAACCGTTTACTCAACCACGCTGAGCTTATGGCTTTTCAAAGCAAGATACAAACTTCCAATTTATTCTTGAAGTTAAGAGTAGTTTGTGCCATATGGAGCTTAATTCAACACTGAAGTAGTAAACTTAGTGCACAAAACCCTTCTGAAATGGGCAGGAAGTGTAATTGATTGCCCTGCAGTGCACTGTACAGCTAGGCAGTGTAGTAGTATAGTCTTATTCATTTAGGTGTTTCCTTTTATGGAGGAGAAAATAAATCCAAAGCCGTTTACAAGGGGGTTTCCTCAACTCGCTCACTTTCCAGAAGCAGCTAATAAAAGAACATGAGTCTTCTAAGATACGTCACCATATTTATACATCCACCGCTGATTTTACACGTCGGATTCATTGACCTTTTTCTTCTTTGGAGTGTACTGGTGAATAGAGTTCTGTAACCATTTTATACAGCAGCAACAGAATCTCATTAGTTTCTCCGTTACCATTTTTAGTTGTATTGAATCTGGTTTGTTCCTTTCCTTAATGTTTCAGGTTGATGACCTTTCATCAGAACTAGGAAAGCTAACTCTGCTCTCTCTCTCCACAGATGCTGCCTGACCTGCAGCATCTGAGTATTTGCAGAATTTTCTGTTTTTTATTTCAGATTTCCAGCATCTATAGTATTCTGCTTTTCAGCTAGCTCCTTCCTTGTTTACTAACACCTGCCACCTTGTTTCTGCTCATCTGAAACATCCATCAGTTGGTTTATGGGTCAATATGACCTTTATCCAAAAAAATTCTTATCCACTTTGTAGAGTGTCACATAGATAAATTAATAAATAAAAACATAGCAAATCAAAATTGATAAACAGTAAATCAACACCCAAAGTGTACATTACTTAGGCTGGTGAACTTCTCTTCTGTTCAAACATAGGTATTTTACTGGGATGAAAAAGAAATTTAGAGGACTGTTGGGTTTCTCTTTTATATTAATATTTTGTCTCTTTCTGTTGCTTGCAGCTCTTCCTCCAAAGCCACCTAAACCCATGACGTCAATAACTGCCAATGGAATCAAAGATAGTGGAAGCATATCTCTACAAGATGCTGAGTGGTACTGGGGAGATATCTCTAGGTCAGTATATCATTTGTGCCTTGTACACTCCTATCATCTGTTGAGATGTAGCTGCCGGTTTTGCTTAAAACCAATTGACTTAGTTAAGGGCCTCCAGCCTAATCCTGCTGCTAAATTTAACTGAAATAACAGCTTAAAATCCATTTTGTGTGTCACACAAAATTTCCGTCATAGGGATCAATTGAATCAAGCAATATGGCTTTAAAAAAAAATCTTTCCTGGCAGCAGCAACTTTCCTAATGAGCCTATCCATGCAAGATCAAACAGGAACGCAAAGCTAGTTAGCAATAAGAATTCTCTTAATTAGGAAATGGAAAAGATGAAGAACTGAAAGGTAAAGTGTTGAGACTTATATAAAGCGTTAAATGCAGTTGGAATAGTAACGATGCATAATTAATATTTGTATAAAAAAAGCAATCAGAATCTTGTTGCTAGTCTTGTCATAGTGCTAATCTAGCAGATTTGGTTTTAAGAGGAGCAGCTTTCAGGGATAAAATTGCTTGTTCACAATAGATGCCTACTGGCCCAGTCTAATCACCACTTTTTTATCTATAGGGAAGAAGTGAATGATAAGTTGCGAGACATGCCAGATGGTACATTCCTTGTGCGGGATGCTTCCACCAAGATGCAGGGAGATTATACTTTGACCCTCAGGTACACAATAAATTGAAGTATTGAAATATTTCTTGTCAAAATGCTAGATCTATTTCACAGTCTGTATTGAGGAGGGAAGGCATTGTTTATTTAATGAGAGTGCTTTGATAGATTTTTAAACTTCTGCATTGACATTTACTATTCACTTTTTGAACCAAGCAAGATGTAAATGATGCAGAAGTCATCGACAAATCCCTTCCTCACTCTTAGAATCACCCATGCCCAAATATCTTTGCATCCTTACAGAAACTCATAGGGAAGAATTGACAGAAAACAAATGGGAGACAACCATCTGGTTCATTAAGCCTGGCCTGCCCTGGCATGATGTTACTTGCATGTGCCATTGCTCTAAGCAGTCTCCTCGAAGAGGCTAGAAAAAAAACTAGAGGTCAATTTAAGTGGTTGGGGACAAAGCACTGAGAAACTTCTCTCTGACCCCTGAAGGCAATAATTGAAGCTTTAGGGAACCAATGATTGGTGACTCTAATCCCAATCACCCATGTATTTGTCACTTACAGGAACTCATCCAGCTCCCCTTTGAATGTCTGCAATAAATTTGCACTCTCTGTACATCCCAATAACTTATGTCAGCAGTTGGTAACACCTGGTAAAAAGAAGTACCTCCTAGCATCTAACTTAATTTTGTATTTTTACAATGTACAAGTATTTCCCCTATGCCTATTTTGTTCAATAACATACCTATATGGACACTGTCTAACCCTTTCATTATTTTAAAGACGTCATTCGTATTTCCCAAAACATTATTTATTTCCTCATCTTACCCCCAAAACTAGATACCTCCTCGGAACCCTTTTTCAGGGCTTCTATTGCCCACTGTGTCCAAAACTGGGCACTTTGTCCTAGATGTGGCCTGACCGAGGTTTTGTTCAAAGAAAGAAAAGCATTTTTTGCCTCTAATTATCCCAATAATACATTCTCAAACTCTATTTGCTTTCTTAATAGTCTTTCGTTAGTGCCCCTATACCTTCAATGAATCATTCACTATAAGCATCTGATATTTCTCCCGTTCAGTGAGCTCATGTACGCAACTCTCCATTCTTGTAATTGTTCCATCTGTTTCATGTTGCACCTCTCTGGCAGATGTATTTTAATATAGACGTGGATATTTTTCCCCCATTGCATTTAGATCTCATTTTCATTTACAGTCCTTACATCTGCTCAAACCTTTGTGTCCTTCATAAACTTGCTAATAATTTTGCTGATGCCTTCATCTGGATCAGTGATGAAGATACTGTAGTGCAACTACATCAGTACCAATTTCTGTGGAAGTCCATGAGTAACTTGCCCCCACACAGTGCTCCTATCACAAGACAGTCTACACAGCTCCTTATCTGACCCAAAATCTTGCTGCTAATCCCACAAACTCAAATGTACTTAGTCTTTTGTGCGGCACTTAATCAAAAGCTTTTTGAAAGTTTAGTTACACAATATTGACTGGGTTGCTGAATAAATTTACTTACAGTCCCCTGGGATTTCATTAGCATTAGCAATTAATGTGACTGGTCAACAATGAATCTTGTTCCTCCTTCACCCATAGTGTTTTCCACTAATACCTAACACTCACCTATGTGGATGAGAAGACTATTCACATTCAGTGTGCCCGAACTGAATTCTTTGTACGTCTGTGTGAATTAAAGTTTGTGCTTGATTTTCATTTTTTAAATAATTTGTAACAAATTGCACTTACATTTTGATTTAATAAAATCTTGCCAGCTGGATTCTGTTGATATCCACTCTTGATACTGGGAGTATCTAGAATATACTGGAATGTTATCTTATGTTGTAGGCATGCTAGTGTATCTAGCTAGAGTATAATGTGTAATGGAAAGATGTGCTTTACATAGACCACCTTGCCACTAAAGACTTAATCGAACCGTTTGTCACTCAATTCAATGTTTGTATTAGAGTTATGTTCTCTGTCTTTGCCTTGCTAGTGCAGATTATTAGTATCTCATTGACTGATTTCAGTCAGTGTCACAAGATATTGGTCATATTTGATTTCCCTCCATTGCATTTTAAAAGATCAATGATTAGTCAGTCAGAATGTGCTTTATTTCTATTATGATCAAATAAGAAAACTTAGTAATGATGTATGCAGAAAAGGGAAACCATTTCTACTTTTACTTTAAACCTTATTGTACTGGTTTGACTGCTGTAGAAGTATTTCTCAGCACTGATTTTTTTTCCTTGGAAAATTACACAAACTCCTGTTTGAATTGTTAATACAGCCAATTACCCATTTGGCACAACATTGTGCTCCCTTAATTCACTGTCATGATTAGCTTATTAAAAAGTTCAGTGAAATAATAAGAACTCTTGCACAATTCCTTCTAAGTTTTTTAATTGCAATAGAAGGTTTTTTGAAAGGTAGTTACTTTAATACCTTGCTCTATTTCTTTTAAAAGAGGGATCAATTGGGGTCCATTAGTGGATTTTTCTCTTCAGTTTTGTCCTGTATCTTTATCTCTCCTAACAGCATTAACTTGTGTATTGTTTCCAAAGGCAGTGACATCCTTCTGATTTCTGTCCAAGGTGGTTTTTATCTTGTGTAAACTGGATAATAAACATCAACAGACATTTTGGGGAGGGCATTGCAGCAGTCCCCAGTCTTGTCTTCACTCAGCACCTGTGCTTTTTAAACAAAAGCTGCAGGAGGTGATAGGAGCTTACTCCATACTATTCATTCCTCTCTGCATCCATTTCGCACCAGACAATTGTTCAGAGGTGTTGGTGACGAAACAAGTCTGAACAGATAGGTGAGTGAATTTGGTATGTTCTTGATCTTTGTAGTTCAGCATCAGGCTGAGGAGTGCCTCAAACACATTGGGTCATCAGAAGCTTTAGCAGGGCACTTGGAGAAGCTCAAGGTAATCAGGCTGAGTCAATATGGCTTTGTGAAAGGGAAATCATGTTTAACCAACTTATTGGAGTTCTTTGAGGAAGTGACATGTGCTGTGGATAAAGGGGGACCAGTGGATGTACTTTATTAGATTTCCAGAAGGTATTTGATAAAGTGCCACATCAAAGATTATTGTGGAAAATAAAAGCTCATGGTATAGGGGTAACATATTGGCATGGATAGAAAATTGGCTGGCTAACAGGAAACAGTAAACATAAATGGGTCTTTTTCAGGTTGGCAAGATGTTGGTTTAAGGGGTGGATGGGATGGTTGCCAAATTTGCTGATGACTCCAAGGTAGGAAAGTAATTTGTGGAGAGGGCATAAGGATGCTACAAAAAGATATAGCTAGGTTAAGTGAGTGGGCAAAGGTCTGGCAAGTGGAGTATAATGTGGGAAAATGTGAAATTATCCATTTTGGCAGGAAGAATAAAAGAGTTCAATTACAGACTAGTCAGTTTAACTTTGGTGGTGGGGAAACTTGAGGAAACAATTATTTGAGATAGAATTAATAGTCACATGGAAAAAAATTAGATTGATTTGGAAGAGTTAGCATGGATTTGTTAAAGGAAAATCATGTCTAACTAATTTGCTGGAGTTATCAGAGATGGTTAATGAGGGCAAGGCCGTTGATGTGGTGTATATGGACTTCCAAAAGGTATTTGATACAGTGCCACACACCACACTTGTGAGGAAAGTTATGGGTCATGGAATAAATGGGACAGTAGAAATGTGGATACAAAATTGGGGATAGGAATCAGAGAGTAATGGTTAATGGGTATTTTTCGGGCTGGAAGAAGGTTTGTAGTGGAGTTCCCCAGGGGTCGATATTGAGACCCTTGGTCTCCCTGATATATATAAATGATCTAGATCTTGGTGTGCAGGGGACAATTTCAAAGTTTGCGGACGACACAAGACTTGGGAGAATTGTAAACTGTGAGGAGGATGGTGTAGAACTTCAAAAGGGCATTGACACATTGCTGGAGTGGGCAGATAGGTGGCAGATGAAGTTCAATGTGGAGAAGTGTGAGGTGACACACTTTGATACAAAGAATATGGAGAGACAGTGTAAAATAAAGGATACTATTCTAAAGGGTGTGCAGGAGCAGAGACACCTAGGTGTATATGTACATAAGTCATTAAAGGTGGCAGGACAGTTAGAGAGCTGTTTCTAAAGTATTCTGGGCTTCATTAATAGAGCACAAGAGCAGAGAGGTTATGATGAACTTATATAAGACACTGGTTAGACCTTAGCGGGAGTATTGTGTACAGTTCTGGGCGCCACACCTAGGACGGATGTGAATGCCTTGAAGAGAGTGCAGAAGAGGTTTATGAGAATGGTTTCAGGAATGAGACACTTCAGTTATGAGGAAAGATTGGAGAAGTTGGGACTGTTTTCCTTGGAGAGGCGAAGGCTGAGAGGAGACTTGGTAGAAGTTTTCAAAATAATGAGGGGCCTGCACAGAGTAGATAGAGAGAAACTGTTCCTGCTCGTAAACAGATCAAGAACCAGAGGGCACAGTTTTACAATGTTTTGCAAAAGAAGCAAATGCGAGGTGAGAAAAAAACTTTTTCACACAGCAAGTAGTTATGGTCTGGAATGCACTGCCTGGAATTGTGGGGAGGCAGGTTCAATTGATGCATTCAAGAGGGCATTGGATGATTATCTAAATAGAAACAATGTGCAGGGTTGTGGGGGAAATGGCAGGAGATTGGCTCTAAGTTAAAATGCTCAGAGAGCCGGTGCAGACACAATGGACTGAATGGCCTCCTTCTTCTGCGAGAGGCATATTATCTAAATGGTGAGAGATTACAGAGCTCTTGAGCTACAGAGGGATCTGGTGGTCTTGGTGCCTGAATCGCAAAAGGCTGGTATGCAGGCACAGCAAGTAATTAGGAAAGCTAATAGAACGTTATCATTTATTGTGATGGGAAGGTTATGCTTCAGTTATACAGAGCACTAGTGAAACCACATCTGGAGCACTGTGCAGTATTAATCACCTTATTTAAGGAAGGATGTAAATGCATTGGAAGCAGTTCAGAGAAGGTTCACTGGACTAATACCTGGAATGGGTGGGTTGTCTTAAGAGGAAAGGTTGGATAGGCTAGGTTTGTATCTGCTGGAGTTAAGAGTAAGAGGCGACTTGATTGAAACATTTAAGATCCTGAGGGGCCTTGACGGTGGATGTGGAGAGATGTTTCCTCTTGTGGGAGAATCTAGATTTAGGGGTCACTGTTTAAAAATTCTGAGGGTGTTGAGTCTTTGGGAATCTGTTCCTGAAAAGGCAGTGGAAGCAGAGTCTTTGAATATTTTTAAGGCAGAGGCGGATAGATTCTTGGTAAGCAAGGGGATGATAGGTTATCGGGGATAGGTGGGATGCAGATTTGAGGTTATTATCAGATAAGCCTTGATCTTATTAAATGGTGGATCAGGCTCAAGGGGATGAATGGCCTACTGCTTCTCCTTGTTCTTATTTTTTTTTAGAACAGAGGACATAATTTGTATATAGTGTTGCTGACCCAAAATCTGCAGTAGCCAAAACTGATATTACTGTAACACCAGTGAAGAGAAGATGTTTATAAAGAAAAGAGTCATAGTGTCATTTGTGGCACAGAAGGAGGCAAGTTGGCCCATCGAATCCATGCCGACACTTCGTGGATCTGTCCAATCAGTCCCATTTCCCTGCTGCATCCCTGCAAGCTTATTTCTTCAAGTGCCCATCATTGAAATCATTGATCGTCTCTGTTTCTATCACCCACGTAGGCAGTGAATTCTAGATCATTACCACTAGCTGTTTAAAAAATGTCTTCCTCATATTCCCCCTGCACATCTTGCCCAGCACTGTAAATCTGTGCCCCCTAATCCTCGTACCATCAGCAAATGGGAACAGGGTTTGCTAGCCTACCTTATTCAAACCTGTCATTACCTTGTACACTTCTATCAATCTCCTTTGCTCCAAGGAGAACAACCCCAGCTTCTCCAAGTTAACCTTCTAGTTAAAATCCCTCACCCTTGGAACCATTCTGGTAAATCATCTCTGCACCCTCTCAAGGACCCTCACATCTTCCTTAAAGTGTGACGACAAGAACTGGACACAATACTCTAGTCATGGCCTAACCAGAGCTTTCTGAAGGTTCAGTATAACTTGCCTGCTTTTGTACTCGGTGCCTTTATTTATGAAGCCCAAGATCCCACATGCATTGCTAACCACTCTCTGAATCTGTCCTGCCACCTTCAAAGATCTATGCACATGCTCCTCCAGACCCCTCTGTTCCTTCACACTCTTTAGAATTGTGCTATTAAATCTAAATTACCTCTCCCTATCCCTTTGCCAAAATGTATCACATCACACTTCTTTGTATTAAATTCCTTCCATCTGCTAGCCTATCTATGTCCTGTTGTAGTTGATTGGCATGATACTCACTGTTTGCCACTCCTCCAAGTTTGGTATCAGCAAATTTTGAAATTTTACTCTGTTCCAATATCCAAGTCATTTATATAGGAATAAAAGCAGTGGTCCTAGCACTGACCCTTGGAAACTCCACTAACTATTATCCACCAGTCTGAAAAATAACTATTTAGCATGACTAGCTGTTTTATGTCTTTAACCCAATTTTTATCCAATTTGATGCCGAACTTCCTATTCCACACGCCTCAATTTTGTTAACCAGCCTTTGTGATCCTTGGTCAAACACTTTCTTAAAATTTATGTTGACATCAGACACTGCATTCCATTCGTCAACCTTCTCTGTTACTTCATTTAAAAAAATCAATTAGATTAGTTGAGCACAATCTGCCTTTTACAAATCCTCCTTAAATAACTCAAACCTTTTGCTTGTTGATCTTTTTCCCCTCTGATTATTGTTTCTAAAACCTTAGCTACCACTGACATCAAACTAAGTGGACTGTAGTTGCTAGCTCAGTCCTTATGCACTTTCTTGAATAAGCATGTCACAGTTGCCACTTTCCAATTCTCTGACACCTCCTCTGTATCTAGGGAAGATTGGAAGGTTGTGGCAAGCCCTTCATCTACCTCCACCCCTACTTTCTTCAATAACCTGGGATGCAAGCCATCCCAATCTGGTGAATTAACCCTCTTAAGGATACCCAGTCTTTCCACTACCACCTCCGTTTCAATTTTCACCCCATCCAATACCTCTGCTATCTCTGCTTCTACCAATTTTATGTTGTCAGATTCCCCTTCCTTATTAAACACTGTTACAAAGTATTATTTAAGTATTCTTGCCTTGCTCTGCACCTCTATACATATGTAACCCTCTTTGCCCCTCATAGGACCCACTCCACTTCTTACTAGCTGCTTACCATTTACATGTTGGTAGAAGATTTTTGAGTTTCTTTTTATGTTGACTGCCATTCTATTCTTATATTCTCTCTTTGCCAGTTTTCTTTTCCTCTTCACTTCCCCTCTCAACCTATGGTATTTATCCTGGTTCTTGCTTGAAGGATTCACCTGACACGCATCATAATCCTCTTTTGTTGTTTCATCATATTCTCAATATCACTTGTCATCCAAGGAGCCCTGGTTTTGTTTCCTCTGCCTTTTGTGCTTGTTGAAATATTCCTGGCCTCTACATGAAGCATCACTTGCTTAAAAATCAACCATTGTTCCATTACAGTTTTTCATGTAGGTCTTTGATTCCATTTTACCCAGGTTTCATCCCTTCTCATCCCATTGAAATTAGCTCTCTTCCAATTTAGACTGTCTACTTTTAGATTGTCCTTGCTCTTCTGCATTACTAATCTAAACCTTGAATATCGCTGAAAAGAGAGACATGTTGCTGAAGATTTTCATCTTGTACTCATCAGGACAATACAAGAATGCCAAATTTTAAGTAATCGCAACAATTTATACTACAGGAGAAAGGGGGTTCTGATTGGTTGGCAAGTCAATTCTGATTGGCTGAGGTGCTGCCATGGAGAAAGCAACAGGGAACTATAGAGGCCCTATGCTTCCGGGTAATTCAAAAAAGGCACAAAGCTTGTACATATGATAACGTGTCCCTGCGTATGAATGTATGTTGCATCTAGCAAGCATAAATGAGTCACATTACAAGTTTGACTGATCATCTAAAATTGGTTTTTAGTTTAGCTATTAGCACACTCAGGATTGTTCCGCAAGTACTGCTCATTCGCAACATCACAACTAACAGATATTTTGTTTTGGGTTTTTAAGTGCGGGCTGGCTGAGTACAGTGTGCACTCTACCTATTATGAACAGCCAGAGGAACATGTTGTTGCATTCAGTCAGCCAATCTTGGGCATGTACGGCCTATATACCCGGGCTGAAATTCATACATGACGTTGCTCAATTGTGTAGTAGGCAGAATGTCTTTTTGGACTGGCGGCAGCATCCTATTAGTAGAAAATACCACTTGCATCACCACTGCATAGTACCAGCATGATACAGCTTGCTTAACCTGTTGTTCAAATTTTTAAGATACTTTGCCTCTCCAGGGTAATTTGAGGTAAATCGAGCACTTTTCAGGTCCAAATGTGGTGGTCTTTTGTCCATTTGCAAGTTTGTGCGATATGCAGCGAACAATGATCTGAACAAGATAGCCATTGTTCTACAGTATTGCTTTGATGCATTCTATTTCTGTGTCAAGCTTACAAGGTGAGCAAAGGCCCTCTTTGCAAGATTGCTGATAAGGCCAATCTCTTGGCTTGTGGAGCTATACGAATCCCAACATAAACCAGTGAAGGTAGGCTTGTGGTGTACAGCAGCGGAGAAACGATTAGCGGATTCCTCAACTAGCATGTCGAGGAAAGGCTGCGCATTAGACTAACCATGTCAAAAGCGAGTTGGAGCGGGGGATGGAGTGCATGAAAGTATGTAACACCTTTACATGCGGCTGCAGATTCAAAGGTTGCACACGTGCCTTCTACATATCAGAAATATGCATCAGGTAGGAGGTTAGGGCTTATTCCATCGAAAATGCATATCTGATGTAAATGTTAGCAAGTGCTGGACCTAGAGGGGATTCCATGGCTACACCATCTGTTTAGGCATAAATGGTGTCATTTCAACTGAACTTAACTGCGCAAGTTACTAAGTTCATAAGTTCAATGGATGCAGATTCAGAAAATGGCAGCAGGTCTAGCTTACTATGATGTAGTGACATGGCGCAAACGTCGATGGCTTCCTTCAAAGGTACATATATAAATTAGCTAACAATGTCAAACAAGCGCATAGACAAGGCATTGCTAGCAACATGTAGTTCACCTATAGCCTTAGTGTATGTGGAAAATCATGAAGAACCGTCTGTAATAGTACACTCAATCATTTGGCCAATTCATACTGAGCAGAACCAGTCATTGATAAAATAGGGCATAATGGGACATCACTTTTGTGCATCTTATGCAGCCCATACATGAGTGGACATAGGATTTGTCCTCATGGCTCACTATCATATACATCGTAAGGCAGCTTGCTACTCTTGCACAAGCCCAACAAACTTTTAAAGTAAAAGCAAAATACTGCAGATGCTGGAAATCTGCTCAACCTTCTCTGAAGAGGAGTCATACAGACTCGAAATGTTAACTCCTTTCTCTCCACAGATGCTTGTTAGATCTACTGAGTTTTTCCAGCATTTTTTATTTTTGTTCCAAACTTTTTTAAAGCTTGCTTTTGAGCAAGGCTGCATGATCATGCTTGGCAGCAGATCTAACAGATATGAATTTGGAACCATCATTAAGAACCTAATTTTTTTATTCTTTCACAGGATGTGTGTGTTACTGGTTTGGCCAGCATTTGTTTCCCATCCCTAATTGCCCTTGAAAAGTTGGTGGTGAACTGTCATTTTGAACCACTACAGTCCATATTGTGTAGGTACACCCACAGTGCTGTTAGGAAGGGAGTTCTAGGATTTTGACCCAGTGACAGTGAAGGAACAGTGATTTAGTTCCAAGCCAGCTGGTTTGGAGGGAAATGTGCAGGTAGTAATGTTCCCATGCATCTGCTTCCCTTCTCCTTCTAGGTAGTGGAGGTCACAGGTTTGGAAGGTGCTGTTGAAGGAGCCTTGATGAGTTGCTACAGTGCATGTTGTAAAAGATACACACAGCTGTCAATGGTGGAGGAAGTGAATATTTAAGGAGGTGGATCAGTTGCCAATCAAGCTACTGCTTTGTCCTGGATGATGTTGAGCTTCTTGAGTGTTGTTGGAGCTGCACTCATCCAGGCAAGTGGAGAGTATTCTATCCCACTCCAGACTTATGCTTTGTAGATAGGGGGCAGGCTTGGGGAGTCGAAAGGGTGAGGTACTCTGCCTCTGACCTGCTGTTGTAGCCACAGCATTTATATGGCTGATCCATTTCAATTTCTGGTCAATGGTAACTGCACAGGATGTTGATAGTGGAGGATGCAGTAATGGTAATGCCATTGAATGTCAAGGCTGATGCGGTTAGGTCCACTCTTGTTGGAGATGGTCATTGCCTGCAACTTGCACGCCAATGTTATTTGCCACTTACCAGCTCAAACCTGAATGTTGTCCAGGCATTGCTGCATAGGGATTGTTTTAGTATCTGAGGAGTTGCGAATGGTACTGAACGTTGTGCAATGACGAACAAACATCCCCACTTCTGACCTGACGATGTAGGTCATAGGTGAAGCAGCCGAAGATGGTTGAGCCTCGGACACTACCTTGAGGAACTCCTGCAGTGATGTCCTGGGATTGATACCCCTCCAACAACTACAACCATCTTTCTTTGTGCGAGGTATAACTCCAACCAGTGGAGAGTTTTCTCCCTGATTTCCCAAAGACTTCAATTTTGCAAGAGCTCCTCGATGCCACACTTGGGCTGGGGTTTTCCGTGCCCGCTGGCATCAGGCGTGTTCGCCGGCGTGAGCGGACAATATGGCGAGAAGGCCAAAAATCGGTTCCACAACGTCGTGAAACCAGTTTGTGATTGTCTACTCAGCCCATCGATGGCGGGCTGTGTTCCCTGCCATTGGACATCGGGAACCTCTTTGTAATACATCAGCATATCATTATAAGGCCAGACCCCCAGACTCAGTCGTTTGCCCCCCCCACCCCCCCCCCCACCAACCCCCCAGCTTGCTGGATCGTCCACCCACATTGGTGCGAAAACACGCCGGTGGAGAACACGTCTTGACAACTGTGACATGCCGAAGTCGGGACTTATCGCCAGGGCCTTACTCACGTTGCGGACTTCTGAGGGGCAGAAGATGCTGGAGCCCGACAGCAACAGGATCCTGCAAGAACATCCTGGCATGCTGGGTGGATTCTCATGGAAGTTGGAAAGTCACCATTGATGCTCACAATGGGTGATGGTCAAGGGGGTGGGAGAGGAAGGCCTAGGATCTCCTAGGAGAGGAAGAGGTGTTGAGGAGGGGGGTGAGGTTGGGAGGGGGGAAGAACGTACAGGGGACGAGAGGGGTAACAGAGAGGAAGATGGCAATTAGGGTGATAGGCATAAGGGGTGGAAGCTGGGAGGGAGGCCAGGAGGAGGGGGAATACAGAGAGGGGAGGAGGTAAGGATGGAGGAAGGAGTCAGGAAGGGGTAAGGCTGGAGGAAGATGTGAGGATGGAGGAAAAAGCGGGGAGGGGTAGAAGAACTAAGGGAGCGGAAGAGGCTTGGATTGTGGGATGGGGGGGTGGGGGAGAGGGGGAAGGGGCTCCAGGTGAACAAGCAAGGGAGGGATCTGATGGGTCCATGACTGCATCCTGGGGAGTGAACAAGGTGGGCATGGTATGAGGGAATGCTGGTGGTGACCAAGGGCAGAATGAGGCAGTAGGCAGTAGTGGTAGATGGGACGGTAAAAGTGGTTGGTGGGGACTCGGAGGCAGATGACCCTGGGGGTGGGGAGGAAGAGGTCGGGGAGGTGAATATGGATAGGGGTGGGATTTTCGGGAAGGAAAGCAATATGCTCGTTCACCTGGACATCCCCGAAGGAAAAGGATTGTGGCTGGTAGGTCATGGAGGGAAGGTGGATCAACTGTGATGGAAAGGAAATGGGTGACTGGGGAAGGGAAAAGACTGGGGAGCTGACGAAAAAGTGAATCCAGACCATGCTATCCAAATCAAAAGTGAAAGGACAGTCGTGGTGGGCAAGCTCAGGTGTTGCGTGGGAGTGTGATCTTTGGTGGGCTGAGATGCAGGCCAGCTCAGATGGGCAACTGAATGCGAACCCCAGCAGGCAGCATTCAAAATGCTCAGGACATTGAGGTGAGTGTGATACGTGAAAGATCCGTGTGCGTGGGAGAGTGCTTGCACTTAGCTCCAAAAGGCCCTGCCACACACACACTTCTCCCTCCAGAATCATTATTTGGCCAGCTACTCCCTCTGTGGTGACAGAGGACGAGGTTGAGGGGCTCACAGGCAAAGAGGACTTGGAGGGAGAGGACAGCTTCTGACATTCCTGAGTGGATGACCCAGCTGCCGCTCCTCCTCCCTTTGGGTGCCTGGTGGCCCTGGCTTAACTCCTTGAGGAGAAGGAGTACCTGGAAGGATGTCATGGTGCCCCGTTTCCCCCTCGCGTTGCCACTGCAGAAATTCACCCATGGCTCCTGTGATGGCGTACAGGTCTGCACACATCTCAGCGTTCTGCTGGACCAGGGTTTCCATGGAGACTTTCATACATGCACCTGTGGACACCACTTCATTAGAGAGCAGGCGGACACACTTCTCCGACTCACGTGCCACTCTGTTGAGGGCTTTCAACAGCTCTGCGTGATGTTGCCACACCTCCTGACTCTCCAGGATGAGTTGGAAGGGAAAATCTAAAGGCTTGTCATTTAACTCTGACCTCACAGATGACTGATTCCCAGCAGTCCTCTGTGTGCCAGGGAGCTTGCCACAAACCTGTCTCCTGCTGCTGCGGACATTTGTCCATGCAGCGACCACCAGATTGTGAACTCGAGCCTGCTCTAGATCTAGGTTCAACCAAGGTGTGTGTCTCTGCAATGATGCAGGGTGTGAGTCGGCACTGTGAAGGGTCTTCCAGGCTACTTATTTCCAGCTCTTCAATGGAGGAGGTGCCCTCTTGGCTGAAGGTGAGGACGTGGATGGAGCTGAGGGAATGGCTGGCTGAGGATGTTAGCCGCTTTTCAGAGCTCCCTATGAACATAAGTAGAGATGAGTAGTGCATGGCAGCAGAGTCAAAAGCAGGAGAGAGAGCATTCACATTTGCATTGAGAGAGGCATCCTTACAAGGGGGTGTGTGTGTTAATGGTGTTGTCCCTTGAGGTGCGAGATGCCTGTGGATGTGTGATGGGTTTGAGAGTGTGAGTTGAGAGTAATGAGAAGAATGAAATACCTCAGCGGAATGGATGAGACCATTCATCCTGTAGAAGCACTGGGTGGCTGTTCTCTTTTGCAGGGCATTGGCGCTGGCCACTGCCTCCCAAGTTGGATTAGTGATGTGGCTGCCCTTCCTGTGGCCAGACCAGGGATAAAGGACATCGTGGCGAGCCTCCACTGCGTCCAAAAGGCTGCAGTCTTTTTGCCTTTCAGGACTATGTCTTCTTTGCAGCAGTCGTGGGCTAGAAGCACTGAAAGGTTCGCGCATGGCTGGATTTGAAATGTGGCGCCCGTGTGATGAAGCGGCGAGGTGGCATGACAGGCGAATGAGAGCCTGTCTACTGTGGAAACAGCGTGTTTCCCAGGAATGTATAATTAATGCGGCTGGTTTGGGAAGATACGGCCTGAAAAGGCACCATTGCGGCCAGCGGGTAAAACGTCATTTCACCCCCCTGCTACTGCACTTAGTGCAAATCTGGGATGATTCTGCCATTGGTCGAATGTTGCCTTGACAATGTTGCCGTGGCAGTCAATCTCACCTCCCCTCTTGACTTCAGCCCTTTTGTGTATGTTTGGACCAAGATTGTAATGAGGTCAGGAGCTGAGTGGCCCTGGCAAAACCCAAACTGAGCATCAGTGAGCAGCTTATTACTGAGACGCTTGATAGCACTTTCTTCGACAACTTCCTTCACTTTGCTGATGATCGACAGTAGGCTGTTGGGGAGATAATTGGCTAAGTTGGATTTGTCCTGTTTTTTGTGTATAGGGTATACCTGGGCAATTTTCCACATTGCCAGGTAGATGTCAGTATTGTAGCTGTACTGGAGCTGCTTGGCTAGGGTCGTGGCTAGCCGTGGAGTACAAGTCTTCAATACTATTGCCAGAATGTTATCAGGGCCCATAGCCTTTGCAATATCAATGTTTTGTCAACATAATCACGCTTGTTTAGGTTGACTACTCCGGTCTCTTTGTCAGGCTTGCAAATATGTATGCCTGGGTTGGCCCTGAGGCCTCACAAGGCCAACAGACATTCGCGCTGCATGTGAAAATCAGACAGGTCATTAGGTATGCCACAGTATGCTTGTGCTAGATCCGCTGGTGCACTTTCAAGGACTTGGGGCGCAGAGACCTGCTCTCTGCATACAAAAGGAATATGTTCAAGCCTTGTGTTTTTTTTTAATTATCTGGACGCATCAGAGCCTATTGTTCCCTATTGTTTTCTCCATGGCAATTCCTCAGCCAGTGTTGACTTGCCAACCAATCAGCACCCCTTTGTCCACTATTATAAACTGTTATGACTGTTTGAAATTTGGCACTCTTGTGTTCGTCCTGATGAGTGCAAAACAAAAAGCATTGGCAACAGATTTCTCTTTTCAGCAATATTCAAAATCTTTACATCTTATAACATGATCACTCTTATCCAAATGTTCACCCATAGACATTTGGTCCACCTCATTTCCCAGTGCCAGGTCCAGAAATGCCTCATTTCTAGTTGAGACGAGAACAGCACTACAGAATTTATCAAGGAAGTTCTCCTGAACACATTTCAGAAATTCCTCTCCCCATCTTCCCCTTGCTCTAATATTTTCCCAATCAACTAAAGTCCCCCAGCATCACCACTCTAGTTGTTGCACATCTTTGATTTCCCCTGCAGTTTTGCTCCTCTGCCTCTCATACTATTTGGAGGTCTATCGAATACCCCCAGTTGCATCATCATACCCTTTTTGAGTATTACTGAAAAAAAGACTTTTTTGTTGAAACTCTGCATCTTGCACTCATCAGGACAATTTGCAAAAAAGTACCAATGTCAGGGAAAACAGCGTATTTATAATGTATGAGAAGAAAGTACTGATTGGTTGGCAAGTGGACTCTGAAACCTTCCACAAAAAATGTATTTTTCAGAAATACTGAAGTTCTGTACTACCAAACGATTATTTGCATACATTTTTTGTTTCTGAACTGTAACCAAATGGATTCTGTCCTTGCCCCCTCAAGGACATCCCTCTTTCCAATGCTACAGCATCTATCCTAATCAGTACTGCCACCTCACGTCCCTTGGTCCCTTCTCTCTTTCTTACGAGTGCTTTGTCCTTGAATATTAAGCCATCAGATTTCACCATTTTTCAGTCACATTTCCATTATTGCTACTGCATCATGTCCCCACATGGCTAGTTGTGCTTAGCTCACCAACATTATTCACATATCTTTGCATTCCTCATAGTATTGCTGAAAGAAGAAACATGTCGAAGCTTTTCATCTTGCACTCATCAGGGCACTTTGCAAGAATACCAATGTCAGGGGAAAACAACAATTTATACTGTATGTGAAGAGAGTGTAACAGGCAAGGTACAGACTGTACCCCACCAGCCCATGCTTGCAAAACTCAAAACAAAGTGTCCAATATTAGATGTGTTTCTGCAATTGAACAACATTTGCTAAATAATCCTCTGTGTTAAGAATTACGCTGACAACCAATTTAAGGTTGTCATTCGGGCTCGCGGTGTGGCACATTTGCATGTACTGAAAGCTACATATATTAATACACAGGGCCCTGTTGTTTGCAGACAGAGAATATGTACACACATTGCGCCTGTTTCAGCTAAACAAAATAAATAACACCCATTCGCTGGCTCATTCCTCAGGGTAATGCCTTGACCAATCAGGGTCAAGCTGCCTGGTTTAAATTTCAAATGATGCTTGGCAGTTAACTGTCAGTCACCATCACTGGTGCATTCTCCATGGCAATGCCTCTACCAATCCGAATCCACTTGCCAACCAATCAGCACTCTTTACATACAGTATAAATTGTTGTTTTCCCCTTATATTGGTATTCTTGCAAAGTATCCTGATGAGTGCAAGATGAAAAGCTTCATGTTTCTTTTTTCAGTAATACTCAAGTTCTGTACTACCAAATAACTATTCCTTATGGTCCTCTATCCCTCTTATCCAATATGGAACCACTTCCTTTTCTAGTACTGTCCAACACTTTCACTTTATGACCGTGTTCCTCTTTTCTGTTTCTACGTGCTGGTGCCCATCCCCCTGCCAATTTAATTTAAACCCAAGAAAAACTTGTACTGTATTACTGTAGCACCTTTCACAAGCTCTGAATATTCCAAAGTGCTTTACAGCCAATTAGTACTTTGAAGTGCAGTCATTGTCGTAAGGTAGGAAACATGGGAGCCAATTTGCACACCGTAAACTCGTGTAAACAGCAATGTGATAATGACCAGATTAATCTGTTTTAGTGATGTTGACTGAGGAATAAATTGTTGGCCAGTACACTGGGGATAGCTCCCCTACTGTTTTTCAAAATAGTGCTATGAAATCTTTTAGATCCCGAGATGATAGACAGGGCTTCAGTTTAAATTTTCACCCAAAAGACAACAGTCCCTTGGTAATGTACTGGAGTGTTCGTATCGATTTTGTGCTCAAGTCTGTGGAGGGGGACTTGAACTCAAAACTTTGATTCCTACAAGTTATAGATCACTGTTAACTTTATTGCTCCAACACCTACATTATGCAACTTTCAACAATTAACTGTGCCTAGCACATTGGTATAGAAACCCAAGATTTATTAAAAAGTAATAAAACTATGTACTATGGAAGTTTTAGATCTAATTTTAGTCTTTTTGTTGTTTAACTCATGTTGGCTTCTACTCTGTTCTATCAACTCCCCGGCCATGAGTCCCCAACTGAGAGGAAAGGGTGGAGACTTGGTCCCAAACTTCTGCCAGTAGCAATCTATTGCCGGCTACGAGGAGGCACATACAAACAGCACTGGATAACTTGGACTTGTTCCTATATCCTCTGTCATTAGACAGAATTGAGAGCATAACTGGTTGCTATTTTGAGGCAATAAGTCAGTTGAGTTCTGGTAGTGATCAAGCTTTACTTCATTTGGGTTACTGCTTTACAATTCAATGCCAGCCAATCTATTCAACCAGGATTTTTCCTGAGACATTTAGTAGTTTTCTCTCTCCTACAGTATGCAACCCAAGACCAATGTAAGAACATAAAAAGATAGTTAAATACCTTTTTGAATAAGGATAAAACTTGGTGAAGAATAAATAGACACAGGTGTATGCCATAGACTGTTAGCTTTTGTGAAAAGCTTGATGTTACTGGGAATCAAACATTTACTGTCCATCATTTGTGTTTACCATAATGTGAGTCTTACTTTAGAACTGGACTTAATTGAGAATGGAGGAGCCTTGTCGTAAATTGCAGTTCAAAAGCACATCTCTTCTGTTAGGAAGGATTCAGAGTTCTATTTGCCCAATAAGTTGACAGTATGACCGAGTTCCCATTAAAAGTTTGTATTGAGTGAAATGCCATTTGGTATGCGTATGTATCAAGTTTAAAATGTTGTGCTGGAACCTGAGTTTGAATCCACTTCTGAATGATGGAATGAAAGCCATCTCTGACTCAATCCCAAGTGAACCCACTCATGAAGGCCCAAACTGGCATCGATTGATGATTTTACCTGGGAACAACATTATAGGAAATGAAAATGTTACATTGGTACAGGGGAGCTGACTGCATGATACTGGAATTCAAGGCACTTTGGGATGAAGTAGAGGCCACATCATCCTGCATTGGTTTACATTTATTTGACCTGGGCTGAAAAGTGAATTGCCATCAACGATTGCTTTGTATTTTCTACAGAGGCACTACAAGTGCTTTTCAGCAGTTATCATAATTTAAAAATAAAAAAAAGTTTGAAAATCAATACACTTCACTTTGCACCACAGTTCTTGTGACAAAGCTAATATTGCAAGTTGCTCCCTCTTCTCCACAATGGAGTATTCAGTTACTATAGGGTGCCTTCACTGAGGAATATGGTCTGTGATTGTGCAAACTGATCATTAAGTAGATTTGCACAAAAGGACTGCTATTAATAAAAGAGAGATTTGCATTTATATAGCACCTTTCACTGGAAGTCCCAATGTGCTTTCTAGCCAACGCGGTCATTTTGAAGTGTAGTCACTGTTGTAGGAAACATGGCAGCCAATTTGCACATTGCAAACTCCCACAAACAGCAATGGTCTGTTTTTGTGATGTTGATTGAGAGACGAATATTGACCAGGACACCAGGAAAAACTCCTTTTTTGTCTGATAAATAGTGCCATTGGATCTTTTATGCCCCTGATGGGGCCTTGGTTTAATGTCTTATTTCAAAGACAGCACCCCTGATGGTACAGCACTCCCTCAGTACTGCAGTGGAGTGTCAGCTTAGATTGTTACTTAAGATTTGGAGCGGGACTTGAACCTCCAACCTTCCAACTCCAAGGTAAGAGTGCTACTAAATGAGCCACAGCTGACATTCAAACCTTTGTCTCATTGTCCAGCTGAAGCTCAGTTTGTTGCTATTGTTTGCCTTGATGCAGCCCTCAAACGCCGAGCCACATTAGTACCTCCATTTGTAAGTGTAAATTTCATTCCTTTGACATATTCTTGAGTGTTAAGCTGCTCAACTGACCACTGCCTTTATATCTGTCCTTTTTGTAGGAAAGGAGGCAATAACAAGCTAATCAAAATATACCATCGAGATGGAAAGTATGGCTTCTCTGACCCACTCACTTTTAACTCAGTGGTGGAACTCATTAACCATTACAGGCATGAGTCCCTTGCCCAATACAACCCAAAACTGGATGTGAAATTAATGTATCCAGTCTCCAAGTTCCAGCAGGTAAATGAGCGTTTATTTCATGGATTTGGTAATTGAGCCTCTCTAATAATGTGGTTTTTGGGTGCCATATTAAAAAGGAATTCTAAATGAGGTGTGGTTACTGTAAGAGAACTGGCTACCCATTAAAAATACATGTGGTCAAAGAGTAATAAATGTGACAGATTAATCTGTCATACCAAACCCAAGTTTTTTTGGAAAATTTGTAATTAATTGTAAATGGGCCAGATGCCTCAGGTATTGGATGTGTTTTACCATGTTTTCAATGCAGGCATGAACTTGATTATTAGTTTGGTGCTGAAATCACTATGTAGATAGATTGTATTGTGTCTCATAAGCAGGGAAATCTCCACACCTTATATGAAGTATTAGATGCACTGGTTGCACAGTGTTTGCTTATTATAATTAGTTGCTAGGTGAAATAAAAATGATCTTTCGGAATAAAGAAGTGCTGATTCTTTTTCGTGGAAATTGTATCCAATTACTTCTAGTTGTACACCTAATTTTTAGAAGCATCTGTCTTCATGATAAAGCTAACCTTGATGAGAATATAGGTATTGTATGATGTGTTGCTTACTTTTTTAAACAGGATCAGGTGGTAAAAGAAGACAATATTGATGCTGTTGGCAAAAAACTGCAGGAATACCATAACCAATATCAGGATAAGAGTAAAGAATATGACCGGCTTTATGAAGAATATACACGGACTTCACAGGTAAGCCAAGTACAAGTCTGACAGAGTGATATGTACCCAGCAGTAATTGCAAAACAGCAATTTAATCCAATCAGTGGAACTCAAATGGTTTGTAACTGTGCTGCTGGAGTAAGAGAAGAAATTTGTTAAGCCAAGGGCTGGATAATTGAGATTTGATGATGAGAATAGGAGAGTTATTTTTTGAAGCTCTTTCCTTTTTAAGGCATGATGTGAAGTGCACGATGGGGTAAATTGCACACACACTGGTAGGAGTAAGGGTGTTGACTTAAATGGCCTTTTCGCATTCCATTCCTTTTTGATTTTGTTGCAACTTTGGAGATGGTTTCATTTAGCTTTGGGTCCTGCATTTTGGCATTGGCAATATTGACACTGATGCATGATGGTATTTACACTGAAAGCTATTGGTGAGGTTGCCACAATTTTCAATTATTTATTAGGACTGTACGATCTGTGCATCACCGCCTTTTTGTTCTTCAAAAACTGGGATGCTTCCTTTGGGGACTGTATTTCAAAGCATCACTACTTTTAATGTATTCATTGATGTGTTAGCAACGGTTTTGGTTATTTTTTAATAGATGTGAAGCTGGCACATCACCTTCAGGTGTTTTATGTTTTGTGGTTTGCTTTAACTGCTAAGGTCAAGTTCTCTCAAATTGCACACTTTGCAGAAATGTTGATGCCACAGTGCATTTTTTGAAATAGTTTTTTGAATACAGTTTCCCTAATCTTGCAATTCACATTTTAGCAAAAGTTGCTACCTGAGTCTTCAAAAGATTTGATTATATCATACTGATCCAGAAATCTCATTACTTTTTTAAGGAACATTGTAGCTCCTGTTATATTCTGTAGTTGTGCTGATGTCAGCAGTAGGCTTGGATAATAATTTTAGTGTCGTGTTCAAAGTGGTTTGTTAATTTCTGAATTAATGTCCAACATTGAGTATTAAGGTTGTCCTAAAACTATTGCACTACAGTACAGCTTTCTTTGCCAAGTAGTAGAATATGGATGGCTTTATATAAACCTAGAAATTAGGCTATTGCCATTTGCTTCTCTGCCTGTTATCTGAACCCACTGCACTATGGCCAAAGGTTTGCGTTACTGTGGAATCTGCACCTGGTTTGTACTGCAGGCTTGAATTTCACAGTACAAAAATTACCAAATAAATTCCCTTTCTCCTTGTTAATCGCAACATATTTTTAATGCCATAATGTGTAACTTTGCTTTCATTGACATTTGGAGAAGGTGCAGATCAATGACCGAACTTCACCACTAACTTGTACAGGTGGAATGAGCTGCTTGGTTCCAGTTCATGTTGACCTCCATCTCAACAGTATTGCTACTTACGTAATGGCCTGTGCAGAAGTGCTGACCAAAGCCATTGGTAGCAGTGATGTAATGGCCATTAGATTATCTAAATCACATTTTTAAAAATACAGTTTATTTTGAGAAAGGGTTGCAGAATTGAATTTTGCAATGTATTTGAGTCTACTGCAAGGCCACCATTGAGTACCAAATGACATTCATTAAAGAATATTGCAACCATTTCTGACATTTATTGATTCTAGACTGTAGTTTACAATAGAATACAGGGAATTTCCATGTCATATTACAGTAAAAAAAAATAGAATATTTATTGAATGTTTTTTGAAATATAACTTGTAAACCTGTCACTTAAAGGTAAAACCAATCTGTCTCCAACAGGAAATACAAATGAAGAGAACTGCAATTGAAGCCTTTAATGAAACGATAAAAATATTTGAAGAGCAGTGTCACACTCAAGAACGTTACAGCAAAGAATATATTGAGAGATTTCGCAGGGAAGGGAATGAGAAGGAAATTGAGCGGTACTATTGCTTTAAATGTTTTTCTCTCCTCAAATATTAGGTATATGGAGTTGTCTGATGAATAAAAGAAGCCCCGCCCCCCCCCCCCCCCCCCTCCACCTTACTTGAACGTAAAGCAGAATATTACACCTAATAAGGACCTTCATTTAAAGCTTACTACACCGAAATAAGCAACTTGGCCCAACTGGTCTGTGCTCTTCTTCTTGCCTTCTCTCGCCTTACTTCACCCTATCACTATATCCTTCTATTCCTCTCTCCCCTTCTATTCCTCGAGTTCCCCTTAAAATGCAGACATGTTATTCACGTCAACTACTTCCTGTGGTAGTGAGTTCACATTCTCATCACTCTGGATAGAATATGGATGTCTTATACAAACCTAGAAATTCTGCTGAATTCTTTATTGGATTTATTAGTAGCTATCTTATTTATGATTTAGGGCTTCCTCACAAATGGAAACATCATCACATAAACCTTATCAATCCCTTTCATAATCTTAAAAGACCTTTATCTAGCCACCCTTCAGTTTCTTTTCTCCAGAAAGGCCCCCAGCCTGTTCTGTCTTACATGATATTTGAACCCTCTCAATTCTGCTATCATCTTGGTAAATCTATTATGCATTTTCCTCAGTGCCTCTATATCCTTTTCGTAATATAGAGAAAACTGGTATAACCAATGTTCTATAAAAGTTTAATATAACTTTTTTTTAATTTTAATTCTCTTAATAGTTCCCCTGGAAATGAACTGCAGTGCTTTGTTTGCATTTTTTTATGATTTTATGAACCTTTCTTAATTTTATTAATTGTGACCCCAAATCCATTTTCTCTCCTTATACTTATGTTCCAAAGAGTAGTCAAACTTACTTTTTGGTAGAAGGAATTAAGATCACCTCACACTTGTATTGAAATTAATTTGCCATTTACACTCCCATTCTGCCAGTTTGTCGATGTCTTGAACTTTGTCGCAGTCTTCCTCAGTATTATCCTTGCTCCAAATTTAATGTCACCTGCAAATTTTGATATAAATGTCTATGGGTAAGAATGTGGTTATGGCTTGTTGATTTATAACAGGAATTTTCTCCATAATGTACTCAAATCAATATATTAATGGGTTTTGCTTCATTGAGTCAGTGGATAAATGGGGCGATTTTAATTTCCATAAAGTATATTTTTGTAAAGCAGCTAGCTGAACAGATTATTACTGGTATACAATGTCAGTTAGAAGGTAAATTAGAGATAAGCAACTATGAATATAGGAGGAAAAATAGAGAAAATAATGAACATGCATATTATGACTGAAAATGAGTAAGCGTAAACAGTTTGTGCCATCCACACAACATCCTGATATGCATTAGTTGCCAATAATTGAAAACTCTTTTGTGTGGTAGGATAATGATGAACTATGAAAAACTCAAGTCTCGTCTTGGGGAGATACATGACAGCAAGATGCGCCTGGAACAGGATCTGAAGAAGCAAGCGTCCGATAACCGGGAGATTGACAAGAAAATGAATAGCATCAAGCCTGACCTAATTCAACTGCGAAAGATCAGGGATCAGTACCTGGTGTAAGTAGAAACATATAAAATAAATGAGGAAATAAATGATGTTGGATTTACTTTTCTGAGGGGCAAAGTATAGTTAAATGTTGGCAATATAACAATTAAAAATTTATGGATTTCCCCCCTCTCCATCTTGCAGATGGCTCAATCACAAAGGAGTGCGTCAAAAGAGAATAAATGACTGGCTTGGAATCAAAAATGAAAATGCAGATGAGTAAGTATAGTTGTCCTTGTAAATCACATTGCTGAAAAATACTAGTTTTTTTTCCCTTTTACCTTAAGTTGAACTAGGAATACAGTTAGTATCATCCTTAAGATATTAGAAAAGGTTTTCCATGAAAACTTGCTGTATTTAGATTTGCTCACGTTCAAAAATGGCAGAGAATCTGTGTAGATAGATCACCCTTAGTGTAGCTTGGAAGGGCTTTGCCACAAAGACAATTTTTAATTTTGAGCTGGAAGAAGGAATTGCTCGTCAGCTGTATGGTGAATTTATTTTTGGATGTGTTACATAGGGCCAAGGTATAGCTTTATATAAACCCATCCTCATTGTTTGCATGCATCTTTGCCCTTCGTTAGTTACCAAAATTACCAGGATTGTGATGGTAATATACAGGAAAAGCAGTTCAGATTAGAATGAAATATTTTATCTGCAGCTAAAACAAGATTTACTTTCTTGAAAAGAAATTCTGCATTGTGATGAATTTAAGCTGAATCTAATAGGATCATTTTCAGTTCGTTCTTATATTTCGATCAGGCAAGCTTGTATGAATGTGATGGGGAGTGGAAGTTAGTGACAAATTTGGCTTGCCAGTATCTGGAGAAAGATTAATGGTTTATCAGAAGCATTTTGTCAGAACATAATTGCCTAATCTCTGGTTCTGGCACTTTTAATTTCAGGTTTACAGAATTCTCTGTTTTTATCTTAACATTCGTTTTTGGGAAGGATAGGGTTTTTTTAAAGTATCTTTTCCTGTAAGTAGCTAATAAATCTAGGAGCCTATATCCAGTTTTCAGGCGTCCAGAAATGGATTCAAAGAGTTGGTACAGTTTCTTCAGATCACATTTACAAAGCATAGTAAAGAACTTCTACTGAGTGTGCTAGTGATAACTAATGGCAGACCATCCAGTATGCACTTATTGATAGTGTCCAATTTTGACATATTGGGTCCCTTCCATTGTACTTAATGGGAATGTAAACTTATTGATTTGAATAGACAGGCTCATAGACAGATTCAGCACTGAGGGCAAGTAATCTGATGTCTTTTCAATTCTTCAGTTTGCCAGTGATGAACCAAATGTATGTCTCATAATCAGGGTCATCTTATTTACATGGGTTTTAACTCCATGTTGCAGGCAGCCAGGCTGAATTCTTATATGTGCGCTATTATATCAAGTTGATTGGTACTGCAAAAAAGAGGGGACATTTGCCACTACTTGTAATTGCCTTGCTTAAACTACTTTTATGAATTATAAAACAAAGTATGACACCAAGCCACATAAGGAGATATTAGGTCAGATGACTAAAAGCTTGGTCAAAGAAATGGGTTTTAAGGAGCGTCTTAAAGGAGGAAATTGAGGTAGAGAGGTATAGGGAGGAAATTCCAGAGCTTGGAGCCTGGGCAATTGAAGACACGGCCACCACTGGTGGAGCAATTAAAATTGGGGATGCTCAAGAGGCCAGAATTTGAGGAGCAAAGATATCCCAGAGGGTTGTGAGGCTGGAGGAGATTGCAGAGGTAGGGAGGGGTGAGACCATAGAGGGGTTTGGAAACGAGGATGAGAATTTTACGGCCAAGATGTTGCTTGGCCAAGAGCCGATGTAGGTCAGCAAGCACAGGGGTGATAGAGAAATGGGACTTGCTGCAAGTACAAAAGGGCAGCGGAGCTTTGGATGATTTCTAGTTTAAGGAGGGTAGAATGTGGGAGACCCACCAGGAGTTCATTGGAATAGCTGAATCCTAGGGGTAATGAAAGTATAAGTGAGAGTTTCAGCAGCAGATAAGCTGAGATGGAGTGAAGTCAGGCAATGTTTTGCAGGTGAAAATAGGCAGCCTTAATGGTGCCAGGAATATGAGGTTAGAACTCACCTTAGGATCAAATATGACATCAAAGTTGCAAACAGACTGCCTTAATCTCAAACTGTTGCCAGGAAGAGGAGGTGGAGTCAGTAGCTAGGTAATGGAATCTGCTGCGGGAACCGAAAGCAATGGCTTCAGTCTTCCCAATATGCAATTGGAAGAAATTCCTATTCTTAGTACTGGACATCAGTTAAACAGTCTGATAATTTAGTGGCAGTGGAGGAGTTGAGAGAGGTGGTGGTGAGATAGAGCTGGGTGTTGTCAGAATACATATGAAAATGAACACTGCATTTGGATGATGTTGCTGAGAAGGTTTAGTTTCTAGACGCTTTGTAAATATTAAACTAATGTAGTGGTATAAACATTAGAGCTTTAACATTGCTATCTCAGTTTAGCATAAATAACCAGTTAATCGTAGAGTTGGAATTTTGGAGCAAGATAGCAAATATTCTTCACATCACTCTTTGTGAGAGCACTGTACAAAGCTCAATAGCGTAACATGTTATAAACAATTTCATCTCAGCACATATTTCATTACTGAAGAAGATGAAAACCTTCCTCACTATGATGAGAAGACCTGGTTTGTAGGAGCTATTAATCGAATACAAGCTGAAGATTTGCTTCGAGGAAAATCAGATGGTGCCTTCCTAATCAGGGAAAGCAGTAAAAAAGGCTGCTATGCCTGTTCTGTGGTGTAAGTATCGTGTTTTTGTTTTAAAGGAAGCATGTTTGTCACTCAGGAAAATCCCATGTTGATGCCATGTTGAGTCAATTTTTTCCATCATTAGTCTTCATTACCATGTATACAGGTTGTAATTCTGTTTGAAGGAAGTCTTATGTAGGAATTTATCAGGAACTTATGCCATTGGTTATTTAAAAATGTAAATTTTAGAAATTATTGCATATTTCACATTACAGCAGGTGCAGTGTGGTCAGCCTTATTGAAGCACTTATTATGCTACCTCACCCTTTTGATTCCCCTTTCCTCTCAATTCCCTTTACATTACACAAGACTTACTACCCATCTCAGTTGGCTAATGTGGGAATAAAACAAGGCAACCCAATGCGGGTTTAGGTATAAGCTGTCGGATGAGGGGAGGGAGCAGAGTTCTCATTGAAAACAGGATTGGTTGGTCAGTGAATAGAATGCAGAATGAGATCTGATTGAGCTATCCAGTTTGGCAGGAGATACCACAAAACAAGGTATGAGCTGTTGGTTGAGGCAACAAGTGATGCGAGCATTAATCGAAGAACGTGAGGGAATAGACGAGTCAGATCCTAACATTAGCATTTTTCTTTCCTAGGTGAGATAAATACAAAGCTTGTGCAAGACAGGTGTCTTAAAAATGTTTTCAATATATTAATGTGATTTCTCATTTCCTGTTCCTGGAAGTCCCTTATCCCTTAGCCAGCCATTTTTCTAATTTTATTTTCAAGCATCCAATTTCCACAGCTTGGGGCCAGACCAAGGGCAGAGCTCATCCTATGGGAAGCTAGCACTTCAGAACTGGTACCAAAGGGATACATTGAAGGCTCTTTGTCTACAAGGCCTGGCACATGACCAGTACTCTGTGGGACAGAATGAACAGTTTGATATGCTTCAGAAGGGATGATTGTGTTGAAAAAGAATGCCTTTCTGCTGCATTCACAATAAACTACAGTAAAAATCCAAATTCTCACCGCCTCAAAGAATTAAAGCAGTCTTTCTTCTGGGAGGAGAGACCTTGGTGGCACTTTGACCAGCTGCATGGATAAACTTCTATTTATAGTTGCCAACACACCAAATGGGCATAAGCTTATGGGAGACTTTTTTCTTAATTCAGAGGCAGTCCAAAATAAGCCACCGCATGAAGGAGTCATAGTGGAAAACAGCTGGATTTAAATGGTATCTAGATCCTTTTAATAATTGAAATCAGCTTTGCTAAATATTCAAAGTACAGACAAATCATGATGAAAGCATTAGTTTCCTAAGAAATAGTAAATTTTGATTCGGATCTCTATAAACTTTTAAAAGCCCATTTTTCTAAACAGTTTAGGTGCAGGGAAACCTTTTGGTGTAAAAAAAAATCAAATACTTAAGTATCAGTGTTTGGAAGTTGCCAGGGAATCAAGACTAAATACTTCATGGGAAGTGAAAGTGAAGTTTTAAAATATAAGTGAGATGACTCTTGCTTTTTTTGTGCAGTATTAGTCGCTGTGCTTCTGGTACAGAATCAGACAACAAAAATGGTTCCAAGTGATCAAGCACTTGATCTATAAACCCATGCTAAAGAAGTAAAATCTGGTCTTATTAAAAGCAAGAAAATAGTATTATCTAAGTTTTTAAGGACTAGGAAGGGAATCTGAAAGTGACTTTGTCCTGGTTCACAAGTTCTATACAAAATTAGAGAATATTTGTGCAAACTGAAGTGACCACATTTTTAACTTCATATTTCCAGGTAAGTGGTTCTCTGCATCATGTTGCTAGTGATGTCTGTCTAATCTTGGCTGCATACTAGGTGGGGAAGGAATTAGAAAGGAGTAGTTAGGTGAGCAAGAGAGAAAGTCAGAGTGTAAATTGTCTTCTGTCTACACTGGGCATCTTTTTATGGAACAGGAGTGGCCCCCTGAAAGTTGGGGGGCAGTGACACATGGAGAAGAATAAACATAGATTTCTGTACCATGGAGTTCCCTTAGCTGCGATTACATGAAATGTTTCCCTAAGTGCAACATTTCAGATATCCAGTTACTAAATTTACTTATATATACTGTTACATATTTTTTAAAAGCCTGAAATGTTGCATTTCAACTGTTGTGTTAACTGGCTTGTAGTCAGCTTGGTGGCCTTGAGTTAATGGAACAAGCTGCTTGCCTAACATGTGCTGTCATAGGATTTTTTCCCTTGCTAACAATTGCTTGCCTTTCCTTGCAGCGCTGACGGAGAAGTGAAGCACTGCATGATTTACAGCACGCCAAGGGGTTATGGATTTGCCGAACCTTACAACTTGTACAGCACTCTTAAAGACCTGGTGCTGCATTACCAACAAACTTCACTGGTCCAGCACAATGACTCTCTGAATGTGAGACTGGCCTACCCTGTCTACAGCCAGATGCCCTCTCTGCGCAGATGAATGTTTGAGTCGGCAGTGACAGATTACAGAACACTGAGGGCATTGTACTTGGCTGCTTTTGCACAGTGAGTACAGAATATGAACAGGACAGTGGCGTACTCAAGAGTTCAGGTGACCTGGTGCTACCTAAACTCCAACTGTGACTTTCTGTTTTTTTGCTTTTATTTCAGTCACAGAGAAACACAAAAAAAAACTGGAAATGTATCTTTTTTTTTTGGTTTTTGTTTTGGTGTCATTCGTGTGGAGCTGAAACTTAAGTCCAAACAGTCTGGTGCTGATGGCTCTAGGCTATTCATCGTGAGAGTTTAAAAATCTCCAACTTTCAGATGTTCTTTTTCATGGAACAGCCAGTGAGAACTCTGTTAGTCTTAACTTCAGATCTCTACAATATCTAGCGCAACTCTGACAAGAGCACCCAATGTACGAAGAAGACCTCTTTGCATTTTTAGTTTAGTCGACGTATTCTTCTTGAACTAGACTTGACCAGATTATCTGATTTCTTTCACTTGTTGGAGGACACTGAACTCTGTGTGAAAGAAGACCAAAGGCATTCAGGAGAGCTTCTGACAAAAAAAAAGTTTAAAACTGGCAAAATTTGAAAAAAAAAGTTGCACAAAGGGTCATTTTCAATGTACTGGAGTACAAATTTAAAAAAAGAAATACAAATAAAGAACATTTTATGGCTTCTGTGACTCTAGAGCTCTTCACAAAAAAATAACCAAAATGAAAAGACCAGGGCATCTTTTGATGATGGTTTTAGCACTTAATGTTCAGTCAGATGTCTGCAGCCGCACATATTTACACCAAAATATTAGTGTTAAAAAAAAATGCATAATGTTATTAACATAAACCTAAAGTTTTGTCATTTTATTTTTAGTCATATTTAACCCAAAACGTGAACATCAAAACATAGTTGTAAGGAGGCAAGTACTTTAAAGCAGCTTGGAATTAAACTATGGGGGCGAAGAAACAAAATAATCTTGTTTCATTGTTTGTTGAAAGGAGAATGCAATTTGTAATTCTTCTGGATGGCCAAGAAAGATCCTATCACTTAAAGGAGGCATGGGAAATTGGGGTGAATTGTTGGCTGATACCTATTCCTATTTCTATGGAAAACAAAAAACTCAGTTAATCTTTCATATTTTTAGAATTCAATTTATTCAATATGGCTTTTACTATATTCCACTTTCTTTTTGAGAGGTGGGGAGAGGTATTTGGAGGTGCTGTGAACAGCTTAATTTTAAATGGTGTGAGAGACTAATTTCTAAATCCACTGAGCATGCTTCTAGGTATGTCCTGGTTTGAGAATATGGTTTGTCCAAGAAATGAGGGCCCAATATTGCACTGGGCCTTTTTGTGCAATTGGAAAAAAAGTCAAATTTTTTTTTAAATAATAAGATAGCAGTTAGTTTTTACAGCACTGGTCTCACTTTCTTGAATCTGATTTTGTTTCAAGTACCTTTTTCAGATCTGGAATGTTAACAGGTTATCCATAATATTTTCACAAATATATGAAGTGATTGAATTTTTCCCTCTGCCAGAAGTCTACAAGGCCTAGCACCAGTTACTTCTGTTTTCCACAGTAGAGCAGAGCATGCTCCACTCCATGCCTCTCCCTTTTCCCCCGAACCATTGTTCTATTTATGCACCAATGCAACTGTTGAAATTTTCATGCCCTTTTTTTGTTCTATAGATGTTAAAAAGTACTGACCTCTGTGAAAAATGTAATTCATGTGAAAATTAGGCCTCGCATTTTGAGAGGGCCAGGGTATGTTCTGTGCGCTTCTAATTCTGTTTCCAGGCAATTAGGAACTTACAGAACATGATAAGTAGTTAGGATTTTTTGCGCCATCCAGATGCGATTGATTTTTTAAAGTATGTAGCGGCTTTAATATCGCAGACACCTGATGCACTATATGTTAACAGTGAACTTGGCAAAAGAAAATGCATCCCTAGGTCTTGAGGGCAGCTGGAGTTCATGAAACATTGCCATTTTGTTTTGTGAGGGTCTCTGCTCAACTGCAGACCATGGCCAAAATGGAAACAGCTTTTTAATTCATCACTGTGCACAAACTGGTGCTGGTGCTTGTCCAGCATGTATTAATGGTGCGGCTGTAACTGTGGCCCACTCACTAAAAGCTCTTTTCTCTGTACTTGAGCAATCCTATTTCTGTTGTTGAATGTTTTTTTGTACTGGTAAAGTGAATCACACCCTGGAATGGAGTTGAACATTGTATGTTTCCTGCATTCACAGGAAGTGGGTTGTGGGGGGAGGAGTGGGTGGGGTAGGTACTTCTGAAAAGGATTGAAATGCAAATATTGGAAGCACTACGAAGCATTCTGAGAAACGTAAGTGTTTCTGCTAATATTTAGAAGTTGGCTTTTTTTTTAATGGGTATTTTATACTTTACGCTTTCCTGAGAGAGCCTTGCTTTTTTAAATACTAAGGCTGGGTAATTTGGTCAAATTTAAGAAATGTTTAAAATCAAACATTGTGCAAAATGAGCCCTATTTGGGAAGTTGTAGGAATATTGATTTTTTTTTCTGTAGTAATGCCATGGATGCCATCTTGTGGTTTTATCCCTTTCTCCCTCCACCCCCCCAACATCATCATCAAACCTAGCACCAGAATACAATCTTCCTTTTGTGTGATTTAAAATGTTAAGGAAAAAATACATCCCGTACAAGTCTACCAGTGAGTGTCACACTCCTCAGTTGTGCATCAGCCACAGCTGGCATTCCCTAGCTGCATTACTAAGACCTCTACGTTTGAAGCACTTCATGGGGGTGGAGCACTCCTATTGGATGCTTTGGGGGAGGAAGTGAAATCAACAGGAAGAGTGTGACAATGCTTATATTAGTCTCAAGACCATCCTGCCCTTGCAGCTAAAGATAGGCAGGAAGACTGAAAATAAAAATATAATGAAGAAACGGGGAGAGAGTAGGCAATGTCCCGAGAGTTTAAAAACTCCAATTGACAGATGTTGTTTTGTAAGGTGGTAATAAAATTGGTTGCAGACTGGCATGTGTGTACACATAAAATTTGTGCACTGTTTAATTGGGGTAAATTAGGAAAGACTGAATTAAACTTAAATTGACAATATTTATCCTGATTTTTCACATCAATGTTTTGATTCATTATTTAAGTAAATTCTACTGTGCAAACATGTAGCCAATAATTAAACAAAGTTTGAAGCAATCTTAGCTTAAGGGCTTAAGTATCTCGTACCTTTAGATCTATATTTTTCAGGTTGGCGATTACTCTTTTTTTTTCCCCTGCCTGACCTTTTCTCATTTTTCACTTCCCCGCCCCTGCATTATCTGACCTCTCCGTGCATCCTGTTTTAAGTGGAAGGACAGGTCAACTTCTTTCATGATTTTGCAGCACTTGTTTATGGCTGTTGGAGAGGGGGAGAAGAAGGAGGGAATGTAAAATAGGGTGCTTGCCAGCACAGCATCTCATTCCAGGTCACATTCTGATGTTTCCTTTTGAACAAAGAGAAGCGTCACGCCTGACAACTTAGTGCAGGGAGAATCTGTTACAAGACATCTTGAATCTATTTATAAATAAAGCTTCATGAAAATTTTTAAGAACTGGAATAACCTAGTGTTTCAGTGTTGGCTAGAATTAAAGTTCTAGCTTGATGAAATTTCTCCTGTAGTAATCACTGAGGGGGTGTTGGGAATGGAGCAGTACAAAGTAATATCAAACCCTTCATTTTAAATTGTTATTCTACTAGGAACATCCAAGGAAATTCATCGCTGCAGAAAACGCGGTTTATGAAGTGCATTCAATTCCTTGACACAATGTATTTTACGTGTATGCGATTGAAATTGCCTTGAGAGTTTAGCTTTTCCGGAGTTGTCAGGGGGAATTATTCAATTTGTGGCATTGTTTGTAGAGGTATGGTTTAAAAACCATGTCCCTTCACCCACACATTGGGCTTCTCAATGCTGTTTTAAAAAATGTATTTTTTCATTTAAAGTGTATTTTCCAGAACTAACACCATTCATTGAACGTAAAAAAAAATCTTTAATTAAAAACCAAAGGGGATGACACTAGGAGCAGTAGGTTATGTAGCAATATTTCACCCTTTCGCTTCTGGGATCTCAGTTTAAATCTGGCACACACTGTTAGATAAACACTCTTCTGTCTGCAAAGGCCGCAAGGAAAATTATTTTTGTTGATTAGTACCAAAAGGACAGAGGACTACAATACAAAATTGCCCACTAACTGGCACTGAATTGATTAGTGACTTGGGCCTTGAAGATGGTTTTGGTATTGGAAATAAAATTAATTAAAATTTCAGACTGATAACATAGGAAGTTGATGACAAAGGAACATTAAGGCAGAGCATAAGTAGCTTTTCTCTGCATCTGCCTTTTAAACTTGATTTGAGACTGCTTGATGCTGATAGGGTGACAGCAATGGGATGTGGTCTTCATTCTCTATTGATATCTGTCCTCTTGATGAGCACAAAATGTATTTGGGGGAAAAAAGTGGTACAGACAAACCTACATGAAGAGCAATGCACTGAGTTTTTAAAAAAAAAAAATAATACCACGTATGACTATTATTCCCCTCCCCAAGATTGTTTATTTGTGGCATTCAATCAGTTGGTTGTGTATATAATACAAAGCATAATGCAGGGCCTGATAAAATGAGGGAATCTTAAAGGACTGAGATTGGTTTGAGTCAGTAGATCACCCTTAACCAAAAGAGAAAAATGATACTGTATTATCTACAATACTAAACAATATTAAATTAATACTGAAAATGCAAAATTCTACCTGAGTAGCAGCAATATTTCCCTCACCTTCGTAGTGACTACATCATGCTTCCCAAATCGGTTATAAATTTGAAGCCCTACAATACTATATGACAGTATTTCTAAGTTCCAACAGTGGAATAATATCTCTGACTTCAATCCACTGCAGCCTTTCCAAGTTGCTAATTCGTCATTGAATTTGAAAATCCTGTTGAATTCAGCATTCATGTCAGTTAAATTGAAACTGTCCAAATTTAATTCAGTTGTACTTTGAGCTGTTGGACTCTGAACACCGATTCCAGATTTGTTTTTGGAGGTGAAGGTAGCAGGAAGAAAAATTTACATATCTTACTGCGTCACCACCCTCTGGTAACTAACTAAGCTTTTGTAGTATTTGTTTTTCCAACGCTTATGGAGAAAGCACATTATTTATAATAAGTTGATGACAGAGAATTCCCAGCCTTAGTAGAAACTCTTTATTTTTGAGCAACACAGTAGTTCCAATGCCATAGTCACCAGTTGTTAACTTGAAGTGTTCCGAGATTATTTTTTTAATGCCTTTTAGTCAGTATTTGCACATTTTTATTTTAAGGAAAGCTAGATGCAGCAAAGTGTGCTTTCAAGTTCTTTTTACGAATACTTTAAAAACAAAAGTTCTATCCTGATAATACTTGCTTTATTTGATTATATTCTTTGATCATTTTAATTTTTTATTATGAATTGGATTGTTTTGGTTCTCTGCAGGACAGAAGGCTTTACACACGATTTGTTCCAGGCAGTGGGGTCAAAAAAGACATTTTTGTGTATTCTACTTTCTCTTTGTCTTGCTCTGTCTGTTGCTCTCTGGTTTTTCCTCTAGCTCTTGCTCTGTCTCTTGTTCCGTCAGGTTCTTGCTCTCCTGCGTGCTCTCGCTTGTGCTCTCCCCCTTTCTCTCTCTCTCTCCCTCTCCCTCTCTCTCTTTCTCTCTCTCTCTCAGTCTGTGTCTCACTCGCACGTTCTGTCTTTTGCTCTTTTTAAAAAAAAATTCATGCACTTTTCAAAGACAAAACCCAGCATGTAACTTAAGTATGTTGACTGTTGTATCTGTGTAATTCAGCTTTGTTCTGTCTGTAAATGGTGTAGTTTAATATGAACTTATGTAGCTTACAAGAAAAGGTCACATCGTGCATTACAACTAATAGAGTAGCATCTGCTCCCAGTCCTGGTATATTATACTTTACAGATAACTGTATACTGCACTAGGTTGTATCAGTTGTACAAATCTCTGTTCCTAGTCTGCAGCTGAGTCTTTTGTGACACCAATAACTGGTCACAGCATGTATGGGATTTTTTGCATTATAAGCATTGACTCTGTGTTTCACTTTACACACAGTAACTGCTACTGTCTTCAGAATTTTTGTGATTTTTTTTCCTTTTTTGTCAAGTTGCCATAACTTCATATTCATCTATCTTGCAGAATAAAAATGTATTTTGTTCAGAATCAGTGTGAAGGGTTTAACTTTTCAACAAAAATAAAACCAATACCACCTATTACTTTCTCCTTTTGCACAGCTGATTATGTTCCTGTTCTATATTAGAAGAAAAAGCACAAGGATACTCCTATAGAATCTGCACCAAGCAAAATCTTGGAATATTTTGATTTAAAGGATTTAATTTGATGCAATTCAGTATTATTGATTATATGACTTACAATTTCCAAAATTTGTCTTCCTGCAGTGCTGCTGATGCCGCATCAGTTGTGATGTTATCATCTCGTGTGTTTTTTGGTCTTTAGTTATTTCCAGGATGGAGAAATCATGTTTGAATCTATTTCAAATTAGTATTTAGATGTATGCCATCTACATAGTGGAGAATAATAGAATGCTACGTTTACTTCAATTATGGAAAAGACCCTTATTATCTCACTAATGAGAGATACTTGGTTTACATTACAATGGTGACTACATTCAACAGTACTTCATTGGCTATAGAGACTTTTCTTCATTGGCTGTCCCTCGATTCGAGGATGATATCTGCTCAGGGTTGTGAGTTTCTGCCATGAGTCTTTAGGTGACTGAACAGGCCGATTCGTGACTCGCAGATCTTTGGACATGGGCAGGAAGCCCCATGAGGTAATGGGATCCAAAGTGCAGGATTTGCTTCCTTTTCTTTTCTTCTCTGCTGCTGCTCTGTCTCATAATTAAGATGTTTGGACTGAAGCATTACACAGCTTGATGGACAAGTTGACATCATTTTGAGCAATTGGTAGCATGCTCCTGTACTGCAGAGAGACCTGGACTTGTGTATCAATGACACATAAGGGTGCTAAAGATCAGAGCTTTGGAATGCCCTGATGTCATAAAAGGGCGTTATATAAATGCCAGTCTGTCTTGTGTGGTAATTCCAGTGGAAAAAAAAAATCATACTTCCACTGGTAGATTGCAAATGATCTGGAGTTTTGAAGCTACTGTTTGTATCCGTATGTCAAACTCTGGTTGTTACTTTTAACAAAGCTAGTTCTTAATACCTGTTTTTAAACACCCATTTTTAGAGCTTGTAGTGTCTGTTTCCTGAGCTAGATTGCCTACTGTCAAGAAAAGACTTGTCTGGATTGGCTTGAGGGCTTTCCCTTTGCAAAACAAATCCTAATCTCTGTGTTGCTGTAATATCTGGGATTTCTGAATACTTTACAGCACGACAACACTTTTTGTGCTTTGATGGTCGACCTCTCTTAAGAGCAGAGATGACCAATGGAGTGCAATCGGCAAGGAATAATACAATTATGATCTGTAATCACTTTTGATTGGAGTGCACAGCAGATGTCCTGAGCACTGTGTTGATGATGGGGGTGATTCATGTGTACAGGCTTTTATTTTACTTATGCAGCAAGTATTGTCTGTAAACACAGAATGCATTGAAACATTTAAACTTGTGATTGAATTAGAATTTGAACATAAAGAACCATTCTGCTCTTTACAACTAAAGATTTATTAGATAAAAGATGCATCATCGTAAGTTAGCACTCTGGGATTGGCAATCACAGAATCAGTTTTGTCATCTTCAGTCCACCTCTTGGCACGTGATTAAAGTGCAGTGTTGCTTTTGGCCAGCCCGTCATTCTTGCTCCCTGTATAAACTGAAGCTCATCAAAAATCAGCAAAAATTCTCTCCTGTGACAACCCCCATGTACTGCCTCTTCACTGATTTACATTGGCAATGAGCCCTTGACACCTTAAATTTTCACCTTTGGGTTTAATAGTCACCCACCTTTCAGACCCTGTCTAAAAATCCAGTTCTTTGGTCAAGCTTTAGTTAAGCTTTTCTAATGTCCCCCGCGCCCCCCTTTTGATTCAACATCCAGTTTTATTTTTTATTACGCCTCTGTGCCTTGAAATGTCTTTCCACATTAAATGTGTTATATAAATCCAGGTTGTTGCCAATTATGTCAAATTATGGCAATGTCATAATTGAGAAACTGCTGTATGATTGCCAAATTGATTTCAGAACCAAGTGGTTGACATGTATTTCTCTAATCCCGATGGTTGAGAAATGGAGTCCTCTCAGCATTCAGCATGGGGTTGGAGTACCCTTAATGTTTCTAGAGCTTCCGAAAGACTATATCATTCTAGCCTCATTTGAGAACTGGCTTCTTATGGATTGTCTGATGAAAAAATCTGATGAACGGGCAATACAAACTTATCAAAAGGTTGTAAGTGTGATATTGCAAATGCATGCTTGGCTTATTGTTGTAACAGCTATATATGGGGTCCTCAAGGAAGTGTCTTGACCTTTGTGAGCTGAGGATCAGTGGGTAGCATTCCCACCTGAGTAGTAAGGTCCCAGTTTAAGTATCACTCCAAGACAAGCAAAAAAAACCATCACGTTTGACACTCCAGTGTGGTTCTGAAGGCATGCTACATCATTGGAGGCGTACCTTTCGGATCAGATTTTAAATCAAGGCTCCTCACAGGTGAGCGTAAAAGATTCCACAGCACTATTTTGAAAAAGAGCAAAGGGGTTATTCCCCAGTGTCCTGGCCAATATTTAGCCATCATTCAACATCTCTCACACCATTATCTGGTCGTCACCACTTTGCTGCTTGTGGGAATTTGCTTTGTGCCAATCATTATCTGAAAAAGAAAGGGTTGCAGTACCACTAAGTAAAGGCAGGGGATGTGTAGGAGTAGACCATTCGGCCCCTCGAGCCTGCTCTGCCATTTAATAAGATTGTGGCTGATCTGCATCCCACCTACCCCGATAACCTATCACCCCCATGCTTACTAAGAATCTATCAGCCTCTGCCTTAAAAATATTCAAAGACTCTGATTCCACTGCCTTTTTCAGGAAGAGAGTTCCAAAGACTCGTGACCCTCAGAAAAATTTTCACCATCTTCATTTTCAATGGGCGACCCTTTTTTTAAAACAGTGACTCTAGTTCTAGATTCTCCTACAAGAGGAAACACCCTTTTCGCATCCACCCTGTCAAGACCTCTCAGAATCTTTTATGTTTCAATCAAGTTGCCTCTTACTCTTCTAAACTCCAGCAGATACAAGCCCAGCTTGTCCAACCTTTCCTTATAAGACAAACTGGCTCTTCCGGTTATTAATCTGATAAATCTTCTCTGAACTGCTTCCAATGCATTTACATCCTCCTTTAAATAAGGTGACCAATACTGTACACAGTACTCTAGATGTAGTCCCACTAGTGTTGTGTATAACTGAAGCATAATCCCCCTCGCAATAAATGGTAATATTCTATTAGTTTTCCTAACGACTTGCTGTAACTGCACAGCAAGGCACTAGGCGAATTGCTGCTTCAGCCATGATGGGCCAAATGATGACCTGTGCAGTTCTGTTATCCTAGCTGCACATTTCCTACATTACAACAGTGACTACACTTCAAAAGTACTTCATTGTCTGTAAAGTGCTTTGAGACATCCAGTGCTCATGAAAAGTGCTAATAAATGCAAGTTTTTAAAAACTTCTGGTTTTGATTGGATGCAAATGAGAGATCTGTGCAGAAAGTTCTTTGCAATACACTGCAGTATACACAAATGAGGCATTATCTTAAGCAATGTGAAGATTAGTGTAATGCTATCAAAAGTTTACTATAATATTGTCTGAAATCTCCACTTAGATCACACAGCTCTCTTCATTTATGAACTTCAGTCTGGTCTAACTTGATAATTAAATATGCTGGGCTAAGCAAGTCAGGAAATGCTGCTTTTTCTAGTTCCCAGCCATATGACCATAGGAAAATGTCAAGATGGGAAAAGACCAGCTGATGCATCTGGCTTATACCATACAGTAAGATCAAGAGATTCTGTATTGACTAGGTGCTATGTAGGCTCCAAGGGAAAAAAGGTTCAAAACCATACACGCAATTAGGGAAAACAATTTGTAAAATACCTCTAGGTAACTGAAACTAGTCAAAAAAAATCTACATTGACCATGATTTGCACAAATTGATACCTACTTCTATGAGCCAGGAACCAGACCAGCTGTCTCCTGAAGATATACACAAAGACACAACTTGTTCCACAGGTCTACTATTCTCTGAAAAAACAGCCTAACATCTAACCTAATTTGTCCTTTGTGTAATTTATACATATGAACCATCACCCCTGCACCCCCAACAACCATTGTTTTCCTCAGCCTATTGTTTACATAATCTAGTATCTATTATAAAGAATGCTTGGAAGACTGCATTTATTAATTGTCATCGGATGATGATGATGATGGGCTGCTTCATTGAACCACTGCAGCTCTCCCATGATGTTATTGGATAGCGAATTACCAGACAGTGACTCAATAATTGCCTATGAAGGGTTGGACAGTGTGCGCTTAGAGAGATGACGTCTGCTCTTCTCACTTGCATATGAACAATGTGTGAAATTGTTCAGTTTGGCAGCAAAAATTAAAAAAAAGCATATTATCTAAATGGTGAGAGATTGCAGAGCCCAGAGATGCAGGAGTAGGCTACTTGGCTCCTCGAGCCTGCTCTGCCATTTAATAAGATCATGGCTGATCGGATTGTAACCTCAACTCTACATTCCCACCTACCCCTGATACCTTTCACCCCCTTGCTTATGAAGAATCTATCGATCTCTGCCTTAAAAATATTCACATTCCTTCTACCGCCTTTTGAGGAAGGGAATTCCAATGTCTCATGACCCTCGGAGAGAAAATAATTCTCACCTTTGTCCTAAATGGGCGACCCCTTATTTTTAAACAGTGACCTCTAGTATTAGATTCTCCCACAAGAACATCATTTCCACATTGACCCCATCAAGACCCCTCAGGATCTTGTATATTTCAATCAAGTTGCCTCTTACTCTTGTAAACTCCAGCAGATACAAGCGTAGCCTGTTCAACCTTTCCTCATAAGACAACCCACCCAATTCAGGTATTAGTTTAGTAAATCTTTCTCTGAACCGCTTCCAACGCATTTACATCCTTAAATAAGGAGAACAATACTGTGCACAGTACTCCAGATATGGTCTCACCAATGCCCTGTATAACTGAAGCATAACCTCCCCACTTTTGTATTGAATTTCCCTCACAATAAGTGATAATATTCTATTAGCTTTCCTAATTACTTGCTGTCCCTGCATACCAGCCTTTTGCGGCTCATACAGTAGGACACCCTGATCCCTCTGCATTTCGAAGCTCTGCAATCTCTGTTTAGATAAGATGCTTTTTTATTTTTCCTGCCAAAATGGACAATTTCACACCTTCCCACATTATACTCCCATTTTCCAGGTCTTTGCCCACTCGCTTAACCTATCTATATACCATTGTAGCCCCCTTGTGTCCTCTTCACATTTTACTATCCGACCTATTGTTGTGTCATCAGCAAATTTAGCAACTTTATCTTTGGTCCCTTCATCCAAGTCACTTATAAATTGTAAAAAGTTGAGGTCCCAGCACTGATCCCTGTGGCACACCACTCATTACATCTTGCCAACCAGGAAAAGACCCATTTATGCCTGCCCTCTGTTTCCTGTTGGCTAGCCAATCTTCTAGCCATGCTAATGTGTTACCCCCTACATCATGAGCTTTTATTTTTCACAATAACCTTTGATGTGGCACCTTATCAAATACCTTCTGGAAATCTAAATATAGTACCTCCACCAGTTCCCCTTTATCGGGAGGCAGTGGCGTAGTGGTATTGTCACTGGACTAGTAATCCAGAGACCTAGGGTAATGTCCTGGGGACCCTGGTTCAAGTCCCAGCATGTCCCAGGAATTTGAATTCAATAAATATGTGATGATGACCACGAAGCCATTGTTGATTGTTGTAAAACCCATCTGGTTCACTAATGTCCTTTATGGAAGGAAATCTGCCCTTACCTGGTCTGGCCTACATGTGATTCCAGACCTACAGCAATGTGGTTGACTCTTAAAATGCCCTATGAACAAGGGCAATTAGGATTGGGCAATAAACACTGTCCTAGACAGCGATGTCCACATCCCATGAATGAATTAAAAAACTGTTACTTCAAAGAACTCCAATAAATTGGTTAAATGTGATTTCCCCTTCACAAGACCATGTTGACTCTGCCTGAATTGTTCCAAGTGCCCTGTTATAATGTCCTTCAACTAGAGTTGTTCAGCTAATCATTAGATTTGGGAAATGTGATGTGCCCGTTGATAATGCTGTAGATATTTTCAGTATCTCCATGTGCTCTCAGTAACGATCAGTCAAATTTGTGAGAGACTTGTTCTTGTTACAGTTGTCCTTAACTTCATTATTTATTCCACTTAATTTTTTTTGAGAAAACACAATACTGGGATCAGATTATTTATCTGTCCTCCCATCCCTATCATGAAGGGAATTTAGTGGATAAAATTATTGCAAAAGAAATTTGGGACTGGAAATGATTCATGGTGGGTAAGCAAACTGTTTAATTTGTATATATGAGATTTACAAGAGTTGTCTATTCTGATTGAGTTTTTATGGTGTTTCAATTGTATAGTATGTGCGCTAACATTTTATTATCTGCTGCAAGCATGTGCTACTTCCTGGGGCCAATATTTGGGTCTTGGGCGTCACGTGAATAATTATGGTGAACTCTCTGGAGATTCCACCTGCATTGGGAGGGTAGAATGGTTTCATCAAGTACCTCAAGCCTGCCTCAGCATAGCCACATGTAGCCTCTTTTCAGTTGTATAGATTTCTAATTCCTTTTGAACTTGATGCCAATGCTTGTCCATCAAGTAGACTTTGGGCCCATTTATATTTTAAATGGTGTTTGTGCCACCTATAATAGTGCTGGAAACTGAGGGTGCAACAGACATCCCTATCCCTCGAGTCCAGTGTTGCTATGACACAAATAACAGAAAATGTTAAATAAGTATTCCTCTCATTTGTACTCTGCTCCAGACCTCACTTGATCCAAACATGTACAAAAGAGCTGAATTCCACAGGTGAGGTGCCAGTGATGTCCAACATTTCATCTGATTTGTTTAGGGATGTGCAAGTGATTTATTTAATTGCTTGGCCACAGCAACTTTAAGGGGGCTGACTTGTGTGTGATCCATGGGGGTCTTTCTGGTTGCTGCACAGCTTTAAAGGGAATACTGGTGGCTGCCCTTGATATCAAGGAACATTTGACCGAATACGACTTCAAGGAGATCCTAATAAAAGTGAAGTCAATAGGTCAGGAGGAAAACTCAATTGGCTGGCATCATGAGGATGGTTCTGGGTGTTGAAAGTCAATCATCTCAGCCCCAAGATATAACTGCAGGCATTCCTCTGAGAAGTGTCCTAGGCCCAACCATCTTCAGCTGTCCTTCACTGACCATCACTCTACCATAAAGTCAGAAGTGGGGATGTTTATTGATGATTGCATAGTCTTCAGATGCTGAAGTAGCCTGTGCCTGCATGTAGCAAGAACTGGACAGAATTCAGGCTTGGGCTGATAAGGGACAAGTAACATTCACGCCACACCAGTGCCAACCAATGATAATCTTCAACAAGAGAGAATCTTGGCCTGATGTTCAAAGACATTACCATCACTGAATCCTCAATATCAACATCCTCTTGGTTGAACATTGACCAGAAACTTAACTGGACCAGCCACATAAGAACATAAGAAATAGGAGCAGGAGTAGGCCATTTGGCCCCTCAAGCCTGCCCTGCCATTCAATAAGATCATGGCTGATCTGCCCCAGGCCTCAATTCCTCTTTCATCCCAGCTCCTCATAGCCCTCAACTGATATTCAAAAAACTATCTACCACCTCTTTAAATACTTTCAGTGATCTAGCCTCCACAACTCTCTGGGACAGAGAATTCCAGACATTCACTACCCTCTGAGAGAAGAAATGCCTTCACATCTGAGTTTTAAATGAGTGTCCCCTTATTGTGTAACTATGTCCCCTAGTTTGAGAATCCCCCACTAGTGGAAACATCTTCTCAACATCTACCCTGTAAAGCCCCCTCAGAAACTTGTACATTTCAATAAGATCACCCCTCATTCTTCGAAACTCAAATGAATAAAGGCCTAACCTGTTTAGCCGTTCTTGATAAGTCAACCCTTTCATCCCTGGAATCAGCCTAATGAATCTCTTTTGAACTGCCTCCAATCCTTTCTTAAATACGGGCTTCAAAACTGTACACAGCACTCCAGGTGGGGCATCACCAACACCCTGTACAGTTGTAACAAGATTTCCCTATTTTTAAACTCTAACCCCCTAGCAATACAGGCCAAAATTCCATTTTCCTTTTTAAATACTTGCTGCACCTGCATGCTAACTTTGTGTTTCATGCACAAGGACACCCAGATCCCTCTCTGCTGCACATTTTTGGAGTCTCTCTCCATTTAAATAATAGTCTGCCTTTTGATCCTTCCTACCAAAGTGCATGACCTGACTCTTTCCTACATTAAACTCCATCTGCTAAGTTTTTGCCCACTCACTCAACCTATCTATAATCCCCTTGCAGGTTCCTTATGTCCTCATCACAACATGCCTTCCCACCTATTTTTGTATTGTCAGCAAATTTGGATACATTACACTCTGCCCCCCTCCTCCAAGCCATTAATATAGATAGTAAATAATTGAGGACCTAGGATTGATCCTTGTGGCACTCTAGTTACGTCTTTCCAATCTGAAAAAGACCCATTAATCCCAACTCACTGTCTTGTGTGTGTTAACCAATCCTCAATTCGTGCTAATACATTACCCCCAGTACCGTGAACTCCTATCTGTGCAATAACTTTTTATGTGGCACCTTGTCAAATGCCTTCTGGAAATCCAAATACACTCCATCTACCGGTTCCCCTTTATCAACTTTGCTTGTAAATGCTGTGGCTACATAAGCAGGCCAAGAGGCTGGTCTTTGGCAAGTAACTCACCTTCTGACTCCCCAAAGCTTGACTACAATCTACAAGGCACAAGTCAGGTGTGTGATGGAATACTCCCCACTTGGCTGGTTGAATGCAGCTTCAACACCACTCAAGATGTTTGGCGCTATCCAGGACAGAGTAACCCACTTGATTGACACCCCTCATATTAAACATTCACTCCCTGCACCATCAGTGCATCATGGCTGTAATGTGTGCCATCTACAAGATGTACTGCGGAAACTCACTAAGGCTCTTTCAACTGCACCTTCTAAACCTGCTATCTCTCCCACTTAGAGGAATGGGCGCATGGGAACACCAACAAATTCCCCTCTAAGTCTCACGCCATCCTAACTTGGAACCATTTGCTGTTCCTTCACTGTCACTGAGTCAAAATCCCATGGGTGTACCTACACTACATGGACTGCAAGGGTTCAAGAAGGCAGATCACCAATACAGAGCAATTAGGGGTGGGAAATAAATGTTGGCTTTGCTTGTGATGCCCACATCCCATAAAAAAAATAATAACTAGTCCCATAGTACAATGACACCACATTGGATCTAGAGAGAAATGGAGATGTGAAATCTAAGTAGCTGTGAATGTATAAATGATTGGGGATATTTCAATTCTTTTTAGGAGAAACTTAATGGGTATATTTTCATTGGAAAGTGTTCTGCTTGCCTCAGCTATTCCCTCTATAGTGTTTTGAACCTGAGTAAGAGGAGCTTTGCTCTTCACCTGCTGATGCTGCGTACCAAAAGTGCTTTTGAAGTGGAATCCCTTGTTATGTTGAGGTGGGGGGGGAGAAATGAACTATAGTATAAATTTGTCGATGACTGCTTTGAACAAGCAGTTCGGTTCTATAGTAACTATCTTAGTGATTTTGAATGTATGCTTATGCTGCTAATTATTGCAACCTCACCTGGAAATATCCCATCCCCTAGAACTGCAAGCTAATATTCGGATGCGTAGAATGATCCAAAATAATGACAAGCCCAATAGTGCTCAATGCTACAAAGTTGCGTGATTGCAAAATCTCATAGTGCCTATGCACACAATCAGGAGGTGACTAATCCTTGCCACTTAACAAATTATGCCTTAGACACACCACATTGGGAAAGCTAGTTCAGTTGATACAAGTAAATGAGAAACTACCTGCATGCATTTCTCAGCTATTTCTTTTCAAGACTGAAAAGTGAATAGGTGTTTGTGTGTGCTAGACACCTACCAGATAAAAGAAAAAAAGTCTTTACTGAGATTTTGTTGAACATCTGCCCCACAGTCATTATCATTTTTACCTTAAAGTAATAGCCCAAATAAAATGGGTCAATTGGGACCTCTTTTAATATCATAAATACATGTTCAATTAGCTCACGGGTGGCCTTCCACATGACATAGTGCTTTAAATAAGGAATCCGCAACTATTATTAAGGTAAAATCAGGGCTTTTGTATTTGACTCTAATACACCAGCAGGAACAGGGTGGCTTTGAGTCAGAAACCCATTTTGGACTCTGCCTGATTTTGTGCTCCATTGACATGTTCCAATGGGGCGGGCTAGGTTAAAATTGGTGCCAGAGTTTCTAATTGTAGAATCAATCACCTAAACAAGATAAAGAAGAGGATATTATCCAGTTGATTGTATAATGCAACATAATGACACTTCTTTTAAATACCATAGAGAAATATAAAGCCACATAAATAGTGGCTGCAAGAGCAGGTCAGAGACTGGGAATTCTGCAGCGAGTAATTCACCTGCTTACTCCCAAAAGCCTGTACACCATTGACAAGGCTCAAAGCAGGAGTGTGATGGTATACTCTCCAACAGCACTCAAGAAGCTGGACACCATCCAGCACAGCAACATGCTCCTTGGATACCCCACCCAAAACCTGAAGCATTCACTCCCTCCACCACCAGCGTACAATGACAACAGTGTGTACCTTTCAAAAGATGCACTGCAGTAAATCGCCAAGCCTCCTTCGACAACACCATTCAAACCCGAGGTCTCTTTATCACCTAGAAAGACAAGGGTAGCAGATGCATGAGAACACTACTCCATGCACTATTATTAGGGTAAAATCGGGGCTTTTGTATTTGACTCTAATACACCAGCAGGAACAAGGTGGCTTTGAGTCAGAAATCCATTTTGGACTCTGCCCAATTTTGTGCTCCATTGACATGTTCCAATGGGGTGGGCTAGGTTAAAATTGGTGCCAGAGTTTCTAATTGTAGAATCAATCACCTAAACAAGATAAAGAAGAGGATATTATCCAGTTGATTGTATAATGCAACATAATGACACTTCTTTTAAATACCCTAGTCACAAATCATCCTGACTTGGAACTATATCACTGATCCTTCATTGGCGCTGGGTCAAAATCCTGGAACTCCCTCCCCAACAGCACTGTGGGTGTACCTACCCCACACAGACTGCAACGGTTCAAAAGGCAGTCCACCACCACCACCTCAAGTGCAGTTTGGGATCGGCAACAAATACTGGTATTGCTCACATCCCATGAAGGGGTCTTAGAAAAATATTGTGACTGGGGAAGAAGGTATAAAAACATATGTTAAAATAGAGACCAGAATAAATGCAAGTGCTGCATTCACCTTAATTGATGCTGTCATGGTTGCCACCTGTCCAATATAATCTTTCCTCAAATTATTAAAGATGAAAATGTTATTCATTTTGACAAAATTCTGACATGCCATTGATTATAAAAATGAAAACCTGAGCTGAGTGGTTGAGAGTAATGTCATATCCCTGAATAGAGCCCAGTGCATAAGCAAATTTTTTTTTCATAAGTATTTATTGTACAATGAACACACTTCCCTTTCAATTAACACTTTCCTCCCCAAAAATCTAATCGGGATCTTTAAGAGAAAGTTAATTCTTTACAGTAATAATTGATTAACCCTTGATCCATCTAACCAGGGCTTTTGGTATGTGGTGAAATATAATAGTATAAACAAGAAAGCAACATTTTTAATAAAAACATGTGCCCAAGGAAGGCACAATTATTACACCTTGGGACCTGAAAAGAGGTACACTAGTTGCACACAGTTGCACTTTGGTAGCCCGATAATACAATTTGTGTCAAATAGTATATAACATGCTTGTTATAAAACAGTGTATCCTTCAACACACCATAGCAGGGGAGATCAATTAAGTGTGTTTCTCACACAAAAAATACTCATTGGTTTAAATTTTTCAGGAACCAACCAAAACGTAATTTGGTCTCTGAACACATTTCTTTCAACTTCTATTCAAATCCTTTCAAATGACGTTCCACACTCCAGCACCACACCTCCTTCAAAGCATAAACAATGTCAAGGGTGCTGTTTTGCTAGTATTGGGATGAAAATAGACAAGTCCTGAAAATGTGCAATGTATTGCTCAGCAGGCAGAAGCAAAAGACAGACTGAAGTTTTAACTGAGACTGTACATCAGAAAGGGTTGGAAATAGAAAGGTGAGTATACAATATTGCGGGTAAAGGAATTGTTGCAAAAAGGGGGCCAAGTGGAATTTTCATTCCATCCATATTACATTTTGTGTAATAGGCTAACTATTCAAGTTTGATGTCAGTGACTGCTCCTGAAAGTTGCCTTGCCCCCACTATGATTCACACTCACCTGCCCGACCTGTAAATGATAGTGAAATCCAGCAATCAACAGACAAATCTTGTCACTTTACCCCAGCTCACTGGGATGTGCTGCCTGCTGCCAAAGTTTTCCTCATGTTGAGACTGAGGCTCAGGAACAACTCATGCTTTGTCTAAATTGGAGAATAAGTCAATGAAAGTGATCAGTACAAAACTACATATGTTCCAATAATTATAAACTTTATTGTTATCTTCAACATATAAAAATATATTGTATCTTGAAAACACGTGTTTATGTCCTACAATGTGAATCATTGCTGCAGAGGTTTTCTGCTGTCTAGAGACCATACACTGACTTGAGGAAAGCACCTTCACAGATGTAGCGTTCTTAATATTTTGAAAGCATGCTGAAACAAAGCCTATAACAAAATTGAGTTTTCCTTAGTATACTTTAATGGATTGTCATTCTTGTCAATCGAATAAGATGTGTTTACGGAAGTTTGAAATATCTCCAATGGATGGGATTAATATTTAACCCAAATAGCCCTCAAAGGTACTATAAAATTGATATAACTAAACAGTAGCCTTCAATCTGCGTTACCAAGTTAATTCCATCTTTTTAAATAACACCTAGGGTACAGACTTACTTATATATTGACTTACATCATTCAGTTAATCGGTATGAATTTTCATTCATATTGTTAGAATCATAGCTTTTAAAACTATATTTTTCTTCTAAAATATGGAAAGACTGCATTATCTGGACATTTGGATGCTAACCTGGAGTTTTTTTAAAAAACGGTCACAAGTTCACCTTGGAAGTTTGATGTGGGAAAATGCGGAGTTGTTCACTTTGGCAGGAAGAACAAAAAAGCAGAGTATTACTTAAATGGAGAATGGCTGCATAATCGTGAGGTGCAGAGGGATCTAGGTGTTCTAATACATGAGTCACAAAAAGTTAGTATGCAGGTACAGCAAGTAATTAAGAAGGCTAATGGAATGCTATCCTTTATTACGAGAGGGATTCAACATAAAAATAAGGATGTTATGCTTCAGTTATACAGGGCATTGATGAGACCACACCTCAAATACTGTGTGCAGTTTTGGTCTCCTTAATTAAGAAAGGATGTAAATGCTTTGGAGGCGGTTCAAAGGAGGTTTACTAGATTGATACCTGGAATGAGTGGGTTGTCTTATGAAGAAAGGTTAGACAGACTGGGCTTGTTTCCACAGGAGTTTAGGAAAGTGAGGGGTGACTTGATTGAAGTATTCAAGATCCTGAACAGCCTTGACAAAGTGGACGTTGAAAGGATGTTTCCTCTTGTGGGTGAGTCCAGAATTAGGGGGCGCTGTTTTAAAATTAGGGGTCGCCCTTTTAGGACAGAGATGAGGAGAAATTTTTTCTCTGATGGTTGTGTGACTTTGGAGCTACTTTTAGCTCTGAAGAAGAGTCATACGGACTTGAAACATTAACTCTGTTTTTCTCTCCACAGATGCTGTCAGACCTATAGATAGTTTCTTGTTAGGCAAGGGAGTCAAAGGTTATCGGGGTTAGATGGGAATGTGGAAATCGAAACGCAAGTAGATCAGCCATGATGTTATTGAATGGTGGAGCAGGCTCAAGGGACCAAATGGTCTACTCCTGTTCCTCTTTTGTTCATATGGAACTGTCAACAAGCATGCCTTTTCCAAGAAATCACCTGACCAGCATGGTACTTGAAGGGGAAGAGCTGTTTGAACTGCAATCACTTTAGTTAATGGGGGAAAAACTGATAAAGGCAAAGGCAAGTGATTTACTGGAAATCACATGGCAGAGACTAGCTTTAAGTTTTGAACTTGTTGTTTGTGAACTCTGTCTTTTGGGGAATAAGCTAAGAAAGAAGGCTCCCTTAATTGGCTCTCTCCCTGCCTTGCCTGAAATTCCGTATGTGGTTATCAACCTACAGTCAGAGAATTCTCATCTGCGTTTAGCTTGTCTGTGTTTGGACCTGAAACGCTAGGACAAGAAAGATTGATCCGGCCCTATTTACATCCATGCCGTGGCTCCTTTGGAAAGAACATCCTGACAACTAGGATGACCAGTGAACAGCCTTCACATGAGGCAGCACCAGATCAACAGCGTCGAAACCCTGCAAAATTTATACTATTCTTATAACATTTTTCCCAACTGCCCATCTCTTCAGAGACTTCTTGTGTGTCTTTCCTTTGCCTGTGTGAGCGCTGGGGAATTCCAGATTCCAGATTACAATTGTGTGTTAACCAGTTCTTGCAACTTGTTAAAAAATATGTTGTTTTGTAATAAATCAATCATTCTGACTTTATTGAAAGAAGCCTGGTTAAAGACTCTCTTATTCTGGGTAACAGTAGCGAAGGTAAGTAATTGGCCATTTTGAGGAGTAAATTAAACATTTAAACTAATGGCATGCCCTGCAGCGTTGTGGGGCTAGGTAAACTGCGCACTCCTCTCATCCCGGTCGTAACGAAATCCAGCAGCAGTAATCAGATCACAGCTCAATAGGTGGCTCACTGCCACCTTCTTGAAGGCAATTAGGGATGGACAATAAATGCTGGCCTTGCCAGCAACGCTCACATCCCATGAAAGAAAGATGTACACCAAGGACGTCCAGAATTATACAAGTCTCTACCAAATGCTACTTATTTGTTCTCACTTCCATAAGAACATACATAAGAACATAAGAACTAGGAGCAGGAGTAAGCAATTCAGCCCCTCGAGCCTGCCCTGCAAATCAATACGACCATGGCTGATCTCATTTCGGCCTCCACTCCAATTTCCCGCCCTCTCCCCATAACCTTTCAACCTGTTACTAATTAAAAATCTGTCTATCTCCTTCTTAAATTTATTCAGCGTCCCGGCATCCACTGCACTCTGAGGTAGTGAATTCCACAGATTCACGACCCTTTGAGAAAAGTAATCTCTGATTTAAATCTACCACCCCTTAGCCTAAAACTATGGCTTCACGTTCTAGAATGCCCCACAAGGGGAAACATTCACTTCATGTCTACTTTGTCTATCCCATTTAGCATCTTATATACCTCAATTAGATCTCCTCTCATCCTTCTACACGCTAGCAAGTATAGGCCTAAACTGCTCAATCTCTCCTCATAAGACGAGCCCCGCATCTCTGGAATCAATCTAGTGAACCTCCTCTGAACTGCTTCTAATGCAACTACATCATTCCTCAAGTATGGGGACCAAAACTGTGCACAGTACTCCAGGTGCGGTCTCACTAATGCCTTGTACAGTTGCAACAACACTTCCCTATTTTTATACTCTATTCCTTTAGCAATAAATGCCAAAATTCCATTTGCCTTTCTTATTACCTGCTGTACCTGCATACTAGCTTTCAGCGATTCATGCACAAGGACACCCAGATCCCTCTACACTGAAGCATTCTGAAGTTTCTCTCCATTTAAATAATAAGTCACCTTTTTATTCTTCCGATCAAAATGGATAACCTCACACTTATTCACGTTAAACTCCATCTGCCAAATTTTGGCCCATTCACCTAATCTGTCCATATCCATTTGTAAATTTCTTATTTCTTCATTGCAACTTACTTTCCCACCTATTTTACCTGAGTAGCAGTGCAAACTTCCTCAACAGTTTTTCTGATGCCTGCACCTGACTGTGCCAGAAGAAGGAACATCAATTTAAATGCTATTTAACCGAATGTTGAGATCTCTACGCTCCACCCTCAAACCTCTACGCTCAAACCTTTACGCTATTCCTGCTATCCCCAAGAAAATGTGGTTCTGTTATTAAGGTCCTATCTGTGTTAAGAGACAGGCTGATATTGCCAAGAAAGGTTCTTATTCCTGCATTACAACAGTGGCCATAATTCAAAAGCCCTTAATTGGCTTTAAAGTGCTTTGAGACACCATGAGGCCATAAAAGGTGCTATATAAATGCATTTCTTTTTTTTCTTCCTTTTACTTTTTTATCCTTCTGAATTCTTCCTTTAACTTGTTTAGCCTTCTGAATAAAAAGTTTTATTGCCTTGGTACTTTTCTTCTGCCATCTACCCAGGAGGTATACTTGAGGAACCATCATTTAGACATATGAATGAATCCAGACTACGATCAAAATCTTAGTAAGTAGCACAAACGTTCTAATTAAATGGTCAAATTAAATCCTTCATCGACATAAAGGTTTGCCTTGAGGCATGCTGTTGTTCAGGAGTTAGCATATTTTTGTGTTAACCAACTGAAGCAGTCCTTGAATTCATGCTGAGCTCCAGAAAGTTATTGGGTATTGACTTTGAAGATTACATTGGCATATTAGCATATGACAGATGTCCACTTCATTCTGCTTGGGCCTGTGTACTGAGGCCTTGAGAACTTCTCTGAATATTTTGAGGCCCTATAAATAATGGTGAGGAAAGAAGTACCATCTGGAACACATCTTTCAACATCTTAAGAGCTATGTCAAAGTCTTACCTGAGTGTAAATGTACCTACTGCATGATTCAGTTCAGAACCTGTCGAGATTCAGCACAATTTTTCAGCACTGAAGCAGCAGGGTCTCAGATTGCTTGCCAGAAATGCAGTTTCTGAAATTGGCCCATTCATTGCACATGGCAAACTACTGGCTGGTGTTGGTTGCTTGTTGGCAGACTGGGACAGGAAATAACATGCCGCTGCATTTCTTAAGGGACACAGCTGCCACTGAAGGGATTCTCAGGTTGCTGTGTATACCATATGCCAAGCTGGAGCAAGGAGTGGGCTGGTTCATTTCCTAGGTTTTTTCTTGGACATCCTCTTGCAGGAAGTGCATTAAAGGAGGATTACTCTCATGCAAATTATCCAGCTCACAGGATTTGCTCACCATATTGCAACTTGGCTAATGCTGCATCCTAACTCTTCAGAAAACAATTCTTCCTGATCTTCACATGCTTGCCTTTATTGTAGCAGGGTACATTTTATTACTGTCGTTTTAACTGAGCTTGTTGCTATGTGACCTTTTGGAAAAGTAATTCCAAAAATTAAGCTTAATGCATTGTAAGTGACATACCCTATAAACTGGCAAAGATGTTCTCAAAATAGAGTTTGTTTTACTTTGAAAGCCGTCCACTCAATACAAATTTCAACTGTTAATTGCTGGGAAGTGGCTAGAAATTTTCTAAAGTGATTAAAATTAGAGTGAAGTTATAAACTTAATGTTATACAACAATACCAGCCAGTTCCAGAAAAATTTATGTTTTTAAAAGAATATTTTATGGAATGTTGGCATTGCTAGCAAGGCTAGCATTTATTGCCCATCCCTAATTGACCTTGAGAGGTGATGAGAAGCTATCTTCTTGAACCATTGTAGTCCTTGTGGTGCAGGTACACCCACAGTGCTGTTAGGGGATTTCCAGGATTTTGATACAGCTACAGTGAAGGAATTGTGATATAGTTCCAAGTTAGGGTGATGTGTGGCTTAGAGGGTGTAGTATTAGGGTTTGTAAGGATTATTGAGAGACTGTGTTTAAAAAAAAAACTTCCTATCATGATGAGGCAAGATAACACATGACTAGGAGAGGAGGAAAGGATGTTCATGGCTTCAGCAGTGTCACATCTAGTCATGGATAGCTGTACGTAGTTCAGTTGTATAAAATAAATCAGTTGTTGTTTGAACATACCAACGTCTCAGTAATTATTTGGAAGCTAGACTAACCAACATACAACATGGTGGCAGCAGTGATGGACCCCAAAACACTGAAAATGCAATTTTAAAGAAGATTAATGTCAGAATTGTAAAAGTGGCATCAAAACTGCGGAACTCTGTAAGACACGGTTGAAGAAACTCCAAAGCTGCTCCATAGACGAAGTGGAGGCAGGAAGAGTCAGGAAATCAACTTTTAAAGTCATTCAGGGCTGCACCACTGCGAGTGGTAGTCTAACGAAAATCCTGCAATCATAGGCTTCGAGTCAGAGAACCAAGCAGACATCATGGAACTGGTGAGCAACCCTTCAAAAGGGTAAAAATTGATTTTAATAGTGCACTGGGCAGGCAGCATTGAGAAAACCAGATCCTTAGCAAGGGCAAGTAATAGAAAACTCTGGGGTCTGGGGCGCCGGGGCCATTACATGTGGTGACTGCAATGCTCCAGGGAAAGGGAGTAAAGAGATTATTGAAATAACAGTTTTTAACATTCAAGAAATAAATACCGAGTCTAGCTGAGAGATTCCCTAGGGAGAGACAGTGACTGCAGAGGATCTCAATGAGAGGCTAAACAGCGCAGGAAAGCTTCAAATGCTGGAAGGAAAATTTAAAACTTTGGCTAAACCACCTAAGAGCTTAGAAAAGCCATGGATCCTAAATTTATGCTACCCGGCAGGTTTAGGCACATGGAAAGACCAAATCAAACTCAAAACTGGGCACTTTGGAGAAAAAGATTCTTGAGGTTCTGAATTGCTTCAGGATTGGACACTAAGGGCAATATTTGCCCTTGGTGGGCGGGTGGGCCCCACCAGCTTGGCGCGGATGGGCAGCCGATCGCCACCGCCGAAGCAGGCCCCATCGCCATTTTGAGTGGGCGGGCCAATTAAGGCTCGCCCAGCGGGTTACTCGACGGGAAGCGCTATGCACTTCCTGTGCGGAGGGGGAGGGAATCCCCAACTGTCAAAGTGCGCTTTTCACAAAAGAGCTCACATCTCCCTGAGACTAGGTGCTGTCTCAGGGAGATCACTGACAGTGCTTCAAAGTTTAAAAATAGAATAGTAAAAAAATTATCATGTCCCCCTCATGTAACAATGTCACACGAGATGGGACATATTAATAAATATGACTTAAACTTTATTAAACATTTTAAAAACAGACACAAAACCTCATCCCGGCAGTGGATGAGGTTTCATGTTTTTTCAGAAGCCCGCTGGGGCTCATGGCCTGCCCACCAACCTTAAGGTTAGACAGGCAGGGCTTTCAATTGTCTTAATTATCCTGTCAATGGCCTCAATTGGCCATTGACAGGTCGGCAGGCGGACAGCTGATTTGGCTGTCCGCCGGCCTTCCTGAATATTTAAATGGCGCGGGATGACATCAGGGGTTCTGCCTGATGTCATCCTGTGTCGGCAAGCTGGCCCTGACCCCAACTCGCCGACGGAAAAACTCTGGCCTAATTCTGAAGCTGAACATGTCAACACATCACTTTACTCCATAGGAACAGTAGCAGATGACATTGCAAGACAGGGCATCAATGAGACCGCTGATAAATTTGAAGAAGCCTTAAAAGCCTTTGATAGCTATTTCAGCCTGAGGAGCAATAAGATTCTGGAAAGGGCCCAATTCAGCAAAAGGGTCCAGAAACCAACTGAACCAGTAGATGTTTTTATTAATGACCTTTACAGACTGGTTGAAGGATGCAAGTATGGAGACCTAAAGACAGAATTAATACAAGGCCACATTGTCATCGGTGTTATTGATGAACCCCTATCAGATTTATTGCAATCTGAAGAAAAAAGCAATATAGCTGGTGAGATAAACAGAGGTCGGTAAACAGAACAGGGCAATACTGCAATACTGAGAGGTGAAGAGATACCTTGGCCCAGGAAACTCCAGTGACTATACAGTTCCTTAAGCCCAGGAATGTAAGGAAGCATCAGAAAAGAAGGTACAATTTGGAGGGAAAGTACAAGATGCCATAAAACCCCAGCGGCGCTGTGGCACCAATAAGACCCACAGGCGTGAACAGTGTCCTGCAAACATTGCAGAATACTTTCTCTACAGTAGAATTAGCCATTTTGGGAAGATGTGCTGAAGTAAAACCTCTAATTTTGAAGGTTTCAAAGAAAAAGTCTTCACGCATAAGATCATTAACGAAGTCAAGGAATTTCCGGCAGAAGAAGAATAAAATGTTTCCTGCGTGAGATCAATGACCCTAATCATGCATTCTGGAACACAGATATACATGTCAATGGATGTATCACCAACGTTAAACTAGATACTGGAGCAAGTGTAATGGTTTTACCAGGCAATGAATTGTGTTTACCAATGCATTGCCTGCAGCCAACGGAAACCCAGTTATACAGTCCCAGGAGGGATCAAACTAAAAGTGAAAGGAAAGTTACAGGCAACACTCCAGTACAAGGGAAAGCAGATATTGGAAACATTGTACAATCTACAGAATCAAGAATTTTCAGCCTGAATTTTCAGCTCGGTGGGCTGGCGCGATTGGCGGGCCCAGGATCTGCCGGGAAATGGACCACCGACTGCGATCGGCCTCCAACCATGACTTCACACTAGCTGGCCAATTAACGGCCAGCCAACAAGAAACGCATGCTGAAAAGCTCTGTGCTGCCGGGGTGGGGGCAGGACGAGGGCAGGCAATTACATCAACGTGAGCATGGGTGAGCGCTGAGAGAAAGCTCCCTGAATGCAGAGTGTGGCCTCGGAGATGCAGACCCGAAAACCACGAAATAAAGTTTTGAAAATCAGAACAAAAATGCCCAAGTATCATAATCGGGCACCTGAACATATGGATGATAAAAATGCTGTCCACAGATTTTTATTTTTATTTTATTTAATAACGGAAACCTCATCCCGCCCTTGGATGAGATTTGATGAATAAGGGAAAGACCATAAGGTTGGAGGGGCTATGAAAAATAACACTGTTAAAGGGCTTAATTGTTCGCTTAATTCTCGGTGGGCGTGCTTCCGACTTTTGCACGTGCCCGCCGAGCAAAATATCGCGTGAGCGCAGGATGACGTCGAAACGCTCACCAGACATCATCTTGTGCGATTTCTCACCCGATCAGGTTGGGCACGCGCTCGCCCAATCAACGTAGAATTCAGCCCTATCTCTTCTAAGTAGAAGAGCTTATATTGACCTCAGTCTTATCAGGAAAGTGGAAGAAGTCAATCAGCAAGAATCCAGGTGTTGCTTCAGATAAGTCTTCCCGACGTCTGTGAAGACTTAAGACTGAATATAACATTATTTTGCGAAGAGATGCTAAAACCTGTATGTCTTTTCACACCCAGGAAGATACCACACTCACTAATGAGACAGGTCCAACTATATCTGGAAGAGATGACCAGGACCTGGGGGATAAAGCAGTTTTAAACCGTCTGCAAGGAGAAGGCCTGACACTTAATTAAAAGTGTGAATTCTTGAAAACATCTATTCATTTCCTCGGGCACATTGTTAGTGGCAATGGCATAATTGCAGACCCACAGAAAACAAGAGCCATTAGTGAATTCCATCTCAGAACTTCAATGATTCTTTGGAATGGTTAATCAGCTGGCAAAAGTCCTGCCTATCCTAGCACAAGTTACTGAGACCCATTACACAGCTATTAAAGAAAGCCCAAGCATGGTATTGGGATACACACCAGGAGCAGGCATTTCAAAAAATTAAGGATATGCTGCTTTCACTGGGTACTTTAGCTTATTATGACCCGTCACTACCAACCACAGTTGCGGGCAGCACTATTTCAAGAACAACTAGATGGGTGTTGTAGACCGGTTTATAATGTGCCTCGGGCATTGTCTGACACTGAGAGGAGGTATGTGGTCATAGAGAAAGAGGCTCTTGTATTCACGTGGGCTTGCAAGAAGTTCTTAGATTGTACCATCAGTTTAGAGACAGACCACAAACCGCTATATTCCTTATTTGATGAAAACGAACTTGTTAGGATGCTCCCAAGAATCCAGAGATTCCAGTTGAGATTAATGTGCTTCACCTATGAAACAGTATATGCCCAGGGCAAGCTGCAGATGACAATGGGCACATTGTCCCGAGCCACCATTGACCATCCTACACAACAGGATGTCAAACTCATCCTGAGTTTGTAGCATAATTGCTGGCAAGTTTTAAAAAGCTGAAAGAAATTCATCAAGCGCGGATGTAGGGTGAGGAATGCATTTGCATTCACCAACAATACATGCAAGGTTGGCCACTGTAGCATCCCAGTGCTATGGTGATGTAAACTTACTTTGAGCAAAGGAAGCACTTTACAATGGTGGATGATTTGCTGGTGTATGACGAGAGGCTGGTGATTCCACTCTCACTCTGGCCAGATAGCTTGGAAAGAATAAACCAGGGCCATATGACTATCACAAAATGCAGAGCACGGGCTCAGTCTTCCGTGTGATGGCTGGGAATATCAAGATCTAGAGAAGTGATTTCTTTGTGCCAAGTGTGCACAGTGCACAGACTAGAACAAAGGGAACGGCTTATCACAACTCAATTCCTATGCAGACCATGGGAATGTTTGAGGATGGACCTGTTTATGTTTAAAAGAAAATCCTTCCTTATTGTCATTGATTACTTCTCCAGGTGGATTGAGGTCAAATGTCAATACACTACAACAACTGAGGCAGTCATGCGGGCTTTAAAGGAAATCTTTGCAACACACAGCATTCCGGACCATGTTGTCTCTGATAATGGTCAACAATTTGCCAAAGACTTCTTCATACACTTTACAGCTAACAACGGGTTTGTGTGTCTCACAAGTTCCCCGAGATATCCCCAACCCAATGGCAAAGCCGAAAGGGGTGTCTGAACTATCAAAGCACTGTCAAAGTAAAAGGAGAATTTCCAGCTGCACTCCTAAATGACGGGTCTATTCCACTGCAATGTGGGTTGGCATCAGCAGAACCGTTGATGGGCAGAAAGCTCCGAACACAGCTTCCCGCTCTACCCAAAAAATTACTTCCAGACCTAGAAGTCCAGGATTATCAAAGAGCTCAAGAACGAGAGCGGTCCTATCAAAAACAACAGGCTTACAACATTGAAGTCCCCCACTGTGCCCTTGCCACACTCTGCACTTCCTCCAAGTGGTGTTCAACATGGAGTTGTACTAGTTCATCAGTATCACTTAACTGTACAATTGTCTAAGAGTGGGGAACATGAGAATAAAGCCTGCTCAAATATAATTGCTTGTGCATAAAGTGCATTCAGCCAGAACCAAAAATCTAAGTAGAACAGATAATTTCTGTGCTGATGGGGCACAATACCTGCACAGAGAATTAAAGAGATTTATCCAATCACTGCTCCAAAGGACTTGGCTCTATAAACTGGAAAAGTGTTAGATCATATAAACTCTGAAAAATTGCTCATTGCACACAGATGCTGAGCTGTATGATAAGCTGATACTTAATGCGGTTAATTTATTCACTCTCTAGGAATTGTAATAATCTCAGACTTTGATCAAGGCCATAATTAATACCCAATGTCGACTAATGCTGAATTACTTCTCCTGGCAGCCCCTCAAAATAAGGAGGACACTTGCCAGGGAGTTTAGCCCATGGAGTCTTTTAACATGGGGAGGCTGTTGCACAGCAGATGCCACACAGTTCTGGCTAACCAGGAGACTCTCCTACTTTTGCCATATCGGAAGGATTTGTAGGTTTCTGACCAACCTGTTTGGCCATGTCAAGAACACACCTTCCTTGGCCATCAAGTACTGGAGTGAGACTTGAACCCATATCTTCTGGCGCAGAGGCAGAGACCTGACCCAATGCACCACAGTAATTAATGGTCTCACAGCAAAGGTGTCCTTAGGTAGCAGCAACCATAGTATGATTGAAATTTACATTCAGTTTGAGGGAGAAAGAAATGGGTCTGAGATGAAGTTTTTAAACTTAAATAAGGGCAATTATGAGGGCATGAAAGCAGGGCTGGCTAAAGTGAATTGGCAAATTAGGTTAAGGGATAGGTCAACAGAGATGCAGTGGCTAATATTTAAGGTAATATTTCAGAGTACACAGAATACATACATTCCAACGAGTTAAAAAAAAAGTCCAAGGGATGGACACACCATCCGTGGTTAACTAGAAAGGTTAAAGATAGTATCAAACTTAAAGAAAAAGCATATAATTGTGCATAGGCAGGTGGCAGGTCAAAGGATTGGACAGAATATAAGGAATAACAAAGAATGACTAAAAGACTAATAAGTAGGGAAAGATTAGAGTATGAGAGACAGCTAGCCAGAAATATAAAATCAGATAGAAAGAGTTTTTATAAATATTTGAAAAAGAAAAGAGTTAACAAAGTGAATGTTGGCTGTTAGAAAGTGAATCTGGAGAATTGATAATGGAAAACAAAGAGATGACAGATGAATTGAACAGGTATTTTGCATCAGTTTTCACTATAGAGGATACAAGTAACATCCCAAATGCAGCAATAAACCAGGAAATGTAAGTGGGGAAGGAAGTCAGGAAAATAACAGTCATCAGAGAAGTGGTACTGAGTAAATTGTTGGAGCTACGGGCTGACCAGAATTGGCTCCTGATGGATTTCATCATGGGATCTTAAAAGAAGTGTCTAGTGAGATAGTTGATGCATTGGTTTTAATTTTCCAAAACTCCCTAGATTCCATGAAGGTCCCATGAGATTGGAAGATAGCAAATGTCACTACATTATTCAAAAAGGTGGGGGGAGACAGAAAGTGAGTGGGCAAAGATCTGGCAAATAGAGCCTAATGTGGGAAAATGTGCAATTGTCCATTTAGGCAGGAAGAGTAAAAGAGACGCATATTATCTAAATGGTGAGAAATTGCAGAGCTATGAAGTGCAGAGGGATCTGGGTGTCCTAGTGCATGAATCACAAAAGGCTAGTATGCAAGTACAGCAAGTAATTAGGAAAGCTAATAGAATGTTAGAATTTATTGCAAAGTGAGTTGAATACAGAAGTAGGGAGGTTATGCTTCAGTTGTACAGGGCACTAATGAGGCCACATTTGGAGCACTGTGTATAGTATTGGTCACCTTATTTAAGGAAGGATGTAAATGCATTGAAAGCAGTTCAGGGAAGGATTTACCAGACTAATACCTGGAATGGGTAGATTGTTTTATGAGGAAAGGTTGGGCAGACTAGGCTTGTGTCTGCTGGAGTTTAAAAGAATAAAAGGTGACTTGATTGAAACGCATAGGCCAGGATTTTATATTCGGCATGCGGGGGAGGGCCCAACACGCCAGAACGTAAAATGACGTACGATGATGTTGGGCATACGTCCTGATGCCATTGCGCTGTCTTGCGATATTTCATTCAGCTGCGCGCCCGCCGATAATTGAAAGGTCTATTAAGGTCCTTAACAAAGTAATTAATTTCAAGTTTACGCTGTCCGTCCAACCTTATGGTTGGCAGGCAGGTGAAAAGGCCAAATGGCCTTTACGCTTTTTAGGAAACCTCATTCACGAGCGGGATGAGGCTTCCTAAAGCTTTTACAAATTAAATAGAAACTTTTCCTGAAAAATAAAAACATATTCCACCTCATGTGACACAGTCACATGGAGGGACATGTTTCATTAAATTTTTATTGCATTTATTTTTTTTTCAAAAGCGCTTCAATCTCCCTGAGGCAGCTCTGTGTCTCGACTGTCCCTCCTGCCGCCCGTGTAAAATGATGGTGTGGAGCCGGTCGTGGGCGGTGGTCAGCTCTGCGACCACCCCCGTTGAGCCTGCCCGACGCGGGAAAAATTCAGGCCATAAGATCCTGAGGGGTCTTGACAGGGTCGATGTGGAGAGGATGTTTCCTCTTGTGGAGGAATTTAGAACTAGCGGTCACTGTTTAAAAACAAGAGGTCACCCATTTAAAACAGAGATGAGCTGAATGTTTTTCACTCAGAGGGTCGTGAGTCTTTGGAATTCTCTTCTCGAAAAGGTAGTGGAAGTAGAGTCTTTGAATATTTTTAAGGCAGAGGTGGATAGATTCTTGGTAAGCAAGGGGGTGATAGGTTACCTGGGGTAGTTGGGATGCAGATTTCAGGTTATCAGATTAGCCATGATATTATTAAATGGCGGAGCAGGCCCGAGGGGCTGAATGCCTATTCCTACTTCTTGTTTGTATGTTCATATAATTATTGCACAATTTATCCATTTCATTGGAGTAGCTTGTGGGCATCCTATTTAAGAGTTGATGAAATCAAATTCAATCCAACATGATAAAGCCGGTTAAGCAAGCAACACTTAAACACCATTCACCCCTTGACCTAAACAAGATGGTAATACACAGACTGTTCTTTAGTGAGGAGTTATGTGAGCATGTTAAAGAATTGTCAGGCTTCTTCCTGTATAATTGTTGAAATACCTAGGGAATTTAAGGATGTTGTATGAACTGGGTTCTCAGGCTGAAACGTGAAGCATTAGTGAGCATGAGTCAAGAAGAAGCAGCAACCTGTCAGCCAGTGTGTTTATTGTACATTAATTATTTCATTGTTTCCGGGTGGTGCACATCAACTGGGGATTCACTCGTACTCCTATATATAGGAACAGACTGAAACTGCGGTTGTTGGGTTACGAAGTGCATGTTTGTAATGTGTATCTCTGTAAATAAAAGGTTATGAATTGTATAAAGATTCTATCCTTCACCACCTGGCTTTCTAAAATAGAACATAGAGGCGAGCTTGGGTCTGTTCTTAGCTGCAAAGTCCTGGGATCCTAACCTCATCGGGTTATTGTAAAGAAGAATGCTCCCTGTCCATCATTTTCTGCTGTCATTAAAGAAAATGCCAACAAGCCTGCAAGAGTAACAATTAGAGTTGAAGAGTTCATTTGCCATATGAACTGCTAGCCCACCTGCAGCCCATTGTGAGGGCAGTGGCTGCTGCAAGAAGATCTGCAGCAGAGCCCCCCACCTTGGAAGAAGGCTAAATAGATCTGGATAATCTCTGATGAAGGACTTTGGCTCTCTTCTTCAATTTCAACATGTAAGGGGATTGGATAGAGGAGTATGCAAGGTTTTTCTTCTTTCAACGATGTCCAGCAGTCTACTGCCAAAGAGATTACTGGACATGCTGAGTGAGTGGCATCAATAGGAGCCCAGTTGCAGTAGACACTGGTCAAGGATATGCCCCTCAAGCCAAAGTGAACCTGGCCCTGCCAACAACCCTGCTTAAATGGTTCTATATGTGGCACAAAGGGAACAGGTTCAACCCATAGCTTCAGAGCCGTTTCATGATTCAACATAAACAGGCAGAGGGACACCTCAATCCCAAAACCTTCCAACCTAGGTCCAGCAGCCAGCCATCTAATCTATTCCTGATACTGCAAGAGTATTGAGAAAGAACGCTTATTGCTTTAGAGCAATAAGTTGCACTTTGCCACCAAGGGAAGGACTAGGTGGAAAATGCTAGTCACACATACTCAACTTCTGGATAATCATATTTTGGTTGCAATTTGCTAAAGCTAGTTTAGTATAAAAAGCTATAGGTGGAAGGTATAGGAGACATGGTAAGCCACTGTTGAAGGAAAGTATAGTTGGCTGCTGTGTGATGTAGATGTGGAGAGGACTTTTAATGCATTGTAAGGATGAGATATTTATGTGATATTCTCATCTGATGTCCGAGGGGGAACACTTGCTAGAGTGGTTGGGGAGGGTTTAAACTAAAATGGCAGGGGGATGGGAACCTATGCAAGGAGTCAGAGGAGGGGCAATTAAAGACAAGAACAAAAGACAGAAAGCAGAATAAGAAAAGTGATAGCCAGAGAAATCAAGGGCAAGGATCAAACAGGGCCTCAGTGGAAAATAGTGGGAACGGGACAAGTAATGTTAAAAAGACAAGCCTTAAGGCTTTGTGCCTTAACGCAAAGAGCATTCGCAATAAAGTGGATGAATTAACCGCGTAAATAGATGTAAACAGGTATGATATAGTCGGCATTACGGAGACATGGCTGCAGGGTGACCAGGGATGGGAACTGAACATCCAGGGGTATTAAGTATTTAGGAAGGACAGACAAAAAGAAGAGGCGGTGGAGCTGCATTGCTGGTTAAAGAGGAAATTAACGCAGTAGTGAGGAAAGATATTAGCTCCGACGATGTGGAATCTGTTTGGGTAGAGCTGAGAAACAGTAAGGAGCAAAACATTAGTGGGGGGTTGTATATAGACCCCAAAACTGCAGTGGTGATGTTGGGAATGGCATTAAACAGGAAATTAGAGACGCATGTAATAAAGGAACATTTGTAATTATGGGTGACTTTAATATTCATATAGATTGGGCAAATCAAATTAGTAACAATACCGTAGAGGAGGAATTCCTGGAGTGTATACGGGATGTTTTTCTGGACCAATACATTGAGGAACCAATGAGAGGACAGGCCATCCTCGACTGGGTATTGTGCAATGAGAAAGGAATAATTGGCAATCTAGTTGTGCAAGGCCCCTTGGGGATGAGCAACCATAATATCATAGAATTCTTCATCAAGATGGAGAGTGACGTAGTTGATTCTGAGACTTGGGTCCTGAATCCTAATAAAGGAAACTATGATGGTATGAGGTGCGAGTTGGCTATGATGGATTGGGAAACGTTACTTAAAGGGATGACGGTGGATAGGCAATGGCAAACATTCAAAGAGCGCATGGGTGAACTGCAACAATTGTTTATTCCTGTCTGGTGCAAAAGCAAAACAGGAAAGATGGCCAAACCACCATGGCTACAAGCGAAATTAGAGGTAGTATTAGATGCAACGAAGAGGCATACAAATTGGCCAGAAAAAACAATAGACCTGAGGATTGACAGCAGTTTAGAATTCAGCAAAGGAGGACCTAGGGATTGATTAAGAAGGGGAAAATAGAGTACGAGAGTAAGCTTGCAGGGAACATAAAAACTGACTGTAAAAGTTTCTATAGGTATGTGAAGAGAAAAATATTGGTGAAGACAAATGTAGGTCCCTTACAGTCAGAAACAGGGGAATTTATAATGGGGAACAAAGAAATGGCTGACCAACTAAATGCATACTTTGGTTCTGACTTCACAAAGGAGGACACTAATAACATACCAGAAATGTTGGGGAACACAGGGTTTAGCGAGAGGGAGGAACTGAAAGAAGTCAGTATTAGTAGGGAAATGGTGTTGGGGAAATTGATGGGATTGAAGGATAAATCCCCGGGGCCTGATAATCTACATCACAGAGTACTTAAGTAAGTGGCCCTAGAAATAGTGGATGCATTGGTGGTCATCTTCCGAGGTTCTATAGACTCTGGAACAGTTCCTACAGATTGGAGGGTAGCTAATTTAACCCCATTATTTAAAAAGGGAGGCAGAGAGAAAACAGGGAATTATAGACCAGTCAGCCTGACGTCGGTAGTGGGGTAAATTCTAGAGTCCATTATAAAAGATTTAATAGCTGAGCCCGTGGAAAACAGTGGCAGAATCGGACAGAGTCAGCATGGATTTATGAAAGGGAAATCATGCTTGACAAATTTACTGGAATTTTTCGAGGATGTAACTACTAGAGTTGATGAGGGGGAGCCAGTGGATGTGGTTTATTTGGGCTTTCAGAAGGCTTTCAACAAAGTCCCACATAAGAGATTGGCGTGTAAAATTAAAGCGCATGGGATTGGGGGTAGTGTATTGAGATGGATAGAAAACTGGTTGGCAGACAGGAAACAAAGAGTAGGAATAAACGGGTCTTTTTCCGAATGGCAGGCAGTGACTAGTGGGGTACTGCAGGGATCGGTGCTGGGACCCCAGTTATTTACAATATATATTAATGATTTAGATGAGGAAATTAAATGTAATATCTCCAAATTTGCAGATGACACAAAGCTGGGTGGGAGGGTGAGCTGTGAGGAGGATGCAGAGATGCTTCAGTGTAATTTGGAAAAGCTGAGTGAGTGGGCAAATGCATGGCAGATGCAGTATAATGTGGATAAATGTGAGGTTATCCACTTTGGTAGCAAAAACAGGAAGGCAGATTATTATCTGAATGGCTATAAATTGAGAGAAGAAAGTGCAACGAGACCTGAGTGTCCTTGTACAGCAGTCACTGAAGGTAAGCATGCAGGTGCAGCAGGCAGTAAAGGAGGCAAATGGTATGTTGGCCTTCATAGCCAGAGGATTCGAGTACAGGAACAGGGATGTCTTGCTGCAATTGTACAGGGCCTTGGTGAGACCACACCTGGAACATTGTGTGCAGTTTTGGTCTCCTTATCTGAGGAAGGACGTACTTGCTATAGAGGGAATGCAGCGAAGGTTTACCCGACTGATTCCTGGGATGGCGGGACTGACATGTGAGGAGAGATTGAGTCGGTTAGGATTATATTCACTGGAATTCAGAAGAATGAGGGAGGATCTCACAGAAACCTATAAAATTCTAACAGGACTAGACAGGGTAGATGCAGGAAGGATGTTCCCGATGATGGGGGAGTCCAGAACCAGGGGTCACAGTCTGAGGATAGAGGGTAGACCATTTAGGACTGAGATGAGGAGAAATTTCTTCACCCTGAGAGTGGTGAGCCTGTGGAATTCATTACCACAGAAAGTAGTTGGGACCAAAACATTGTATGTTTTCAAGAAGGAGTTAGATATAGTTCTTGGGGCGAAAGGGACCAAAGGGTATGGGGAGAAAGCGGGAGCAGGCTATTGAGTTGGATGATCAGCCATGATCATAATGAATGGCAGAGCAGGCTTGAAGGGCCGAATGGCCTACTCCTGCTCCTATTTTCTATGTTTCTATCTGTTTGAGGTTGTCATATGGCCTTAGTTGTCTGCAAAGATATTTCAATATCACTTTGTCTCCTCACCTTATCCATTTCTTGGCTCTGGTTGGGTACTTTTCTCTACCACCTCTTACTGATACACAAAATACTAATTTTGGAGACCAACTTACAAGTCTCATTTTAAATATGGTTAAATATCCGCTAAACAGTCCTGCAAAGAATGCTTCATATGAGAAAGACCAATGGAAACTGCTGCACATTTCTCAACATATTATTTACATTTCATTATAATATTAAAATGAAGTGATTGCCTGGTCGCCTTGTCCACTCACCTGTCCCCTTCCCAAAGTGTGTGCATGACATATTATAGATGGAGACCTGACCATCAGAATTTCTGCCTGATCTCCTGACCCCACACTTCCCGTTCACCATAATCTCCTGCAAGAGTAACAATCAAAAAATATATCCTTTGTCCATATGATTTCCCTCTTCCATTATCTTTGTGGCTTGCCATAATTTTAGTTTGTAGAGGCTTCAGGCAAACTCTGTTGATCTGGCACGGTCAGTTACTCCTTTAAGGGCACTAGTAGCTGCTAAGAATGCTATTTTTAATTTTCCTGCAATATTTAAAATGTAATGAAATGTAATGCTTCCATTTCAGGAATCCATCGTCAGTGTCAAGAGATCCAAGATTAGATATCCCACTATGTCTGTGTGGCATTTTGCATTACTCATACCAGGCACCCTATGGTCTGAGTGAGATTGCTCATTTACTGCCAAATTAAGAGCAATTTTATGATGTGGTGCTCTGAACTAGAAGAGGACTGAGATTACTTCAAGTTGGAGTTCAAGTACAAATGGACAGAGGATACTTCTATTTAATCACTGCTGCATGGATTCAAACTGTGATGCTGGGAATTAGACACAATGTAAAATACTGCAGATGCTGGAAATTTGGAAACAAAAGCAGAAACGCTGGAGATACCCAGCAGTCGGCCAGCAAATGTGGAAAAGTACAAGTCAGATATTTCAGGTTGTAATCTTAAAACCAGAAACGTCAACTGATGCGGCTTGACCTGCTGAGCATTCCCAAACCTTTCTAGTTTTGTTTCTCTAGATATGAGAGGGCAGCATTCCATCTTCCTGTGTCCCCAGTCCTCCTCAATAATCTTTCCACTAAGTTTAGTGACATGTTTGATAATCACATTTTTTCTAGGCCAGGATCGGCTGTGCCCGCTGGCATTGGGCGTGTTCGCTGGCGTGAGCGGACAATATGGCAAGAAGGCCAAAAATCAGTTTCATGATATCGTGAAACCAGTTTACGATCATCTGCTCAGTCTGCCGATGGTGGGCCACATTCCCCACCATCAGACGTTGGGAACCTCATTGTAACATATCAGCATATCATTATAAGACCAGCCCACCGGACTCATCACCCCCACTAGATTGTCCACCCAGGTCAGCAGGAAAACACACCGGTGCAGAACACGTCTTAACAACTGTGACGTGCAGAAGCCGGGACTTAACGCCTGGGCCTTTCTCACATCACAGACATCCGAGGAGCAGAAACTGCTGGAGCCCGACTGCAACGGTACACTGGAGGAACGGCCGTGGCATTCTGGGTGGATTCTCAATGGACGTGGCTCTGCTGGGAAACAGCTCATGGAAGTTGTAAAGTCACCGTTGATGCTCACAATGGATGACGGTGGGGGAGGTGAGAGAGGAAGGTCTAGGATCAAATGGGAGAGGAAGAAGCGTCCGGGGTGGGGGTGGGGTTGGGGGGGGGTGGGGGGTGGAGGGTGGGAGGTGGGGGAAATGAAGATATTGGGGGGCTGAAGTTGGGAGAGGGGGGGAAATGGTGTCCGGGGGCTGATGTTAGGAGGGTGGGGAGAAATGAAGGTGTTGGTGGACTGAGGTTGGGGGGTGGGAAATGAAGGTGTCAGGGGGCTGAGGTTGGGAGGGGGGAGAATGAAATGAAGGTGTCAGGGAGCTGAGGCTTGGAGTGGGGGAGGAGTGGGTAACGGTGGAGAAGATGGCAACTGGGGAGGTATGTGTAAGAGGGGTGTCAGGTGTAAGGGAAGGAGTTTAGAAGGGGATGGAGTGTGGATAGGGGAGTGATTCCAGGGGAGGGGAGTAAGGGGTACAGAATGGGGAAGGAATCCGGGGGTGAGGAAGGAGCGTGGAGAGTGGAGGGAGTAAAGGAGGAAGAAATAAGGGTGGAGGAAGGAGTTGGGAAGAGGGAAGGAGTAAGGCTGGAAGAAGAGGTGAGGCTGGAGGAAGAGGTGAGGCCGGAGGAAGGAGTCAGGAGTGGGGAAGCACTAAGGGTGGCAGAAGAAGTAAGAGTGCCTGAGGGAATCAGGAAATGGGAGGGATTAAGTGGGGGGGAGTCCGGGGGAGTGGGAGGTCAAAGGGGAGGGATGGGGTTCCAGGTGGGAAGGGGTTCCGGAGGGAAGCGGCCCAGAGGGGAGGATGTCCAGGTGAACGTGCAAGGGAGAGGTGTGATGGGTCCATGATTACCTCCTAGGGAGCGAACTGAGGATGGGTGTGGTATGAGTGAATAATGGTAATGACCGAGGGCAAGTTGAGGCAGTAGGGTGGGAGGGTGAGGGTTCGACAGTAGCGGCAGAAGGGATGGTGAGGGTGGTTGGCGGGGTCTCGGAGGCCGACACAGACCCTGGGGGTGGGATGGAGGAGGTCGGGGAGGTGAATGTGGATCAGGGTGGAATTTTCAGGAAGTAAGGGAATGTGCACATTTGCCTGGAGATCCCCGAAGGAAAAGCGTTGTGGTTGGTAGGTCATGGGGTGGGGTGGGGGGCGGGGGGGGGGGGGGGGGGGGGGGGGAGATGGAAGGTGATGCCAGGTGGGTCAACTGTGATGGGGAAAAGGAAATGAGTGACTGGGGGAGGGGAAAAGACTGGGGAGCTGACGAAAAAGCGAATCCAGGCCATGCTGTCCAAACTGAAAGTGAAACGAGAGTCGTGGTGGGTGAGATCAGGTGTCACATGGGAGGGTGATCATTGGGTGGGCGGAGATGCAGGCCAGCTCAGATGGACAACTGAATGCGAACCCCAGTGGGCAGCAATCAAAATGCTCAGGACATTGAGGTGAGTGTGATACGTGAAGGATCCGTGTACGTGGGAGAGTGCTTGTACAATGCTCTAAAAGGCCCTGCCACACACACACTTCTCCCTCCAGAATCACTCATTGGTCAGCTGTTCCGTCTGTGGTGACAGAGGACGAGGTTGAGGGGGTCAAAGGCAAAGGGGACTCAGAGGGAGAGGACAGCCTCTGAGATTCCTGAGTGGATGACCCAGGGGTGTCCAGCTGCCGCTCCTCCTCCCTTCGGGTGCCCAGGGGCCCCGGACTGGCTCCTTGAGGGGAAGGAGCACCTGGAGGGACGTCGAGATCCCCATCTCCCTCTTGCATTGCCACTGCAGGAACTCAGCCATGGCCCCCGCAATGGGCTGCAGGTCTCCTGGACCAGCGTCTCCATGGCGTCTGCCATCCTCCCCATGGAGACCTCCATATGCGCACATGTGGGCACCACTTCATCAGAGAGCAGGCGGACGCACTCTGACTCGTGTGCCACTCTGTTGAGGGCTTCCAGCAGCTCTGCGTAATGTTCCCCTGCCTTCTGCTGACTCTCCAGGAAGAGTTGGAAGGACAAATCTAAAGGCTCGTCATCTGACTCGGAACTCACAGACGCCTGTTCCCTAGCAGTCCTCCGAGTGCTGGGGAGCTTGCACGAACCTGCCTCCTGCTCTGGACGCGTGTCTGTGCAGTGACCATCAGGTTGTGAACCCGAGCCTGATCTAAATCTCGGTCCCACCGGGGTGTGTGTCTCTGCACTGGTGGAGGGTGTGGGTAAGTGCTGTGATGGGTCTTCCAGACTGCTTATTTCCAGCTCTTCAATGGAGGAGACGTCTCCTTGGCTGGAGGTGAGGACCTGGATGGAGCTGAGCGGCTGGTTGGCTGAGGGTATTGGGCACTTGGCAGAGCTCCCTGTGAACCAAAGTAGAGATAGTTAGTGCATGGCAGCAGAGTCAAAAGCAAGAGAGAGAGCACTCACAGTTGTGTTGAGAGAGGGATGATGTGGTGCAGGATCCTAATGTGGGTGTTCGCCGCCAACTTCACCGTCACCGCAAGCATGCTCCCATGTCCTCAGTCAGTGCAGTGGCACACTCCTCAAAGTGAGTGAGAGGCCTAATGTGGGCCACTCCATCCTCTGTCTCGAACCTCTTCCTGTTGATATGACCAGGCTTCTCCTGCATGAAAACGGATGGAGAGAGTGTGAGCAGGACACATGGCACTGTGTGGAATGTTTGTGTGGTGAGCGGGGCCATGGACGGGATGAGGACATGAGCTGGATAGGATATGAGCCTGATGGAGATGTGACCCTTTATTTATGTCTTAATGGTTCCATTGAATAATAGCAGTTCAGCTATAATCTTGGACTACATCTGATATTTTTTAGTCAATGATCTTGGGGTAGGGAGAATTTAAGAAAATACAATAGATCATTCTAAGAATGTGGGTGTGAATTTTAAGGTGATCAGGCGAGCGCGATTGGTGGGACCGGAAGTGGATGTGAAATCCGCTCCTACCTATGATCGGCTCCAGACAGTGATTACGCCGGCCAATTAACTGCCGGCGAGCGTGAAACACGCTGAAAGAGGCACAGCGCTAACAGGGGAGTATTAGAGGAGAATGGCCTCCAGAATGATTGGAGCTGTGGGCAGGGACTTTAAAAGCAGCTCCCTGAAGGGAGGAACAATTGTGGAGGAACTGTCTCAGAAAGGTGCTTTAATTTTTAAAGAGGCAGACAACTGTGGTGAGATACTATGCAGGAAGGCGTGGCTGGGACACTAGCAATGTCTTCTGGACCAAAATCTATGCCAGGTGAGGTGGAAAGGCTGGAGCCACTTGGCCCCTCGCTTATCAGATGAGTGCCTACAGGTTCTACTGGAGGCTGGGAGTGCACGTTGGGAGATATTGCTGCTGCAAGACGGCAAGAAGAGGCCTCCACACTTAACTAAGAAGGCATGGACGAAGGTGGCATCCCTGGTCAGTGGCCGTGATGTAGTAGAAGGAACTGGGTGCAGCGTAGGACGAGGTTCAATGACCTTCTGCACTCTGCCAGAGTAAGTATTGAGTCCCCATGTAAATGTGGAGCGATGTGTTTGTGCGTGCCTGCACTTGTTGGGGCTCCCGGGTGTGAAGCCCTGAGCTTAATTTGGCATGTCTTCTTGTGCCCTTAAAGGCTGCATGTGAGTAGACAGGATGGCTGGCACATATGGAAGGGTGAAGTGCTGCAATGTGATGGGCAGCTAAACCTGCAACTTTGGGGAGAAGGACAGAGTGTTCTGGCGTGTAGAGGGGGGACTGATGAAAGTACTATTGCCCTTACAAGAGAAAAGGAGTCACAATGCACAGGAGCGAGGACAAACTGGTGGTGGTGTCGCTAATCTGGCATTGCTAACTCCAGTGGAGGAGCAGATCCTGGAGATGGCATGTGACCGTGGAGCGAAGTCCACTGGTCGCGAAAGGGCGGGGGCTTCGGAGGAGGGTAAGAGTCCAGTGGACAAGGAAGAGATTGGGGGAGGATACAATAGATGTAGGGCAATGGTGGAAGACTCACAGGTGAAATCTACTAATCCCCTTTGATCATCCATTCAGAAGTCTTTACTCAGCCAAATGTTCATTCCGAGAAGCAACCAGAATGCATGCACTGAGCTCTTAATGCTGCTTGAGACTTACATATTTTTTCCCTCTCTCATATGGAACATCCTCAAGACTGCAGACTGACCTGGAAAATTCTCTCTTGACATCAGAAGATGTTCTACAGCCAGATGCACTGGCGCCACATTCTCTCTCTGCACCATGCACCATGCACCAATGCGGATACAGGCACGTTGGGAATGAGCGTTCAGGAGCAGATGATGGTGCACACTGGGGATGGCACATCACACCCGCTTGAGGCGCTGGTGGAGGCAGGGAGTGCCCAGGGCACTGGCAGTCAGAGGATTATTGGAGACCAAGACAATGTTGAGCCCGAGGCAGATGATGGGCGTCTGGAGTTGTCTATAAGATGGCAAATTCTGAACGTCCAGCGTGAAGATCTGGCAGAGATCCCTGAGGGAATGCATGCCATGGTCTTTGTATTGGAGGAGTCCGTGTGGAGGTTGAACACTGTGATAATCCACAGCTCTAAATGCACATCATCCTCCACAGAGAGTGGCAACATACATGGAGCAGCAGCTCCAGGAACTCAAGCAGGGGGTTTTGGGGTTGCCTTAAGACCTGTGACCCCACACAGTGGCAGTGACCTGCAAATGTGAGAGGTGGATGAGGCACCTAGTGACTCTGCTGACGTCTTGTCATCTCTGGTGAGCAGGGAGGTTCAAACAAATCTCATGTTGTCAGACAACCTGCAGCTCCATGCATCCTCTCATGGCTCCTCTCAGGGCGCTGCTGATGATGGCAGGAGCTCCTCTGCCCCTTTGCCAGTGACCATCGTATCTGAGGAGACCGCAACGACTGAAGAGTGCCCAGCCATGGTGCTGGGCTCTCCTGCCCCAGTGGGGGCCCAAACAGCTCTCGGCAACTAGAGGACGGCCGCTGAAGTCATCAAGGCCAACGAGGCATCAGAGTCAGCAGCCTGCCTCCAATGCAGCTGCCGATGAGGGGGAAACACCAAGAAGTAGTGCTTGTAAGGGGAAATTTAAGTCACTATGATCACAGAAGAGGTTTCACACGTGAATCATGCGTCATTGTCACTTGTGTACTGTTATTTGTGTATGTCACAAATCACTAGTAAAATGTGACATCATGTCAAATGGCCTTATTGCGTTGTATGTCATAGTTAGGGAGGAGGCCTGGAAGTCTCGTGTAAGATATCGATTGGGCTGCAAAGAAGGAGGGACAGGAGAGGATGGTGCCAGGAAGGCCTCATCAGCTCCGAGCAGTAAGGTGGTGGTCAGATTGCGATCATTTGGACTTCTGACTTTGGAATCCTACTGGAAACTTCTCTGAATCAGGGCCCCCCTGGTCTCCTTGTCTCATATAAGTTCCCTCATTGCTGGATCTTGTTCATCACCCTGAGGCTGATCAGGCTCCTTCTAAGATTCTGCGCTGGATTTATCCTCAGTGGCTTCTGGAAGATCATTGCTGTCTTCACCCTCCATCTGCTCCCCCCTTGAGAGAGCCAGATTGTGAAAGGCACAGCAGAAAACCACTACGTTCTGGAGGACATTGGAGAGATCTGCCTGAGCGGTCCAGACAGCGAAACCTCATTTTGAGTAGGCCTATTGTCCTCTCAGTGCTTGCCGTTGTGGAGGCATGACTCTGGTTGTTCCTCTCCTCTGCTGGTGTCCTTGGGTGTCTGAGTGGTTTCATCAGCCACCTTTGAGCGGATATCCTTTGTTCCCCAGAAGCAGCCATCCAACTATGCTGGGGCTATGAAGAACCTTGACACCTGGGAGATGTACACATCATGGAAGCTTCCAGGATACCTGGCACAAACCTACAGGATCTTGTGCTGGTGATCACACACTGTCTGAATGTTCAGAGAGTTGTACAATTTTCTATTCACAAAGGCCCCTGGCTCCCCTGCAGGTGCTTGACAGGCGCATGTGTGCAGTCAATGACTCCCTGAATTCTTGAAATTCTGCTATTGTTGCGAAACCTCTGGCTTGCTCTGCCTGGCTGGCATCGCCTGTCTTGTACTGAATGAGGGTATTTATCCCTTGGAACAATGCATCTGTCACCAGTTTGATGCAGCTGTGCGCTGCAAATTGTGACACTTCACAAAGATCTCCCACAGACCCTTGGAACGAACCCGAGGCATGAAAGTTTCGGGCAACTGTGACCCTCAGAGCCACTGGCATTGGGTGGCCACCTACAGAGTTTGAGGACAACTTGGGTCTGATCATGTCACAAATGGAGGTGACTGTTTCTCTGGAGAGGTGTGGCCTTCTTCGACACTTTACCTCTGCCACGTCAATGTAGCTGGATCGCAGCCTGTATACACTTCCAGCTGGGTATTGGCACCTTATCCTTCCCCTTCTCCCTTGGAACGCCTGCTGGTCTTCCACCCCTTCTGGCTCTGCATCTCAGTCCTGAGGGAAGACTCTGTTATGCTGTCTGCAGCCAACTGGCCTCCTCTCCCTTCTTTTGCCCTCTCCTCCTCATCTGAGGAGGTCCCTTCACTAGAGTACACAATATTCATGTCAAACCTTATGCTTACAGTGGTTTCACCTAAAGTATGAAAGGGCCTATCTGAAGAAAGCCTCTGCAAAGATTTAAACCTCCTAAAATTATCCAAATGAACAAAATGATTCCAAAAATGAACTATAATTCACACACTCACAAATCACTTCAATACTCCTACCTCCTAACCTCTCTATTCCTTCTGGGCCTTATATCCTGCCCTGGATCTAGAATGATCATAAAACGTGAAGCCTGCCTGCCTGATTGGCCCATGCACCAAACTTAAAAGTGCGCGGGCCTCTCAAAATCAGGGTCGATTGGATTTTTAATTGGTCCTTTAATTGCCGGCGGGTGCGCTTCCCATATTCTTGTGTGCCTGCCAACCAAAGAGTCGCGAGGCAGCACCATGACATCAGGAAGCAATCCCAACATCATCACGCATCAGTTCGTGACGCGTCATGACTACTGCACACCTGCGTGGCTGACATACAATTCAGGCCATGATCTGGAATACACTGCCTGAAAGGCTGAATGAAGCAGTTTCAAGAGTAGTTTTCAAAAGGGAATTGAATAAATACTTGTAAAGGAGATATTTGCAGGGCTATGTTCAAAGAACAGGGGAATGGAAATAATTGGCTAGGTCTATCAAAGGGCAAACATAGGCACGTTGGGTCAAATACCCTCCTTCTGTGCTGTATGATTCTATGATTTTATATATATTTCAAAACCTGAATCAGTTAAAATTATAATTTTCACCAAGTTCTATTATTATTGGTGGGTTACATTGGGAACTTGCCTTAACATTACGGTTTCCAATGGTAACAAGACTGTTGGATTACTCAAAAAAATTGCTAAATGATTGTTAAACAATAGTCGTGCTAATTCCTCATAATCATCCTAATTACTAATAATATATATTAAATATTTATGTTTCTGACATTTGAAAAATTAAACGTTTGAACGTTATTTATTCTGATTAGAGAGCGTATTTTAGATAAATACATAAACTTGGGAGTTACCATCTTCTATACATAACAAGGTTATAATTATTTGTCCCATGGATTGTCAGAGCATTTTTTAAAAATGGTGAATTTTACATCTTTAAATTTAATCTTTCCCCTCTCCTATACCTCGCATATTCCCCAATGACTCACAGATCTCTATCAATACTGATCGGTGATTGGATGCTGTAAGATCCATTATAAAAGGCCAAGTTGATGCCTTATACTTTTCCTTCTCTATTTATAGGGAACATTTCCATTTTATTATCTGCCTTTCCTGGATGGACTGCAAAAGCTCATCATTGCAAGCAGAACTGTGGATATGTATATGCCATTATTCTGTAAAGCAACTTTTCAGGGCTTGATCTGATCACATCATCTTTTTTTTTAAGCTTACCCTGAATGCACGTCTCTCAATTCCCTTTTGAACATTTCACCAGTCAGTATTTACTTTACTAGCTGGTAGTCCGTTCTACAGGCCAACAAATTGAAACATGAAAAAATTATTGTTTAAACTATACAGCTTGCTTTAGTTTATAATTATGGATTATGATTTTCCAAGCTGATTTTCCGCAAAGTACCTCTCTACATCCACTTTATTAATTTTCTTCAACAGTTTCACTGTTGAACTCTTTCACAGCATACCATGGCTCTTTATTGGCCCAAACCCAGCATCAGCATTTAGAAGCAGAAGGGCAGCAAATGCCTGGAAACGCCTTCACGTCCATTTTCCCTTCCAAGTTGCACACCATCCTGACTTGGATTTATATCCACCACTCCTTCATCATCAATACGTCAAATCCCTGGAACTCCCTACAAGCATTGTAGGAGTACTTTTATCAGACAGACTGCTGTAGTTTCAAAAGGTCCTCGAGCATATTATCCTTGGGTGGGCACTAAATGCTGATCTTGTGAGTGATGGCCTCATCCCTAAAATAATAATTAAAAATAGCCCTGGCTTACTTATTCTCCCTACGTCATTTACACCTGAAATTACTTCTCTTTCTCCTCTCTGAATCTTTTTCACCACATTAATATTTTTTGTAAGTATGATCATTTTTAAATTTTTGGTTATCAGGTTTGCTTAGTCTGGCAAACCTAGCTGCGCCCTTGATATTAATGCATTAGTTGGTGCTTGAAACAATATAGGCAGAGAGACCGATTAACTGAACAAACACTGGTAGTTTATTGGAGCTAAGAACAGAGCACTAACACAGAGTGTGCTTCTTCTGTCACCTCCAGCTCTAGACTTGCTGTCACCCAAATAGCCTGCGCTGTGTAGTGATTAGTCAATACAGTCACGTGGTTAACTAACTATATTCTCTTAAAGGTACATAGCACTCCACTTTACCACATCCCGCCTCCTTTACTTGAAAGTACAATTGACAAGCTTCACAACATCCCAATTATTTACATGAACAACTATTTACAAGTCAAGTCTCTCAGGAGGATTCTTCGGGTGTGTTGAGTGTCGTAGCTCAACGGCCTTGGCCTGATTTTCTGAAACCCCCTTCTCGGGGGTCAACTGTCCACCAGGCTCTTCAGCGGAAGTGGGCACGTTTGTGCCTTTGACCCTCTCGGGTCCAACAGACCCCACTGGTACTTCCAAATTGTGTGACATTTCTTCCACCTGCGGGGCAGACTCAAATGCAAATGATGATGGCTTTCCTTCTTCTGGGACTGTCTCTCTTCTCCGGAGATGATCCACGTGTTTTCTAATTATTCGGCCGTTTACCAAAAAATTATAGGAGAGAGGTCCTGTCACTGCACTTACTTCACCTAATAACCAATCGGGCTCATCTCCAAAGTTCTTCTCGAGAGCTGCGTCTCCCACCATGAAAATTCTTTCATGATTATGGCCATCATGTCTAGCTTTCTGGGCCCCTTTGCTTCTCTCCACACTTCCCACCCCCTAAATTCGGCCTGACAAGAGACAGACGGCTGCAGAGACATCTCTTCATTAGTAACTCAGCGGGGGCAATATCAGTGGTCATGTGTGGCGTCATCTGGTAGGCGAACAGGAACCGTGACAATCTGGTGCCAATGGAATCCCCGTCCAGCTTTTTCATCCCAGGCTTAAAAGTTTGGACCGTCCGCTCAGCCAAACCATTAGAAGCAGGGTGGTAAGGCAAGATTCTGATATGAGCTACTCCATTGAGAGTTATAAACCTGTGGAACTCCCCGCTGGTAAATGCAGTCCTGTTGTCTGACACGAGCACCTCTGGTAACCCATGCACTGCAAAACTCTGTCGCAAACTGTCTATGGTGACAGCAGACATGGGTGAGCAGACTTCATAGCCGTCCATCCACTCTGAGTGGGCATGAATGAGTAAAAGGAACATCGTGCCCAAGAAGGGCCTCATGTAGTCGACGTGGAGGTGCACCCATGGCCGCCCCAGCCATTCCCAGGGGTACAATGGAGCTAAGCAGCTTTTATACCTGCTGATATTGAAGACAACTTTTGACAAGGGTTTTGATGTCCACATCCATCCCTGGCCACCACAAGTAGCTGCACATGAGCATCTTTATCCTACTAATGTCAGGTTGAGTGCTGTGTAATTCGGCCACTATGGCCTTGGCCCGCTCGGGGGCATGATAATCCTTGCTCCCCAGAGCAATGTGCCGTCCTGGCAGGTGTCTTCATATCTGCGATTGAAATAGGGTTTCAGGGGCAGGATTTTCCCATTGGCATGCGGGGGCGGGCCTCACACACCAACGCATAAAATGATGCGCGGTGATGTCGGGCAAGCGTCCCAATGTCACGGTGTGCCATCGCGATGTTTCGGTGGGCGCGCGTGCGCACGATGATCTCCAATGTGCGCCCGCCATTAATTAACGGGCCACTTAAGGCCCCTGAGGCACTAATTGACGGCGATTTTTCAGGGCCTGTGCGATCTTCAGGTCGTTGCACGAGCACAACGGGCAGGCAGGCAGGACACATTTGTATAAACCTCATCCACGGGTGGGATAAGAGGGGTCGCGAATGTGCTGAGTTAGATATTTAATTTGGAAAGTTACTGATACTTGCCTTTGTGAGCAGAAATACTTCAAACCTCCTACCAGATGCTTGAACAGGACTCACAACCTTCAGGTCAGCACTCTACAGTAAAGATCTTTTTTGGGGCCTGCAGGTTTCAGGAAGCCTTCCCTTAGCCTGGGAATGGGAGTTGTGCTTTCCACTGGAGGCACCTCCTCTGAGGAGGAAAGGAGGGCTAGAAGGGGGAGGAGGCCAGAAGTGCACATTCAGCCTCCAGGGGAGCCACCTTTGAGAGGAGAGGCGCAGGCACAAGGGACGCAGGGCAAAAAGGAAGTCCAAAGCGAAAAGGGCCACAGAAGATGCCACTATCCTGCTGCCAGGGTATACAGGCAGCGAAGCAGCTACCTTAATATGTCTGAGGTGCAGTGCCGAAGGAGGCTCCATCTCTCAAGGGAGACAGTCAACTCTATCTGTCAGATGATAGAACCTGAGATCTCCATTAACTGTGTGGATGGACACCCCATGCCAGTGGCACTAAAGGCCCTCAACTTCTTTGCCTCTGGCTGTTTCCAGGGCTTGGTGGGTGATCTTTGCGGTGTCTTGCAATCAGCTGTCCACACTTGTGTCAAGCAGGTGGCAGACGCTCTATTCAGGCACTTCCGCTGGGACCAGGCCAGCCAGACAGAGCGAGGCAGAGGCTTCGAGGCCATTGCTGGCTTCCCCTGCGTCCAGGGTGCAATAGACTGCACACATGTGGCCATCAAGGTGCCAGCAGGTGAGCCCGGTGCCTTCGTCAACAGGAAGGGCTTCCACTCCATGAACGTGCAGATAGTGTGTGATCACAGGATGCAGATTCTACAAGTCTGTGCAAGGTACCCAGGCAGCTCCCATGATGCCTACAACCTCAGACACTCCCAGGTGCCGGGGCTCTTCAGTGCTCCGGCCCGGCTGGGTGGATGGCTGCTGGGTGACAAGGGCTCTCCCCTTAGAAGGTTGCTCATGACGCCTCTCCACCATCCAAGAACAGAGGCTGAGCAGCGATACAATAGGAGCCACACCTCCACAAGGGCTGTGGTGGAGAGAACGATTGTTCTTCTCAAGATGCGCTTCTGATGCCTGGACCGTTCAGGGGGTGCACTCCAGTACCCCCCAGATCGTGTGTCTCTGATAGTGGTTGCATGCTGTGCTCCCAACAATCTTGTGCTGGAAAGGGGGGACGCAGTGGACGATGAAGACGTAAACGCATGACTGTGGCTGAACACGAGGAGTCCAGCAGTGAGTCCGAGGATGAGCACGCACAGGGAAATGCTGAGGGGGTAGACGCTGACCCGGGCATACTCCAGGGAGGCACGGACACTCGGGAGGCTTTAGTCCAACGAATCTTCAGCTAGAACACCACAGATGAACCTGCAACAAAAGTCTGTGCTGTAGGCTCCATACTCGATACCTTTAGTCCTAAATCTGCTTGGATAGGAATATTAACTAAGGGCCTTGTCAATAAAGCTCAATGTGACACAACCCACTCATAATATCATAGGTAACCATCCACCTGCAGAGGCAAAGAGGCACCCTCAGCCATGGTCACATGTCTAAATTTAATGATATAACAAAATGAACTTAAGGAAACAAAATGACAAGGGTGTTAAACACCACACCAACTAATCATGATCTCATTGCGGGGTTACGCAAAAGCACCAGAAAGAAACCTGTGGTGTGCCTAAGGTGCCTCAAATTTATGCTTTCGGGTGCTACGTCTAGGTGCTGTCCCCTTACTAGCACTGGCATCTGAGACAGCCTGCTCACTGTGCTGTCCCGTTGGCCTCAATGACCTTGGCGGCCGTCCTCTGGCCCATGGAACTTGTGCTGGCCCCGCCTGGGAGGGAGCGGCCAGTTCCACAGCTGGCATCTCCCCAGTCGTCACAGCCTCATCGGATGCAATGATCACTGGCAGAGGGGCGGAAGTGTTGCTGCCCTCATCTGGAGCACACTGAGAGAAGCTCACAGAGACAGCTGCTGCGCCGACATGAGGTTGCTTCGGACCTCCCTGCTCACCGTAGATGGATGGGCACCAAGCTGGGAAACTTGGTGCCCAGACCATCTCCCACACTGGCATTGACCAGCTGAGGTCAATGCTGATGTGAGGATTTGCTGGTCCGAGCACATCCCCAGGAAGCCCTGATTGGTCTCCTGGAGGAGCCTCTCCACGAGAGTCGCCTCTCTCTCCATGGAGGAAGCATGGCGCTTGGCCATGATGCTCATTGCATCGGGATGGTCCACCACGGAGACCAAGCCAAGCATAGCCTCATGTATTTCTGCCAGATTTCCCCGCACACCCTGCTGGACTTCCACCATCTGCTGCCTCAGAGACGACTCCAGAGGCACATCATCAGCCACCGACTGACATGTGCCTGGTCTCCTGCAGTCCTCTGACTGCTGGCGCCATGGGCACTCTCTGTCTCCACCAGCTCCTCCAGCAACTGTGAAGTGCCCTCACCGCTGTGCACCGGGACACTAGCCGATTATCTAATGACCACTGAGGTGCTAGTATCTGTGCTGGTGCCTACCTGGCAGAGATGGTGTGACACTGGTAGGTCATAGACTTCAGGGCCCTCAGGTGTGAGAGGGGGCCCCTGTGCCTCCTCCACCTGGCCCTGATCCGCTGATGCTGAAAGGAAGAAAAAGGACATTTGATTAGTTAACGTGGAGACAATGACAAAGTGCATCCCTGTCCCCCGGATCATTATGTGCTCATCCTTCCATAAGCAATGGTCAAGCCATGTTGCAAACTTCAATCACTGAACATTCAGCACTGCCATGGCTGCTGGGAGAACAATGGTGACCTCAGTGCTGGGCAAACATACCTGCCCGTGGCACCCCAGCCTCACCGACACCGGTGGACCTGGGCGCATGGCGCCTCTCCAGATCGAGGGTCTTCTGCTTGAACCTGGTAATGATCGCCAACTGGACCGGTCATCCACCAGTCCTCATCCGCTCGGCTGCATTATGTGCATTCGTCTCCTGAAAAGAAGAGAAGAGCATTGATTGGAGCTACTTGTATCTGGACTCTCTTCGCGGCAGGCCCACCCCAACCAGAGTGGGACATTGCAGGGCTCCAGTGTCTCCTCACCCCGCTGCTACCACACACTCACACAAAGTTGCCAGGTCTGTCCCCTCCTTGGCCAAATGCTGCCTACATCACATTTGGCACCACACGGTCTAACCTTGCAAAGCAAGGAGGTGCAAGCACATGGAATGCAAAAGGCAACAGATGGATTGGTGCCCCGCCACCTGGAAGCTCCCCTCCCAGCATGTCAGCACCCTGACTTTGACATGTTTTGCAGTTCCAGCACTGCACCTAGGTGCAGATCCTCCAGGCTGCCCCCAAAACAGTAATGTGGGTGTCACTGTATATGCTGCGGGGGCAGAACCCATCTCATCACCACCCTCTCAGGGTGACCTTGGCATGGGCAATATCTGCTGGCTCACCCAGTGAAGGATATATGCCGTCAATGATTCAATGCAGTCATTACACTCAGACTAGATGGGTGGGGGTGGCCAGGGGGGAAAGCCTACCTGCTGGGTTAAGTGACCAATGCCAACATGGTACTCACTCTTCCTGAGCACAAAAGTCATTGAAACGCTTGTGGGCACTGGATCCAGGTGTGTCACACCACATCGCGGGAGCTCACCACCTCCTCCCAGGCACATTTGGTCATGTGGAGGGGCCTCCTCTTCCCATCCCTGGGAACGAGGACCTCCCACCGTGCTGCCATCTCCTTGAGGAGGGCAGCAAGGCAATTGTCTGAGAAACGAGGGGCACAGTGCCCTCCTGCCCTACCCTCCTGCCTGGCTTGCTCACCAGCAGCACTCTGGGGAGCCCTTCCACTGGCCATAATTCACAGCCTTTGAAAAGCTGCAGCAACTTTTTAAAACAGGCTGCCGGGTCGCCATTGGACTCAGTGGTCATAGCAGTCCCGTTGCCACCCGCTCACTCCCACTGTCCTCGGGAGCCGCGTTTCACGCTGGGCGGGCCTTAATTGGCCCACCCCCGTAAAATAGCAGTGCGGACCCAATCGTGGGCGGCGATTGGGTCCACACCCGCTTGCGCCTGCTCCCGCATGGCCCGCCCGACAGGCAGAAAATTCTGCCCCATGTCACCAGACTTTGGCTCGCCTGACCATCCATTCAAGCCCTGCTCCTGGACGTGAGGTAAAAGCGGACCTTGGTTTGTTCACTCACGGATTTGGTTGGCCTGGACAGGGGAGGAATCCAAAATATTTGCTACTAAGACAAGTTCCTGGGGAATTGGAACCTTCATGTTGTTATCTGGCAAGGGGAGGCAGTTCAGCATGTCAGCGTGTGCGACTTGGATTCCCGATCAGTGAATAAAAGTGTATTGATAAGCAACCAATATCAGTGCCCATCTCTGGATGCGAGCAGATCTGATGGGGGTATCACCTTATCCTCTCCAAACAATCCCAGCAGAGGCTTGTGGTCGGACATAGTGTGAAAATGGCGGCCGTGGGGGTATTGATGGAATTTCCGAATACCAAACACGACAGACAAGCCTCCTTCTCAATGTGAGAACATGGTCGCTCTGCAGCACTAAGCGTGCGAGATGTACAACCAATGAGTTGCTCGGAGCCATCTGCCATCTGATGTGAAAGTACAGCCCCTGCTCCATAAGGGGATGTGTCACAAGTTAAAATTAATTCTTTCTTTAGGTCAAAGTGGACCAGTAGGGCCGATGATCTTAACAATTGCTTTACCTTCAGAAACACATCCTGGTGCAGAGCTTGTCAAATCCATTTATGGTTTTTCTTAAGCAATGCGTATAATGGAGCTAGTACGGTTGATAGATTTGGGAGAAATCGCCCAGAGTAGTTTATCATGCCTAAGAAGGCTTTTAGTTCTGTAGTGTTTCTTGGTGCAGGTGCCTTGCGAATAGCCTTGACCTTTTCTTCTACAGGATGTGGGCCCTGCGCATCGACCTTATGGCCCAAGTAAACTACCTCTTTGGCTTGGAAAAGACATTTTTCTCGCTTCAAGCATACCCCAGCTTGTGAGAAGCGTTTCAGCACCTCCTCCAGATTAGATAAGTGCTCTTCGTCAGTTCGTCCAGTGACTAAGACATCATCTGGAAAAACAATAACATGGGGCAGTTCCTGAAGCAGATTTTCCATGGTACGCTGGAAAATAGCACACGCATATGAGATCCAAAAGGATAGTCGAGTATATTGATACAATTCTTGATGTGTATTGATGGTCACAAATTCACGAGAGCCTTCTACCAACTCTACCTCTGGTAGGCGTGGCTCATGTCAAGTTTTGAATATGTGCTGCCCCCTGCCAATTTCTAATAGAATTCGTCAATCTTCGGTATCGGGTGTCTATCAAGTTTGGCCACTCTATTTACAGTTAACTTATAGTCACTGCATAAGCGAACACTTCAGGGCTGGTACTATGGGTGCCGCCCACTCGGGAAATTGCACCGGTTGTAAGATACCCAACTTTCCCAGCCTGTTTATCTTGGTCTTGACTTTGTTCCATAGAGCATAAGGAACTGGTCTGGCTCTGATAAATCTGGGGTTTGTGTTAGGGTCTACGTGGAGTTTGGCTTGTAGCCCACAAATCCTTCCTAGCTCGTCACTGGAAATGGAAGTGTACTTTTGTAACAATTCCTATAAGTTTCTCATTCTGATTTGAAAAATCTCGGTCCATTGCAATTTAATCTTTTTGAGCCAGTTGCGACCAATTAAACTGGGGGCCACCCCAGCTATTACTATAGGGATAAATTTGTAGATTGATCCCCATGCTGCACAGGACTTGACATAACCCTTTCACTCTTATCTCTTCACCCGTATACGTTTTTAATTTAGTGTCTGATTGTTCCAAACTTAAAGGATGGACTCCTTTATTCAAGTGTCTGAGCCTAGGTTCTCCTATGACAGACATTGATGCCCCAGTATCGACTTCCATCTTTATGGGATGTTCATTGACTCTAATGACTACCTGGATTGGCTCAGTTCTACCCACTTTCAGGTTGGAAAATGAACAGATGTCAGATTCTGCTTCCTCTGGTTCTTCAACTAGACAGATTTTGTGATTTCTACATTTGTTTTTAAAATGCTGTCTCAGCTTATCTTGACAAGGCCGCATTATGTGACCATTGTGGTGGCAGAAAAGCATTCGATATTTCTGAACTGTCGATCGCCTGCAGGCTGCCTGGATGCATTTCTCTCATTAATGTTGTGGGTCTTCACTGTAGTACTGTTGTTCTTCAATGGTCTGTCTATGGTGGGCATTCTCCGCCTTTCTGTGGAGTCTGATGTTTTCATGCCTTTTGTTACCAGCCCTTCCCGCCCTACAAGATGGACGGCGCCATTTTGTATATCTTTTATTCCCTCTGAGTCTCTAACAGCGCTCCCCATGGCTGATGCCAATTCTAATGCCTTACTGAAGTCTAGATTAATTTCAGATAGCAATCGCTTTAGCATCGTCCCCGATTCTGCATATCAATCGGTCTCTCAGCATGTCATTAATTGAAGTTCCGAACTCACAATATTTCATTAATTCCTTTAAAGCAGCTACATAGCCAGTGATTGTCTCTCCTGGAAGCCAATTCCTCAAATTGAATCTAAGACGCTGCATTGTGACTGAAGGCTTTGGCTTCAGGTGGTTTTTTACAATGTTTACTAACTCGTCGAAAGTCTTTGTATCGGGGGTGTTAGGTGACGTGAGGCTGCAGATCAGCCCATATGTTTTTCTCCCGCATGTGGACAAAAGAATCGCCCTCTTCTTGTCCTCCCCCGTGATGTTGTTAGTGGTAAAGAAGAACGCTAGGCGTTTGACGTAATGGAGTCATTGGAAATGGGGTCAAATGGTTCAAGATGCCCAAACTGTGGCACACTCGATGATTAAGGAGACTGCGCTTTCAAACAGCTTCAAGGTAGTGGCGAAGTAACGTAGCTGGCTTACCGCGGCTTTCTTGATTGCCATCAATTGATCTGGTTTATCCTTGTCGCCAGTTTTATGCTTTTGGTTATTAGGTTTGCTTAGTCTGGTGAACCTAGCTGCGCCCTTGATATTAACATATTAACTGGTGCTTGAGGCAATATAGGCAGAGAGACTGATTAACTGAACAAACACTGGCAGTTTATTGGAACTAAGAACAGAGCATTAACACCAGGTGTGCTTCTTCAATCACCTTCCAGCTCTAGACTTCCTGTTACCCAAGAAGTCTGCGCTGTGTAGCAATTGGTCAATACAGTCACATGGTCAACTAAACTACATTCTCTTAAATGTACATAGCACTCCACTCTATCACAATGGACACAATTTACCAATCAAAGTACACCAGACTAGTCTTACTAATACCTCTACAGTGCTAACAGCACTTCTTTAGATTTTTATCCAATAATTCAGATCAGAAAATTCTGGGGCATCAGCATTAGAAAATAGAGAAGGCAAGGTAATGCTTAAGGTGGAGAACCTTCATCAGAACATCCAAAATATTAAAACAGAAGCCAAATACAACAGATTCTGGATATCTGATATGAAAACAGAAAATGCTAGAAACTCTCAGTGGGCCAGGCAAATGGAGAGAGAAACAGAGTTAAAGATAAACATTATAGAAAACAACTTATACAGTGTTTTTTTAATTCATTCATGGGATATGGGTGTCGCTGGCTAGACCAGCATTCATTGCCCATCCCTAATTGCCCTTGAGAAGGTGGTGGTGAGCTGCCTTCTTGAACAGCTGCAGTCCATATGATGTAGGAACACCCACAGTGCTGTTGGGGAGGGAGTTCCAGGATTTTGACCCAACACATACATGGTTGCATTTATAAGCATTAGAACTTGCATTTATATTGAGCTTTTCACACCCACAGAATGTCCTGAAGTGCTTTACAAACAATTAAATACATTTGAAGTGTGGTGACTGATGGAGGGAAATGTGGCAACCAATTTGTGTAGAGTGAGGCTTCATGGCAATGACATAAATGACCAGATAATCTGATTTCAGTGATGTTGGTTGAGGGATAAATGTTGGCCAGGACACCTGGAGAACTCACCTTTGAATAGTGCCATGAAATCTATTACATCCAGGTTGAGCAGACAGAGACAACTTCTCATCTGAACATCTGTGCAGCACTCCTTCAGTACTATACTGAAGTGTCAGCCTGAATGATGTGCTCCAGTCTCTGGAGTGGGACATGAACACATGCCCTTCTGACTCAGGTGGTGACAGTGATACCACTGACATTTTACTGCACAGTTTGTAAAATTCACAGTATTTTGTCCTCACTGTTTTCCCAAAATACTTCTCAAATATATTCAAGCCTTTCCAATTGCTTGCATTCAGTTTCTTATAATTTCTATGAGGCTCAACAATGACACATGCTCCAACTCTTCATTACACTATTGGACCCCACTGTCCAAATGAAGCACCATATTGGCTAATTCACTATGAACAGCATCATGGCCATCAACTATGTATGGCTACCAAATTCCAAATGTATTGCATCTGTAGGTGAGACTGTGAGCAGACCTTTATGTGACTCTACAGGACTGGATAAAAGAAAAATAAGTGCCTAATCATGGAATCATACACTGCAGGTAAAAAGGTTCTAAAGGAAAAGTTATTTAAAGAGGGAAGGCGGTGGCCTAGGCATAGTGGTAATGTCACTGGACTAGTGATCCAGAGACCCAGGCTAATGCTGTAGGGACACAGGTTCAAATCCTACCGTAGCAGTTGGTGGAATTTACATTCAAATAGTAATTCTGGAATTAAAAACCAGCCTCAATAATAGTGACCATGTAACCATTGTTGATTGTTGTAAAAACCCATCTGATTCATTTTGTCCTTTAGGAAAGGAAATCTGCGGTCCTTACCTGGTCTGGCCCACATGTGACTCCAAACCCTCAGCAATGTGGTTGATTCTTAACTGCCCTCTGAAGTGGCCTGGCAAGCCACTCAGTTGCATCAAAGCGCTACAGAGTTAAAAAAAGGCATGAAACCAGACAGGCAATGGCACATCCAGCCCTGTCAACCCTGCGACGTGCTCTTTACTAACACCTGGGGGCTTGTGCCAAAATTGGGAGAGCTGTCTCATAGACTTGTCAAGCAACACCCTGACATAGTCATACTCACGGAATGATACCTTACAGATTGTGTCCTGGACACCACCATCACCATCCCTGGGTATGTGTGTCACACTGGCAGGACAGACCCACCAGAGGTGGCGGTACAGTGTTATAGAGTCAGGATGGAGTTGCCCTAGGAGTCCTCAACATTGACTCCAAACCCCATGAAGTCTCATGGCATCAGGTCAAACATGGGCATGGAAACTTCCTGCTGATTACCATCAACCATGCCCCCCCCACCCCGCCAACACCATCACCCACCCCCTTGGCTCATGAATCAGTGCTTCTCCATGTTGAACCCCACTTGGAAGAAGCACTGAGGGTGGTAAGGGCACAGAATGTACTCTGGGTGGGGGATTTAAATATCCATCACCAAGAGTGGCTCGGTAGCACATCTACTGATCGAGCTGCTGAATCCTAAAGGACATAGCTGTTAGACTGGGTTTGCAACAGGTGGTGCGGGAATCAACAAGAGGGAAAAACATACTTCATCTCATTCTCATCAATCTACTTGTTGCAGATGCATCTGTCCATGGCCGTTTCCATAGGAGTGACCACAGCACACTCCTTTTAATGAAGTCTCGTCTTCACGTTAAAAAAATGAGGTGTCAACCTGGTGAAGCTACAACACAGGACTACTTGCATGCCAAACACTGGAAGCGTCATGCAATAGACAGAGCTAAGCGACCTCAAAGGATCAGATCTAAGCTCTGCAGTCCTGCCACATCTAGTCATGAATGGTGTGGACAATTAAACAACTGACAGGAGGAGGAGGCTCCACAAATATCTCCATCCACAATGATGGGGAAGCCCAATACATCAGTGCAAAAGCCAAGACTGCAGCATTCACAACTACCTTAAGCCTGAAGCATTGAATAGATAACCCATCTCGACCTCTTCCTGAAGTCCCCAGCATCACAAATGCCAGTCTTCAGCCAATTTGATTCTCTCCACATGATATCAAGAAACGTCAGAAGGCACTGGATACTGCAAAGGCTATGGGCCCTGGCAAAATTCTGGCAATAGCAATGAAGACTTGTGCTCCAGAACTTGCCATGTCCCTAGCCAAGCTGTCCCAGTACAGCTACAACACTGGTATCTATCCGGCAATGTGGAAAATTGCCCAGGTATGTCCTGTCCACAAAAAGCAGGACAAATCCAGCCCAGCCAATTACAGCCCCATCAGTCTACTCTCAATCATCAGTAAATTGATGGAAGGGGTCATTGACAGAGGTATTAAGTGGTACTTACACAACAATAACTTGCTCACTGATGCCCAGTTTGGGTTTCACCAGGGCCCCCAGTTCCTGATTTTATTACAGTCTTGGTCCAAACAAGGTTAAAAGAGTTGAACCCAAGGGGTGAGATGACATTGACTGCCTTTGACATCAAGGCAGCATTAGAACGAGTGAAGTATCAAGGGGTCCTAGCAAAACTGAAGTAAATGAGAATCAGGTGGAAAACTATCCACTGGTTGGAGTCATACCTAGCACAAAGGGACATGGTTGTGGTTGTTGGAGGTCAATCATAACAGTCTCAGGACATCACTACAGGAGTTCCTCAGGGTAGTGTCCTATGCCCAATCACCTTCAAATACTTCATCAATGACCTTCCCTCATTATAAGGCCAGAAATGGGAATGTTCACTGATGACTGCACAATGTTCAGCACCATTCGCAGCTCTCCGCATACTGAAGTAGTCCATGTCCAAATGCAGCAAGACCTGGACAATATCCAGGCTTGGACTGATAAGTGGCAAGTAACATTTGTTCCACATAAGTGCCCAGCAATGACCATCTCCAACAAAAGAGAATCTAACCATCTCCCTTTGACATTCAACGGCATTACTATAGCTGAATCCCTCACTATCAACACCCTGTTGGTTACCATTGATCAGAAACTGAACAGGATTAGTCATATAAATACTACGGCTACAAGAGCAGGCCAGAGGCTGGGAATTCTGAGGTAAGTATCTCATTTCCTGACTCTCCAAAGTCTGTCCATCATCTACAAGGCACAAGTCAGGAGTGTGATTGAATACTCTCCACTTGCCTGGATGGGTGCAGCTCCAACAACAGTCAAGAAGCTTGACACCATCCAGGATAAAGCAACTCACATGATTGGCACCCCATCCACCATTATAAGTATTCACTCCGTCCACTTTGATGCACAGTGGCAGCAGTGTGTGCCATCTACAAGATGCACTGCAGCTACTCAGCAAGGCTCCTTCAACAATACCTTCCAAGCCTGGGACCTCCACCATCTAGACGGACAAGGGCAGCAGATGCGTGGGAACACCACCACCAGTAAGTTCCCCTCAAAGCCACAAACCATCCTGACTTGGAAATATATCGCCGTTCCTTCACTGTCGCTGGGTCAAAATCCTGGAACTCCCACCCTGACAGCACTGTGGGTGTACCTACACCACATGGACTGCAGAGGTTCAAGAAGGCAGCTCACCACCACCTTCTCAAGGGCAATTATGGATTGGCAATAAATGCTGGCCTAGCCAGCAATGCCCATATCCCATGAAAGACAAAATAAGAAAGTTGAATCAGCTGCAAATATAAGGAAATATAGAGGGTCTTATAAAAATCAACAGGACACTTGACCTTAAAAGTTAACAGAAAGGTAATTTAACAAACCTGCTGAAATGGCAATTGCAGCTTGCGAAAATATGTCTCATCTAACCCCAGCAGCCACCAGAGCTGCTGATTAAACTCTCTGATAGGATTTTTTTTGGGAAACAGATTCTCCGTCCCCTCCCTCGCTCATTCGAATTGTCAGCTGTTGACGGGTGACTAAAAGTGTGCAGCCTTGTGAGGAACCAGAAGAATCAACCTTTCAGTTACCTGCCAAATGATAAAGCTGTTTGTTGACAAGCAATCCCTGAAAGTTAAAAAACATCAACCTTCCCCTGAATAAAACCCCACCCACTGGAAACAAGCCAGGCCCAAGGCCACTGGCCCATACCTCTGCCAGCTGAGGTAGTTGTTGAACACCTGAGGCAAAATTTGCACACCGCTATTTGCTAAGGTAATATCACACTTCAGTCTTCCCCTCCACAGTCAGGCACAATTCACAACTCACATCTCAAAAAGGCAAAATCTCTGACCACCCTCCATCCCTCACCCTGCTCTATGAGAAAAACAACAAGCCTCCTCTCCTTCATTTCCCTGTCCCCCACTCACTTCCTATTCCTCTGCTTTTCCTCTTTCCTAGTTGCAGTTCTGGAAGCCTTCCTACACCTTCCTGATCTTTGTCTCCTTGCTGCCTCTAAAAATTTTCTTAATTGGTCATTTCTTCCCTCCCTGACCACAATGTCTTGACTCCCACCACCCATCAGGCACCAGTCACATAGTCACTGCTTTTCCAACACATTTTGTGGATAACATACCTAATGTCATAAAACAATGAGTCCACTGAATCACTTGAGCAAAGCTATGGTGCAATTGTATAAGTATCATTATATTTCTCCATGCAGGGATGACAAGTTGAAATTGTTTCTTTAATATGTTAGAAACATAACTACTTACTGTAAGCTTTCCTCTACCAACCTGTAGAATTAAGGACATGTTACAAGGCAGCAGATGTTGAGAAGGACATAGTCATATGACCTTAATCAAGATGATAAAGGAATAAATAATCAGTGGGATTTTCCATACCCGCCCACTGCAGTGATCTTCCAGTCCAGTCACAAGACAATGGACTCCTGGCTGGAGCGCACCCCTCGCCCACGGCAGGTCCCGCCTGAGACGGGGCCGGAAAATCCCGGCCAATATCAGTGACATTGGAATGTTATAGAAAACATCATGGTCTTAAGCAGCTTCAGAATGCTAGGTGATGACAGTTAGATTATGGTGTATTACGTTAATATACCATCCATCTAAGCAGATGTAATGCTTAGGAGTTGATTAATGGAACTGAAGCCTAACTGAGAGGTGATCACAACATGTTTTGAGATGAGATAAATCTAACACCTAGTCTACAGGAATGGTTAAACATGTTTTTCTCATCTGGATGGCACATGATTCCAAAAAGGTTGTATGCGTATATGTTGCCTTTTCACAGAATCACAGAATCTTAATGGCACAGAAGGAGCCCTTTCGGCCCATCATGTCTGCACGGCCCTCCAAATGAGCATTATGACCTAGTGCCATTGCCCGACATTTTCCCCATACCCTTGCACATTAGATGATTATTTAAATAGAAACAATGTCCTTTTGAATGCCTCGATTGAACCTGCCTCCACCACACTTCCAGGCAGTGCATTCCAGACCCAAACCTCTTGTTGTGTGAAAAAGTTTTTTCTCACATCACACTTGCTTCTTTTGCAAATCACTTTAAATCTGTGCCCTCTTGTTCTTGACCCTTTTATGAGTGGGAACAGTTTCTCCCTATCTACTCCGTTCAGCCCCCTCATGATTTTGAACATCTCTATCACATCTCCTCTCCGTTTTCTTTTCTCCAAGGAGAACAGTCCCAACCTCTCCAATTTATCCTCATAGCTGAAGTTTCTCATCCCTGGAACCATTCTTGTAAACCTCTTCTACACTCTCTGCAATGTGCTCACATCCTTCCTATAATATGGTGCCCAGAACTGTACACAATATTTCAGCTGAAGTCTAATGAGTGTCTTATATAAATTCAGCATAACCTCCCTGCTCTTGTACTCTATGCCACTATTAATAAAGCCCAGTATACTATATACTTTGTTAACTGCTCTCTCCACCTGTCCTGCCACCTTCAATGAGCTTTGCACATATACACCCAAGTCTTTCTGCTCTTGCACCCCCTTCAAAATTTCACCCCTTATTTTATATTGTCTGTCCATGTTCTTCCTATCAAAATGCATCACCTCACACTTCCCCACATTGAACTTAATCTGCCACCTATCTACCCACTCCACCAACTTATCTATGCCCTCTTGAAGTTTCACACTGTCCTCCTCACAGTTCACAACACTGCCAAGCTTCATATCATCTGCAAACTATGAAATTGTCCACTGCACACCAAGATCTAGATCATTAATTTATATCAGGAAAAGCAAGGGTCCCAATACTGTCCCCTGGGGAACTTCACTCCACACCTTCTTCCAGCTTGAAAAATATCCATTGGCCATTACTCTCTGCTTCCTATCCCTCAGCCAATTTTGTATCCATGTTGCTACTATACCTTTTATTCCATGAGCAATAACTTTTCCCACAAGCCTGTTGTGTGGCACTGTCAAATGCCTTTTCAAAGTCCGTGTAGACCACATCAACAGCATTACCCTCATCGACCTTTTCTGTTACCTCTTCAAAAAACTTCAGCAAGTTAGTTAAACACGATTTCCCCTTTAGAAATCCATGCTGGCTCTTCCTTATCAATCCATACTTTCCCATGTGACTACTAATTCTATCCTGAATAATTGTTTCTAGAATCTTGCCCACCACTGATGTTAAACTGACTGGTCTGTAATTGCTGGGCTTATCCTTACAACATTTTTTGAACAAATGTGTAATGTTTGCAATTCTCCAGTTCTCTGGAACCTCCCCTGAGTCTAGGGAAGGCTGAAAGATTATGGCCAGTGCCCCTGCAATTTCTACTCTCGTTTCCTTTAATATCCTTGGATGCATCTCATCCGGTCCCGGTGCATTGACAACTTAAAGTGCCGACAGTTTATTCAGCACTTCCTCCTTGTCAATTTTGAACCCTTCTAGTGACAGAGTTTCTTCCTCTGTCACCATGGCCTGGGTAGCATCTATCTCCTTGGTAAAGGTGGATGCCAAGTATTCATTTAATACCTCAGCCATGGCCCCTTCGTCCATGTGTAAATTCCCTTTTTAGGTCCCTAATCGGCCCTACTCCTCCTTTTACCATCCTTGTACTATTTATATGCCTATAGAAGACTTTGGGATTCTCCTTTGTGTTGGCTGCCAGTCTTTTCTTATAATCCCTCTTCGTTTCTCTAATATGCCTTTTCACCTCCCCTTTGAACCTTCTGTATTCCTCTTGGTTCTCAGTTGTATTTTCTACCTGACACCTGTCATAAGCACACTTTTTCTTCTTTATCTTAATTTCAATCTCCTTTTTCAACCAGGGAGCTCTTTCCTTTCCCTTTTGATGGAATATACCTTGACTGTGCCTGAACCAATTCTTTTTTGAAGGTAGCCCATTGTTCAGCTACAGTTTTTCGTGCCAATCTTTCATTCCAATCTATCTGGCCCAGCTTGCCGCATTGAAGTCAGCTCTTGTCCAGTTAATTATTTTTACTCTGGATTGCCTATCATCCTTTTCTATCATGATCGTAAAACGTACAATACAATGATCACTGTCTCCTAAATGTTCCCTCACTGATACTTGATCTACTTGGCCAACCCCATTTCCAAGAACTAGGTCCAACAGTACATCATTTCTTGTTGGATTGACACATACTGTTGAAGAAAATTCTCCTGAACACAGTCTAAGTCTCACAGTCTCTACCCTTTACACTGCCTCTGTCCCAGTCTACATTCAGGTAATTAAAGTTCCTGATTATAACTACTCTATAATGCCTACATCTCTCTGCAATTTTCCTGCAGTTATGTTCTTCTAAGTCCTTCTCACTATTTGGTGGCCTATAGACTACACCGAGCAATGTAATTGCATGCTTTTTGTTCTTTAGCTCTAGCCAAATTGATTCTGTCCTTGAACCCTCTGGGACATCCTCTTTCTCCAACACTGCAAGCTCTCCTTAACCAATACCGCCACCCCTCCTCCTTTCCTTCCTTTCCTATCTCTTCTGAACACCTTATACCCAGGAATATTTAACATCCAGCTCTGCCCTTCCTTGAACCAGGTCTCTGTTATCGCCACAACATCATATTTCCACATGGCAATCTGCATCTGTAACTCCCCATGTATTTACATACATGCTTAGTAACCCTGATTTAGATTTTGTTACTTTCTCCCTTACCCCGACTTTACCTATCAACTTATTATTCTCTATACTAATGCTATCTGTCCCAAAACAGAATTTTGTGCACTCTGGTATTCCTCTAATATTTTCTCCTGGTTCCCACAACCTGAGTTGGTGTAAAGCCCTCCCAACAGCACTAGCAAAATGCCCCACAAGGAACTCAGTCCCAGCTCTGTTCAGGTGCAACCCGTCCGGCTTGTACAGGTGCCATCTTCCCCAGACTCAGTCCCAGTGTCCCAGGAATCTAAGGTCCTCCCTCCTGCACCATCTTTCCAGCCATGCATTCATCTGCCGTATCCTCCTGTTCCTGAACTCACTGGCATGTGGCACTGGGTGTAATCTGGGGATTACTACATTAGAGGCCCTACTTACTAACTTTCTACCTAGCTCCCTAAATTCTGATTGCAGGATCACATCCCCCTTCCTACCTAAGTCACTGGCACCAATGTGGGCCATGACCTCTGGCTGATCAACCTCCCCCAGAAGAATGTTCTGCAGCCTCTCTGTGACATCCTTGACCCTGGCACCAGGAAGGCAACATACCATCCTGGAGTCACGTCTACAGTCACAGAAACGCCTGTCTGCTCCCCTAACCAATGAATCCCCTATCAATATAGCTCTTCCTTTCTTATTCCTCCCCGCCTATACAGCCAAGCTGCTTGTGGTGTCACAAACTTAGCTCTGACTGCACTCCTCTGAGGAACCAGTGCCCTCACCAACTTCCAGAATGGAAAACCGATTTGTGAGCAGGACCCTAGGGGACTCCTGTATTACCTGCCTACTTCTGTTGGACTGTCTGGTGGTCACCCATTTCCCCTCTGTCTCCAGGCCTTTAAACTGCAGTGTGACCATCTCTCTGAATGTGCTATCCGCATATGCACCACAGTGACTCCAGCCACTGCTCAAGCTCTGAAATCCAGAGCTCAAGTTTCTGCAGCCGACAGCACTTCCTGCACCTGTGGTCACCTAGGACACTGGCAGCATCCATGACTTCACACATATTACAGGAAACGCATTCCACTTGACTGAGCTGCCCTGTCATGTCTTAACCGTACTTCCCTTACATTAACTTTATTCTACTTTGGATTATTTGCATTACTTTATTATATTGGCCCTAAATTTCCCCTTTTCCTGGCAATTTGCAGTTAAATCCAAGCATAGGAACTTTAAAAATATTACACTTTCCTAATTTACTCACCAGTTCCTACTTACCAAGGCCACCGCTTTTCTTTCTGAGTAAAGGTGGAAAAAGGAAGTAGCACCTCCTCCCTCTTCAACGAATTCCCTCAGTCACCAAACTCTAACCAAAGCACTCGACTGCAGCCAAAAACAGTACTCCAGTGCAGACAAAGTCAGAACTATAAGATAGCTTACTTTTATACTCTCTGAACCTAGCCTCTGAAAACCTGATTAAGCCTGTTATCTGGTGGAACAGCACCTCATCTTCCGATAAGGCACTTTACAGCCTTCCAGACTTAACATTGAGTTCAACAACTTCAGATTATGAACTCTCTCCTCCATCCCCACCCCCTTTCCGATCCCCTTTTTTCTAGTAATAATAATAATAATTTTTTAAAAATATATATTTTTTCCCACCTATTTCTATTATTATTTTAAAATTTATTTCCATCCATTGTTTCATCTCCACCTTTTAGCCTATTTCCCTTTTAGCCCTTCCCCTACCCCACCCCCACTAGGGCCATCTGTCACTTGCTCGTCCTGCTTTCTACCCTTAATGTCACTATTAGCACATCCTTTAGCCAGTATCACCACTGTCAACACCCCTTTGTCCTTTTGTCTATGACATCTTTGGCAATCTCTCCTTTGCCTCCACCTATCACTGGCTCTCTATCCAGTTCCACCTGTCCCACACCTCCTAAACAGCTTATATTTCACCTCATTTCTATTTCTCTCCAATCCTGATGAAGAGTCACTCAGACTCGAAACGTTAACTCTGTCTTCCTCTCCACAGATGCTGGTCGGACCTGCTGTGTTTTTCCAGCTATTTTTGGTTTTGTTTCAGATTTCCAGCATCCGCACTATTTTGCTTTTATCTAATTAACTAGTTGCAGCTACAAGCAGAGCCTGTATGAGTCCTGTTTTAAAGCTGGACTAAAACTCACCTTCTTCCAGCCCTAACAACAACTTTAATTGCTAAGTTACAGAAAGACTAGACTTTAGATAGAATTTAATTCTTAATTTAATCCTTAAACTCCCTCAGTCACCAAACTCCAACTGAAGCTCTCTACTGCAGCCAAAAGCAGCACTCCAGTGCAGACAAACATTTGGGGAAATTTGTTTTGTATTTGGAAAAACAAATAAGATTAATTTTTTTTTAAAAAAGAGAGGAACACAGCAAAGTGTTAAAATTCTCTTTGACGCTAAAGGATTTAAGGAAAATTCACAAAGTTGGGTAAGCTTACGTATATACCCATGAAAAGCTCTAATTTTTGTGACCATATTTTTAGGTAAAAGGTTAAGAGGTTGACTTTTACATAGGTAATGTTTTTGAGGGGCCTACTTTCAACTAAAACCAACCCCCCCAGCACACCTAACATGGCTGTCAAAAGAAGGTAACGGGGTCAGCAGTGCCCTCATCAGCTGTTTATTGTCTCTCTTTCTCTGTGTTTTTATTAAGGAGCTTCCCCATCACCCACCTCCCCGACCCACATGCCCAGGAGAGGAAGCAGTGTTGTTGGCTGGGCCTGCTTTTTCAATTTTACTCTGGGACGGGGTGAAGGGAAGGATAAGGAAAGTGCCAATATATTAGAAAAAGTCACAGTGATGGCCTCCAATGCTTTACCTAGGCCTTAGCACATGGGCTGGACTTAGTTGGCACTCACAAGGGCCCTGATTGGCAAGGCCAATTTCCTCCCCTCCCTAGGAAGGCTGAGGTTGATGGTTGAGCCCACAAATCCTTTATTTAATGTTCACTCTGGAGGTTGGCCCCTGCGTCCTGTGCTCTTTTCTCATCTCCCCATAAAAATCAAAATTGACCTACACTGTTCCTGTCTTATTTGACAAGTAGAAACTGGAGGAAATACGGTAAGTGTAATTTTTTAAATGAATAATGAATTGATGCTTTTGATGTGATTTTAGAGATTATATTTTGGTTCTGGAATTTTTGGGCTTTGATCTCTGAAAAACTAAGGGTTAACTTTTACATGAAGTATATGGAAAATTACATTTTTTAGGCCAACCACCAGGGGGTCGACTTCTACACGATTTTGACTTTTACCTGTGTAAATATGGTGTTTTGTTTCACAATAGTGGAAGAATATTGAAGAATAAATAATGAATATTCCTATGGGCTTTTGTGCTCTACCTTTCCTAATGAATGATAAAGCACCATCTATGGATACTTGTGCTAATAACTAACTTCAATTACCATATGCAATTTGGGTCTGACAGGCATGTTTTAAGTAGATTCCAAATGTATCTCCCTGAAGAAATGTCTTAATTACATAAATTTCCATATGCTTAACAGTACATCATACAAGTTCAACAGAATCCTAATTGCATATGTTTATTGGAGTCAATCAGCATTTACCAATGATTTATCTATTGTCCCTGTCCATCATATTTAGCATATCCATATATCTGGCCCGTGCTAATCTACTACCCATTAACAAGCATAATGAGTTGACACATGTTTCTCACACATTTCTCACAATGATTCGGCAAACATTATGAGATACCTTTCCTCTGCAAAAATTGTATTGTTATATTTTAGGGAATTGCATAACAGGTTGTGTTGGAATTTTGAGCTTTAGACAAGGAGGTGCCCATTGTCAGCATTGATGTACAAGTTAGAGAGCTCTGCTGTTAAAATGCCTGAAGAGAAGAAGGAGCAAACAAGTAATCATTTTATGACCAAACTCAAACAAAGACTTCAGTTTCCTAACATGAGACCCAGAAATTATAATCACACAATTGTGAGGCTTTGTTTGATTTTAATTTTGTGACCTTTAGACTTTTGAAGAAAAGGTATATTTTCCAGATTAACTGTACCTTATTTGTGGATACAGGTAAATGTCTAACTTTTTGATTTGGATACAAATAATTATTAACAGGGGAGGTGATGGTGTAGTGGTATTGTCGCTGGATTAGTAATCCAGAGACCTAGGGTATGCTCTGGGAACCTGGGTTTGAATCCCACCACAGAAGATAGTGGAATTTGAATTCAGTAAAAATCTGGAATTAAAAGTCTAAAGACACTGCTCTCCTGAGTTTGGATTACTGGGTGCCTCCTCTCTCTTCTCCACTCTATTAGCCAGTAAATCCTTTAGCCACCCTGGCTTTCCTTCTATAATTCACTTTCTAAACCTTTCCCTTTATATCTCCTCCCATCTTTAAACTCTTTTCCCAGTTTCTGGTTGGTGTCCAATCAGTTCTTCCATGAAGCACCTTAATTTTTTTTGTACTAAAGGCTATTTGCCCTGCTTTCAAAAGGACAATGGTACATTAGAGAAAGTTCACAGAAGTGTGAGAAACATGGATCTAGTATTCAATGTTCCACCATGAAGACAGATACGCACAACTGAGCTTCTTTTAATTGAAGAAAAGTAGATTGAGAGGAAACATGATTCTGAACATAATGCAGGCTATTAAATTAGACATCACTGCATAATGAGCAGGATCCCTGCTGATGCCTGATTTGTTTTTACTCTGCAAAGTGACGGATTGCCCAACATTACTCTTATTAATGCCACCCTATAATCAGCTAACAACACAAGCTGCTGATGCTCTCTGGGCCAGACATGATTCTGTGCTGTACTGGTCAGTGCATTTATCCACTGAGCCACTGAGATTATTCAAATGGATGTTTAAACTGAATGTATTATAACTGTATGCTATACAGATTACTGAGGCAGGATCAGGAGATTTTAAATACAGTATAAATCTCTAACTATGCTGAATTTTTCCTCAATGTGCATAATAATTTCAAAGATAATATTTTTCTCATTATCATAAGATGTGTAATGCACAGTCTTTTAAAATATTATCAGCATTATTTAAACAGGCATGTTCACTTTTACTTCCACAAAATTCAAGAAATTATGAAGATATATCTATATACCTTTTGCATTTTACAATCATGTTTTGTTGACATCGTTAGAGTTTGATTTGCACACTTGAAGAAGGATCACATTGGTTACCGGCGGGTGTCCTACCCTACTCAAAAGAGGAGTTTAAAATTGTGGCCATGAGCGACCAGTGTGGGTGAGACCACACAGGCGATTTTAAATGTCTAACCATTAGGTTTCTCCTGGATGGGCAGGATTAAAATTGCCCATTCTGAGGTCTGCCAGTTATTGTCATATAGGTGAGCCAGGAAATTCGGATCTAATCAAAGACATAATGATGGGTGTGGACAGTTTGGTCCTGGTGCCACTTTTGATTTCTTTCTCACCTTCTTTGGTCTTCTACCACTTCAAACATTAAGAACAGTGGTTGGAGCAATTTAAAAGCAAGCCCTGTTTTAATGATGAATTACACATATAGAATATGCTTATATCCTTGTGTTCAATTGTTCAGTTTTTGATTGTATGTGTCTGTGACTCTAATCTGAACTGTATGCTGTTAGTCAAGCCTGTGAGTGTGTTCATGTTCACACATGGAACCTGATATGTCATCACTGTATGTCTCCAAGGCATAAACACAATAACTGGCTACGAGGACGGAGAATAGTTTAAATTTACCAGCTCTAGGACCTGTCCTCCTTCACCAGGAGATCCACCCCTGCCATGGAATCTATAGATTTTGGGGTTCAAGACCTACTTGCTTGCTATGGGTATGGAAGATACGGAGGTAGTAGCGACCCGTAAGAGGGCAATATTTGCCCTTTGCCTCAGGGCAGAAGGCCAGCACATATTTGAGCAGCTCACAGAAAACAAGTTTACATTTGATATGGCAGTAAATGCTCTTGAAAAATACTTCAGCATGAAGAAAAGTATGACATACATGCTGCTAGAGATGCCAGCGAAGTGTTGAGCCCATAAAACAATACATGGCAGCGTTGCAGCAGTTGGCTTCCACATGTAAATTTGGCACATTAACTAACAAACTAATCCAAGACCAACTTTTTGAAAAAATTTCAATTCCACAAATTAGGGAATGCCTTCTCATGCAGGATCATGATTTAACCTTGGAAAAAGCCACAATCTTGGCTGTCCAAATCGAATCCACCATGTTAGATTTGAAGAGGTTACACAGAAATGCACTCTCAGACTCAAGGTCACCAACACAGCTTGCCCAACCAGCTCAAGTGCAAGGGTTATGGATTAAGAGACCTCAGCAGGCTCATCAAAACTTCCCCCATCACAGTCAGATACCCTCAAAAATGTACCAAACTGTCGAGGAAACCATTGACTGCCAACACCATGCCCAGCTCAAAGGAAAAAGTGTAACTCATCTTCAAAATGAACCACTTCGCAAAGGTGTGCAAGTCCTCGAAGAAGAAGACTTCATCAATTTGACACATGGAATCTTTTCCTGAGAGTGAAATATGGCATATGCATAGCATCATGGATGTTGAAGCACCAGGCCATTTTAAGGATTGCCCAGTCAAGATCATGTGCATCTCAGTGTCATTCCTCATCGATGATGGCGCAAAAAGATCTATATTGAGCGACAAACTCTACCATAATTATTTTTCACAACTATTTTTCACTCCTGCGACAGGCAGTCTTCAAGCCTACGTTAACTTGATTATTCTGGCTTTGGGAATGATTGCAGCTCTAGTACACTACAAAAACATCACCCTAGATAAGTTTACATTCTACGTAGCGAAAGGCAGAAGCCTTATTGGGGTAAAGCTTTTGGATAGGCATGCCTTCAAACTTGAAGACCTCCTTGGAGCACACATTAATGTGATCAATGATACTGGCTATGCACAACAGTATTCTTCTTTACTTACTGGATTTGGGAGATTAAGGGGTACTGCTCCTTACATCAACACATCAATTACACCAATTTCCCAAAATTTGAGACAGTTGCTGTTTGCAATTTGTGCCGAAGTGTCACAGGAGCTGAAACAACTTGAAGCAGACAGTATCATTGCACAAGCCAACTCATCTCCATGGATATTGAACCTAGTCATAGCACATTACAAAAATGGAAAACTTAGACTATTGACCTTAAGGAAGTCAATAAAGCTATCATTCCAGTCAAATATCCACTTCCTATGATCCAAGAACTATCAGCATTATTTCATGACTCCACAGTCTTCATGGAGCTCGACATGCGACAGAGCTATCTTCAGGTACCTCTAGCAGAGCAAAGCCGAAATCTTACCGCTTTAGTTACTGTTGAATGACAACACCAAGTGGAAACCGAGACTCTTGATCGCGAGCAGACTAGACTATTTTGAGGATAGTAATTATGAGGATACATTTCTTTTTTCAATGGGCGACTGCGAAGTTGTTCATCCACCCAGTCGAGTTGATCAAGTGAAACCACAACCGCAAGTTCGTAGATCTCAATGCTGTCATCGGCAATGCTCATATCTCAAAATCTATTTATATACTTAGAGAAAACAGGCACTCCGAACTCTAAGAAATGACTCGATGTACATATATTTGTTGTTTATGATGGTTCACACACAAATATAAGAATTAGGAGCAGCAGTAGGCCACTCGGCCCCTCGAGCCTGCTCTGCCATTCAATAAGGTCACGGTTGATCTGAATGTAACCTCAACCCCATATTCCTGCCTTGTGTGTCATCCCTGCATATCTCTGAAGCATAAAACACAAAATATCCCTTTAAGACCTCCCTTCTATCCATGTGACAAACTTGTTTGCCTGCTGTTAAATGTTGCCGTAAGCTGGGTGACATTTTCATTCAAACACCTGAAACTGGAGGTTTAAATATCCGATGAAAGGTCATCAGTCTGAAGTGTAAACTCTGTATCTTTCTCCACAGATCTCACCTGACCTATTGACTGTTTACAGCATTTTCAGCTTTTATTTCAGATTTCCAGCATCTGTAGTATTTTGCTTTCATGTTATTGTTTCAATATCAGTTTGACTTAGGTGGTGGCTATTTTTCTGCTCAGTTAGAAAGTTTTGAGTTCAAAAACCATTACGGATGCCAGCTCTGACTCTTCAGTGTGGTGCTGAGAGAATGCTGCATTGTCAGGGGTGCTGCCTTTGCGATATGCTAGGGCTCTGTTCAGTTAATGGAAAGGGACATCAGACAGGGAGTAGACTGGGCTTTCAATCCACCCTCCAATCCATTGGTTTGGGAACCTTCTGAGGGCACCATCTTAATAATACTTCTATTCATCTATAATGAGGAACTTGTAGATTTTTGCAAGGGTAGTACACACCTATGGGAAAGGCAAGTCAGAAAATCGCATGTTGCATATGCAGAGTGGGGACCCCCATTGAATTATGAAGAAACAATTTTCAGGTCTGTCTGCCAGATTTGTGAAGGCTAGAAGATTTCCCTACATGAGCATTTCCTGGCTACTGTTCATGTAAAGTTGGCAGCCATCAAAAATCAGAAATTCTAGTCTAGAATTAGGACCAGACCACATCCATTTTTCAGAACACCATCACTAAATTCCAGCCTCTGATTTCAGCATCTCAGTATGGTGATATGGTTCAGCTGGCCCTGTGGCACAATGAAGCAGATGTCGCAAAGGATTCCTTCACATCTTATCCCCGTCTTACCCAACACACCCCCCCCCAGGGAAGCTCAGACTTGGCTCCTTGGATGTGGGACCAGTATTGGTAAGGGCTCCTGCACACTGAAGGAGGACTGAGGTGCAGCCTCACTAGAATGGCATTGCCTCCTCTCTCAGGATAACAACATGCCTGCTGCTGGCCATTGACTCCAACAGGCTGCTGTTAGAGAAGCCTCTGGCTCAGTGGCTCCACACCACTATTACCAAAGAAAGCTACACTCATGTGGAGTGCAGACAGAAGGGGACTGGAGAATCTCCCATTCAGCAAATCTCAGCAAGCAAGGTGGAGGTTCTGAAATGAGGCAACCTATAAAATGGAGGATCTGTGAAATGGAAGATCTTGGAGAAGGGAGTGTATGAAATCACAAGTGTCGTAGCTGTTCAGGCCACCAGAGAAACTACGTGGATGGCTATTAGAGGGCAAAGACTAGCTGTTGAAGAAAGCACTGTTGACACCTGTCCTTAACCCTACACTGGAGGCACAGAGTCTCAAGAGCCACTCCCATCTCAGCACAAGGGCCACCAAACAGCAGCCCATTGGACTCATAAAGATGCAGTTGTGGTTCCTTAACCAATCCGTTGCAGGGGGTTTGGGGAACAGAGGTGGGTAGGGGAGGGGGTTACCCTCCAATACGCTCCCTCAAGTGTTTCTCACATGGTGTGTTTGCTGTGTTCTGCAAAACATGGCCCTTTAGAGAGCTATGAGCCTTGAGAGAGAAGATGCAGAGGAGTGACTCACATCTTCAGGGGAGAAAGATTTGGTGGGGCGTGATGCTCCTGTACTGCAAAGCCTTCCAGAAGTCCAGATGAGATGTTGATCCATTGACCAGGATGGCAGGGAGGATCAGGCTGCACAAATCCTTGCATACTTCTCCTGAGGGCAGCACATCATGAATTGCATTTGATCCAGTACCACATCTCTCCCACAAGGAGCAGCTGCATCCAAAATGAAGCCATGCAGACACTTTTCCTGTTTCCCCATAATGTCTGGAAGACACATTGCTATCGGAGATATAGTTCCTCTTACAACCCAATGTTGCATCGCACAACAACTCAATCCGTCAAAATAATGGGATCCCATAAACCAGTGCACAACCATCAACTATTTTATTGAGGCCTAATCAGTGAGCAGAAACATTACAGAAGTCACCACATGAACTTCAAAGTGAAGCAACTGACGTGGCACTGTCTTGTGGCTGAGGTAGAAGTGGAGGCAGACAGCTCACTTGTGTCTACATGCAGCTGAAATGCCCATGGTGCCTGCCCTTGGTTTTGCGGTGCCAGTGGGACAGGTACTTGTCTCACCCTCACTGATTTCCTGCTGAGCTGCCAAACAGGCATCGTCAAGTGCCTTCTACACCTCCTCCATGGCCATCAGTATAGTGAGGTATTCCACTCCCCCAGGCTGCTCAGGTGTTGTGTGCGTTTTCTTTTCCAAGGTCAAGAGCGGGACAGTTAAGACTATGATGCCCTTCATCACCACATCCAGCGATTCACCCATGTGATGTCCATAGCTGCAGTGGTGTGGGCATTTCTCATGGCGCACCAGTGCATCTGGGCACATAAATTCTCACTGTCCCTGAGCACTATGCACCCTCAGGCTGCTCAGCTCGTGGGTATGCAGGTGCCCCTGGAACTGGAGGCTGCCATCTGGGTGTCGGATTGCACTCACCTGGCAAGAACTCAATAGGTCATTGAAGTGCTTCCTGCACTGTACCTCCAGGCCACACTCAGGCTGTTGACCTTCTGAGACACCTTCATTCATGCTGAATTTGTCTGACTGTTTGGCCTTTTTCTGCTGCTGTCCAGAAACAGAATGATCCTCTGGGCCACCACCGCCTCTAACAGCACTGCTGGGTTAGGGTTAGGGTTAGGGGGCCAGCTTCCACGGGTGCCTGACAAGCTGCTACGCCATTGCCTTTGGGCCACTGCCTTTGCCATGGAGGCCAGCATTCACAATCATGGTTGCCAGGTGCCATTTAAATATGGCCCACCACATTTACATCCCACCTCCCCAAAGTGTCCGCTGCCCCTAATTGAAAAGTGAATGTGCCTCCTTCAAAATAGTATCAGACATCCAGAAAATACTCTCTGGGCGGAATGGTCCCAGATTTGCACTAAGTGTGGTGGCAAGTTACCGGCCGACGGCAATGGCGGCTTTTCATGCTGTATCATCCCAAACCCACCGCATCAGTTATGCATTCCCGGGAAACATGCCATTTCCATGGTGGGCGGGCTCTCATTCGTCTGCCACACCATCACCTCACCAATTCATCATGCCGGGTGCATACTTAAAAGTCCAGCCACGCGCACACCTCTCAGCGCTTCCAGCCTACGGCTGCTGCAAAGAAGACATGGCCCTGAAAGGCAAAGGACTGCAACCCTCAGGTTCAATGATGCGTCCCTTGAGTGCTTTTTGGATGCAGTGGAGGCCCGCCATAAAGGAAGTCCCTTTAACTCTGAAGAAGAGTCATATGGACTCGAAACGTTAACTCTGTCTTTCTCTCCACAGATGCTGTCAGACCTGCTGAGTTTTTCCAGCACTTTTTGTTTTTGTTACACATCCACAGGGCCCTCACTCACTGTTAGTTCAAGGGACATCACCATTCACTCTCTCACACACACGCTCATTGTCCTCATCCCGTCCATGGGACCACTCACCACCCACATAGGCCAGGCATACTTGGCAGGCGTCCTGTTTACACTCTCTCCATATCTATTCATGCAGGACAAGCTGGCACACAACAAGAGGGAGAGGTCGCTTACCAGTGGAGGAATGCCTGAAATCAAGATCGTCACAAACTTTGAAAACAGAGCCATCCAGCTGGCCGGTGATGAGCGGGACCGGTCCTGTGCTGACAGTGAAGTCGGCACTGCTGTACCAAGTGAGGATCTAGCAGTGCAACATCCATCAGGCAACCATGCTGTGAGTGATGTGTCCTGTTTCACAGGTCACTGCCATGCACTAATTATCTCCCCTTGCTTTCGCAGGCACATCTGCCAAACAGCCGACAGAGTCCATGACCCGGGGCCTCCAATCAAGCTCCAAAGAAACCTCTGAAGGGGAATCTGGAGGCACCCTCCCTGAAGTCCTGTCACAGCGCTCACCCACACCCCCCACCAACGCAGAGACACACACCTCGGTGGGACCTAGCTTTAGAGTAGCCTTGGGATCACAATCTGGTGAGCACATCTGATCCACTGCAGGCGGAGGCAACGATTTCCCTGGTGTCCAATGCTCGGAGGACTGCCGGAAGCCAGAAAGTTGTTGAGTCCAAGTCAGATGACGAGCCTCTGGACTCGGTCATGTCACAGTTGCTGGAACTACGAAGGTAAGCTAGGGAACATCAGGACGGGATGTCCGCTGCACTTCTCAGATTACAAAGCACGATGGAGGAGTCTGCTCGCCTTCAGGCTGAGGTGATAGAGACGTTATGCCAACGCACCAAGGTCACACTGGTAGGATGGTGGCCACCGTGGAGACCTTGGTCCTGGACATCACTCCTGCACTGCTACGTGGGCTGAACTCCATCATTGATGCCATAGTTGGCCTCCATCAATGTGTAGGCAAGAGGGGTGCAGGGCAGCCCAATCTCACTCCAGCTACCCCTTCTCCTCAAGGAGGCAGCCAGGGGCCCCCAGGCACTCATAGCGAGGAGGATCAGCATGTACATACCCTGGGGCCATCCACCCAGGTGACTCCGGGAGCATCCAGCCCATCTGAATCCCCTATTCCTGTGACCTCTGTAGTTCCAGATTCACAGGCCGAGGAGGGTGCCACTGCCACACAGCAGGACCCCGAAAGCAGGCTGGGGCCCTCCAGGTCTCAGCCCTCTAGAGGGCGCCCGTCAAAGTAATCACAGTCAGGGCGTAGCAGTCAGCAGGCTGCCTCCACATCCGCTGTGGATGTCCGGGGAGCAGCAAGATGTAGCTGCAGGGTCAAGAATGTTAAGAAGATGTAGTTGCACATCCTGGGCAGGGGTGTTAATCATTTGTACATAATGTTCACTATTGTCAATCAACTCGCAAGTTCATGTCACTCAGATGTGAAACCTTTTTTCTCAGTCCAGGGCTTCTTCCCTTTGCTTTGTGCAGTCTTCACGCCAAAGTGATGGTCCAGCCTCACACTGCCTGGGCACGTTACTGATGCCTGCACCTTGATGGTGCTTGTCATTGCTGCCAGAATGTAGTGGGCAGGTGTCACAAAGTTCCATAATATTCTCTGTGTGCTCTCAGCACCTTTAAGGAGGGGCTGGCCCCCATCTCTTCAGCATCTGTGACCAATGACGCTGTGCTCCTGAAGGGTTCAGGTGCTGAAGGCGGACAAAGGATCAGATGCTTTTAAAGTTTCATGGCTGCATCTCTATGATATGACTCTGATCACAGAACGCGAGTCCAGACAGGAGTCAGACATTCTCAGAGGCTATGTGAAGATCTATGGAGTGTCCTTACTGCATGTTGTCATCATCCTCCTGCAACTGAGTGACTATTAGGGCATCCACTGCTTCTCCATGACAGGGGCATTAGCACAGAGGGTATTGGCGCTGAGATAAGCCAGACTGGAGTCAAACATTCATAGATGCAATGTGAGGATTGTATGGTGTCCTCACTTCATGTCGTCATCCTCCTCCACAAATTTAGCAGCTATGAGGGCCTCCTGAGAGCGCCTGCCTCGTCTTGCCAGTGCTAAGGCCTCATCGCTATCATCGTTGCCTTTGAGCACCTCCTCACCCCGTCGATATCCTCCTCGTTGGAGGAGAGCTCCTGCTCCTGCATCTCTCTCTCAGCCAGCTCCTCTCCCTGTTGCAGCACCAGGTTGTAAAGGGCGCAGCAGACGAGGACGATGCATGACACCCTCTGCGGACTATATTGCAGGGCTCCACCAGACCAGTCCAGGCACCAGAACCTCATTTTCAGCATCCCGATGATCTGCTCCGTCAGTTGTGAGTTGCTGCATGAGCCTCATTATACCGTCGCTCTGCTGCAGTCTGAGGCCGCTGCACGGGTATCATCAGCCACGGTGTCTGCAGGTAGCCTGTGTCCCTGAGGAGCCATCCCTACAGCTTCTGTGAATCCTGGAAGACTTCAGGGATCTGTGACTGAGAATGTAGGAGTTGTGGACACTCCCTGGAAACTGTGCACAGACCTGCAGGATGTGTTTGTGGTGGTCGCACACCAGATGCACATTCAGCGAATGGAATCACTTGAGGTTGACATAGTTGACTGCGAGGTGCAACGGAATTCTGAGCATCACTTGAGTGCAGTCAATGGCATTCTGCACCTATGGGAAACCCAAGACCTGGGCAAATCCAAATGCTATTGCATCCCGGCTGTCCTGGTCCTGGGCAAAATGCACAAGAAGTTGTGTGTCCTCAAGAAGATGGCATCTGTGACCTCATGGATGCATTTGTGGGCGGAGGCTTGTGATATTCTACAGAGGTCACCTGTGGAACCCTGAAAGGAGCCACTGGCATAGAAATTGAGCGCTGCTGTCACTTTCACGGCTGCTGGCAGTGGATGTTCTCCATGTCCATGTGGCGCCAAATCCTGCAGTAGCTGGAAGATGTGACCGATCAGTTCCCTGGACATGCGCAGTCTTCAGCGGCACTGGTTCTCGGTCATCTGCAGCAATGAAAGTTGGCGTCTCTAGACCCTGTGTCAAGTTAGGTGCCAACCAATGACAGTTCGCTGTGGCTCTTTGGCTACATGTGCGGGAGCCCCAGCCACCCCTTCTCCCAGAGGCTGCTGCTCCTCCCTCTGCGCAGCCAGGCACCTCAGTCGCTCTGTTCTTTGTTGTCTTCGCTCTCTGTCCACCACAAAGCATACAGCTTGTTCACCAGGCTCCATGATCCTGATGTACTCCTCTCGCAGGATGAAAGAGAGAGAGACACATGTATTAGCATGGGTGTACTGAGAAACTCTGTTGGTTAAGTCTGAAGGAGATTGTACAACGTGTCCAGTCGTCCAACAGTTCTGCAGTCCACTAAAACACTCATTAGTTTGCAGTCTGTGTTAGGGGGAGGGTGGGTGAAAAGCTCTGGGGCACTTGGTTACACTTTGATGCCTTTGTGTTGCGTGAGTGGGCAGATAAGCCAGAGGCCCGACTCCAATCATATCCCAATGTGGCTGTGCCTGACCTGTCTCAGCTGCAGGGGAACGGTCACTTTGTACAAGCTTTGCCAAATGTGTGGCCGCTTCCCTTGCCCATTCCCCTGCCCCCCCCACCACCACCCCTCCCCAAAACATGCTTGTGTGCTACCTTCAACCACAGACAGCCCTTGCCCCCACCCCAACAAACTCACCTCAACCACAGGGCAGTCTTTGCATCCCCCCAAAAGTTGCCTCAACAGCAGAGCAGCCTTCCCTGCACCCGCCCCCACCAACCCCCAACCAAAGTCGACTCAACTGCAGGGCAGCACTTGCCCCCACCGCCCCAACACGCCTCAACCTTGAAGTCCAACAGGTGTCCCTCGCGTGTGCTCCATAACGTTACTGTGTACTCACCTTCCAATTCCCCTCAAAGTGTAGCCCACCAAGTGCATGCCTTATATATGCTGTTGGGTGGACGACCCAACGGAGGAAAATGAGTCTGGCAGGCTAGCCTTATAATGATATGCTGTAGTATTACAATGAGGCTCCCAACATCCGATGGCAGGAAACGTGACCTGCCATCGACGGGCTGAGCAGACGACCACAAACTAGATACATGACATCATAAAACTGACTTTTGGCCTTCTCGCCATATTGTCCGTTCACGTCGCTGAACACAATCAACGTCAGCGGGCATGGAAAATTCCGGCCTCTGTCCTTTAAACCAGTTTTTGAAATGGGAGTGTAGGTCTATGAAGTGGAGGATCTGTGAAATGTATGGTCTTTTCTGGTTTTTCTCTTTCCTTGCTCACGGGTGACCCCCTGGTTCATGCAATCTGTTACACAGCAGCTGTTGGCCCAAAATCATGAACAGAAGCACTCAACTACAAAAGGATCTGCAACCTTTATAGGATGTCGTGTGGTCATGCATCACATGGTCAGTTGTCATGTGATCAGGATGTCACATAATCAAACCTCCATGACTGCTTCCAAACTACATTCCACCATGGGGATCAGGTTCTTCTGCTGAAAGCCTCCAACACTGCATCACAGAACTTGGCTGAGACCTTGCAACCATATTACACTTTTCCGAATATTTCCTACTGTTTCCAGCCACTGTGTACCTCTGTGCCGGCTGTCTTTCTAGCGTCAGAGACACTTGATTCCACCCCACCTCCTGCACCCAACACCCATCCCAAACAATGTGGCCCCTGAACCAATTACCCGTTGTTCCTGAGGTCACTTGCCAGATGCATAAATCATGTGTCTGCACCCAGCACCCCACACTCCTGCCCCATTTCCAGGTGTGATTGAATTTCGCAGACCCTAACCCCTCTCCCAAGCCATCACTGTTGTATTTAGGAAGTTCCAAAAGCCAAACCCATCCTACTTGTTCTCAGAAAAGGGAGATGATCCAAAATTTTAGTTTCAAATCTCCAGCTGAATTATCCATCCTCCACTGAACCGTAAACAAAACTATCCCAGAATGTATTAATGATTTAACTCAGCTCCCAGAGGAACTGTACGAAGTGTTGACTGAGCCAAGTGAAAACCACATCATTTGGTACTTATAGCTACTGCCAACGTTGGCCTACTTTTGCAAATTAACATGAAGTCTGGCCTAATGAATAGATTCTTATTCTTGGAACGCATTTTTTCTAGTGACAACCTTAATTCCTGGAGAGATGATAAATATTCTGAAATGGATTGATCATAAATGACTAACCTTTTTTTATGTAGAAAATTCTTATTTTCTCTTTGGAATGTGAATTTCACAGAATCATTGAACAATACAGCACAGAAGGAGGCTTTTCAGCCCATTGAGTCTGCACCAGCTCTCTCGAAGAGCAACCAGTTAATATTCTTCCACAAATCCATGCAACCTTTTCTCCTTCAAGTACACATTCAATTCCCTTTTTAAATCTACTTTTGAATTTGTATTCAGCATCCTATCAGGCAGTAAATTCCAAATCCTAACCACTTGTTGCATAAAAATGTTCCTCTTCCTGTCACCTCTTCCTTTGTCAATCACTTTAAACTTGCCCCCTCTGGTTTTCAATCCTTTAGCCATTGTAAACAATTTCTCTTTATTTACTCTTTCTAGATAATCCCTTCATGATTTTAAACACCTCAATCAAATCTCTTCTCTGCTCTAGGGAGCCAATCTATCCATAAGTCAATCTATCCATAACTCTCTCCTTTATCCCCACCCCCTTTCTGATCCCCCTTTTTCTAATAATTTATAATTTTTTTAATATATTTTTTTTAATGTATTTTTCTTTTCCCACCTATTTCTATTATTTTAAAATTTATTTCCATCCATTGTTTTACCTCCAACTTTTAGACTATTTCGATCCCTTTCCCCCACCCCAGCCCCACTAGAGCCATCTGTCACTTGCTCGTCCTGCTTTCTACCCTTAATGTCACCATTAGCACATTCCTTAGCTAATATCACCACCGTCAACATCCCTTTGTCCTTTTGTCCATGACATCTTTGGCAATCTCTTCTTTGCCTCCACCTATCACTGGCTCTCTATCCAGCTCTACCTGTCCCACCCCCTCCCTCAAACAGCTTATATTTCACCTCATTTCTATTTTTCCTTAGTTCTGATGAAGAGTCTTATGGACTCGAAACGTTAACTGTATTCCTCTCTGCAGATGCTGTCAGACCGGCTGAGTTTTTCCAGCTATTTTTGTTTTTGTTTCAGATTTCCAGCATCCGCAGTATTTTGCTTTTATCCATAAATCATCCCTGGAACCATTTCAGTGAATTGACAGCACAAAAAGAACTATATAAATGCACATTTTCTTTTTGCAATTTCCTTTTGAATTACCTCTGACAAAAATTCCCCATTTCTGGATCCATTCTACATTCCAGCATTTGTAACTCACCAAAAGATAGTTCTGGGGTGGTAAATTGTTCCGAATTGTTCCAATAACGTTAACTCTCTATGCAACTGGGCACTGAAACAAATGTAATCAGCTGATAATGTTACAGTAAAATGCTAAACACAAGTATATGCAACTGAAGTAAGGTGGGATGGGGCATTACCTTCCTCTCACCTTTCTTTGAAGACATTATTAGCATATCCTGTAGTTTTTGCCATGTGATTAATGGGACGGAGTACAAGACTAAGGTGAGAAAATAACTAGATCAAACTACTGCACTAAATAAGTATATGCTCTATAGATCACTGTGGTGAACAGTAAGACACAAGATGCAAAATCAATTATGATTACTAGGATGCGCTATCGTACAAACGTCACCGACTGCCACCTAAGCTTCCAGCAACATCGAAGCTAAGTGATTGAGACAGTACTAACTGTGAAAAGGAATGAAAGTGGTTTCAGGAGGACATAAGCAGGCTTGTAGGTTGGACAGATGGAAGTCAAGTGAAATTTATTGTAGGAAAAAACGAGGTGTTAATATTTTTTGAGGAAGAATAATGAAAATGAATACACACTAAACTGAGACATTTTTTAGAAGGCAGAGCAGAGACACTAACAGGGTTAGATGCATTCATTCTTTAAAAATGGGAGGACAAGTTGATAAAGCCGTTTTCTAAAGAAAGATTATGGGATCCTAAGTTTTGTAAGCAAGTGTATGGAGTACAGAAACAAAAAGCTAATTCTAAAATTATATTAATCATTCGTACATTGGGAGGTAAGTTTTGGTCTATATCCCCATTTATGGGAGTTTTCATGTCTAGGAGATGGTGCAGTAGAGATTCACTAAGATGACATCAGTGATTTTACAGGGGCAGGGGAGGTCAGATGGCCCACCTACCTTCGGGTCTATTGAAGTCCTTAAGTGGCCAATTAATGATCACTTAAAGGCCTCATCCCACTGTCACTGGTATTTTACAGTTTTAGCTGCACAGGCTAGTGCTGGGCAAGGTGGGGAGACATCCTTTGCAGCTCCCAGGACTCACCAGAGGCACTTTCCACCAACTTTGCATCCTCCCCCATAAACCCCAATTCCTGGATTCTGGAACCTAGCCCCCTTGCCGAGACCCCTGACTCTAAACTTACCTGGGACCCTTGGTGTGTCCTCCCAGCAGTGGCCACCACTCACAGCTGGAGCTGCTGGGAATACAGAGCTGCTTGCTGGCCATCTGATTGGCTGACAGCTTCACAAGGCAGGACTTCCTTCTGAGTTAAGGGCACAAGTCTTGCCATAATGCGAATAACGCTGCTCCCAGCGTTAAATTGCTGCGGGGGCAATCATTAGAATCGTGGGTGGGATCCCCCCAACTTTTTAGCTGGGGCCAGGGATTGGGGACCGCGTTGCTTGTAAATTCCAGCCCAAAGTTTTTGGAGGCTTTTGAGCGGAGACTTGCTCTAATCCGGCAACTGATCCAGCATGATGCCCTTGACATGCGGATCTGTGGTGTTTGTGAACATGCAGGACAAATAACAGTGAGGTTGTTCAGCCAGTCAGATTGAGACAGGTTCACTGAGCCAGGCAGTGGGAATTTTAACTAGCAAGAGTGAGTGGGTTTGGGCAGGCTGTTAAAAGCGCTGAAATTAACAACGTGTGGGGAACCCGCTGACTTCTAAATTTAACAGCATCACATTAGGCCTCGTGCAAGCAGCCCCATCAGGAATGTTAATTGCGTACAAATTGTGTTTAACTGTATGCAGATGGTGAGTATTCACAAGGAATTCACTTCTGCTCCTACAAATGGACACAGATTGAAACTGTACTTGTGTGGTTAGGAGGTAATATGTAACTGTGAAAAAAAAAATGCTTGTGAAAGTGAATAAAGATTGGCTCCAGTTCTATCCTTCACCATCTGGCTTTCTGGAATATTAACAAGGATTGCCAATCTAAATGTCAATAGGTCATTAAGAGCTACATTAATAGGGTCTTGGAGGCTCACTGTGTGTACACAGGATTCCTACATTTCCTGGAACTTGCCAATGAAAGTCATGTGAGAACACACAGAGACAGCTGGGGGGCCGGAAGAAGTGACAGACAAAACCCCCCATAAATATTCTTGCCTAATAGTGTGAAAGGCTTTTTCTCACAAGACCTTTCTGAGTGTTTATTTTCATTACAGGTGACTTTTACTACTGTCACGGACAGGGTCAATGGCCAGAATTTTACATTTCCCTGCTGGCGGGTTTTCAGGTGGCAGGGGTTGGGGGGGTGGGGGAGCGTGAAATTGAAGGGACAGGATTCCCTCTGGGTTCCCGCCCACCCCGATCACACACACAGCGATTTTACACTGGGGCGGGCAAGGCCTCAGATGGGAAGCCCGGCCAACTGAGGTCTTTAAGTTACCAATTGTTGGCCATTTAAGGGCCATTTCTTGCCCAGCCTCAATATTTAGACTGGTGGGAGGATTAAAGTTGGGTGGGGAAAGGCTGAAAATCAACAGGCTTGAATTTTTCGGATGGTGGGGTCTCACTTCCTGCCATCTGAAGAGTCGGCCTGGAACACATCTCCACTGACTCCGAGTGCCCGCAGCCAGTTCATGCTCGAATGAGCGTTAAATGGCTGCAGGTGGGACTTATGCCCCTCACAAGAGAGGCCTTAGAGAGCTGCTGGCCAATCAGATTGGCCGGCAGCTCTCCAGTCCCTGGAGCGACAGTGGACAGAAGAATAAATGTGGGTGGACCCCTGAGACTAAGTGCGAGCACTGGAGGCCCAGGTAGGTTCAAGGGGTCCCAGGGCAGGGAGGGTAGCGAAGACCTGAGGGGGTGCAAAGGGGGTGACCGGGGTATCAGGGGAGAGGCCAGGAGGGGGAGGCAGGTCCGGAAGCCACCAGACCTTAACGGGGGGTGCCCAACTTCAGAAGGGGCCTTCTGATGGAGGGACACCCCCCCACCCCGCCCCTAACAACTCTTCCCACTCCAGATCTAAGTCTGTGATTTTCAGGCTTCCCCCATGCAAGGTCTAACCCCCCACCAGCCTAGAAATTGAGGCTGGGCAGAAAACAGCCCTTAAGTGGCCAATAATTGGGCCACTTAAGGGCCTCAACTGGGGCAAGGCGGGCTTCGCGTCCGAGGTCTTGCCCACCCCAGTGTAAAATTGCTGTGGCAGTTGGGCCAAGCGGGAATCCGGAGGGAATCTTGTCCTTTCAATTTCACGCTCCCCCTGCCTAAAAACCCATTGGTGGGGGAACATAAAATCCTGGCCACAGAATTACATCTCGGGCGGGAAAGTAAGGGGGGGTGCACCTCCATCGGAAGCCCCCCTCTGAAGTCAAGCCCTCCCCCTTAAGGTCCATTGGCCTCCGGAACTCCCTCCTCCCCAACTGGCCTCTCACCCGAGACCCCGGTCACTTCATTTGCACCCCCACGGCCTTCTCTACCCTCCCCGTCCTGGGCCCCTCTAAACTTACCTGGGCCTCTGATGCCTGGACTTAGTCTTAGGCATCCTCCTGCATTTCTTCTCCTGCCAACTGCAGCGCTTTTGAATCAGATTGGCCGGCAGCTCTCTAAGGCGGGACTCTCTCCCTCCTGAGAGCCAGAAGTTATGCCTCAGGCACTTAATGGTCATTCGAGCATGAAATTGCTGGGGCACATTCAGAGCTCATCGGATAGTGGGAAGCAAGACCCCGTCATCTGAACAAATAAGACCTGTGTGTTTTCTTATTGTCCATGATCAAAGCACTTTTATGTGTGAGTTTAGTGTGTTTTCATACCTGTGGAGCGGTTAGACCCAACTTAGATAATTTCCAGCAGCAAGCTTTTGTAAATTTAAAAATAAGCAAGATTATTTATTAACATACATTTGCCTTGGAGGTTTAAAGCATGACATCTTACACACAAACATCACCACAGACACAAAGATTAGATATAGCTAAAGAAACAAAGCAATATTTAATCTCTTTTATAGTAGCCTATAGTTTCTTCGATGCCTTCATGCTTTCAATGGGGTGGAGATTTTGTAAAGCAGAGGATTTTCAGTAAACTGTGAGGCTCTGTGTAGAGCCAGGAGGCCGGCTGTCTGGTGAATTTGAAGATGAATAGGTTAGGGGAGAATCCTCCCACTTTCAAATTATAGTTGTATTACCTTGGCTGCATGGTTGTCTTGCAGCTGGTTCGATGGCTTTTTAGATGGTATACCAGATGGTATCTGTCATGATGTTTTTGATCTGAATAGGTAACAAACATGGCTGCCTTAATCATGTGACCAATTACGAGTGCAAAATCCTTTCTCCAAAAAGGTTTTTTTTTCCCACATCCTATGTTGTAGCTTTTCACGCTTTGAGAGTTTTGAATCAGCCAGGGTTTTTGTAACGGAATGACCCATTCTATTTAAATTAACCTTTTGAATGCTTTTCAGGAAAAGACATTGGGCAGAATCTTCCCAGATATGCACAAAGTGCAGTAGCGGGTGAGAAAAAAGTTGTTTTCCCACTGGCCACAGTGGAGGGTTTTCACGCTGTATCGTTCCGTTCCTGGTGCATCCTGCTTCATTAATAATGCATTCAAGGAAAACACACCGGATCGCTGGCAGGCAGGCTTGGATTTACCCATCATGCCATGACCTCAGTGCTTCCACACTCCGGACGCCACATTTAAAGCACACCACAGCAGAGCCTACTTCATGTCTACAGACCAGGATTGCTCCAGGCGACAGATGATTCCAAAAGCAAAGAAGACAGCGGCCCCCAAATTTAGTGATGCCTTTCTAAGGGACTTGCTGGACACAGTGGAAGGCCGCCGCGATGTCCCCTGCCCCTATTTTGGCTGCAGGAGGTCCACCAGAGTCACCAATCTGGCCTGGGAGGCAGTGGCAGCACCCAGAGCATAGAGGAGGTCAGCCATCCAGTGCAGGGAGAGGATGAATGCTCTCATCCATTCCACCAAGGTAAGGCAACCACTTCATTACTCATAACTCACGCACTCCCAAGCCATCACACATCCACAGGGATCTCACGCCTCAAGGGACTACACCACTAACTTTCACACAAAGCCTCACATCTCCATCAGGCTCACATTCTCTGGTGCTCGTGTCCTCATCACACAAACATTCCATGCAGTGCCATGTGTCCTGCTCACACTCTCTCTATCTGTCTTGTTTTATTCATTCATGGGATGTGGTCGTCGCTGGCTCGGCCAGTATTTATTGCCATTCCGAATTGCCTTTGTTCAGAGGGCATTTAGGAGTCAACCACATTGCTGTGGGTCTGGAGTCACATGTAGGCCAGACCAGGAAAGGATGGCAGATTCCCTTCCCTAAAGGACATTAGTGAACCAGATGGGTTTTTACAACAATCGAAAATGGTTGCATGGTCAGCATTAGACATTTAATTCCAGATTTTATTTTATTGACCTCAAATTCCACCATCTGCCATGGCAGGATTCAAACCCAGGTCATTAGAGCATTACCCTGGGTCTCTGGATTACTAGTCCAGCGACTATAGCACTATGCCATTGCTTCCCCTTATACAGAACTGTGAAAATGCACATTCCCTCCCTTCATGAGAATCACACCCCCATCCACATTGATCTCTCTGACCTCCTTCTTCCCATCCCCAGTCTCCGTGTCTGCCTCCAAGATCCACCAACCACCCTCGCTGCCCCATCTACTGCTACTGGCGCACCCTCGCCCTCCCACTCTTCCGGCTCCTTCTGCCCCCTCTCATACTCACCATTCCCACCTACCACACCCACCTTCAGTTCACTCCCCAGGAGGCAGTCATTGACTCCACAGACCCCTTCCTTGCGTGTTCACCTGGACATTCCCTCCTCTAGACCCCTTCACCCCCGGAGCCCCATCCCCCCCAGAACCCTTCCCCCACTGAACCCCTCCCCCTCTTAATCCTCCCACTACCCTGGACCCGGCTCCCCACTTAGTCCCTCCTCCTTCCTGACTCCCTCAGACACCCTTACTTCTTCCACCACCCCTAGTCCTTCCCCTCCCAACTCCTTCCTCCAGCCTTACCTCTTCCTCCAGCCTCACTTCTTCCTCTAGCCTCACTTCTTCCTCCAGCCTTACTCCTTCCCCCTTCCTGACTCCCTCAGATGCCTTCACTTCTTCTTCCAGCTTTACTTCTACCCCCACCCATTACTCCCTCCTTCACCCTTAAGCCTTCCTCCCCCAGACACCTTCCCCATCCAAACTCTTTTTGTTACACCTTCCTCCGGGCTTACATCTACCCCCCCACTTATCGCATTCTCCCCTGTTTCACGCTCCTCCTCCCCTACTCTCTCTTCCTCCCTCCCAACCTCACCACCCCCTGACACCTTCATTTCCACCCCTAACCTCACTCTTCCCCAGTATATCTTCCTCTCCCTCTCACAGCTGGACCTTTCTCTGCCCCTCCATCGCCGATTGTCCATAGCAGCCCATGGCCAATATCGTGATGTTCCGTAGCAGACCCAAGACATCAACGGAGACCTCCCACCTTCCGTGAGATGCTTTGCGATGGAGCCATGTCCATGAAAATCCACCCAGCATTCGATGCATGTGTTCTTCCAGGGTCTGGTAGCTGTAGGGCTCCAGCATCTTCTGCCCTTCAGATGTCACCGATCTGAGCAAGGCCCTAACGGTAAGTCCCGACTTCTATACGTCTCATTTGTCCAGACGTGTTGTGGGGGCTGGCGTGTTTTCCCACCGGGAGACAAATCGGGTTCACACTGGCCTCCAGCGGGACTGGCGTTCTGCCATGGTGGACACCATCAGATGATCCCACTATGCTTTCACACCGGCATGAAACTGACTTTTGGCCTTCTCGCCATATTGTCCCCCGGCCCCCCACCGTGATGACCCACGGCTATTGTGTTCCGATATCTTTATGGCCTAGGCTGAAGTAGAGAGGCGAGTTGGCTGATGTGTGATAGTCACGTTCTGTCAGCAGATCATCTTTAACAAAGAGACTTGTTACTGTACAATATACAAGACACCAATTGCTCATAAGGGATTTGGTAAACACGTTGTGGCTTCATTCATTTAGACTAGGCATGGGAACAGCTATACGTAGGTATAAACTTGAAGACAGAATCTTTACAGTGCGGAAGGAGGCCATTCGACCCATCGGGCTTGCACTGGCTCTCTGAAAGAGCATCAACATGAAAGACATCAGGTCTGTGTGTATGCTCTGCTCAAAGCAAAAGTGAAACTAAGACTGGATCACATGACACATTTTCCTTCTAGTGATGTCATGCTGATATCCCTTAAAGGCATATTACAACAGCTGTGATCATCCATATTTAAATGAGATATTTGCTTGAGTTTCATTCAGACCTGACTAGAGCTGATATGGCCAAAGTTACCCAATATGTTACCAGCCTTCTTAAAAGCTGTTGTGTCCATTTCAAAATAAAAAATACAACATTAAAAACTTGTAATATCTTCATTCCTGTTCTGGGCATGACACTTCTTTGGAGGTGACTTTGACTGCATGGGAGGTTTGTGTGGCTGTTCCTCACTTTGCATCTGGGATGTATCAGATCAGTATGGGTGCCACTTATACAGTCTTAGCTTGGACCTCAGATGAGGAGCAAGGTGACAAAAGCACAGCAGTAGTGTGAAGAGCACCAGCAGTAGTGTAAAGAGCACCAGCAGCAGGGGTACCAATACCAACAGCAGTAGCAGCAGGATGAGCACCCACGTGCACACCAGGATGAGTAGTAGAAGCAACAGCAGCAGCCTTCCTGTCAGAGATCTGCCACTCCACAGGGGAGGAGAGGGGATGAACAGAGACATGCAGCTCATAGGAGGTGTCCAGGCTGTGGATCAACTTCCTGGATATGTCAAAACATCTGTGGCACAGGAGACTCAGGGTTTTGTGTCAGGCCCTGGCAGATGTTTGCAGTCCCCTGGAAAAAGATCTGCTGTCAAGTGGACCTGCTCAAAGTCATCACTCCCCTCAACTTCTTTGCCTGTGGTTATTTCCAGGGATCTTCCATGCACATTTGCAGGATTTCATAACTGGCTGCCCAGAAGTTAATGCATCGCACCAATGCTATGTCTGCCAAGTAGCCAATTATTTAGACTTTGCCATCTATGATGCCGGTATCAAAGAGTGGGTGTTCATGTTTGCAGTTTGAAATGGCTTCCCACAGATTCATGGCACCAAAGACTGTTACATCTGGTATTTAAGGGTCCCCCAGATCACCCAGGAATACTTGTGAATAGCAAGAGCTTCCACTCCATCAATGTACAGTTGGTGTGCAACCCCAAAAAGATCACTGTGCAGGTAGCTGCCTAAAGCAGTTGTGCTGCTTTTGTCCTGTGACAGTCAATCTTCCCAGATCTCTTTCCACCTTGAAGCAGACCTACCGGCTGGCTGTTTGGAGACAAGAGAAACCCACCTAAAGGATGACTGAGGACAGCTGTGAGGAACCAAACTGGGAGCACTACAATGAAACCCATATGACAAAGAGGTGTGTCATTGAGCAAGCGCTTGACATGCTGATGATGTGTTTCAGGGGCTGATTTGAGGGCAGCTTTTGGTGCACACCGGCCAGGATCCGCAGAATGGTTGTGTTGTGCTGCACTCAGCACAACCTTGTACAGCAGCAAAGTTCAGTTTTTCAGGAGGAGTAAGGCACAGAGCGCAGATCTTTTCAAATGAGGAGGAGGAATGTTATGTGGCCAATGCACTAGCAGCAGTGCACGTTGCTGTTGGAGAAGCCCTGGATGCTCACATAATGACAAGGTTCAGTTAGGTTCCATCAGTGCACCCACTTGGCAGCCACATGCTAAACCTATGTCACCCTGCCCTCACCACCTCTCCAACACAAAATAGTCCTGAAAACAACCACTTTTACACCACCCATTGCTTAGCCACAGTATCACTTCCACAGCTACCCATTGCTTAGCGTTAAGTCTTGTTTTACCATTCATCCCTTGTCAGACAGCATCCTAAAATGGACAAGATAGGATAGTGGTGTAAGCAAATTATATTCACATGACTCGAAAATAAAACAGAAACATACAACTTACCAAACTAACAATGTGTAATATACCCATGTGCAACCTTGTGAAACCACAAATCTTTACTCTTCCTTTTCCGAGCACTTCAACATGGTGCAACCATCTCTGTCTTCAGCAGAGGTAGAGGCGAGCTGCTCACATCCCTGCTTTGACATGGAGATGTTCTTAGCCAATGTCCTCTGGGCTTTGGAGCCCACCAAAGACTTCTGCACCTGCTCCTGTGCAAGAGTAGGCTCAGCTATTGGGAAACCAGGCAGCATGTGGCACACTGAACTGAGGGGTGGAGGGAAAAGTGGCAACGTGTAAGAAATGGAAGTGCTTTGAGCCAAGACCCCGCTCCCAAGTCTCATTTCATCATTATCCCTCTCATTGCCCACCTCCATTTCCCTGTAAGCAATAAGCTGGAGAGCAGATCAGTGGTGCAATGAAAGGCTAAGGCCAGGATTTCATCAATTCTGTTTAAGAGGCCATTGGTGAGGGCCTGCATGCAATCGTTTGTTTTCCATGTTTGCTGATCCGTGATGTTGCCACATTTTCCATGCTCAAAGGCATCATCACAAGGGCCTACAACATCACACCTCTCATGCTTGAGATGGGTTCCTCCAATCTGTCTGCAAGCATGCACAGTGCAGCTGGAATTCCTATCAGGTCATCACACATTCTTTGCTGTTGCTCCAGGAGTGTCCTTTTCGTAAACAGCCCCCCATCCGGTTGCGCAGAGCTTGATGTATCCTACACCATCCTATCTGGACTCTCTCATGCTGGCCCTGTCTCCACCATCTGCTCTTGCTTACTTTTGATGTCTGAATTATCAGGTGAGAACTCAAATATCTACCTTAATGCCCCCACCAAAGTGTGAGTATCTGAACTGGTACATTGCCTGCATGAGTCCGGTGATAGTGCACCTTCAAAGTGTGTGTGACCTTGTCTAAGAGTTGTCATCATTCTCTGGGCCACCTCCTCCAGGTGAAGCCCCTGTGGGAGATTAAAGACGTGAATAAGAACTGTTGAGTTCAGAATGTTTTAAGTGATCATTGTACACATGATCATATTTCAGTTGCTGTTGGCATCAAATCAACATAAGTGGATGTTGTATACATTGTGACCATGTGCGATATTTAATTCTGTTGCCAGTTATCTGGGAGCCCTCAGCTTCCCATTCCCATGGCCAGGCATGCCAAGACTTTGCTGATCTCCAGCACCTCCTACCCTGCAGATATTTATAGTGAGATAGATGGAGAACCATCTCCGATTCTCTGCCTCTCCCTATTGTTCTGTGCTCACTTCTCCCGCAAGGAGGGATAGAGGAGACCTATGAGTGAGAGTAGTGGCATATGTTAAACTGATGGATGGAGAGCATTTGTTGAGGATGACTATGAGAGAGAGGCATGAGATTGCGTCAAGATGAGGCTGAGTGTTAATGGTGGATGGACAAGTGGGAATGGGAGGAAGTGCATAGAGAGGCATGTGTGTACCTCAAGGTAAGTTGGTTTGAGGACTGATGTACTGGAGTAGGCAGATTAAGGGGTTGGGGTGAAACACATGTCAGGATGTAGTTGAATGTGCCTCTATACTCACCTTTTCTGCCCTGATTAGGTCACTTTGGCATAGAATCCAGGAGCCTAACACCAGACACCTCTTGCCTACCTCCTGTGCAACCTCCAGCCAAGCCTTCTTGCTTTCATAAGACAGTTTTCACAAGTACCCTGACAAAACCCAGCTTTCCCTCACTACCACTTCTCTCAACTCTTCCCAATCTCTTAAATTTTCAGACAGCTCATCCGACATTCAGTACTAGGTGAATAGAAATTCCCTCCAATTAAATATTGGGAAGACTGAAGCCATTGCCTTTGATCCTCGCTCCAACCTCTGCTCTCTAGCCACCATCTCCATCCCTCTCCTTGGCAAATGTCTGAAACTAAAGCAGACTGTTCACAACCTTGGTGCCAAATTTGACCCCGAAATGAGCCTCTGACCTCATATCCATGCCATCGTGAAGATTGCTTATTTCCACCTCCGTAACATTGCTCAATTCCACCCACCACAGCTCATCTGTTGTTGAAACCCTTATCCAAGACTTTGTTATCTCTAGGCTTCATTATTCCGATGCACCCCTGGTAAGCCTCCCACGTTCTGTCTTTCATAAACTGGAAGTAATCAAAAACTGTGCTGCCATGTGCTTACTTGGCCCCAGTCCTGCTCACCCATCACCCCTCTGCCATCTGACCAACACTGGCTCCCAGTTAAGCAATGCCTCAATCTTAAAATTCTCATCCTTGTTTTCAAATCCCTCCATGGCCTGGCCCTCCCTATCTCTGTAACCTCCTTCAGCCCCCAAATTCACTGGGGTATGTGCACTCCTCTAATTCTGGCCCCAATTTTAATTGCTCCACCATTGGTGGCCATGCCATGAGCTGTCAAGTCCCAAAGTTCTTGAATTCCCTCCTGAAACCTCTCCGCCTCTCTACCTCTCTTTCGTCCTTTAAGATGCTCCTTAAAATCTGCTTATTTCACCAAGCTTTTGGTCATCCATCCGAATATCTCTTCATGTGGCTCAGTATAAAGCTTTGCTTTGTAATGCATCTTGCATTACAAAAGCACCGTGGCTTTTATTATGTTAATGGAATTATATAATTACTAGTTGTTGCTGGGGTTGTTTAGTGGTGGCTACTTTCTTTCTCCCATTGGGGAGGAAGCCCTGCCGGCCTTTGTTAACCGTACCTTTAAAGCCAGGAGAGTCATCAATAAAGGGCGTTGCCTATTTAGCTTGTTTGCACTCAATTTACGACACCTCTTTTGTTCCCTCACCTCCACAGTGCATCAACTGTCATCTTTGCAGTGTCCCTTTAACTAGCGCTGTTGAAATTGACTCTTGTGAGTGGTCACTGTGCTTGCTCACGATAATTGTTTGGAAAACCCTGAATCCAGATGCAAATGCAGTGGCTGGGTTAAAATGCCATTGTGAGGCAGGCTAACCTATTTCTGGGTGTCCTCCAAGCTACCAGATCTCCAAGCTATCCCCCACCACTCCCAACCACTCAGCAGATTAAAATTCCCAGCAGACTCTAATCCAGGAATTATAAATTAGATTTAAATTATGTACAGGTCACAAAATAAAAATTGGGAAATAGAGAGAGAGAGAGAGAATTAAATGTTCAATGCCAAATTGGCAGTAATTATAGCTCAGCATAATTTTAAAAATTGACTTACAGCAGCCCTATTTTTTTCTGGAATGTTGAATGGGTAGATAGTGATAAGTACTGTGATATTAGGCCCTTAAATTGATTTCAATGCCTGGTCTATCGGTGAGGTCCTGTTAAGAGTGTAGAGTAATCGTGTATGAGCAGGTACACGGGGACCATATAACATCTGGATTTTCGCATTTAATTGCGCAAGTATGTACTCCCGAAATTGCTGTCTGAATCGCTCCTTAATAACAATGAGCACTGATAGCTTCACTTTTATTCTTAGCACAAAATCTGAGCCCTAGTATTTAAACTAAATAGGAAAATGTATTTTCACAGTTCCACCATTAACAAAAGAACAAATGGAGAGAATAGGGGGTTCTTTTTAATGCAGTTAGTTTTTGAGACCTGGAATGCCTTTTCAAAAAAGACTAGTAGAAACATAATCCATTGTAGCTTTTAAAAAGGAAGTAGATAAATACTTGAAAACAAAACTGTAATAGGATATGGGAAGCAGGCAGGGGAATGAATCAAAATTGGGTGTTTCTTTCAGAGTGTCATTACAGGCACAAAGGGCTGAATCGGTACAGAATCCTATGATTCAGTAATTCCACTGCTATGGAGTTTGCCCTGAAATGTAGGAAGAACTCGTAGCACTGACAGCCTTACACAATGTCGCAGAATAAGCCATTAGAGATGTTGATAAAACTCCCAAGTCAAAAAGTGTAAAATCCTATCAGGTTATTCATTTTGTGCTTACAGTGTTACAAACAAAAGAAACAAAATTCCATGTACGGATTAACAGACGTGTTGCTCTGCGGACCAAACTGTATTTAACTTAAATACAGTACTGCGTAACTCAGCACGAATCTACGAAATAAAAATATGTTATTTCCGATTATGGGTTGCAGTGAGCCATTGCTCTGGTAAGGACGTCACAATAAGACTCTGAACTCCTTCTAGCTTGTTAAAATTGAAATGAATTGTCCCATCCATTGGAGCAGTCACAGTCTGGTAGAATAGTCCTGTCATTCAAATAGCATTATGAGTTGATGATGTCACCTGAACGACTCAGTTGTGAAATGAATGTATTTTGTTACACATCATAGCAAACTTAATCTCCTACCAGACCATTGTGTTTGTGCAGCTTCTATCTTCATGCAGTGTCACTGCCAAAATTCAGTGACACCACAATAATTATTTGTTTAGGGACAGTGGTTATTCCTGATTCCAAGGGTTCAACTCAAGGGCGTCACAGCAGCAAAGCTTTTCATCTTCTGCCCCATCATGAAATAATAGTTGGACAAATTACACATTTTCTGATGAGACAATCAGGAATAAGAGACATTTATTCAAGAGCATGTAATTGATTGCAATGCAAATCCAATAGGTAGTGCCCTCTTTGTTCATTAAGTGCATGCAGGTTATTTTCAGGCCACTATCACAGTTTAATGTCTACCAGACACTCACTGTGACATGATTATATTACAGACTTTGATGCAGCATCCATTGCAAATTGTTTTTTCTCTCTCTCTCTCTCTGATAAAAGAATTCATGTAAAATGCCTTGGTATGGAAATTGTTTATGGGCCCATTGGTCCATAACTGATAGTATGCGTGGAGCGCACACCCCTACCTTTTCATTGACTAGTCTGCTTCCACAGCCGGAAACCTGAGTGGAGCGGGCCCAAACCTGTTCTACTCAGGACAGTCCAATTTCTCAGACAGAGCTTAAAACAGGCGTTAGGCCCCTCATTGATGTCTGCGAGGGTCCAGGATCCGGTTTAGGCTTTGCGTTGCCAACTGTGATTAAATGAATCTTGGAGGTTTCATCACGACTTGCCTGCCATCAGTCAACCAAACATCTACCCTGTGACATACTGCCTTCCTATACCAATTGGAAAACAAAAAGACTCATTCCCTAATTGGATAATGCTTGACTGTCAGCCAAACAGACTCCTCTCCCCCCACCCATTTTTAATATTTTTATACCTGGTAAAGAAGAATGTTCAAAGGAAATTTTAAAAATGATATTTTTTAATGTCCTCATGATTTTTTTTCCAAGGTTGCACACAGCAGCATCCTGGAGATTGATCTTCAATTCCTGGAGACTCCAGGCCAATCCTGGAGGGTTGGCAACACTATGCAGGAATTAGGGACACCGAAAACATCATCTGATCCAATCTGGGCCTGATGTTTTTCAGCCGCCATTGGCATGTGGGAGACAGCACTGTGGCTAGTGCATTTATGCTCTATTTGAAAACTGAAAAGCGGATGCAGCGGCACCAGTTTTTACTCTAATATTTGACTTATGATAGCACTGATTAAAAGGCTCTAATGCATCACACATTACCCTCTCCATGCTACTGATTTTAATGTTTTTTGGTTAACAGGAGTCAACTCTAGCAACAAGCATTTGCATTTTTATAGTGCCTTTAACATAATTAACCATCCTGTTCTGAAAGTCAAACTTACGTTGGTGTTGAGAACAGGGGTTTGGAACTTCAACTCCCAACTGACCTCAAAGCTTTTGCATATGCGCAGATCGGGAGTGGGCTGCACGTGCGCAGATCAGCATTTTTATGTTCTTTTGGCCCAGTGCGCCTGTTTTTAAGAAAAAGACGGTGCGAAAACCCAGGTCAGGTGACCAAGAGCAGAGCGCCATCGAGAAGAAGAGCCCCAGGTAGGGGTAGGGAGAAGGGACAGAGAGCAGTCCCAAAGGGAGAGGGGACAGGGAGAGGTCCCAAAAGAAGAGTCCCAGAGAGGGGACAGGGACAGGAAGAGGTCCCAGTTCAGTTAAGAAGAGCAGAGAAAAAAAGTTCCAAATAGGAAATGGGCTGCGGGTAGCAGACTTTAAGTGAAGAGGGCTCAAGGGCAGCCCTGGTAATTGAAGAAGATCCAAGAAGGCAGCTGAAGTTTGGTGACTCCGTGCTGCCCCCCTCTGGGGCAAAGGTACCCATTTGGAGCAGTAAAGTTCTGCTTGGTGCGGCTGAAGTTGTGTTTGTGAGTTGGCGCTTGAGTGCTTGAGTGCAGATTTGGGAATCCAAGGGAATGGAATCTCGGGAGACAAGATTGAAACCCTGTGAGGGGGGCCATTGTTGATGCCATCCGACTTGAGAGAATTCCAAGGTGAAATCTTCAAAAGAGAAGACTGGAATCCCTCGTACGAGAGACAAAGTTTCAATGACTCACAGTGTTTACTGATGTCTTGGTTGTGTTGTTGAGAAATCCATGGACTCTGGCTAGGTGACATTTGCCATTTAATGTGCAGTGTGGTATGTTTGACCACAATTTGCTTGTTAATTCACATGTTCCTCATATTAAGCATGAATGTGAGAGTCTAAGATAGATAATGTAAATTGTTTTATTTTTCTGACCTTGTAAAGTTTATTTTTACTTGTTCAAAACTAAGAATCTTGTGGCTTTATTCACTAAGTGTCTTGAATATCAAACCACCTCTACTTTAAACAAAATGTTATTGGTCCCTAACTGAATCTTACCAAAAACTTGGGGTTCCGGTCAAGAATCATAACAGTGCAATTCTAAAGGGGGTGCAGGAGCCGAGGGACCTGGGTGTATATGTGCATAAATCATCGAAGGTGGCAAGACAGGTTGAGAGCACAGTTAATAAAGCATACAGTATCCTATGCTTTATTAATAGGGGCATGGAGTACAAGCAAGGAAGTTCTGTTAAACTTATATCGAACATTTATTCGGTCTCAGCTGTAGTATTCTGTCCAGTTCTGGGCGCTGCACTTTGGGAAAGATGTGAAGACATTAGAGAGAGTGCAGAAAAGATCACCAGAATGGTTCCAGGGATGAAGGATTTCAGATACATAGATTGATTGGAGTAGCTAGGGCTGCTTTTTCCTGGAGAAGAGAAGGTTGAGAGGAGATTTCATAGAGGTATTCAAAAGCATGAAGGGTCTGGACAGAGTAGATAGGGAGAAACTGTTCCCATTGGTGGAAGGATCATGAACAAGAGAGCACAGATTTAAGGTAATTGGCAAAAGAAGCAATGGCGGCATAAGGAAAAACCTTTTCATGTAGCAAGTGGTTAGGATCTGGAATGCACTCCCTGCAAGTGTGGTGGAGGCAGGGTCAATTGAGGCATTCATGAGGGAATTGGGTTATTATCTGAAAAGGAAGGATGTGCAGGATTTCTGGGGTAAGGTGGGGGAGTGGCACTAGGTGAACTTCTCCTTCAGCAGAACAGTACAGACACAACAGGCTGAATGGCCTCTTCCTTGTGCTGTAACCATTTTGTGAAGTTTCTCTGAATCTAGTGCCTGGTACCACAATGTTTCTTCTGCTTAACAGATTGTGCGTGTTGTGCTTGATGACCTAATCTGCAGCTTCATTCAGTGCAATGAAAGGTACCATAATAATCCATTGCCTGGTTCGTTCTATTCCTGTTCATAGCCTGTGTCAGTGTAACTACTGAGAAGTTGGTCAGCAGGCCCTACAGTACCATTGGTATTGTTGAAATTCCTATGAATACCTTTCTCGATTTATACAAAGCTATCTACCCTGTCCAAGGAGATGACATTGCAGCCAAAGATCTGTATAGCAGTAACCTGAATGTTAATGAGATGCAAATACTGGGATAAGCGCCTCGGCAATATGAGACTGTGGAAATGTCCCTGGAGCTTCCATGCATGCCATTTTGATGCTGTGCATAGGAACTTCACAAATACAGATTCTAGGTTCCTCCATCCTAGTTGACATGTGCTGAAAGCTTCTAGGCATGTTCTGTAATAATAACAATCTCTCATGCTTCAAAGGCATCGTTCTTTTAAATATCCAGCACCAGAAATCAAGATATTGATGCAATGAGTTATATGTATAATGTTAGTATGAGAGTATGAATCATGTCAGCACACATCTTCTTCATACTGTTTCTTATAATCTTGTAGCATCTCTGATGCTGAGTCAGGTGCAATCTGTCCTTTTTAGAACACAAAGAACAGAGCTCTGTGGTCAGTTAGAACTGCATTAATTTTGAGCAGAATCACTTGGGGGAATTGGTTAGCTCAGTTGGGGGCAGGGGGGAGGCACTTTGCTCTGGTTTAGTAATTGCTAAGGGCATGCCTTTGGAGAGAGAACTGAAGAAGATAAATAATAATACATTGGGCTGAGCTGAGAGTAATTGTAAATGTTTGTGCTGCATGGCCCTCGTTGGCTATTATTGGATGGCAGCTGGCCCGCTGGCCAGGGGTGTCTTGGTCTTCCTAGACCTGTACCAGCTTCTGTTCACTTTTGTGCTCTATGGTTCACCCAACAGCTGCTCTAAAATGACTATTTAAATGCACACATGGATCGATCTAGGTTGCTATGTTGGAGAATGAGAATGAGTGTCAGGGTGCTAGGGAACTTGATGGCCCAAGTACAGAGAACCCTGAGGCTTAATTATCGTACGACACTTCCTTCAACTACGGGTTCAACGCTGTCTGAATTATTGATGAAACGCCGCCTACATACAAGGCAGTTCCTTTTACCATACATACAGACACTGAAAGAGGGAAAGCATTGTGTAATGTCTTGACGTACCGGACAGAGAACTTTTCAGATGCTACGTGCTTGAACCAGGTCCTTGAAAAGAAAGCCCTGCCGACACCCCACCCCCCACCCCCACCCCCACCCCACTGGACTACCTGCACTTAGGGCTCATTGGTGGGAGCCTCCAAGAACAATCATGTGACCCCTGATAGACAGTAGGAGAGGCCAAACCTTCAGTTACTACATTTTGTTTTTTTATAGTTTCTATTTACAGGGAACATTTGAATATCCAACATATATATATATATATATAAATACAACTCAAGCGATTAAAGATTAAGTCTCTGAGGTGCTTTCGTTATTCGGTTAGAGCAGTATAGCTCCACTGGATCAACATAATCAGGAACTGCAGCACCAGATACATCATTAGAAAGTGCCGGTTCATGGATTGGCAACTCTACAGAGACATCGGGCATGTCTATTCTAGGTTGGTCTGTCACCTTGGGGATTAATGGTTCGACATTAATCACAGGCGTAATACCAGGTTGTTGGAATGCTTCTATTCCTAAGATGATTCATATGTTTTTGAACAATTTGGTCTTCCACTTCCACCTGGAAGGACAAGGGACCAGTTTCTGAGACAATTGTACCAAGAACCCAACAAGGTCCACTTCCAAAATAGCGCACGAAAACTGTATCTCCTACAGTGAATCTTCAAGCTTTGCTATGAATATCGTGATTCAGTGTTTTGATTACTCTGATTCTTCACTACCTTCCCCTTTAAGTTTAGAAACACCAGACTTATCCTTGTATGTAGGCGGCGTTTCATCAATAATTCAAACAGCGTTGAACCCGTAGTTGAAGGAAGCGTCGTACAATAATTAAGAAGAAAACAGGAAAGTCGAGTTTCTAGAGTACCTTCTGATAATCTTTTCATACCAGATTTGAAAGTTTGCACAGCTCTTTCAGCTAAACCTTTTGATGAGGATTATATAGTGCTGTTTTGATATGTCTGATTCCATTTAAATTCATGTATCCCTGAAACTCTGTACTAGTAAAGACTGGACCATTATTAGAAACGATGACTTCTGGTAGGCCATGTATCGTGAAACAATGATGCAGCTTTTTGATAGCCGCGCTCGATGTCAGTGATCTCACTTCATACACAACCATCCATTTAGGATGCGCATCTAAGATCAATAAAAACATGGTACCTAAGAATGCTCTGACATTATCAATTTGTAATCTAACCCAGGATTGACCAGGCCACTCCCACGGACGTAGTGGAGCTGAAACAGACAACTCCTGTTGTTGCTGACAATGGAGACAGTGCTTGATCATGCTTTCAATGTCACTGTTAATGCCTGGCCACCAGACATAGCTCCATGCAAGCATTTTCATCGTCAATATGTCTGGATACGCATTGTGAAGCTCTGTCTAGAGTGGTTCTCTATCTTGCAAAGGGACGACAACTCTTGAACCCCACAACAAGATTCCACCTTCGCAACTTAACTCTGTTTTTTGGGCATGGAATGGTCTTATCTCTTCGGACACTAGTGAGTTTGACCACCTTTGCAATATAAGGTCTCTGACCTTCGACAATATTGGATCTTTGTTCACTGAATTTCTAATTAGCTTCGCACACACAGGTGAAGAATCCAAGAAATTCAGTACAAGTACAACTTCTTGTGGCATTGGAGCATGTACAGTGCTACCTGGTTACGGGAGACGACTAAGTGTGTCCGCATTTGCACGATGCAAGTCAGGGCGGTACATAAAGGTATACGCATAAGCAGATAATATCAAAGCCCGACATTGTATTTTTGCTGATGCTATTGGCGGAATGACTTAATCCTCACCGACTAAACCCATTAATAGTTTATGGTCCGACACAATGGTGAAATGTTGTCCATTCAGATAGAGGTGGAACCTCTTCACTCCGAATATCACTGACTAAAACCTTCCTTTTCTAGTTGGGAGTAACCCTTCTTGGCTGTGGAGAGGGTTCTGGAGACATAGGCAATTGGCTTTCTGATCCACCTTCCATTCTGTGTGATAACACAGCTCCCACACCATTAGGGGAGGCATCACATGTATACCAATTCTTTCGATGGGTCGTGGTGTACCAATAAACACAATGAATGTAATAGCTTCTTCCTGTCGTGAATTCCACGACCAACAATGATTCCTTTTTAACAACAAGCTAACACTGTTGATAAGTTTGGCAAGAAGCAGCTATAATAGTTGATCATGCCCAGAAAAGACTTGAGTTCAGTTACAAAAACAAAAAATGCTGGAAAAACTCAGCAGGCCTGACAGCATCTGCGGAGAGAAAGACAGAGTTAACGTTTCGAGTCCTAATGACTCTTCTTCAGAGCTAAAGGGAAGTGGAAATGCGGTGAAATATATACTGTTTAAGGGGCGTGGAATAGGTGAAGGTGGATAGAAGGCCAGCGATAGGTGGAGGCAAAGGAGAGAGTGCAAAAGATGTCATAAATAAAAGGTCAAAGGGTTGTTAGTAGGCGGTACTGGCTAAAGGAGGTGCTAATGGTAACATTAGGAGTGGAAAGCAGAATGTGACAATGGCAGGACCAGGGTAAGCACTCTGGAAAGTGACAGATGGCCCTAGTGGGAAAAAAAATCAAAGAGGCTAAAAGCTGGGGATAAAACAATGAATAAAAATGGAAATAAAATTAAAAAATAATAATAATTAAAGTGAGGGAAAAAAATAAAACTTAAAAAATAAAAATGAATATAGGAAAAAGGGGGGATGAAAAAGGGGGGTGGGATGCAGGAGAGAGTTCATGGTCTGAAGTTGCTGAATTCAATGTTAAGTCCAGAAGGCTGTAAAGTGCCTAATCGGAAGATGAGGTGCTGTTCCTCCAGTTTGGGTTGAGCTTCACTGGAACAATGCAGCAAGCCAAGGACAGACATGTGGGCACGAGAGCAGGGTGGAGTGTTGAAATGGCAAGCGACAGGGAGGTCAGGGTAATGCTTGCGGACAGACGGAAGGTGTTCCACAAAGCGGTCACCCAGTCTGCGTTTGGTCTCTCCAATGTACAGGAGACCGCATTGGGAGCAGTGAGTGCAGTAGATCAAATTGAGGGAAGTGTAAGTGAAATGCTGCTTCCCTTGAAAGGAGTGTTTGGGCCCTTGGATGGTGAGGAGAGGGGAAGTAAAGGGGCAGGTGTTGCACCTTCTGCAATTGCATGGGTAGGTGCCGTGGGAGAGGGTTTAGGTGTTGGGGGTGATGAAGGAGTGGATCGGGGTGTCCCGGAGGGAACGGTCCCTACGGAATGCCAATGGGGGAGGGGGGGAGGGATGAGGGGTAGATGTGTTTGGTATTGGCATCATGCTGGAGTTGGCAGAAATGGTGGAGGATGATCCTTTGAATGCAGAGGCTGGTGGGGTGAAAAGTGAGGACAAGGGGGACCCTATCATGGTTCTGGGAGGGAGAGGAAGATTTTGTAAAGGCTGCAAGTCTCTCACAGCACTCTCCATGTTGGTGCTATTTCCATGGCGTGCTTCAAATTGATGTTGACCTCTGCGAGTAAACGCGCTGAATGGCGTCGTCGCAAACTCCACAAACTAATCAGTCCCGCGACATTTCATTTAGTGTGTCCCCAAAGTTGCAGTGTCCTGTCAACTGCTTCAACTTCGCTATATAGGTTGTGATGGACTCTCCTGGAACTCTAACTCTGGAATTAAACTTAAACCTCTGCATTATTATGAATGGCTTCAGCTGGTAATACATTTTCACAAGGTCAACTAATTCATTAAAGGACTTAGAATTGGGCCTGTTTAGGGCCGTCAGGCTGCGGGTGAGATTGGACATTTTGCTGCCACATACACTCAAAAGGGTTGCTTTCTGTTTCTCCTCCGTGGTAATTTCGTTCGCTCCAAAATAAAAACCAAGGTGCTCAACACACTGGATAGGATTTTTCAGTCGGCATGCGGGGCCGGGCCCAACACACTGACGCATAAAATGACGCGCGATGACGCCGGGCGTGTGTCCCGAAGTCATGGCGCAGTCCTGTAATATTTCTTTCGCTGTGCATGCGCCAGAGTCGGCTGCATGCCTGCCAATGTGTAAACGGCCTATTAAGGCCATTAAGGGAGTAATTGATGTAATTGGTAATGCAACCCCTTAGGGTTGGCGGGCAGGCAAAAAGGCCAAGCAGCTTTTATGTTTTTTAGGAAACCTCATCCACGAGCGGGATGAGGTTTCTGAAAGTTTTTATTAAATAAATTTTTAAAATTTCCTACATATAAAAACATGTCCCGTCTCATGTGACACAGGGACATGTTTAATTCAATTTTGAAGCCATTTATTTAATAATTTAAATAGCAGTTCAAACTCCTTGAGGCAGCTCCGTGCCTCAGGATGATTGAAGCACTCTTTCGCGCATGTGCACAAAAGAGCACTGGCCCCGACTCTCCCTCCTTCCCCCCCCCCCCCCCCCCCCCCACCCCCTGCACAGGAAGTACTGAGTGCTATGGCTCGCATCTTACGCTGAGCGGGCCTTAATTGGCCCGCCCGCGTAAAATGGCGGCACGGAGCCGATTGCGGGCGGTGATTGGCACAGCGACCGCCCCCGCCAAGCCTGCCCGCTGCCTGAAAAATTCAGGCCGCTGGCTCCAGTCCTCCATAGTCACATCATAAAGATCGATTCATCCAAAGAGTGGCATGACTGGTGAGCATTCTTTTCTATTTTCTTAAGATTCGCTGTACTCATGTTAACAAGGTGAGGTGCAGCGTCGGAGCTATTTTACCCTCGTCGCCAAATATAATAATCTGGCTGACCGGACAGTTTTCAACAAGAAACAGTTTACTTTAGTACAGAGAGCTTTTCTGTACGTGCTTGAACCAGGTCCTCGACAAGAAAGCCCCGCCGCCTCAGGATTACCTGAACTTATGACTCATTGGTCAGAGCCTCCAAGAACAATCACCTGACCCCTGATAGACAGAATGAGAGGCCAAACCTTCAGTTACTACATATTGCCTGGTAGCCTTCACCAAAGAGCTGGAATGGGGCTGCTGGTCTATGGAAGTTTTTATGTCAGCAATTTCATAACTAAAAATGATAGGGCGAAGAATGGACAAATCATATAAAGGTTTTAAATGGGGATCATACCTTCTGTTTTTCCACAATCTCTTTTCTTATCCTAGTTCTGTAGTTGGAAGGCCTAGTCCTTGACGATGTAATGTGGCCAGACTCCTCCAGTAAACATATTCCTTCCATATAATACAATATTGGATCTGGAATATTAACTCTGTTTCTCTCTCTACAGATGCTGCCAGATCTGCTGAGATTTTCCAGCATTGTTTGTTTTTATTTCAGATTTCTAGCATCCGCTGTATTTTGCTTTTATATTCACATATCCCTTTTGTTGTAAACTGACTTCTCCTTTAGCAATTAATTGGCAGCAGGAAATCTCCCTACACCATTATCTCAGGATGGTCTCCAGTTGTATTGTGAAGCCGTAACAGCTGCCAAATAATGATAAGACAGATGAATGCCAAGTAATCCTGGGAGATTGCCATCTTCCTCTTATTGTCTGATGTCCACAAAGTGGATAATCTCAAGTGAGTGTTAGAATTTACTGAGGGACCCATTTCTAAAATGAACCCACAAGGAGTAATGCGACATTGGATTTAGTGCTAATGAATGAGAAGGTAACAGTAAGCAAAGTAGAGGTAAGGGAATATTAGTGGTGTGATCATGTCTGGATACATTAGGCTCTAAAGAACATCTGAGGTGGCTAAAATGGGGTATTAAGCTGGCTTGCTAATTTAGTTCATGTTTAGTGCAAGATGCTGTCTTGGTAAAAGAGTAGAAGCACATGCTAGCAATGGCTGCCCAGTTAAGGCCTGAATTTTACACTTGGCATGTGTGCATGACCGGTGGGCCTGGAAGTGGATATGAGATCCCTGCTGCCCACAATTGGATGACGACCCCAATTTCATACTGGCTGGCCAATTAATGATGTTGTGCGCCGCACTTGGATCCAGTGCCGTAAATGGTTCAATGACCTTCTGCGCTTGGGACTGTGTCTTAGAGGGTGGCTGAACTTGGTGGCACTCAGGGGTGTGAGATGCAGAGTGCCAAATGCCACACATTCCTGTGCTGCAAAAGGCTGGGAAATGTGCCGGTTTAGCTTGGATGTATGCAAGGGTGAGTTGCACCAATCTGATGGGCACCTCAGCCTGGGTCTCCTGGAGTTGGGTTGGTGGAGGAGGTCTGGCTGGTATGGTGTGGCAGGTAGAGGGTGGACTAATGAAAGCACTTTTGTCCATACAGGAGAAGAGAAGCCATAATGCACAGGGACACATACAAATGGGTGGTGGGGTGACCAACCCCCTGATCCTGTCAAAGTTTGAGGCAGAAGCCCTCGATTTGGCACTAGTGTGGAGCAAGGTCAACAGGTCGCGGAGAGGCAGGGGTCTCGAAACAAGGTAAGAATCCAGTGGACAGGGAAGAGACCGGGGGAGCGTATAAGAGATGTAGGGTAGTGGTATTCTGAATGAAGTGTTCAAAGCACGCGTCCCCGTTGCTTGTCCATTCAGAATGTCTCACTGAGGCAGTTGTCCATTGTGACAAGCAACCATAGTGCATGCACAGTGACTTTGTAATGATGTTTGCAATTGATATTTTCTCTCCATCCCTCAGATGCACCATCCTCTGACGTGCCGCAGACCCTGAGGACCCTCCTTTGACCCCCCCGAGGAGGAGCTGCGGACAGATGCATCCGCGTCACATCCTCTCTTCATACCAGTCACCAGCGCAGACACAGTCACACAGCATGTTGGATCAGATGGGGGTGCACAGTGGTGAGGGCACATCATACTTGCATGAGGAGCTGATGGAGGCAGAGTCTCCACAGGGTGCCGGCAGTTGCAGGATTGTTGGAGACTGGGACGATGCTGAGTCGGAGGCAGATGATGAGCCTCTGGAACCATTCATCAGGCGGCAGATGCTGGATGTCCAGCGGGATGCATGGGAACATTTGGTAGAAATCCTTGAGGGTCTGCATTCCATGGTCTCTGTCTTGAAGGAGTCCACGTGGAGCTTGAGCACTGCGTTGACCTGCAGCTCCGAATGGAAAGCCTCCGCCAGAGAGAGAGTGGCAACTCTCATGGAGAGGCAGCTCCAGGAGCAGAATCAGGAGTCTCTGGGGTTGTGTTCAGACCTGCAAGCCCACAGACTGGCAGTGACCTCAGTGGGTCAATGCCAATGTGAGATGTGGGTGAGGCACCCTGCTGGGTGCCCGTCCGTCATTGCTGAACAGGGAGGTTCAAACCAACCTCATGTTGGTAGATGAGCTGCAGCTCGTATGTGCGGGCACCTCTCAGGGTGCTCTGGACGATGGCAGCAACTCCTCCTCACCTCTGCCAGTGACCATCACATCTGATGAGAGCATGAAGACTGGGGAATGCTCAGCCATGGCACTGGACCTTCCCGTCCAGACGGTGCCTGCACAGGTTCTGCCATCCAGAGGGCAGCTGCCAAAGTCATTAAGGCCAACAGGACATCAGAGCCAGCAGGCTGCCTCCAAAGCTGTTGCCAGCAAGTGGGGGGCACCCAGACGTAGCATTCGCAAATGGAAGTTTAACTTACTTTGAGCACGAGGGAGGTTGTCACAGGTGATGTAACTTTTGCTGGGACGTGTGTTCTGTTTAATTTTGTATTTTAGAGACCAGCATATAAATATCTCATTATGTGTCATGCCCTAAACCTGCTTCATGGCCAGAATTTTACACTGGTTGTGTGGGCGCATGCCTAGCCTGACAGTGTGTCAAATTGTGCAAGAAGATGTTGGGTGAGCGTCCCAATGTCATCGTGCACTCGTGCGATATTTCACTTGGCGGGCACGTGCGGAGTTTGGAAGCACACCCGTCGACAATTATGCGGCCAATAAAGCCCATTAAGGGAGTAACTGAAATCGATTTTACATGGCCCGTTTATTTTTACAATCGGCGGATGGGCCAATCAGCCAGACGGCCTTTACAGTTTTGCTGAATCCTCGATCCAGGGTGGGATGAAATGTCCGGGGTGAAATATAATTTAAAAAAAGATATCTGGGGACTGATGTTTTTTGAGTTCTGCCAGATTCTTGAATGTGTTGCATAGACACAATTTGGTGAGTTTTTTTCCTGCCATTGAATCTGCAGCAACCTGAGGCAGCTTCACAGCAGCTGTCTGCCTTCAGAGAGCTCGCTAGAAGTGCCCACCTGCACTCTTAGTTTGGTGGGCGCCTGCTCTCTTCCCGCCATCCAGCAGCGCTGGGGCTTTCTCAGCGTGTATTCCATGCTGGCTGGCCGTTAATTAGTCAGCCAGTGTGGAATTGCGTTTGGGGGCCGGTTGTGGGCAGACGCGCACTTTGCATCTGCTTCCTGGACCGCCGACTATGCGGGCCCAATGAACGTAAGATTCAGGCCCATGTTTTGCAGAGCTGATGGGCCTGGGAGTTACGTTTGACACAGGGGAAGGGCTGAAAACCTCATTTCAAAGGTCGTAACTTGACTTAAGGGTGACAGGGTGGCCTCATCAGAAACATCAGTAAGGTGGTGTCACCCTTGCCCTCACTTTCAAGCCATGCCTTGGATGCCTAGCTGAAAGTATGGTGAATCAAGGCCTCCCTGGTCTCCCTGCCTCCCATAAGGTTCCTCACTTCAGCATGCACATCCCCACTGCCTCCTCCTCAGCCCCAGCACTGGAGTTGTCCTCTGTGGCCTGTGGAGCAGCATCACTGTCTTCATCCTCTAATGGGTCTCCCCTTGACAGAGACAGATTATGCAGTGCACAGCACACAGCGACAATAATGAGATGCTCTCAGGAGGATATTGAAGTGCTCCCCCTGATTGGTCCAGGGAGCAGAACCTCAACTTGAGTAGGCTCATGGTCCTTGCAATTGCTGCCCTTGTGGAGGCAGGACTGTGGTTATAATTCTCTGCTTCTGCCCTTGGGTGTTTGAGTAGTGTCATGAGTCACCTGTTCAGGGGATAGCCTTTGTCCCCCAGAAGCCAACCATCCAAATGAGCTGGAGCGACAAAGAACCTTGGGACCCAAGAGTGTTGGAGGATGTATGCATCATGACAGCTGCCAGGGTACCTGGAGCATACCTACAATATCTGAGTCTTGTGATCGCAAACGTTCAGGGAATGGAACCCCATTCTATTGATGAAGGCACTCGGCTCACCCACTGGCACCTTTATGGCTACATGAGTGCAATCTATGGTTCCCTGGATACCGGGAACAGCCTGGCTGGCTTTGTGGGTCTGGAAGTGAATTAAGTTACTGACCCATCTGGACAGAGCGTCAGTGACCAGGTTGATGCAGCTGTGAGCAGGGAAACACCACAGAGATCTCCCACTGAGCCCTGAAAGAACCAAGGCAATAAAATTCAGGGCCATTGTCACCTTAAGAGCCACTGGTATAGGACGGCCACCTACACATTTTAAGATAATACAAAACATACAAACAAGGAGCAGGGGTAGGCCATTCAGCCCCTCGAGACTGCTCCGGCATTTAGTAAGACAATGGCTGATCTGATAGTAACCAGAAATCTGCATCCCACCTAGCACTGATAACCTATCACCCCCTTGCTTACCCAGAATCTATCCAACCTCTGTCTTAAAAATATTCAAAGGCTGAATTTTATGTCCCGTGGGCAGATGCGCACCTGAGCTGATCGGGTGTAAAATCGCGTGAGAAGACATCGGGTGAGCGTTCCGACATCATCGCGTACCTGTGCTATATTTCGCTCAGTGGGTGCACGCAAAAGTTGGAAGCGTGTCCGCCGATGATTAAGAGGGCAATTAAGCTCATTAATGGAGCAATTGTCTCCAACTTTTTGTGGCCCATCCAACCTTACGGTTGGAGGGCAGGTGAATCGGCCAGGCAGCCTTTGCGATTTTTATCAAACCTCATCCAAGGGCAGGACGAGGTTTCCGTTGTGAAATAAAATAAAAGTAAATATCTGTGGGCAGCATTTTTATCAGCTTTATTTTCAGGCGATTGTTTGTGATGCGTGGTCATGTTTTTGCAGCTTTTTAAACCTTTATTTTAGCATTTTCAGGTCTGCAGCTCCCTGAGGCAGCTGTCTGCCTTCAGGGAGCTATCTCGCAGTGCTCACCCGTGCCCACGGAAACATCATCGCCCACCCTTCCTCTCGCCCCCCACCCTGGCAGCGCTGAGCTTTTCAGCGCGTGTTTCACGCTGCAGAAGCGTGATCGGGTGCCGAACGCAGTTGGGGGCTTATTTAGTGAGCGCTCCCGGGCCTGCTGATCACGCAAGCCCGCCAAAGGTAAAACGCAGGCCAAAGCCTCTGCTTCCACCACCTTTTCAGGAAGAGAGTCCCAAAGACTCACAACCACCCCCCCAACCCGAGTGAAAAAAATTCACCTCATCTCTGTTTTAAATGGGTGACTCCTTATTTCTAAACAGTGACCCCTAGTTCTAGGTTCTTCCACAAAAGGAAACATCCTCTCCACATCCACCCTGTTAAAACCCCTCAGGATCTTATATGTTTCAATCAAATCCCATTAAAAAAACAGCAAATAGGGTCAAAAGGGGGAAAAACTGGTAAAAAGGAAAAATTAATGGCTCTTTACTTAAATGCACGCAGTATTCAGAACAAAATAAATGAATTAATGGCAAAGATAGAGGTTAATGGGTATGATCTTATAGCCATTACAGAGACATGGCTACAAGAAGATCAAAGCTGGGAACTAAATATTCAGGGTTATGTGACTTATCAAAAGGACAGGCAGGAAGGAAAGGGTGGTGGGGTAGCTTTGTTAGTACGAGATGGAATAAGTACGATAGCAAGAAATGATCTGGGATCGGAAGACGTAGAATCCGATGGGTGGAGGTAAGAAATAACAAGGGGAAGAAGACACTCGTGGGAGTAGTTTATAGGCCCCATAACAGTGGCTATACTGTAGGACAGAGAATAAATCAGGAGATAATGAGGACATGTAAAAAAGGCAGTACATTAATCATGAGTGTCTTTAATCTTCATGTAGATTGGGAAAATCAAATTGGCAGAGGTAGCCATGAGCAAGAATTCATAGAGTGTATTTATAACAGTTTCCTAGAACAATATATTGTGGATCCAAGCAGGGATCAGGTTATTTTGAATCTGGTAATGTGTAATGAGGCAGGTTTAATAAATGATCTCAGAGTAAAAGATCCCCTAGGAAACAGTGACCATAACATAGTAAAATTTAGCATTCAGTCTGAGGGTGAGAAACTTGTGTCAGAAACAACTGTGCTGAACTTAAATAAGGATATTACAATGGAATGAGGGCAGAATTGGCTGGAGTGGACTGGGAAAGGAGTTTAGCAGAAAAGACTGTTGATGAACAATGGCAGATGTTTAAGAAAATAGTTCATGACTCACAACAAAGATATATCCCAGTGAGAAAGAAGGATTCTAGGAAGGGGATAAACCAACTATGATTAACCAAGGAAGTTAAGGAGAGTATCAACTTGAAGGGAAAAACATAGAACATGGCAAAGATTAATGGTAAGCCAGAGGATTGGGAAAGTTTTAAAAACCAACAAAAGCTGACCAAAAAAATAATAGAGGGAGAAAATAAAATTTGAGGGTAAACCAGCAAGTAATATAAAAGTGGACTGTAAAAGCTTCTTTTAATATATAAAAAGGAAGAGAGAGGCCAAAGTGAACATAGGCCCCTTACAGAATGAGACTGGGAAAATAATAATAATGGGGAACCAGGAAATGGCACAGGAATTGAATAAATACTTTGCATCAGTTGTCATGGTATAAGGGGAGGTGGTGGCATTGTGGTATTTTCACTTGACCAGTATTCCAGAGACCTAGGGTAATGTTCTGGGGACTCATGTTCAAATCCCATTATGAAATTTGAATTCAATAAAAATCTGGAATTAAAAGTCTGATGATGACCATGAAACCTTTGTTGTAAAAACCCATCTTATTCATTAATGTCCTTTGAGGAAGGAATCTGCCATCAAACATGTGACCCCTGGACCAACAGCATTGTGATGACTCTTAAAATGCCCTCTGAACAAGGGCAAATGGGATGGGCAATAAATGCTGGCCTAGCCAGTGACGCCCACATCACATGAACGAATAAAAAGACACCAATAACATTCCAAAAATACTAAATAATCAAGTGGAAAAATGGGGGGGGGGGTGGGCAAGGAAATAAATACAATAACTATCACTAGAGGAAAAAGTACTAGGGAAACTAATGGGGCTAAAGGCCGATAAATCCCCTGGACCTGACGGGTTGCATCCTAGGACATTAAATGAAGTAGCTACAGCGATAGTGGGTGCACTGGTAGTAATCTTCCAAGAATCCTTACATTCTGGAAAAGTCCCAGAGGATTGTGTAACACCCTTATTCAAAAAGGGAAGGAGACAAACAACAGGTAACTAACTATAGGCCATTTAGCTTAACATCCACATAGACTACTCCAGGAAAATAGTATCTGAACAATGTTTAGGTGCGCAATTTGCAGGTGTCTGTTTTAGCACCCTCAGGCAACTTCAAATTAAGGTAATCAACAATTAGGCTTAAAATTGTATGCTAAAACCAGAATTTCAAACAGGCGTGCCTTGTTAACACAGCATCTATTTAGCACCTGTTTTCACTCCTTCACCAAAATTATCCCAGGAGATTTACTAATCTTATGTAACGTGGGATTTAAATAGACAGACGGCACAAAGGTTAAAAAAGCAGGGTTCCTTTATTTCACCGGCATCAAAGCTGTACAAATCCTCAAGGGAAAGCCTAACTTAAAGGAACAAGCTATTTACAGTGAATCTTCACAACTGATGCTCCAGATCCTTGCTGCTGCCCCATTCTCTTTCTCCATGAGGTTTCTCAGACTCAGGGGTGTTGCCAGTCAGTCTGATTAGGTCTCCAATTCCCTTTCCTGGCTCTAGCCACCATCATTAGCTTCAAGGTGCTCTATTCCTGGCCTTTTGTCCCACCACACTGGGACTTACAAATCCTGGATTTGTCCTTACTACTTTCTCACTTGCCTCATGGCATTTGGCTCCACCCCTCAGCTTGCCAAAGACACTGCTATCTACAAGGGGGGGGCCCACAGGGCTGACCAGTTTCCCAGCTCAGTGCTCTCCCTCACCATCGCCACCTGCTGCATTTAAATGTTCTGATAGCCAGGGTAAACTTGAGGGTAGAAAGCAATAGGAAGCCCGTTAAAAAGCTAACCCTTAAGCAAACTGATCTGAAGGGTATGAGAGAATGCAGGGGAATGGTAAAATGCGAAAAGATTCTGGAAGCAAAAGATAACGATTGGAATAGTTTCAAATAGCTATTTTTTCAGATGGATGAATGATATAGCTCAGAGACAGGAAAGAATAAGTCCATTTTGAATAGCTAAAGAAATTGTGAAAGCCATCAGGGAGAAAGAGAAGTCAAACCAAAGCTTTAAATATAAAAGCGAAGTGCTGCAGATGCTGGGAATCTGAAATAAAAACAGAAAATGCTGGAAATGTTCAGCAGGTGAGGAGAGAGAAACAGTTAATGTTTCAGGTCGATGACCTCGCGGTTCTGACAAAAGATTGTTGATCTGAAACGTTAACTTTGTTCCCCTCTTTACAGATGCTGCCTGAGCTGCTGAGTATTTCCAACATTTTCTGTTTTTGTTTCAATAGTTTTAATTGTTTAGGGAAGGAACAGGATATGGAGATTTATAACGGTAGGCTGAGGAACCAAACATAGGATCCTGCTCCTCCCAGCTTAACAGTCAGGTAAGTATTTTTTTTACAACTTGCTGATGGCCACTATGATGCAGCAGCCCCTTTAAGGGCTATTGGTTAGATTACATGTAGGTGTGGTTTTTCTGATCACATTGCACAGGCTGCATTCAAGCCAATTCAATTTGGCAGAGGGGGCCTCAAAAGATGTTAAATCCTTTATTTGCATATGCAAAGGGCCTAACAGCTGTTTTAGGTGTGGCTTATGGGTACCTATTTATTTACCTCTTTCAATATAGTGGCTGAATTGTAATGTAGGAGTACTTCCCACCTGTCATATCGAGGTATGCAGCTTGCTTAGTAACCTAATAAATGTGTGTAATGCCATCAAATTTTCTAGGTCCAGAGGCCTTTCTGTCTCTGCTCATTTCTTCTTGGTTACCATTTTCAGTGACATATAGTTCTGTAATGAGTAGTTTGCCTGTCAGCGATTAAGATGTTACTTGATGCATGAAACAGAAGTACTTTTCTCAGTTTTAAGTTGCCTCACTCAGCTGTACAACTGCAATACGGGGCCAGCTGAAGACGACTTAATTATAATTATTGCTTAGTTTGATTACAACATTGCATATGGTTTGTGACCGACTTCTTCAAATAGTTTTCCTGTATTTTACTAAACTGCTTTTATTTTATCTAACTTGGGGATCTTGCTGTGCGCAAGAACCTGCTGTTGCATTTGTCAACACAACAACAAGTCACAGAGCTTCAAAATAAATTATATCGAAATGTTTTGAAAAGTTTGAGAGACACAATAAAGCACTATAATAAATGCAGGGCTTTCAGTACAGGGAGGCACAGGAAATATTTGTACCAGTCTCAGGTAATCAATTAATTTATACAAATGTTAGATGCCATCAAGGGCTATTGTAATGTTACAGAAAGACCAAAGGTGTCAGTTTTCAGAATTATTACACACTCAGTCACTTCACTAATACGTAGTATAATAATTTACCTTACAATTGTGATCAGTATTTATTTTAGTCACAAATTTAAATAACAAGAATTGTTTCCTATGAATGTTTTAGATGTTTTATATTATAACTGCCTGTAGCATTAATATCTGTTGTAATGCCTCCTGAAGACATTTTAATCCACTAGCATCACTTGGTAATCAATAACGAATACAAGAGGACATGGAATAAGCTAGAATGTTGAGTGGATAGGCGGCAGATGTACTTTAATGCAGAAAAATGTGAAGAAATACATTTTGGATAATAGGGAAACAAAATTCACCTTAACTGATAAGATTGTATGTCCTCTTGCATTCACTATTGATCACCAGTTGAGGAGCAGAGGGACCTTATTGTGCAAATATACAGGACATTAAAGATAGCAACATAAATAGATAAAACCATTAATAAGACAAACAGTATCCTTGGCTTTGTATTTAGAGACATAAAGTACAAAAGAAGGGAAGTTAAATTGAGTTTATACAAGACCTTGTGTTGGCCACAGTTTCAGCAGTCCATTACAGGAAAGATGTAAAATGGTAAAGCTGCAGTATAAATTTACTTGGATGTTGCCAGGACTAAGCTGTTATAATTGTGACGAAAGGCTTGAGAAGTTAGGGAATCTATCACTGAAGCTGAGATGTTTAAAAGTGCTCTAATAGAATTCAAGCTTATGAAGAGCTACGATAAGGTAAATAGGCATTGATTGTTTCCACTGGGCATTGAGAGGCTAATGAGAAAGGGCAAAATTTAGATAATCACAAAACGAATGAAAGGAAGGTTTGTACAACTGCAATGTGGAGCCAGCCAAAGAGGACTTAATTGTACTTATTGCTTAGTTTGATTACAGTGTTTTATTGCATATTGTACACAGAAAGTGGTCATAATATAAACTTTTCTGCCACATGCTGCTTTTAAAGCATAGAAAGCAGGGACAAGAAAATGCTATTCAACATCTAGACATTGTTCCTCTGCTCAGTTGGATCATGGTTGAACCATACCACAGTTTCATTTACTCAGTTTTTCTCTATATTTTTTGATACCTTTCTCTAACAAAAATCTATCAATTTCAGTTACGAAAATTCCAGTTGACCCAAAATCCACAGCCTTTAGTAGGAAAAAGAGTTTCATACTTGTACAACTGAAAGTGTGAAAGAATGTTCTCTCAATTCACTCCTACCTGGCTTTGCTCTACTTTTAAAATTATCCCCCTTGTTCTGGATACATCCATCATAGTTCAGAAATTCTTATAAAATTGAACTCAATCATTGCTTGAAAAAGGGCAATATTAAAGGCTCTGATAATGTGAGCAGGAAGGTGGGATTAGGCCATAAGGAGAAAAACTATGACACAGACTTGATGGGCTGAATTTCTGTTTCCATGCAGTAGCATTCTACAGGGTTGGATTGTGTTGGTCAGACCCCCAATTTTGACTGCGAAAAGCGCCAGCTTCACTTAAGTTTGGCAAGCAAGCTGAGGTCAAACAGGCTTCTCCATGCAGGTCACCAGACTGGGGAGGTTGCCACAAGGCTAGTTTGTGGGGATGGGAAGGAGTGGGGAGATTGTTGGGTGGTGGGGGAGGGGGCTGGGCGAAGGCGTCATGATCACAGCGGGTAATGATCCCGGGATAGCAGAAGGCCAGATTATTTTTATGGGTTCCATGACTGTACTCCTATTTCTCCGGAACCCTCAAAACTAATTCAACACTCCTCTTTGTGGGACCTCTTTTGTTCCTTTTTTTGTGAAACTTTGGAATGCACACTGCACAGGTTCTGACCAACTGGGATGTATAATGGCAATCGGGGTCCTATTTACATCATAGGAGCCTGATTTCCATATTAAAAGGAGCCTATCACCTGAAACAGGCAGGTGCTTTGGACACCCAAAGGTAAGCCTCTTTCAAAATGGAGCCGGCTGCATCGCCATTCTTAATCGGGAGTTAAGGCTACCAACCCCATTCTAGAGCCTCCAGCACCTTGTCAATGCCAGATGAACAAGTAAAATTGATTGCTATGATCTATGTTCTCTGCACATGACCAATGAGGAGAGATTGAAGAGACTGGGCCTGCATTCTGCAGAGTTTAGAAGAATGAGAAGTTATCTCACTGAAACATGAAATTCTCATAGGGCTCAACAAGGTTGAACAGGGAGGATGTATTCCCTAACTGTGGGAGAGTGGGGGGATGGTGGTGTGGAACCAGCAGACACAGGGCGGAATTGTTCCAGGTTTGCACAAAGTGCAGTAGAGAGGGCGGGATAAAAGTCATTTTACCCGCCGGCCGCAATGGCGGGTTTTCGCACCGTATCATCCCGTTTCCGCCTCATTAATTATATAGCCACAGGAAACATGTGTCTCGCTGGTCATCGATTTTCCCACCACGCTTCCTCATGCAGGGCGTCATATTTAAACTGCACACTTCTCAATGCTTGCAGCCCAGGACTGCTCCAATGAAGACATGGACCCAAAAACCAAGAAGAGTGCAGCCCTCTGATTCAGTGACACATCCCTGGGACGCCTTCTGGATACCGTGGAGGCCTGCCGTGATGTCCTCTATCCCGACTCTGGCCGTAGGAGGCCCATCAGTCTCACCACTCCGGTTTGGGAGGCGGTGGCAGAGGTGGTCAGTGCCAATGCTGCACACAAGAGGTCGACCATCCAGTGCAGAAAATGGATGAACGATCTCATCCATGCGGCCAGGGTAAGGCAACCATCTTATCACTAAACTAACGCACTCAAGGCCATCACACATTCACTGGCATCTCACTCACTGCCAGCTCAAGGGACATCACCACTCACACTCACACACATACCCTCACATGTCCATCTGGCCTCATCCCCTCTGGAGACTGCCTCCTCAGCCCTCACCATCTTGAGGCCACTTGCACAGATCAACGTGTGCCCCTACACACATCCTGGGATACCCCACTTCCCCAGTACAGCCCTCGCTCTGCAGCCTCTTCCCTTGCTAGAGGCCACTTCTCCCCCTTCCCCAAGCAAGTCCTATCCCTGCAGCTGTTGAAAAGCCACCCCTGCCTTACAACTGGTCTGGTAGGTAGAGACGGTGGAGCAGACGATCACAAATTGGTTTCATGATGGCGAGAAACCGATTCTTGGACTTCTTGCCAAATTGTTTCCCCCCGCCCCCACCCCGCCCAGCCTGCCATTATGCCCGACACTAACAGGGAGGGAAAATTCCAGCCACATTCTAAGAATAAGAGGTCAACCAGTTGGGACTGAGATGAAGATGAATTTCTTCCCTTGGAGGGTGGTAAATCTTTGGAATTCTCTTCCCCAGAGGGCTGGGGATGCTCAGTCATTGAGTATGTTCATGACAAAGGTTGATAGATTTCTACATATTAAAGATGTCAAGGGATATAGGGATACTGCAGGAAAATGGCTCCGCCCTTGATCCCACCATTACCCCCCGAACCCCAACTACTCCCTGAACCCCGCCTACCCCGATTACCCCTGTCCTGACCTGACTACTCCTCGACTACCCCCTAACCACCCGACTATCCCGACCAAACCGGACTAGCCCCTAACCACCCGACTGCTCTCCCAACTTGAGCCCACTACCCCCTGACCCACCTCAACCACCTACCACCCTACCCACTTGCCATTCTACCCACCTATCAGCTCGCTGACTTGCCATGCTACCCACCTGCCACCCTACACACTTATCACGTCACCCACCTGCCATGCTACCCACCTGCCACTCTGCCCATTTATCCACTTACCTCACCCACCTACCCACCCTACCCATTTACTCATTCAGCTACTCAGCCATTCCCCCATTCACTAACATTTACTGGACGTTTAAACTTACTATACAGTAGCTAGTGCCATAAAAAAGGGACAGGTCTTGTCTTACCCCCACGCTACAGCGCTGCAATGGAGTTCTCCGAGGGACGCTGTGCTCTGCATTTCTGGAGAAACAGGGCCCGGAAGACCCGGCAACAACTGCAGAGCAGCATTGAGGTGTGGAAAAGTTCAAGCTGAGTGGCAATCTGACAATGATTGCCGCTTTGCGCAAGATCTGGGCCATTATATTGGAATTGGTGTATTTAGTTAGATATCACTTGGATGTGATGGGGCGGGAGGGGAAAACTTTTCTTCATTGCCTTAGCAGTCCTGTACACTGAAACCTGACAAAGTCCTTCCCATATCGTTTGAACTTTTTCAAATTGCACATCAGTTAGCCATTCTTGTAATCTCAAATGAGTGAAACTGCCAAATTATAGGCTGTCTTGGTTTGTGGGTTTGTGACGTATAGGAATTAAGTGAACTCCTATGTGTAAGGTCCTTTTAAATGGTACTCTTATAGGCAATAGACAGAAGAAACTTTCATTCCACTGGTCAGAATTGGAATGTTAACCAAGTCTCAGGGGTGAAAGGACAAAAATAACCTTCTTCATTAAAACATTTGTTAACACAGATTGCAGTAGATGTTATGAATGGAAAGTAATTTCTGCTTGTTTAGCTCCTACTCACAAAACAAGACTAGGTAACAAGTACAAGCAAGGAATGACAGCATTTTATAAATATTAATCTTCCACAAACAATAATTTCATTTTATTCTGCTGCATTGCAACAAGTAATGAAATAAAACCACAGTGAAGAAATAAATATTGATTCCAGCAATGAACTATCAACAGGAGCAATGTGGAATCGATGTTAACACTGTGTATGATTATCACATCATAAATCTCTGGCACACTCACTTTGAATTTGCTTTTGGGATTTTACTACTGTTTTCAGTTTTAAAATAGTATTTTTTGTGGAAGATGGAAAATAAACTGCAAATAGTGGAAATAACAGCAGAAAATGTCCGGAAAGCACAGATTCTCTTTACATATGGAACTTGCATCAGAACGCTAAGGTGTGATGAGGGTTCTCACCTGAGATGCTGATTGATTTTTCTTTTTTCAATGCTGTTCATTTCTAATGTTCTCTGCTTTAATCTTTGTAAATACTTTTTCAACATTAGTGAACATGAATGAGAGCAGCAATAACGAACAATAAGATGAAATGTGTCAGCAGGTTTTAATGCTTGGGGATTGGTTTTGTATTATGGCTCATGTTGTGCCAAAATACTAATTGGTGTGGCTTGAAAAACAAGTTATCTTGTACCGTCAAATTTTGTCTACTTCCTGTTCATGACATCAGGAACATGATTAATGGTATGAAAAATGCCATAACTAATCCCTTAATACCGAGCCATATCACTGGCACTGCCATGGAAGTACAAAGTCACAAAAGGTGGAATTCTTGTACAGGATACCAATGCTGAAATTTACACTGGTATCAATTTAATAGGCCTTATGATAGAAATTAATATAACTCATCCTGCATCTTTATAGTAAAAATATTTGGTATTTTCGTATCTAAAAGTGGTAAGACATTGCGTTTATAAAGGGTGTTTTATGAATGTTACATAGGGATTTCTAGATGAAAAAAGACCAAGGTCCACCTAGTTTAGCTTCTATCATCCTGGTTGTTGCATCATGCATTAAGGATGGATTTGTTAATTATTCACAGCCAACAATCTTTATCAATTAGTCTACAATGGGCCCGTGGTAACAACAAAAATGCTAATATGTCCAAGGGAGTTCTTGTGGCACAATGGTAGCGTCCCTACCTCTGGGCCCGAAGCTCCTGTAAATCCTCCCAGTGTGCCTGATAGTAGGTGGTAAGAGTGGAAGAGTTTCCTGTTCAGCCATACTGCAGAAGGCAACAGCAAACCACTGTAGTACTTTGCCAAGCATAATCAGGGAGAAATCCAATGTAAGTCCATGGTTGCCAACGCTCTCTTAGGGCATGGTACCTGAAGGAGGAAGATGCCCAAAGGCACCTGTTTTTTCCAAGCATGTACATTTACAATGTGCCTTGTTTCAAGTTACTTATATCCTAAAATGTTATCTTTCTAATTTGCATTGGAATCAATCAACATTTCTGCTGCTAGCCTATTCCTAGAGAGCCCATTCTTTAGATTTACTATTCACTCACTTCAGTAATGTAACACTAATATTCTCCTGCGCTGATGGCAGTCCCTGTAACACCACCCTTTGAGTTTTATTGGTCAACCAATTACATATCCATTGTACAATATTTCAACTGATGTTTTTCTATGAATTTCCACTTTATTTTCAGTACTAGCCTTTCCAGAGACCTTACTGAAATCAAAGTACATCACATCCAGCACCAAAACTCTTTCTGCACCTTGGAAAGATTTCCTTTTTTTATATTTTGAAAATTTCCAGACCATCTGCCTATTGGTTCATATTTCTGAATAAAACAGTAGATATTTCTGTTGAAAACGTAAGACTATATTGGACGGAATCGTCCGGTGCCATTGGCATTGGGGATGGGGGAACAATTCGGCACGAGGGGCAGAAATAGGTTTCATGCCGGTGTAAAAGCACAGCGGGATCATCTGATGGTGTCCAACATGGTAGAACGTAAATCGCACTGGAGGCCAGGGTGAACCCGATTTGCATCCCGGTTATGGGGTGCAAAGTTATGCCCGACCGGAATCATCCCCCCATTCCCAATTTTCCATTACACCGGCAGGAAAACATGCCAGCCCAGAACGTGTCTGGACAAGTGTGATGTGCAGAAGTTGGGACTTACCTTTAGGGCCTTGTTCAGATCACAGATAACCAAGGAAAAGAAGATGCTGGAGCCCTACAGCTACCGGGCCCTGGAGGAACACGTGCACTGCATGCTGGGTGGAGTCTTGTGTACATGGGTCTGCCTTGATGCAGCTCTCAGAAGGTGGGAGGTCTCCGTTGATGCTTTGCATCTGCTTTAGAACATCACGGTTTTGGCTATGGGCTGCGATGGATGATCGGTGATGAGGGGGTAGAGGAAGGTCTAGCTGTGAGTGGAAAAGGAAGGTGTATCAGGGAGGTGGGAGAGGAAAGTCTAGGTTTGATTGGGAGAGGAAAGTGTGCTGGGGGAAGGTGAGGTTGGGAGGGAGGGGACTAAGGTGTCGGATGGGGGGGTTGGAGTGAGTATGGGTTAGGAGGGTGTAATGAGGGAAAATGCAGCAAGTGGGGAGGTTGGTGTAAGGGTGGAGGGAGTTGTAAGAGAGGAAGTTCGGAGGGGTGGGGGAAGTTGTCTGAGGGGAGGAGGGAGTTTGGAGGGAAGAGAGAGTAAGGGCAGAGGAGAGAGTAAGGGTGGAGGAGGTGAACGTGCAAGGGAGGGGTCTGTGGAATCCATGACTGCTTCCTGCGGAGCAAACTGAGGGTGAGCATGGTAGGAAGGAATGGTGAGTATAAGATAGGGCAGAGGGAGCTGGTAAGGTGGGAGGGTGAGGGTGCATCGGTAGCGGTAGAAGAGATGGCAAGGATAGTTGATGGGGACTCGGAGGCAGATATGGACGCTGGGGGTGGGAAGGAGGAGGTCGGGGAGGTCAATGTGGATGTGGGTGGGATTCTCAGGAAGGTAGGGGATGTGCATGTTCACCTGGACATCCTGGAAAGTCAAGAGTTCGGATTGGTGACTGTTGGTGGGGAGGTGGAATGTGATGCCAGGGGGTCAACAGTGATGGGGGAAAGTACATGGGTGACTGTGGGGGAGAGAGGATGGGGTAGCTAACGGTATGCTTGATGTTGAAATTGAAAGTGAGCGGAGCCTCGTGTTGGACGGGCTCAGGTGCTGTTTGGGAGTGTGATCAGTGGCTGGGTGGAGATGCAGGTCAGCTCAGATGGACAACTGAAAGAGAACCCCAGCAGGCAGCATTGAAAATGCTCAGGAGAGTGAGATGAGTGTGATACGTGAAGGCTCCATGTGCGTGTGAGAGTGCTCACACGAGGCTCCGAAAGGCCCTGCCACACACACACTTCTCCCTCCAGAATCACTCGTGGACCAGCTGCGTGCAGTGGAACTACTAGTTGGGGGGATGCAGTGGGAGGATTTGTGAAGCCTGTAAGTGAAGCTGAAAGACAACATTGCACATTATTCAGTGAAAGTGAATGTATTTTCAGATTATAAAGTGACAAAATGTGTTTACCCATGTAACCATTCATGATCAGAATTTCTTAACTTTTCTAGGCCTACCAATTCTTCTAGGTGCTGCCCTGACATCCACAGCAGGGGTGGAGACAGCCTGTGTAATGGTTGCCCCTGTTGCCTCTGATGACTTCAGTGTGCATTTTCCGTAGAGCTGAGGCCTTGAGGGCCCAGGATTGCTTTGGCTGTCCTCCTGTGAGTCAGCTGCTCCCTCTGTGGTGACAGAGAACGAGGTTGAGGGGGTCACAGGCAAAGGGGACTTGGAGGGAGTGCAGAGTCTCTGAGATTCCTGAGTGGATGACCCAGGGGTGTCCAGCTGTTGCTCCTCCCCACTTCGGGTGCCCGAGTGCCCTGGCCTAACTCCTTGTGGGGAAGGAGCACCTGGAGGGATGTAAAGGTACCCTGTTTCCCTTTCACGTTTCCACTGCAGGAACCCACCCTTGGCTATTGCAATGGAGTGCAGGTCTGCGTGAATCTCAGCGTTCTGAAGGACCAGGGTCTCCATGACGTCCGCCATCCTTCCCATGCACCCACATGTGGGCACCACTACATCAGAGAGCAGGTGGACGCATTCCTCCAAAACATGTGCCACCCTGTCGAGGGCTTCCAACAGCCTTGTGTGACATTCTCCCGCCTTCTGCTGACTCTCCATGATGAGTTGGAAGGCCGTATCCAGAGGCTGGTCATCTGACTCGGACCTCACAGATACCTCTTCCCCAGCAGCCCCCTGAATGCAGGGGAGGTTGGCTGAACCTGTCTCCTCCTGCTGCGGACACATGTCTGCGCAGTGACCACCAGATTGTGAACCCAAGCCTGCTCCAGATCTAGGTCCCACCGAGGTGTGTGTCCCTGCGCTGGTGGAGGGTGTGGGTAAGCGCTGTGACGGGTCCTCCAGGCTGCTTATTTCCAGCTCTTCAATGGAGGAGGTGTCCTCTTCGCTGGAGGTGAGGATGTGGATGTAGCTGAGGGACTGGCTGGCTGAGGATGTCGGTTGCTTGGTAGAGCTCCCAGTGAGCCAAAGTAGAGATAATTAGTGCATGGCAGCAGAGTCAAAAGCAGGAGAGAGAAAATTCACAGTTGCTTGGTGAGAGGGTGATGTGGTGCAGGATCATCATGTGGGTGTTCACTGCCAATCTCACCGTCGCCACAAGCAAGTCCATTTCCTCACCAGTCAGTGCGATGGCACATCCCTCAAACTGAGTGAGGGGCCTAATGTGGGTCACTCCACCCCGGTCTGGGACTTCTCTCTGCTGTTGTGAGCCAGCTTTTCCTGCATGAAACAGATGGCGAGAGAGTGAGCAGGATGCATGGCACTGCATAGAATGTTTGTATGATGAGCGGAGACATGGACAAGATGAGGACACGAGCTCCAGAGGATATGAGCCTGATGGAGATGTGAGGGTGTGTGTGAGAGTTAGTGGTGTTGCCCTTGAGGTGTGAGATCCCTGTAGATGTGTGATGCGTTTGGGAGTGTGAGAGTTGAGAGTGATGAGGTAGTTGACTTACCCTGGTGGAACGGATGAGAGCATTCATCCTCTCCCTGCACTGGATGGCTGTCCTCCTCTGTACTCTGGTGGTGCTGACCACCACTGCCGCCGCCTCCCAGGCTGGAATGGTGACTCTTATGGACCTTCTGCAGCCAGATCAGGTTTAGAGGATATCGTGGTGGCCCTGCACTGCGTCCAGCAGACGCCCCAGAGAGGTGCCACTAAATTTGGGGGCTGCCGTTCTCTTTGCTTTTGGGGCCATCTGTCGCCTGGAGCAGCCCTGGTCTGTAGACATGAAATAGATCAAGCTCTGGTGCGCTTTAAATATGGCGCCCAGAGCGAGGAAGCGCTGAGGTTATGGTGTGGCAGGCAAATCCAAGCCCGCCCACCAGCGATCTGGAGTGTTTCCTGTCAATGATTTTTAATGAGGTGGGACACACCGGGAATAGGATGACATGGCGCGAAAACCCGCCATTGCAGCCAGCAGATAAAACGACCTTTTTTTAACACCCACTTAGTGAAAATCTGCAACAATTCCAGCCATTGTTTCTGAATTAAATGTATGGGGTATTTCATAAGAAATTATTATTTTGACAGAACACACAGGTCCCAGGTTTGATCATTGGTTTATGCTGAGTTAGCTGCCCTCAACTAGATTGTTGGTAGGAGCACTAAAATTGGCATCAGCACTCTTGAGTGAGAGAACAGAAAGCACTGTGGCTCCTATCGATTACCATGCTTGAAGTCCGATGTGTGGGTCCTGGGTGAGGAAAGGATTAGATTTAGCTGTGATGCCACTCATTGTGCACCGACCTCCAGCATTCTCTGTCATGTGATGAATAATGGCAAGTCAACTGTGGCACCAGTGGATGACTGGACTCCATTGGCAGGGGAGGGGAGGGGAGCAAAATTGGCAGAAAAATTGCGAATAAAACACCATTTTCCCAGTACTTAGAGAATCTAAGAACTAGTAATTTCAAATAGGAGCTCTATAGCAATCCCAAAAAGCTGGCTGAAAGATGATTAGCTATTTAAATAACTAAGAGAGTCTTCCATAAAATACATATACCCAGTACATCTGTAATGAGTTTCTGCATGCTCATCAATTACAGCAGAAACATTTATAATTACTACAAGCTCAGTGCAATCCATTGTGATCTAACTAGTCTCTCAAACTTAAAGCAGAAATTAAGAACACTGAAAAGTTTATTTGGTGCGAGCGAAAGGAGTGGTCTCCTGATCTTCTGCTTTACCTGAGCTGCTAGGGACCAAACCAGCTGCTCTGTCCTGTACGTTCTAAACAGGACAAGCTATGGACTGTTGCTTCTGGTTCAGCATCAGGGTTGCTACAAGATTATAAGAAACAGTATGATCAAAATGCCAGCAGGTTTTGCTACTTAACTTCAAATGTAAACAGGAAATCACAGTATTGTATCATAATAAGGACAGTTTTTTTAACAATAAAAAAGGGACTAATTTACATCTACATGGCCTGGTACAATTATATTTTGCCCTCTAATCCCACTTCACCTGAAGAGCACACTTTGTCTTGACTCGTCATGTGCAAAAGATCGACTACTATAAATTGTTTGGCTACAAAAAGTTAAAGGAGTAACATCTTCTTGAAGAAAGAGCTTATTTTTCATAAGAAATGCAAGCACAATAATATTACCCAGATCAAGCTAATTATAACTTGACTTAACATATCAGAGGAACTCAAAGTGCTTCAAATCCAATGAAATACTGGTTGTGATTTTCTGGCCCCATCACGAGTGGGACCCGCTGTGGGCGAGGCGGTGCCCCAGCCAGAAGCCCATTGACTTGTGGCAGGACCGAAAGATCCCAGCGGTGGGTGGGTGTGGAAAATCCCGCCCTCTGTGTCATTCTTGTTTATGTAGAAGGAGAACAGTTGAATGGCGAGAAAATCTGAGTTAGAAGTTCAAAATACAGATATAGGACTTTTTAAATATTCTTTCAAGGGATGTGGGCTCTGACTTGCTCTTGTAGCCACAGTATTTATATGGCTGGTCCAGTGCAGTTTCTGGTCAATGGTAACCACCAGGATGTTGATCGTTGGGGATTCAGCGATGGTCATTCCATTGAATGTCGAGGGGGCGATGGTTGGATTCTCTCTTGTTGGAGATGGTCATTGCCTGACACTTGTGTGGTACAAATGTTACTTGCCACTTATCAGCCCAAGCCTGGATGTTATCCAGGTCTTGCTGCAAATGAGCATGGACTGCTTCAGTATCTGAGTTGTGAATGGTGCTGAATGTTGTGCAGTCATCAGCAAACATTCCCACTTCTGACCCTTATGATGGAAGGAAGGTCATTGATGAAACAGCTAAAGATGGTTGGACCTAGGACACTACCCTGAGGAACTCCTGCGATGTCCTGAAACTGAGATGATTGACCTCCAACAACCACAACGATCTTCCTTTGTGTCTGGCATGACTCCAACCAGTGGAGAGCTTTCCCCCTGATTCCCATTGACTCCAGTTTTGCTAGGACTCTTTGATGCCACACATGGTCAAATGCGGCCTTTGATGTCAAGGGCAGTCACTCTCGCCTCACCTCTGGAGTTCAGCTCTTATGTCCCTGCTTGAACCAAGGCTGTAATGAAGTCAGGAGCTGAGTGGCCCTAGCGGACCAAACTGAGCGTCAGTGAGCAGGTTATTGCTAAGCAAGTGCCGCTGGATAGCACTGTTGATTACCCACTCCATTTAATGACAATATGTGTGTTTTCTCATTTTATTACAGGGTCATGCTTTTTAATTTAGTGTCTTGAACATGTCTTTGTCTTGAGGCAATGCAGACATGTCTCCTTATTCAGTTACCTAAGTGAGAATTGGCGGTAGAAGTTATTTTTGTAAGATTGGGCATTGGGAAAGAAGTGTCTTCAAAACAGTACCCTGGGCTGTGTTGTCCAAATAGGCCACACTAGTTTATTAATGCAAATTTTACTGTAAGGTATCCATTACTTAACAGCATTGACAGCATTGTAAAATGAGCCTCAAGAGCCTAATAAGCTCAAAGTTTGAATTATCAATGCTTTCATATGCATTTTCACACAACATAATTTGAAATTAATGTGACAAATTCATGTTTGGAGGTGTAATTATAAAGTAGAAAAAGATATATTTAAGCATAAACTAATCTGATAATAAAATGGACTTCAAAACAGCCTGCACACAAATATTTGTTAATGTATAAAATTAATTTTATTAATTACTTACATAACTGAATTTAACACACCTTTTTGTAAAAAAAAAGTCCGTTGTGATGCTTCTGCTGTATTTTGTGCCAATATTCTTTATGAATTAAAGATAGATATGAGGTTGGGAAAGGGGAACTAAGGAACACTAAAAGGGTGATCATTTTGGAATTAATTATTTTCAGTTTGCACTCTACAAACTCATCACAGTGCTTTCAATGTATATTCATCAGATTGCCATTTTTTCGTAATATGAAAGAAATGCTTATGATACACATTTCAATCTCATCCTTAACCAAGGGCCTTTCTCTGCCTTGGAATTTTACATCCATCTACAAGCACCATAGCTGCAAACATAATAACCGGAGACATTGGGGTGACTTTCAACATTCACCCATATTGGGTGAACCGTGGGCAGAGTGATCAGATCGTAATATCTCGCTTGCATTAGGTCAATGTGTCACTGAGTGCTCAATGAGTGCTGGTGGGAGTGGGAAATTGGAAGATCCCTAGCAAAATCAAACTGGTTGAAAACCGCAGAAAGCAGGGACCGCACTTCAGCAAGGGCCACGAGCACCTGGCTGCAAATTACAGTACATTTGCGGGAGTATGAGAAGCATTTCTGTTTCTCCTGGCCCCACAAAAATACACTGGAAATATTTCAGTTGCCATTTTTGAGCAGCCTCTCGGGTTCCATTAAGGACTGCTAGTCTGGCTATTCAAGGCCTAGTACCAATGTCCAGAGTATGTGCAGTGTATGTTTCGTTTATGGGTACTGAAAATTGATAACAAGATCCTACAAACTTGTAAGCTCCCAATTTGCATAGTCAAGTAGACTCTCACTTATTTCAGCTAGAGAGTTGGTTGCCAATTTGCAAGTTTGCCTGAAAATTGCATCATGTGGACTTCAGGCAACTAATGGTAAGCTTTTTAAAATTAACTTTCAACTGCTGGCCGCCTTGTTTTCCAAGGTAAATAGGGCATTAGTTAAAATGGTTTCCATTTCTACTTTATGTGAAACCTTTGAATGAGGCTTACCTTACCTTTCATAAATTGACAGCATTTTGCTATTTCCTCTAATTCATTTGCTGCTTCAACTATGGCCACAATATTTTGCCTTAGTCTAATGTCTTTCTCTAACCTTTGATGCATTTATGCCATATCTAGAGTTTGTAGCTCTTTAATGCTGTTTGTCAGTTCCTTGTCTGTCTTATTAACAAAGTGCACCACCCCATTACTGTGTGCAGTAAGCAACCGGATGTAATGGTCAAACTAAAGGTCGCCCAAATCAATCAGGCTAAATAAGTTCCACTGTCGTTGTATCTGCCTCTACCAAGGTCCCCCTGCCAATCTCTACATATGATACTCATTTTCACATTACATGGATCAATGCCTAGTATGTTTAAACAAAGTGAAAACCTCTCACATTTCTACATTTCCTTGGAATCGGTGCTCATGGCTATGTTCCCAGTCCCCAACTCCCTCCCCCCACACCCAGTGCTCAACAATCCCAGATCCTTAGAGCTCCCGAGTGCCAGCACTAGAGATTAGATTTCCCAATTGGGCTTGGACAATTTTCAAGTATAAATTCATCAAACTCAACTGGAAATTTGGACAGAGACCCTATGCTGGATCTCTGCCCACTTTTAGCTGTGTCCAATTTAGCACTGGAACGTCTCATGTGCGCAGGAAGCACCTGTCAATTTGTGGACGGATGTATGCGAGTGAGACAAAAAATATGCGACTTTCTGCAATTTCCCCCTGATCAACTCTGTTTTCATTACTCACTCAGCTGAACTGGATAAGTCAGGATGGCTGGGGTGGGGGTGAATTTCCTTGGGGCTTCTCTCTGCTCCACCGCCATAACGTCAGCAGAGGTTTGATAAAATCCTCAGGCTCGCGCTGAATTTACAGCAGCAAAGCAAGAGAAGCCCTGAGAAAATTCATTGGCTAGGTTTTGAGCTCCTCTGATCTTTTCCCATAACCGTGTAAATTTTTTCACTTCAAGTATTTATCCAATTCCAATTGAGAGTCATTATTGAATCTGCTTCCACTTTTTCAGGCAGTGCATTCCAAATCACAACAACTTGCTGCATTTTTTTTTCCTCTGGGACTTTTGCCAATTAATTAAATCTGTGCCTTTTGGTTACCAACTCATCTGTCACTGGAAACAGTTTCCTTTTATCTACCTTTTCAATACCCTTCATGATTTTGAACACTTCTGTCAAACCTCCCCTTAACCTTCTCTGCTCTAAGGAGGACAACCCCAGCTTTTCTTGTTTCTCTGTGTAATTGTGATTTCATACCTGCTATCATTCTAGTAAACCCCTTCTGCATTCACTCCAAGGCTTTCTTAACATCCTTCCTAAATTTTTTTAAAAATTCATTCACGGGATGTGACCTTCACTGGCTGGGCCAGGTATTTATTGCCCAGCCCTAGTTGCCCTTGAGAAGGTGGCGGTGAGCTGCCTTCTTGAACCGCTGCAGTCCATGTGGTGTAGGTACACCCACAGGGAGGGAGTTCCAGGATTTTGACCCAGCGACAGTGAAGGAACAGCGATATATTTCCAAGTCAGGATGATGAGTGACTTGGAGGGGAACTTGCAGATGGCGGTGTTCCCATCTATCTGCTGCCCTTGTCCTTCTAGATGGTAGTGGTCGGGGTTTGGAAGATGCTGCCTAAGGAGTCTTGGTAAATTCCTGCAGTGTATCTTGTAGATGGTACACACTGCTGCTACTACTGCCACACTGGTGGTGGAGGGAGTGAATGTTTGTGGATGTGATGCCAATCTTGCGGGCTGCTTTGTCCTGGATGGTGTCAAGCTTCTTGAGTGTTGTTGGAGCTGCACTGATCCAGGCAATTGGGGAGTATTCCATCACACCCCTGACTTGTGCCTTGTAGATGTTGGACAGGCTTTGGGGAGTCAGGAGGTGAGTTACTCATTGCAGGATTCCTAGCCTCTGACCTGCTCTTGTAGCCACAATATTTATATGGCTAGTCCAGTTCAGTTTCTGGTCAATGGTAACCCAGTGGGGCCCAGAACCACAATACTCTGGCTGATGCCTAACTAATGATTTATAAAGGCTTGGCATAACCTTGCTTTTGTAATGTATGCCTCTATTTATAAAGCCAAGGATTCTGTATGCCTCTTTAATGGCTTTCTCAACTTGTCCTGCTAGCTTGAAATCTTGGTGTATGTACACCCCAGGTCTGTTCCTGCAACCCCTTTAAAATCATACCATTTAGTTTATATTGCTTTGTTTCATTCTTCCTACCAAAATTAATCTCTTCACATTTCTCTGGGTTAAGTTGCACTTGCCTTATATCTGCCCAATTTACCAGCATGTCCTCTTGAACTCCATTATTATCCTCCTCACTATTTACTACATTTCCAAGTTTCATGTAATCTACAATGTTTGAAATGATTCCCTGTGTAGCTAAGTCCAGGTTATTAATATATATCAAAAAGAGCAGCGGTCCCAACATCAATCCCTGGGGATACCATTGCATGCTTCCTTCCAGCCTGAAAAAAAATGTTCACCACTGTTCTCAGCTTATGTCCTTTAGCTAATTTGTATCCATGCTTCGGCTGTCACATTCATCCCATGGGCTTTAATTTTGCCAACAAATATATTATATGGTGCTTTATCAAATGCCGTCTGAAAGTCCATATATCAACATCAACCATACGACGCTCATCAACCCTCTCCATTACTTCACCAAAGAACTCAATAAGTTTAACCAAAGTTTTCCTTTATATAATCCATGTTGCCTTTCATTTATTAACTTATGTTTTCCCATGTACCACTTCATTTTGTCCTGGATTAATGTCTCCAAAGGTTTCCCCATCACTGATGTTAGGCTGACTGTTCTGGAATTGTTGGGTTTACTCCTCTCCCCTATTTGGAATAGGGATGTAACATTTGAAATCATGCAGTCCTCTGGCACTATTCCTATATCGAAGGAGATTGGAAGATTGTGGCCAGATTTTCTGCACTTACTCTGATTCCTTCCTCCTGTAGTCTAAGATCCAGAGAATGGGTTTCCCTCAAATCATGCTGAATTGGACAGCTAAACCTGATGACCATTTTTGGAATAAAAGTAGAAAATGCTGGAAATACTTAACAGGTCTGACAGCATCAGTGGAGAGAGAAACAGAGTTAACGTTTCAGATCTGTGACCTTTCATTCATTTTTTGTAATCTGTTTCCTGGCCACCGCCACCTACATTGATATGCTGGCTGCCTGTTGGTTAGGTTGGCCTATGAGAGCAGGGTGGAGCTGAGAAGCATAGGGGAAGGAGATAGAAATCAGGGATAATGGGGGGGGGGGGGGGGGGGGGGTGGGGCATGGCGTGTGAGGAATATAGCAGGATGGTAGAGGGCCAATAGAAGAAATTGCAGGGGACATTGGAGGACATGGGAGGGGTGGACCCTGAAGGAAATTACAAGGGGGCAATGGAGAATGTGGGCAGGGCCATGGAGAAGAGAACGGGGAGCCTGGAGAACACAAGGGAGCCTGGAGGAGTGTACAGGGGGCACCTGAATGAAAACACCGGGGAGCCTAGAAGAGAGCAAGGAGGAGACTGGAGAACATGGTTGGTGGGGGAGGGGTGGGGTAGGGGGGAGGGGCGGGGGTGCCTGGGGGAAAACATGGGGGAGAGTGGAGAGCAGCGGGGGAGCCTGGAGAGCATGGGGGAGAGTGGAGGAGAGTATGGAAGGCCCCTGGAGGAAATCATTGAATGCTTGTGGGGGAGATTGCAGGGTGGGAGATTGTCCTGAAAAATTCTTATTTAAACAAGGTATCCACCTCCTGAGAGTGGGTTGGTCACCACCTCATGTCTCACCACCATTATAACCAGAAGTGAGCATGTTTGAGGCAGCTTGGGTTTGGATAAGAATTTTTAAAATTTTAACTTTCCACCCGACCTGAACACACCTATTTTTTGGGGTTAAAAATTTCCCCACAAATTTTACAGTGAGAAACGTGAAAGGAAAATATATAGAAAGAAAAGGAATGGATGACAACAGAAAGACAGTGAGAAGCTTCACAGAAATAATTACAGAATAGGAAAGAATGAGGGAAATAGTCGCAGGAAGAGAGAGACATTGGGCTGAATTTTCGTTCCAGAGGCTGATATCGTGAGTTGGGAAATTTGCCAGCTTACTGCACCCGCCTCAGGAGAAACTTCTCCGTCAGGCCTGATTTTTCACCTCAGGGAGTGGGTGTGGGCTGGAGTTGGGCCCACCACCCTGAGATGCAGAGCAGAGGTGGCCAGAGGGGCTGCTGTGTGCCGAGGTGCGCTGTTTAAAAGGCCTGCTTGGTTTCCTGGGATTTTGTCCTGGTTGTTTCCATAACGTTTAGGCCATCAGCCCTCACCCTACACACCCAATCGACCCCCATCCACTCCATATGCCACCCCCATACCAATTCATGCCAACTCATTCCCCCACCCACACCTATGGCCCTTTATGGCCCTCTTGCCAACTCAAGCCAACCCATACGCCCTACCTACAACCCATTGCCCTTACATCCTCAATGCCAACTCACGCAGTATCCACCATGGATAGACCTCAGCCATGTTGAAGTAAAATAAAGGTGTAAATATCTATGACAGCCTTCAAATTATAAATATTATAAACGCTTCCATTCATGAAAGCCTATTCAAACTCTCAAGTAATTATTCCCTTATAAAAACAGACTTGCATTCATGACTCCAATCCTTTAATACCCTCTTTGAGCTGTCAATCAAACTGTGAATTTAGGACTCTCTGATGAAATAATCGTAGGTTGTGGAAAGTAGCCAAGCATTAAAAATGATATAATTATAGTCCTTGAGGATGGCAACAAACAGCTATTGTAAGTGCTAGAACAGATTTTTTTTCAACTCTCATAGACACAAACATCTTATTACTTTTCATTTTTAAAGGACTGAGGATTTAAATAACTTCACAGCTTATCGGTTCTCAAGACCTTAACCACCCTTCACAAGCATTTATGTTGAACCTTAAAAGATCGTAACTCCCACCTTCTGGGTTAAGGCCCTTGCTTCAGCAAAAATGCGGTTTGTTTGAACTCAGCACTGAAATAACAGGACCCATGAGTTTTCACTCAATAAAATTGGTAGTTAGAAATTCACACACTTCAATCACAGTTTCCCATGATATAGCTTCTATGGCCGAGGACTTGGCTTTTATCGCATCATTTAAAAGGGAATTAGGAAAATATTTGAGAGGAAGGATATAAAAAATGTGTAAGCTAAAGGAATGGAAATAAACTTTCAAGAGATAAAACAGGAGCTACCCCCAGGCCAAACACATTGGGCCAAATAGCTATTCTATGTTACAATGCCTGTTTTTTTTTTGCCATGATCAATAGAATCCTAGTAACTCCACCAATATATTGTATTCCAAATCAGGTTGCCTTAAAGATTTCTTGGCAGACTTTCTGCTGTTAAATGAAGGATATTAGTGAATGATAATGGAATATTTATACACTTTTTGAAATCAGTATCAACATAGAGTATGCTCAAGCCAGGTTTGTCTAGCGTGAGACACTCAAATTTTCCTTAATGCCTATCTATATAAAAACATTTTTTGGACATTTGATTGACTTATATAGTAAAGCTTAAAATTCTTTGGGATGTCCTGAGGTGGCAAAAGGCACAATATAAATGCAGGTCTTTCTCCTTTAAAAACATAACTTAAAAAAGGAAAGGCTGATGAGGGTACACCACCTATGGAATAAAATCAATATTGAATTTTTGTTCAGAAGTTATATTACATTGGCTGGTACTAAAGGATGAATGGTGAAATTTTACAACGTTTATCAGGGCTCAGCACTGCATCAAAGTGAAAAAAAAATACACCAGAACAAAAGCAGCCTTCATTTCAGAAACTGCTCAAATAAACGGAAAAAACTTTTTAAGCACGGTGCAAGGAAGTTTTCTTTGATCCTGCCCAAATGTTGGTTTTTTTCAGCTTCCTCACTTTCATTTCTAGCCGTACATGGTACCAAGTCATTTTTATAAAGCTACATTTTGTTTTTTCAGATGCAAGTGGTTTATTATTTCCACAGCACAGAGTTGGCAGACACTCAAGAAAAACCCTGGATAAATATTCTAGCGACGCAGAGTCACAACATCAGTAAAAGGCCTGAAAATACCTGCATTATTATTTTGGAGAATTTGAAACATCTGCTTGTATGAGTGCAATACCATTTACTGGCATTGAACCCTCTGACTCCTCTCCCTCCTCCTTCCCCAAGAAATAAAAACGTTGTGAATTCAACCTGATGGAAAGAAACTCTATTTTATTAAGTGATTGGTCTCCCTGTGGGTCTGACTAGAGCTTTAGGCTGTCACCTGTGGTGAGTGGTTGCAATATTTTTGTGTAAAAGAGCACAAGGTGCCATTATTGCAGTTCATAATGGGCCAGAATTTGCTGTAGAAGGGAATTTAACAGCATCTGCCATTCGTTAGACTTGTCCTTGTACGTTTTAAGTTTTTAAAATTTCCACGTGACAAGCCATTGAAATGTGAGCTAATATAGTCACAGCAAGGGAGACAAGGTATCTGGGATCTGAATGAAAAGGGCAGGCAACTGTGTGAATCCTTAACCAAACAGATAGCAGAATTGTGACATAACCAACACAAGGGCAGAGAGGAAGTATAAATTAGAGTCAGTGAACTCACTGTCAATTGGGGTACTGAAAGAGAGTGAAAAATTAGATTAATAGGGAGAGACAAAATAGACAGAAAAGAACAGTTAAAAAAAAAATACATTTAACATTTTTAAAATCTCCAACCATTAAAACCTGAAGGAATGAGACTCCACAGACAGAATCTTCTGTTGGAGGTGACGGTCTCACCTGCCACTGGAGAGCTGGGGAGAGACCAGTACAGCCTCTTCATTGGAATCAGGCAGATCCAGGACACCAGCAGGCCAATCAGAGGTCGACAGCACCTTGGAGGAGGCTGTGGCTGCTGCTAAAACGGCAATCCCCAGAGTCCCAGCTCCCAGGGGAAAGGTAAGTAATGGTCGGGGATGGGGAGTTGGGAGGGGTTGTTTCTCGCTGTGGGGGTCACTGGGAGAGGGGGGCAGGGGATTCAGAAACAAAGTGGGGTGGAGGGCTGTTTCTCAGTGGGTATCCCCCACCCCAAAGCCTATGTCCTCAATCAGGAATTGAATGTCCAAAAGACAGTCTTCCCACCCCCCCCGTACTCTTAACAATTGTGCAGGCCGCACGTTGGCTGGCTCACCTGGAGCTGGGTTAATCCCAGCAGTGGCAGGAAGAAACCCCAAAGTGGTCACTAATTGGCCACTTAAGGGTCTTAATTGGTGTAGGGTGCAAAGGCCGACCATGCATATAATTGCACCTCAAAGATTTCTAATGCCCTATATACGACAGCTGGCCAGTTGTTCAATTCCAGATGGAATTGGCCTTGCAGGCACAAAATGCAGTCGGCTTTGTCTCCAATACTGGATACTGGTGAATGGCATGATTAATTCAACCCAAGTGGTCATCAAGGCACTAAATGAGCAGCTAGTAAGATTCATCAACAGGAAGGGCTTCCACTCCCTCAATCTTCAACTGGGTTGCGAGCGCAACAAGAGATTCCTGCATGTGTGTCCCCTGTATCCTGAAAACTGCTGTGACTCCTTCATCACCCAGCAAAGGGTGCTGCAACTCTTCATTCCACCCCCAAACTCTGTGGATAGATTCTAGGGGACAAGGGATATTCCTTGAAGAGATGATTAATCACTCCTTTATGTGAACCCGAGATGGAGCCACAGAGCCATCTGCTCAGGCGTTGTTGTGGTCTGTTGTTCTCTCCACAGCCTTGAAGGGGATGAAGCCCAGGACCAACACAGCTGATCAGAGGAAGAGCACGAGGAGGGGGAAGGTACAGAAAACAGGTAAACTGGCTGCACAGTGAGGTAGCTGGGCCCCGTGATGGGCTCAAGGGACTCAACAGAAAAATATTAAATAATAAAGGGGCAAATGTGGAGGGGGAGGGGGTAGGAAATAAATACAATAGCCATCATTAGCGAAAAGCACTAGGGAAACTAATGGGCTAAAGGCCGATAAGTCTCATGGACCTGATGGGTTGCATCCCAGGATATTAAAGGGAGTAGCTACACAAAAAGTGGATGCACTGCTAGTAATCTTCCAAGAATCCTTAGATTCTGGAAAAGTCCCAGAGGATTGGAAAACTGCCAATGTAACACCCTTATTCAAAAAGGGAGGGAGACAAAAAACAGGTAACTGTTGGCCAGTTAGTTTAACATCCGTCATTGGGAAAATGTTGGCGTCTATTATAAAGCGTGTAATAGCAGAGCATTTAGAAATACATAATATAATCAAGCAGAGTCAGCATGGCTTCATACAGGGGAAATCATGCCTGACAATTTTATTAGAACTCTTTGATGAGGTAACAGGCAGGATAGGTAAAAGGGAAACAGTAGATGTAATATATTTGGATTTCCAAAAGGTGTTTGATAAGGTACCACACATAAGGCTATTTAATAAGGTAAGAGCCCATAGTGTTTGGGGTAGTATATTAGCATGGATAGAGGAGAGGCAAACTAATAGAAGACAGAGTTGGGATAAGGGGGGCATTTTCAAGATGGCACCCTGTAACTAGTGGAGTGCCACAGGGATCAGTGCTGGGCCTCAATTATTTACAATATATATTAATGATTTGGATGAGGGAAGTGAATGTATTATCGCCAATTTTTCAGATGACACAAAAATAGGTGGGAAGGCAAGTGGTGAGGATGACACACAGAGTCTACGGAGGGATATAGACAGGTTAAGTGAGTGGGCAAAAACTTAACAGATGGAATATAATGTGGGAAAATGTGAGGTTATGCACTTTGGCAGGAAGAATAGAGAAGCTGAATATTATTTAAATGAAGAAAGACTCAAAGCTGCAGCACAGAGGGATTTGGAGGTCATCATGCATGAATCACAAAAAGCTAACATACAAGTTCAGCAGGTAATAGGGAAGGCAAATGGAATGTTGGCCTTTATTTCAATGGGAATGGAGTATAAAAATAGGGAAGTCTTGCTAAAATTATACAAGGCACTAGTTAGACCATACCTAGAATATTGTGAACAGTTTTGGTACCCTTATCTAAGGAAAGGTATATTGGCACTGGAGGCAGTCCAGAAAAGGTTCACTAGTTGATCCCTGGTATGGAGGGATTTTCTCATGGGTATAATCTTCAGCTCAGCGAGTGGGGGCGGGTCCCGCTCGCCGAGGCATAAAATGACGTGGGTTGACATCGGGCGTGCATCCTGAAGTCACTGCGCATCATTCAGATTTGATCTTTTCAACAATCAGTTAAATAATTGACCTGAGCTGCCTGTCCAACCTTAAGGTTGGCGGGCAGATGAAGAGCCCAAGCGGCCTTCGCATTTTTCATGAAACCTCATCCACAGGCGGGATGAGGTTTCATGAATGTTTTCAAAGTGTTGGAAAAAATTTTATTAACATTAATGGGCATGTCCCAGCTCATGTAACAGTTTCACATGAGGGGACATGTCCTTAAAATTTTTTCCTCTCTTTATTCAATGTTTTATATGTGAAACTAATCTCCCTGAGGTACCTCTGTGCCTCAGGGAGATTTCTGTGTCCTTTTGTGTGCATGATGATCAGCTGCGCACCCGCCCGTGTTTGCCCCCACACAACCCCCCCGCAACGGGGAGAAAATTCTCCCCTATGAGGAGGGGCTGAGTAGGTTGGGCCTGTACTCTTTGGAATTTAGAGGAATGAGAGGCGACCTTATTGAAACATATATGATCCTTAGGGGGCTTGACAGGGTAGGTCTGAGAGGTTGTTCCCCTTGTGGGAGAATCTAGGATCAGAGGGTATTATCTCAGTGTACAGGGTTGCCCATTTAAGACAGAGATGAGGAGGAATTTCTTCTCTCAGAAGGTAGTGAATCTGTGGAATTCTTTACCGCTGAGGGTTGTAGACGCTTGGTCGTTAAGTATATTCAAGGCTGAGATAGACATGTTTTTAGTCAGTAAGGGAATCAAGGGTTATGGGGAAAAGACAGGAAAGTGGAGTTGAAGATTATCAGATCAGTCATGATCTCATTGAATGGCAGAGCAGACATGATGGGCCAAATGGCCCACTTTTGCTCCTACGTCTTATTGTCTTATAGGATGCCATCAACATGAGGGAGCACCTGAACCAGGCATATTTCAGCTGAACCCTTCTAACCTGAGAGGATAATTTGGTCTGGAATTATGAGCGTTCTTGGGAAGATTTCTATTGAATATGCAGCCTTGAATAAACCTACTCTTAGCACCAATGAAGGATGCACATCTGTCCAGTGTCCACAACTGTTCACTGATCTCTTTCAAGGACCTTTGGTCCCCTTCACCGTTTCAACCCTCTTTTCCTATCTCACCATTAAACAATAGAATTTCACACGCCTGATGTCATGTGTTACTATTTACATTGTGTGGAAAAATAGAAAAAGTGCACATTTGCAGGTGAAACAAACCCTAGTGATCCACAGCAGGGACACGGTGGCGTGGTGGTATTGTCACTGGACTGGTAACCCAGAGGCCCAGGGTAATGCTCTGGAGACCTGGGTTTGACATGGCAGATGGTGAAATTTAAATTCAATAAAAATCTAGAATTAAAATCCTGATGATGACCATGAAGCCATTGCTGATTGTTGTAAATACCCATCTGGTTCACTAATGCTGCTATATTTCCCCTCTGACACACTAGCTCTCAGTCTATGCTTTATCATCCTGCTGAATCACTCAACGCCAACATTCGATTGCAGGTTGTACCGCGATGCCAGATGCTGATGATTTCCTTACGTTGCTAGGAACTCTGTGAGCTGACTGGAAACAAACTGGTCTATTGTCCTGCATGATAATCTCAAGCTAACCCCATTTCATAAACAACTTGTCTAGAATGTCAGTGACTGAAGTGGTGGTTATGGAATTTGTTGCAGCAATTTCTGGTCATTTGCTAAGTAGATCATGAACAACAAACAGAAAATGTGGATTCCTAGGGGCTGGTTGCACTTCTCCAAAAATATCAGCTTGGAGTTTTTGCCTTGGTTTTATTAGCCATGGGGGCAGTTGTAGAGGTGCAAGACATGGAGCAGAACTTTTCCGTCGGCAAGCTGGGGGCGGGGTGGGAACCCCCAACGTCATCCCGCCCCATTTAAATATTCAGGAAGGTGGGGGGACAGCGTGATCAGCTGTCCGCCCGCCGACCTGTCAATGGCCAATGGAGGCCATTGACAGGGTAGTTAAATCAATTAAAGGCCCTGCCCGTCCAACCTTAAGGTTGGCGGGTAGGCCAGGAGCCCCGGCGGGTTTCTGAAAAAACATGAAACCTCATCCACTGGAGGGATGAGGTTTCATGTCGGTTTTAAAAAACTTTAATAAAATTTCTGTGATACTTATTAACATGTCCCATCTCGTGTGACATTGTCACATGAGGGGGACGTGTTAATAATTTTTTTATTTTTCTATTTTTTACCTTTCAAAAACTTTCAGCGCTCTCCCTGAGGCAGCACTTAGTCTGAGGGAGATGTGTGATGCGCGCAAAAGAGCGCACTCTGGCAATTGGGGAATTCTCCCCGCCCGCACAGGAAGCACATTCCTGTCAGGTGGCCCGCTGGGCGGGCCTTTATTGGCCCGCCCACTTAAAATGGCGGCAGGGCCCATTTTGGCAGCGGCGATCGGCTGCCTGGCCGCCGCCCAGCCGGTGGGGCCCACCCGCCCATCAAGGGCAAAATTCTGCCCATGGTTTAACAGATTTTTCATTGTATAAACTATGCAGTTCCTAATGAAGTCTTCTATTGACTGTGGTCTATTGCTGGACACCAAACTGCCTCACAGGATCATTGTTGGACAACACCTGGATGTCATTCGTGGGCAAGATGAAATACGCATTGCTGTGTTGCTTTTGTGATAACTGCTTGAGCTGCATGTACAGTACAGTTGACCATTTTCCGTATCTTGGGAGCCTCCTCTTGATGAAGGCAGAATAGATGACAAAATTCATCATTGCCTCCAATGTGTCAACTCACCCTTTAGCTGACTAAGGAAAAGAGTATTTGAGGGCCAGAATCTTAAACCCAAGACTAATATCATGGTTTACTGGGCAGCAGTGATCCCGGCGCACCTATATGCTTCGTAGAGGTAGATTACCTATTAAAAGCACCTCAAAGCACTGGAGAATTACCATCAGTGGTGCCTTCACAAGTTCCTCTGAATCCGATGGAGAAAGATGATTGAAAAGCAGGGTCCTCACCTAAGCCAACATGTCTGGTATTTAGGCACTAATCACTCTAAACCAGCTCCGCTGGGTAGGACATGCCTTTTATATGTTGAACATCAGACCCTCGAAGCAACTGTTCTACTCAGAACTTTGTTGGGGCTGGAGAATCCCGCAGGGCAGCAGGAATGCTTTAGGGATGTCCTCAAAGCATTGCTGAAAAGATCAATCATGCCCGCTGACACGTGGGAGTCCCTGGCTTGTGACTGACCAAAATGAAGAATGTTTATTTGGGAAGGCAACAAACACATTGAGAGACTTTGTGAGGAGCACACAGAGATGAAGTTGAGGCATCAAAGGAGTGTACAATCCTCCAAACACCTCATCTACTCAAGCGCCACTTGCCCTACATGTAGCAGAGTCTACAGATCACCTAATGGACTTACCAGCTATCTCCGAGCCTATTGAAGTGGAGTGGAAGCAAGCTATCTTCGATCTTGAGGGACTGCCTAAGAAGAAGGAAGGAGATAGCACTGGAGAAATTAAAGCTGCCAAACCCCCTGAACCTGATGATCTGCATCTGAGGGTTTAAAAAGAGGTAGCTACAGAGATAGTGGGTGCTTTGGTTTTGATCTTCCAAAATCCTGAAGATTCTAGAACAATTTCCATTGATTGAAAGTAGCAAACGTAACCCTACTGTTCAAGAAAGGAGGCAGAGAGAAAACAGGAACTATGGGCAGAATTTTCAGTTTTGAGTCGGGATCCCGATGTTGGTAACAAATGTGGGTTCCAAACCTGCACTGTCAGGGGAACTGTCACCCGGCAGTGATTTTCCCTGACCTGGTCGATCAGTGCCCTCCATCTTGAGGCACCCTCGAAGAAACTTATAAAACTTTTTGATTAAAATATAGCCACAGCTACCAGGCCACCATTGTGGATGGGAAACCCTCAGGCAGAGGATGGGGGGCTGGGGTCTCAACGTCTTCCTTGAAAGTTGGCAGTTAGTAGAGAAAATGCTAGGATCTATTTATTATTCAGGACATGGTAACGGAGCAGTTAGAAAATCATAACATGATTAAGCAGAGGAAACACAAATTTATGAAAGAGAAGTCATGTTTGACAAATGTGTACAGAGTTTTTTGAGGTTGTAACAAGCAGGGCAGATAAGGGGAAACCAGTAGATGGAGTGTATTTGGATTTTCAAAAAAGCATTTGATAAGGTACAAAATTAGTGTTCATGGGATTGGGGATAAAATATCAACATGAATTGAAGATTGGTTCACAGACAGAAAACAGAAAGTACTAAAACCTGGTTAATTTCAGGTTAAAAGCAAAATACTGTGGATGCTTGAAATCTGAAATAAAAACAGAAAATGCTGGTAAAACTCAACAGGCCTGGCAACATCTGTGGAGAGAGAAGCAGAGTTAATGTTTCCAGTCCATATGACTCTTTTTCAGAGCTAATTTCTGGCTGTTAGGCTATAGTTAATAGGGTACTGTAAGAATCAGTTCTTGGACCTCAGCTATTTAGAACCTGAGGGGACTGAGTGTAATGCATCCAAGTTTGTTGACAATTCAAAGTTAGATGGCAAAGTAATCAGTGAGCAGGACACAAAGACATTGCAAAAGGGATATAGACAGGTTGAGTGAGTGGACAAGTAAATGGCAGATAGAATGTAATGTGGGGAGGTGTGACGTGATCCACTTTGGAAATTCTGAGATGTGCACACCAGGAGCCTTTGCTGATGACCACAAAGCATTGTCCAGAGTTAGGAGAACATTCCCTATTTTGCTTACCAATGGAAATGTCTGTGCCACAGGGAGCACACTGGGGTTGCAACAATGCTAGCTAGGCTAGCAGGTCTGGTTGAGGTTGCCAACCCTGTGAACATCAATGTTCTCCTAATGCTCTCACCCATTTAGCAGGGACAGGTAAGGAAGTTGCATTCATAAAATTCCTCGTTTTCAAACAAAACCTGCCTTCTTCCTGGATGTTCAGGCCACAATCCCAGCTTGATCCCTCTATAAATGTTTGGTGAGTGGGTATGCTTGGTCTAACAGAGCATACTTCCTCTGATGTTATGCCCACTAAAGGGCATAAATGCAGGAACTCCTGGCATAGGGAGTCCCTGCCTCATCCTCTCTCATTGCTCTTGTTGGGGTTGGGGAGGAATAATATTCTGCCACATTCCTAGACATCAAACATAAGAGTGTAGATCCCAGTCTTGGCCTAAGTATGAGGCCTTTGCTCCATACCATATTTCTGGTCAATAGCATGGTGGGAATACTCCAGAAAGGGTATGGATTTTGGGGTTTTTTCTATCACTTTGCTCCAGATACTAACAAACCCATTCCTTATTTACAACTAGGTGATTGGCTGGAATTGTTGTGTCCTCTTCCTACGCAGCTTGCACCTGCATTCCTTCTAGATGTCAGCCATCATCTCAAAAACACCAGCCTCCTTTTGTGTATCTCCTATGGCAAGAGCTCTAACTCTGCAGCATCCAAGGTAGCATTGCCCACCTGTCACCACCGTGCCAATGTGCCTAATTACATCATTTTTCTGTCCCCATCACAACCAATTCTTAAAAGGCTGGTTGCATCACTTTAAGAGCTGCTTCCTTGCACAAATTTCCAATCCCTAACCAAGAGTGCTACAGGTGAAGTTCTCTGAGATGCTTTCCCTGCAACTGTAGCCTATCCAATTTAGGGAATGTCTCCCATCAGAAAATTGGGTTTGGCTACCTTTCTGCATTTCTGTACTATTAAAAAATTGGGGCTTTATTGGCAAAATTGGGTACTAGAGGAAGGAGTGCTCAACCTGCAGCCTCTGACAACCTTCTTTTCCTAATTAGTTTCCTTCCTGCTGTGCTCCCATCAAATCTAGGATTCCAATTGCTAAAAGTGAAGGAATATGACTCCATGCTTTTCGCTGTAACTGTAATCTGAGCAGCAGTTTGAGACCCACAAATACGTGGGTCACTGCTGCAGTCAGACCATTAATTAATATAATCATTTGTATTAATAGTACATTATATTAAAATGATTAATTATAATCTAATTTATATTAGACTGCAGGAGTATCATTTGTCTGCAGGACTCTAAATAACAATAAAACTGTTTAAACTAAGTTGTGTCGGTGTCAGGCTATTGATTTAAGCAGAATTATTTACTGCATTCAAAACATTTCCTTGCAGAAATGATCTCTATCTGGTTGAATAAATTATGTATTTTGACTGTATCTTAGAACAAAATCAAAGAATAATATTGAAAATATTAGCATTCCCCAGCCCTGTAAACACTAGCACCAACAATGTACCATGATTATATGATGCCTGTTAAACTTACTGCAAAGTTAAAAAGTTAGTGCTGACCACCAGGATTTTAATCAGGCAGTCGGAAGCAGATATGCTGCAAAGAGGCACCATTTGCCAATATCACCGGAGCCCATTTCCTCTGTTATTGGACAGAAGAATTGATGGACATCCTGTCTATCTTATTCAAATGATCCCCAGCAGATAAAATTACATGGTCCTCATGCTGGCAAGATAAAAGGAGTTTACTGCTAGCCCCACCCCTCCCCCAACTGCCCCTTTCCCACCGAAATCAGAGTAGGGATTTTTATTACTATGGGGGCAAGAACAGAAGCATGCACAATTTGAAAATTTCTTCTTTAATTTGTCTCACTTCCTTCCTTCTTCCTTAACCGAGGTTTCCCACCCACTGTGATTGACAGGGCCCCCACCCGTGTCCAACCCACCTCCCGCACCTCTGCCCTCACACTTGGTTGAATAAATTATGTATTTTGACTGTATCTTAGAACAAAATCAAAGAACAATATTGAAAATATTAGCATTCCCCAGACCTGTAAACACTGGCACAAACAATGTACTATGATTGTATGATGCCTGTTAAACTTACCGCAGTGCTTCACTTGCACCCCCTTCAATTTGGTCTACTGCATTCGCTGCTCCAAATGCGGTCTCTTCTACATTGGAGAGCCCAAACGCAGACTGGGTGATCGCTTTGCGGAACACCTTTGATCTGTCCACAAGCATGACCTAGACCTTCCTGTCGCTTGCCATTTCAACACACCACCCTGCTCCCATTCTCACATATCCATCCTTGGCCTGCTGCAATGTTCCAGTGAAGCCCAATGCAAACTGGAGGAACAGCACCTTCCGATTAAGCACTTTACAGCCTTCTGGACTTAACGTTGAGTTCAACAACTTCAGACCATGAACTCTCTCCTCCATCTTCACCCCCTTCTTTATCCCTTTTTTCAAAATTCATTTTTATTTTTTAATTTATTTTTTATTCTTATTTTTATTCATTCATTCATTGTTTTATCCCATATGTTAATCCTCACCTTTTATCCCATTTTCGACCCTTTTTCCCCACCACTGCCCCCTCCCCCCACAAGGGCCATCTGTCACTTGTTCATGTTGTTCTTTTCAGAGTGCTTACCCTTGTTCTGCTATTAACACATTCTGCTTTCTTACCTTTGCCACTATCAGCATCTTTTTTAGCTCTTACCACTACCATTAACACTCCTTTTGTCGTTTTGTTCATAACATCTTTGTCAATCTCTTCTTAGCCCCCATCTGTCACTGGCCTTCTATCCAGCTTCACCTACTCCACCCTCTTTAACAATATAAATTTAATCACATTTATACTTCTCTTTAATTCTGAAGAAGGATCATAAAGACTCAAAATGTCAGCTCTGTTTCCCTCTCCACAGATGCTGTCAGACCTGCTGAGTTTTTCCAGCATTTTCTGTTTTTGTTCCAGATTTCCAGCATCTGCAGTATTTTGCTTTTAATTTATTATATTGAAAATAGGTCACCAGCTGGCATACTAGTGCCCCGACACCTCCGCACCCATTGGAATTTCCAAAGCATGAGTGGAGTATGTGGAGTCAGGAACCCCCTTTGCCTCTAATTAATAGCCCATTAATCTCCTTGAGGAATTTATTAATGGGACAGGAAGGTCCAGAAGGCAATTTTCAAATTGCAAATCCCTGATTTGCCAAACCTGAATAGTCTGATACTCATTAGTGGACAGCTGTCAACTTCAATATGTGGAACGGTTAACTCATTTTTTTAATGATGAAAGATTTTTTCCCACTAGGAGTTTTTATGTGAGGTTGGCACAGTATCTTTTAGTTGGCGCTTTGGCCGCTTTCATGAGCGGTGAGACTGCTGGCCCTCTGATGTGCTGCCTTCATTCTTCTGCAAGGCAGCAGCAGGCTCTGTCATGGTTGCTATCTGCCTTTGATGCTCATGTTCTGCAGGCAGCTCTCACCTTGTGACAGAGCTCGGCGCTGCTAATTGGGCGCTGATCTCACTGCCCACCCAATTGCATTTACTTCTGAAGATTGTGTCATGTGGGCAATGCAGATGTGACGTTGGATCAGGACCCAGAAATTATCCAAGTGGTGGGTTCCCAATCCCAGATTGAAAATTAAGCCCTAGGGTATAATTCTTTTTTTTAAAAATACTCATTGGAAGACATCTAGAGGTAAGTTCTAGCCGCTCATCTCAATTATCCTGAGAGTAATTTTCCCCTTTAAATACAATCTTTAAGATGGCTAATTCATGATTTGGATATTTTCCTGTATGAGATGATATTCTTTAGGATAGTCAGATTACCATTGATGCCATAGAGTTAAAAATCTAACAGACAGGCAGTAATAGGGCAGTGAATTGGTTCACTGAATGTCACACCACAAACCAGCGGTGTGGATTTACATTTGAAATTATCCAGCTGGTAATTCTAGATCATTGTCAGGATGTTTGGAGAAGTGTACTAAAAAACGATAAGCTATTTCTCTACAGGGAGATATGTCAGAGGGCCAGTTGATTGACAGCTGATGGGGCATAAAACTGGTTGCTAATGGTTAACATTTTGTTTTGGTTAGGCACGTACTGAGCCTTGTTCCTGCTGGTACAGATCAATAATTTGTTTTCAACATTGCTGCATTTCATACATCTTGCCCCAAGAAGGAGCCATTCTGAATGTACACTTGATAATAGTTTTAGAAGCCCCTTCTGCTGCCTCCCAGAGTTGGGAACTGTGGGGAAGAAAAGTACAGCAGGATTATGGTTGCTGCTTTACATGAGAAATTAGTTGACTCGACTCAAATCAAATTTTAGTTAGTGCAAATGCAATGTGGCTCAAAATGAATTAAAAGAAAAGTCTGTTCCTAAACCCTTAAAGTTTATTTTTGTTAGTTAATTTATCTCCTGTAACCACATGTTAATGCAGCCAATCAGCACCGCTGACTCTGAAAAGGATTGTGCATTGAAATCAAAGTTCCTCCCTTTACAAAAAGATGATTCTACATTTGAATGATTGGCTCCTTTTAAAGTAATAAAAGCACTGATAAATGGCAAGAGTTGCTTAAGCAGGCTGCCCTAATGAAAAAAATGTGTACAAATAACCAAGTCGTGAAGGAGTTCAGCTGTTGGGAATGTTGGTTGCTGTTACCATCAAAACTTCAGAAATCCAGGGTTCTGTAATCCATTAAATGGTATTTCAAGAAGAGACATCCAATAATGGGGATTATTGATCCGTCTACCTCAGGGTTTCAGTTAGTCAGAATGCATTACAAAACTGGGCCAGTTTCTTTGTGGTAAATATCGACTTTAATAAAGTAAGATTTTAGCTTAAGCAACATTGGCCAAGTTTCAAAGCTTTTGCACAGTCAGTATATCCGTTTCTCCTCACCAGCATAGCAATCAGAAAATATGTAGGTCTATTCAAATGGGAATGAGCCACTTCACTTGGCCTGCTGTTAAGCCTCCTCTACTGATTAAAGTCCAAGAAAACCAAATCGTTAGGCAGCAAACTGAATGCACTACTCTCCTACATTCAACCTAAATCGTGGTGTTAATCTACATGTAGACGAGCTGCAAACTTTATCCTAGCATTCTGCCTTGTACTGTTTGACCGGTGTATATCTGCAGATTACTGGCATAATTACATCAGCAATGGATATCATCAAGATTTCCAGAACATCCAACTATTCATTCTGTACCAAATTCTCTATGACATCAGAAGGCAGGACTTACACTAAATTCAGGTCAGCACTCTACCTGGGGCCCTGAAGACTTACAGTAATTTGGGAGACCCAGTTAAATCAAATGAGCTTTCCCTGTGACCGGCTTTAATGAATTCAAAATATTGGGGTAGCTGTAAGATCAACACATCAGAAATTGTAGGCTCAGATCTATTTTAAAATAGCCTTAAAGAGAAAACTTTAGCATGGCTCACTGATTTGGAGAAGGAATCTTGTCTGCTGTAAGCACATGGCCATACGATTAGATCAAGGAGATAGGTCCAGATTTTCGTGGATCCTTGGAGACTCCACACCTATCCAAAATGGTGCCGGGACCCTTGATCTGGAAGTCCCACTCCCATTCCTGACAGATACTACTTTTTCAGTGCTGAGTTCAAACAGACCCCATTTTTTTTTTGCTAGAGTGTGGTCCTTATGCTTGTAAAAGGCGGATAACATTTGTGGAACTGAGAAGCTGTCAAGTTCTTTAAACCCCTTGTCCTTTAAATTAAAACAGCTTGCTGTGTCTCTGAGTTGAAAAAAATCAGTGCTTTCAGTTTCAATAGCTGTTTGTTGACACAACCCTAGGGGCTATTATTATAGTAACATTACTACTTGACAGCTTCCATGATCTATCATTATCACAGTGGGAGGCTTTAAATTAACAGTTTGACAGCTCCAGGAGGTTATTAAGGGATTAGTTTGTTTCATATGGGGCTATCAATACAAATGTTTGTTTTTATAAGGGATCAAGTACTTGAGGGGATTTAAAAGTATTGAATAGGCTTTCATCAATGAATGTGTATTTTATATAGCGAAGTCTCTAACAGATACTTAGAACTTTATTTCATCTCAGCATGGCTCCTGAAGTCTGCCCATGGTGGATACCGGGTGAGTTAAATGGAGGGTGTAGGAGTAAATGGCCATGGGTGGAGGGGCATTATTTGGCATGAGTTGGCACTATGTTGCCTTTGGGACTATAAGGGGCCATGGGAATGAATGAGGGAATAGTTCAGCATGGAGGGTATGAGGGGTCATGGGGTGGTTGGTGGGGGAATGGGTTGGCATGAGTTGGCATGGGTGTAGCACGTGGAGTGGATGAGGTGTGCTGGGGTATCAGAGATGAGGCCTTGTGAGCCCTGGTATTCAACCACAAACTGGGACAAAGTCCCAGAACATCGAGGTGGGCCTTTTAACCAGCCCATCTCAGTACTCAGCAGCCCCTGTGGCTGCTTCCAAACTATTTCCGGGCCAACAGGCTCAAATCCAGCATGCACCTGCACCCCCCCACTTTTTCCCAAGGCATGTTTGGCAAGCTGAAAAATTTCCCGACTCTGCCCACCCTCGGATGCGAAAATGTGGGCCATTGTGCTGAAGCTACACCTATGACACATTCTTGTGTACAGTAAGGTTTCAGGCTAGGAGATCAACCCCACAAAATAATGCATCAAAGCATAGCCAATCACAAAATTTCTCATCGGTTCAAAGCTGTTATTTTAGTAGCCAACCACCATCTTCGAGTTCTCTTCCAAGCCACACACCATCCTGACTTGGAACTACATCTGTTGTTGGATCAAAATCCTGGAGCTCCTTTCCTTACAGCAATGTGGACATACCTACAGCATATGGACTGCTGCCGTTCAATAAGGTGGCTCACCACCACCTTCTCAAGAGCAATTAAGGATGCGCAATAAATGCTGGGTTGTCAGCAATGTTCACACCCCATGAACAAATGAAAAAAAACTGCCGTTACCAGTTCTCAGATGTACTCTCTACCCTAGACGGTTGTGGATGTTGCATCTTTGTACACATTTAAGGCTGGAATAGATAGATAGATAGATAGATTATTGGTCTGTCAGGGAATCAAGGGATATGGGGAGTGGGCAAGAAAGCGGAGGTGAAGCCCAAGGCCCATGGCCATATTGAATGGCATAGCAGACTTGACAGGCCCTTTGGTCTACTCCTGTCCCTATTTCTTGTGTTCTTGTGTTCTAAGTCTGTGGTAATTATGGTTCTTTTTTTATTTGTTCATGGGCTATGGGCGTCACTGGCTAGGCCAGCATTTATTGCCCATCCCTAATTGCCCTTGTTCAGAGGACATTTAAAAGTCAACCGCATTGCTGTGGGTCTGGAGTCAGATGTAGGCCAGACCAGGTAAGGACAGCAGATTTCCTTCCCTAAAGGACATTAGTGAACCAGATGGGCTTTTATGACAATCGACAATGGTTTCATGGTCGTTTATTTAGCGTGTTATAAACCTTTAAGAATAATGCATGTTAAGGAAGATCACATGATCTTTAGTATCCAATAGGAGAGTAACGTGGGTTACCTCATTAGTCAGTAGTCTGTAGTTAGTAGTCAGTAGCGCAGAGATAGAGTTTGAGTTGGAAGCACACATGTAGTTGCTACTGAGTATCTTTGTACATAAACATAGGCCTGATTTTTTCCCGCGTCGGGTGGGCTCGATGGGAGCAGTCGGTGCAGTTGGAGCTGAACGCTACCCGTGATTGTCTCCGCACCGCCATTTTACGTGGATGGGCCAATTAAGGCCTGCCCAGCGTAATACATGAGTGGACCTGTGCAGGCGGGGGGAGGATGGAGAGTCGGGTCCAGCGTTTTTTCGTCCATGCGCGTAAGAGCACTTCAATCTCCCGGAGGCATGGAGCTGCCTCAGGGAGACTGAAGCGCTTTTGAAAAAGATAAATGGATATAATAAATATTTAATGAAACATGTTACCTCATGTGACTGTATCACATGAGGTGGGACATGTTTTTATTTTTCAGAAAAGCTTTTTATTTAATTCATAAAAACTTTAGGAAACCTCATCCCGCTCATGCATGAGGTTTCCTAAAAAACGTAAAGGCAGCTTGGCCTTTTCGCCTGCCCGCCAACCTTAAGGTTGGATGGGCAGCGTAAACTTGAAATTAATTACTTCGTTAATGGCCTTAATAGGCCTTTCAATTATTGGCGGGCACGCAGCCGACTCGGGCGTGTGCCTGCCAAACGAAACATTGCGATGACGTCGGGATGCATGCCCGATGTCATTGCGCTTCATCTTATGTGCTGGCATGTCGGGCCCGCCCTCACACGCCGACTGTAAACTCCTGGTCGTAAAGTTTCCACCTAAGAAATGCCTGCGGATCAACTCTATCAATAGTACCAAATTGGCCACCACTCACAACAAACTGGTGATGAGGATAAAACAAGTTTAACAGAAGAAATCAAGTGAAAAGAAATTGGCACTCTACCTCGACCAGTGAGTGTAAAGTTCTGTTCGAATCAACGAAGTAATTCCCTCTCGAAATGTTGCAATTCAGAAGATTTGATTCTTTTGATCCAGCAACAGACAACTGGTCTCATTTCATTGAATGTCTCACCTTTTTCCAAGCAAACGAGATTACGGGGGAAGAGAAGAGGCGAGTGATCTTCTTAAGTACATGTGGGAATAAAGCTTATGGCTTGATTTGAAATTTGATGGCACCCACTGCCCCAGATTCAAAAAGTTTTGATGAATTGGTGGACCTTGTGAAGGGTCGTCATCAACCAAAGCCCTCAGTAATGATGCAAAGATTCAAGATTAACTTGAGACGTAGAGCCCCAGGAGAGACAGTTGCATGCTATGTGGCATGTTTGAAGCAGTTAACGGAACAGTGTGAGTTTGGAACATCTCTAAACGATATGCTCAGAGATCGTTTAGTGTGAGGTGTGAATGAGAACACGATTCAGAAGAGATTAAATTTCAAGAAGGTGCTAGAGATAGCACTGGCCATGGAAAATGCAGTAAGTGATTCCAAAGCCATAAATGGTGTGCAAAATGGCACCATCCTGCACATCGGGTGGGAAACCCCAGCTAAAAAGGGTGTGAAAATGCAAGCCTTTGCTGGGAAACGGGAAACAACCCCCACTAGCCGAAAAATAAGGAAAATAAACTTAGCAGAAATAATTTCAATAGAGGTGGAAACAAACAGTCTTTTAACGATTGGCAGTTTAAAAAAATGAATGTTATTATTGTCACAAATAGACATATAATGAGACAATGCAAGGAAAGATTCAAGCAGACTTTTAAACAAAAGAAAAAACCCAGTGAGATCTACAAGGTAGAAGAGCCTGAAACAACAAATTCAGACATTTACTCATTGCTTAATCTGAAAGTTGGAAAAACAGAACCAATATTTGTAGCAGTGAAAGTAAATGGCAGACCTGTTAGAATGGAAGTGGACACAGGAGCTTCCACTACAGTAATTGGGGAACATGCCTTCAGATATATGAATAATGGGGAACATCAATTAGAAGAAACAGCTGCCAGACTAAAAACATACATGGGTGAAGACATTAAGTCAAAGGCAGAGTAACTGTCCATTATGGAAGCCAATCGGCAAAGCTACCAGTGTTGGTATTGAGAGGCAGAGCACCAAGCCTTCTAGGGTGAAACTGGCTAAGGAAAATTAACATTGATTGGCCACTGAGATTCCGAAAGGAAGCAGAAAATGTTCCTGTTTTAGAAAAGGAGTGTGTAAGGACTCAACAACCTGATGAAATGCAGGCTGTCTCAAGCCAAAACATGGTAGGACAGCAAAAGGAACTCGAAGAGACCACACTTGATAACAGAGTTCAAGATAAGGTGAGCAACCTCTGAAAGGAAAAAGAAAGCCTGCTGAAAGACCTTCACATTCTACAGGACTCCCTCAGGTCAAAGTTTATAGCCCTGGAAAAGTATGAAAGAATTGAGCACCTCTCTGAATAAACTGAAGAATGAGTTGGCAGAGAAGACACAAACAATGCTCAATTTTCCTGGAGGCAGCAAACAAATACAAAAAACAGATGGAAGAGCTGAAGAATCACCTAAATGAAGCAAAAGAGGCTTAGGAGGCAAAAGTCGCAGAATTTTCTAAGAAGCAGACAAATGAAATTTTGGGAGATTCAACCACTGAGCTTACTCAACTCACCACTCAGCTCACTCAAGTCGAGCTTGCACCTGAGAGTAGTCTGGCCAAGAGTGAAGTCAAAAAGAAGGCCGAGATTAAAGCCAGCGCTAGAAAGAAGGTACGTAGAAAGAATACACAGAAACACAAATCAGTCTTTAACCCTGGCAGCATACGAGTACCCTTTCGTACATAGGCCTGGCAATCAAATTGCAAACGCCGATGCACTTAGTCGTTTGCCTTTATAAGTAAATGACGAGGACGTCCCAGTTCCACAGGAGCTGAGATTTATTGTTAAATTTCTTAGATTCCTCGCCGGTAGGCAGATTAGAGACTGCACAAATTGGGACCCAGTCCTAGCACGAGAACAAGTGCTTCATCGTTGGTCATAAGAACCCGTACCTGACTAAATGAAACCGTACTTTAACAGAAGACATGAAATAACCAGCCAGGATGGTATCCTATTGTGGGGAGCATGAGTGATAGCACCCCCAAAGGGAAGGCAGCCACTGTTAATTGAACTACATAGTGCACATCCAGGAATATCCCGAATGAAGACCATAACATGCGGCTACCTATGGTGGCCTGGGATGGATGGTGAAATAGAGGGTTTAGTAAAGAATTGTGTGCAGTGTCATACCATCAACAGTTCCGTTATACCTTTGGTAGTGGCCAGGAAGACCATGGGTGTGGTTATACTTTGACTATGCGGGACCTTTCATGGGAACAATGGGCAGAATTTTATGGCTGACATGCGGGTGGCAAAGCCCACACGTCAGCGCTTAAAATGTCGCGCCAGTGTCCCGACGTCAGCGCACGCCATCGCAATATTTAGGTGGGCGGATGTGCTATGAAGCGCGAGGTGCCCCCACCATTAATTAAAGGCCTTGTTAAGGCCCTTAACTCGGCAATTGACGCCAATTTTGAGGGGCCCGTGCAAACTTCGCCTCGGCGCATGGGCCCAACGGGCAGACGGGTAACTGATTTTTTAACAAACGTCATCCACGGGCGGGATATGTGGGCTCAGAGGGATTGTTCATATTTTTTCTGAAGTATTTAATGCAGAAAGTGTTTTAAACTTGCCTGTGTGATTGATAGCAGTTCGCATTGATTTCCAATAGCTTTCTCTGTACTTTGAAGCTTCAGCTCACCAGTCTGCAGACAGTAATCTTCATCAGGCCTGCAGCTTTCCAGAGGCCTCCATTTAGCCAGGGTATGGGTTCTGACATCTCCACTGCAGGCAGCTCCTCTGAGGAGGAAGGGAGGGATAGAATAAGGAGGAGGCCAGGAGTGGACAATCAGCCTCCAGGGGAGCCACCTTTGGGAGGCCAGGCATAGGCACAAGGGGCGCAGGACCAAGAGGTTGTCCAAGGTGGAAGGGGCCGCAGAAGACACCACTATCCTGCTACCAGGGTATACAGACGGCGAAGCAGCTACCTCAATATGACTGAGGTGCAGTGCCGAAGGAGGCTCTGTCAAGGGAGACAGATAACTATATCTGTCAGATGATTGGGCCTGAGATCTCCCCTAACTGTGTGGGAGGACACCCCATGCCAGCGGCTCTGAAGGTCACAGTTGCCCTCCACTTCTATGCCTCTGGCTCCTTCCAGGGCTCGGTGGGTGATCTTTGCAGTGTCTCCCATTCAGCTGTCCACACTTGTGTCAAGCAGGTCACAGACGCTCTGTTCAGACGGGCATTGAACTTTACCCACTTCTGCTGTGACCAGGCAAGTCAGGCACAGCGAGCCAGAGGCTTCGCGGCCATTGCTGGCTTCCCCTGCGTCCAGGGTGCAATAGACTGCACACATGTGGCCATCAAGGTGTCAGCAGGTGAGCCCGGTGCCTTTGTCAATAGGAAGGGCTTCCACTCCATGAACGTGCAGATAGTGTGTGATCACAGGATGCTGATTCTACAAGTCTGTGCAAGGTACCCAGGCAGCTCCCACGACGCCTACATCCTCAGACACTCCCAGGTGCCGGGGCTCTTCAGTGCTCTGGCCTGGCTTGATGGATGGCTGCTGGGTGATGAGGGGTATCCCCTCAGAAGGTGGCTCATGATGCCACTAAGCCATCCAAGAACAGAAGCTGAGCAGCGCTACAATAGGAGCCAGGCACCACAAGGGCTGTGGTGGAGAGAACCATCGGTCTTCTCAAGATGCGCTTCTGTTGCCTGGACCGCTCAGGGGGCGCACTCCAGTACCCCCCAGATCGCGTCTCTCTGATCGTGGTAGTCTGCTGCACTCTGCACAACCTTGCGCTGGAAAGGGGGGATGCAGTTGATGATGAAGACCTTGACACAGTGGATGAGGCTGCACATGATGAATCCAGCAGTGGCTCAGAGGATAAGGAAGCACAGGGCGATGATGAGGGGCAGCACGCTGACCCGCTACTACACCAAGGAGGCAGGGATATCCGGGACACTTTAATCCAACGAGCCATCAGCTAGCTCCACACACATGGACCAGCAGGGCCTGCATTGCCTGGTGCTTCCACACGTGGCACTTAGGTGCTACATCTTCCACCTCATCAGCTGCAACTAAGGGCTTAGTACAGAAACATCAATGTCCACTCAAACACTCATGAGATGTCTGTGAAACATACAAATGCAGCACAAAGGAAACACCCTCAGCCATGGTCAGAAAAGTGGACTTTATTCCCACCAAAATAAACAACAAACGTCGCTCTGACGCAGATAATGAAATATTCCCTAATCTAGAGCCAACACAAAATCACCAGTGACAAACCCATGGAGTACCTAACATGCCTTATGCTTACATTTGCGGGTGCTACGTCTAGGTGCCGCCCCATCGCTCGGAGTGGCTTGTGAGACAGCCTGCTGACTCTGCTGTCCTATTAGCCTCGATGACCTTAGCGGCCGTCCTCTGGCCCATGGAGCCTATGATGGCCCCGCCTGGGAGTGTGTGGCCAGTTCCAGAACTGGCATCTCCCCAGTTGTCGCAGCCTCAATGGATGCAATGGTCACTGGCAGAGGGGCAGAGGAGCTGCTGCCCTCATCCGGAGTGCCCTGAGAAGAGCTCGCAGCGATGACAGGCAGCTGCTACGCCGATGTGAGGTCACATTGGACCTCCCTGCTCACCACAGATGGATGGGCACCGAGCGGTGACACTTGGTGCCTAGAACATCTCCCATATTGCGATTGACCACCTGTGGCCATTAGCGCTTTGAGGGCTTGCAGGTCAGAGCTTAACCCCATCAGAAGATTCTCAATCTGATTGAAGCCCCTCTCCATGAGAGTCGCCAATCTCTCAATGGAGGAAGCCTGAAGCTCTGTCCTGAGGTTCATGCCATCACTGACACTCTGCCTGGATTCTTCCACTACAGAGACCAACTGAAGCACACCCTCATGTAACCCTGCCAGATGCTTCCGCACACCCTGCCGCTTGTCCTGCAGCTGCTGCATGGCTGACATCTCCAGAGGCACATCATCACTGCCCGACTCAGCATGTGCCTGGTCCCCTGCAGTCCTCCGGCTGCTGGCGCCATCGGCACTCTCTGTCTGTGCCATCTCCTCCAGCAATTGTGAAGTGCCCTCTCCACTGTGCCCCGGGATACTAGCCAACGTCACAATCCCCACTGAAGCATTTGTCGCTGCGCTGGTGCCTGACTCGCTGAGATGATGTGGCGCAAGTTGCAAGTCTTGGCCCTCAGGTGTGGAGGGGGGGCTCTGGACCTGTTGGTGGCGGCCATGCGGTGGTGATGCTGAAATTAACAAAAAGGACAGTGCATCAGTTAGCATTCAGTCAGTAACACCTTACATCCCTTTCCCCCCACAGCCTCATAAGTCGCTCACCCTTCAAGAACCTAAGGAGACGAACATTGGTGGGGTGGTAAATAGTCAAGAGGAGGCCCAAACATTACATGCGCATACAGACAGTCTGGTCAGATGGCTTAAGGAATGTCACATGGAATGTTATGTGGATAAGTGTGCGGTTAAACACTTGGGCAAGACAAGCAAGGTACGGGAATACATGAGTAATGGTAGGACCGTGGGAAGTCACGACGATTACAGGGGCCTTGCTGGGCAGATACGTTAAGGTAGCAGAACAGGAACATAAGGCGTTTAACAAAGTCAAAGCCAGACTTGCCTTTATTATCCGAGGAATAGAATGTAGGAAAAGGGAGGTCATGTTGCAAGTGCAGAAAACGCTGTCGAGGCCACATCTACACTTCTGCATTCAGTTGTGACCTGCACTTCATGGGAGGGATGGCATTGGAGTGGGGAGAGTGCAGAGGTTCCTGACCTGGATGCATGCTGGCCTGGAGAGTTGGAGTTATGAGGAAACATTGTATACACTTGCGACATTTGCCATGGAGCACAGGAGATTGACAGGTCACATTATTGACCTTCATACCGTTATGAGGGGCATTGAACGGGTGGAGAGAAGGCAACATTTCCCCTTGGCGCAGGGATGACTAACGTGGTAGCATTTATTTAAGTTGAGTGCCATGAGGTTGACAGGTGAGGTGCTGAGGACCTTTTGGACAGAGTAATGTGGGACACACTGGCTGAAAGGGTGGTGGAGGTACAAACCCTCCTAAGATGCAATAAGTCTTTGGATGTGCAGCAGCGATGCCATGGCATGTTAGGCCATGGGGATAGTGGTCAGAAATGGGATAAGGTGACTTTGGAAGGTGCTAGAGATGCGCATCCTCAAGGGGCCGAGGGACCTTTGTGTATGACCCACACGTCTGACTGTGTCTGTGAATGAGCAGTGTTGCTGCATTAACGATTGCAGCAACCATCAGTGCTTTTGATGGTGGGGAGACAGAGTGGATGGGACTGTGGCCCTCAAATACCTGGCCGCTGGATCCCAGCCTCGCCGACACCTGCCGACCTGGCCGCCTGCCTCCTCCCCAGCTCCATGGCCTGCTCCTCATATGAGACGAGGTGCTGCAGCACGGTGTGCCCACCACCAGTCCACTGCCACTCCCGCATATTACTCTCAGTTTTTGTCTGCAGAACAGAGAAGAGCATTTATTGGGGCTGATCGCTCATGTTCTCTGCACGCGCACACCGCACCCCAAGCACAGTGGCCCATCTGAGGCCTCCAGCAGCTCCTGTCCACACTACTGGTGATCAGTCCCCAGAAGATCGTACGGCTGCTCCCAACCCCCTCCCCCAACGAACACCTTGGACACATTCTGCGGCCATCACTTTGAATAACACACGGGTCTTATCGCCCATGGCAAGGAGGCACAACTAGGTGCGGCGCTGAGGCCAGCAGATGGCTCTTGGCCACGATACCTTGAGGCTCCCCTTCCACCATCTCATCACCATCCATAAGACATGTGTTGGAGTTCTGAGTACGTGTCTAACTGCCTCCCCTGCAGGTTGCCCCCAGATTACTCAAACGCGACAAACACTAACATATGCTGCAGGGAAATCCCATCTTCTCCTCAACCACTAAGGCTGATGTAAACATGGTCACTATCTGTTTGCCCACCCAGCGTGCACCAAATGCCCAATGCAGCAATGACACTAAGACGTGGAGTGGGGTGGGGGAGCGCAAAGGCTAAGGCTACCTGCTGGGTCAAATGGCCAAGGCTGACATGGTACTCACCCTTCCAGAGTGCAGCAAATCATTGAAGTGCTTGCGGCACTGTGTTCTGGTGCACCGCACAGCATCTTGAGAGCTAACAGCCTCCACCGCCTCCTGCCACGCCTGCCTGGTGACGTGGGGGGCACTCCTCCTCCCATCGTCCGGAAGCAAGACATCTTGATGGTTGGGCACCTCTTTGAGGAGGACAGCAAGACAGGCTTCTGAGCGCTGAGGGGCACAGTGGCCCCCCCGCTGGCCCACCCTGCAGCCTGCCCCCCTCCTCCTCCTCTGCCCTCATCTCTTGTGCTGCCCTATGACTGGCCATGGTGAACAGCCTAAAGGAGGCTGCCTGGCCGCTCTTTATACAGACTGCCGGTTCCCCATTGGAACCGGCGGTCGGAACACGCCCACCACCGATTTAATTTTCCCGATGAACATGGGAGTCGGAACCGTGCTGGGCGGGCCTTAATTGGCCTTCCCGCGCAAAATGGCGGCGCGGCCCGTTTCGGCGGCAGGGATCGGCTGCCCACCCGACGCCGAGTCGGTCAGGACCGCCCGTCTGTCAAGCGCAAAATTCAGCCCGATGTTTCTGGTCATTGTTGATGCCAACTCAAAATGGATAGACATATATGAGTTGAAGTCACCAACGTCTTCTGCTACAATTGAGAAGCTACATCAAAGTTTTGCCATTAACGAACTACTAGAAGTGGTCGTTTCTGATAACGGCATAGCATTCACGAGTGCTGAGTTTCAAAGGTTTATTAGCCTCGACGGTATCACTCATGTAAAAAAACTTCATCGGATCACCCTTCCTCAAATGGACTAGCTGAAAGGGCAGTTCAAACATTCAAGGCTGACGTGGAGGAAGTAACTGGAGATTCCTTAGCAACCAAGCTAGCACACTTTATTTTCCATTTTAGGACCACCCCTCACACAACAACAGGTGTCACACCTGGGGAGTTATTGATGAAATGCCATTTTAGGATGAGATTGAGCTTAGTAATGCCGAATTTAGGGGTGAAGGTGGAAAGGAGCCAGGGAAGCCAAAAAACTAGACACAACTGGCATAGTCATGAGAGGAAATTTACTGTGGGAGAAACGGTATACGTGAAGAACTTTGAAGAAGGACCAAAGTGGTTAGCAGGTGAAATAAGTGCAGTGAGTGGACCTCTATCTTACCACATGGAGGTGGAAGGCCAAGTCTTACGGAGACATGTGGATCATTTAAGGAAGAGAGAAACAATGCACTAAGAAATGATTCCACCAGTGTTCACGATCGGGTCAGCGATCCAGCAAAACTCAACCCAATATGAACATGTCTGATGTTCCTGAAAGAGTGGAGGGATACAGATCTGCAGGTGTCCACTGAACCTCCTGATGTTCAGGCAACTCCAGAAAAGGAGGTTACTGACAAATCATCTGAAGTTGTAGAGTTGAGATGTTCCACACACATAAGGAAACCACCTGAAAAACTGAATTTGTAAATTCCATACCCAGTGTAAATATTTTGTTGTCTTGAGAAATTTGTGCTTGTAAATATAAAATGTATATGTGAGTAAAGGGGGAGGGATCTGGTAATTATAGTTTTATTTAGTGTGTAATATACCTTTAAGAATAATGCTGTTTAAGGAAGATCACATGATCTTTAGTAACCAATAGGAGAGTAGCGCAGTCTACCTCAGTAGTCAGTAGTTAGTGGTAGCGTAGAGATAGAGTTTGAGTTGGAAGCACTTGTGTTGTGCTGAGTATCTTTGTAAATAAACATGAAGTTTCCGCCTAAGAAATGCCTACTGATCAACTCTGTCAATGGTACCAACTCAGCCACCACTCACAACGGTGTCCAATGTGGGCCACAATTTCCAGTTACTCTCCTTCCCTTTCCAGGCCTTTACCCCACTTTATTCCCCGATGTTCATCACCCTGGAAAAGTAACTGTTGGGATTCCTGGTCACAACTGCAAAAAAGATTGCTCTACCACTGCTGCACTATTCTTGTAGCCTATTTGCCTCTTGCACTCACTTGTTTATTCCCATACTCAACAATGCCACAATATTGCTCAGTTGCACCACTCCAGAAAATCTGGGCCTCTTTTGCGGCTGTGAGTTTTGTCCCTCTGTTAATCTTGCAGATATGTCGCCCACATCTTCCTTTCTATGATATTCCTGTGTCCTGAGATGTCCAATGCTCCCTTTTGGGTAACTGTCTGGTGGAGAGTGCAATCCTGAAACTCATCACCCTCTCTTACGCTGCAGAGTGTGGCCAATTCCTGTTTGAGCACAAAGGCCCTCTGCTCTGAAGGGTTACTGCTTCAACACGATACAAATATGCTGCTTCTTAGAATCCATGGTAGCCTGTGTAGAACTCCACATGCATTATAAGGGTTGCCTAAATTGCCAGCCCTTTGTCTCTAACTTTAAAAAGTGTAGATTGTCTGGACTCCCACAAGTGCCAGGAGTTGCAAGAATCAAACTTTTACTTACTTTATGCAACTTTTAATTTTTGGGTAAAGAATTCCTGGAGTTCAAAAGCCAAGACTAAAATCTGCAGGACTCTCACCTCTTAAACCCTCCAATGGACTCTCATATCTCAAAATCAAGCTCTCATTATTCACCTATCCCGTCACACTTTAAACAACATCCCATCTTTTCCAGGGAAAGAAACTGGCAATCAGACATCTAATCACACCTCTTTGGTATTCAATATTTACCCATCACCACTTTAAACCAATTTAATATCAAGGCAACAAATAAGCAACTTTCCATACTCTAGTATTTAAAATTAAAATAAATGTAACCTCAAAATACAGTAAAATATAGAAATTAAATTTTCAATTGTTACATCCTAATTACACCCATTAAATCTAATCTCCACGTTCTACTGTCCTGTCACATTCTGCACTGACTTCTCACTGAATAAAATGAGAAAGACTTGCATTTATATAGCACCTTCCATGACCTCAGGACATCCCAAAGTTCTTTTCAGGCAATGAAGCCCTTTAGAAATGTATCCCCTGTTGGAATGTTGGAAGTTTGGGAAGAAGCTGATAGGATGGGATTGGCCAGATCAGATTTTTCTTGTTTCTTTTGTTGATAGGGATAGGGCACATTTTAAAATGTTTATACTATGTAGATAAACCTATGGGACTCAAACTCATTGGTGTGCGAAATGGGTCATGATCCATGCGAACCACAACCAAGGTAAGTCAGAACAGTAAGGCTGGAGGATCATCCTAAATTTCTTCTTGGGGCCTCCCCATCATAGCTGCAGCAAATGGCAGGCGACAATAGGGCAAGGAACACAGGGGATGGGAAAGGAAATCAGGACGGGGGCATAGGGCACATTGCCAAGTGGTGCATTGGATAAGCTTGGCTAGTGGAGTAACTAATTGTGACATGCAGGTCTTCAGCACCATAGTCCGTTTGTTGTCAGGTCCCATAACCTTCAGTATTTTTCAACTGATTCTTAGTCAAGTGACCCATACAGGCTAGACATCAACATTGCTGATGGTGGGGAACTTCAGAAAAGGCTGAGTGAGACTGTCCTCATGAAACTTTTGACAGAAGCTGTATTTATTGATATAATATATAACATGAATTACTCTAATCATACTGAATGGTTAGTATTTTGTAGGATTTTTAAAAAATGTAATTCTATATTTTGCTTTCATAGTTCTACAATATTTACTTTAGCCAGGGATAAAAAGCAAAAGTTAAAGGTTTCACAACTCAGTTTCTAGGAAAATAAATCATTTTAAAATGTTTATACTATGTAGATAAACCTATGAGACTTAAACTCATTGGTGTGCAAAATGGGTCATGATCCATGCGAACCACAACCAAGGTAAGTCAGAACAGTAAGGCTGGAGGATCATCCTAAATTTCTTCTTGGGGCCTCCCCATCATAGCTGCAGCAAATGGCAGGCGACAATAGGGCAAGGAGCACAGGGCGGGGGTTGGAGAGGCAATCAGGACAGGGGCTTATGTTCTTTTCAGGCCACTGCCATGACTGCCTACAAATTGGCTCAGCTAGAGTAGCAGTGTCTTGAGCAGACATGCAAGTTGGACATGGATCTTCTCACTGCTAAACTTATTATCATTCTGTTCATTTTACCAATGTAATTGACTTTGAACTTAGACTCCAGTAATTCTGTTCAAAGATGAAGTATAACTCATAGATGCCAACTATCCACTTTGTATGCAATGTTTGAAGTCCCTTTTTACACTGTCTGTATTTGTGACCCAAAATCAACAAACTGCTTACACCATACCTTGTCCCACGTTTTTAAGGTCTAGTGTGTAATGCACCTTACAGGCCTCACGGTGTCTGCCGGCACCATCGAGGCCTTCCGTGCCCGGTGGGCACTGCGGGGACTGGGGTGTTTTGTTGACCCCTTTAATCACATTTTGGTCTGATGTTTGTAAGGTTCCTTTAAAGTTTTTCCTTGATTTTACAGCTGACCTGACTTAGGGGCTGTGCTTGATTTACCCCTTATTTTGTTAATTTAGTTAATTGTTTTAACTCTGAAAGAGATTACAGGCCCCATTTCACCCCTTTGCAGTCCTTCAAAACCACTGGCCCTGAATGCTTCCTCTGCATAGCGGAGGGGAAACTCTAATAAGAATGAACCCATTGTTTTCACTTTTCACAGAAAAGTAACTCAATTGTGGAAAATGATCACCAAACGCTAATAACAATCCTGAGAAGGAGTTTAATTTATTCAGTTATGTTGAATTGGGACTGTGGTCATTCAGGCTTGTTTCTCAGTTGTAGCTCTTTCTTGGAGTTAACAACTCTTTTTTTAGAACTTCTGTTAGCTTTTTTCAAGCTGTTTATCAATTATTCCAAGTTTTATAGGATTGTATACATGACAGAGGATTGAATTATGAAGATAAACAGTGAGTGAAGAAACTGAATTTTTTATTCCCAAAAGGAGAGAGCTGAGAGGGAACATGCCCGAGATACACAGGGCCAGATTTTACCATGGGCTTCGGGATCCCAATTTCGGAACCAAATGGGGATTCTAAGCCCACACTTTCTGGCATTGGGACCGGCTCAGCAATTTTCCCGGAGGCAGTCTCCTCAGTTGGCCGCCTCCAGGCGCACCATCCAATTAAAGATGGTGGGCGGGATGTAGATGCTGCTGGCCCAACCAGAAGGCTGGCAGCTCTGAAGCCTCAGCAGCCACACCGGGAGAGGTGGGTGCTGCTGAGATAGGTTGTGAATCGAGTGGGCGCCTCAACATGGAGGGACTCTTGAACAGGTAAGTAAAAAATTCGAAACCAGGAGCAGGAAGGCTGCTGCAGAGGGATGACTGAGGCAACAGGTGCTGCCTGCCTTGCCCAGGGCCCCCTCGTTGGGGCATGGAACCTCCACTCCAATGGCCCCTTGAACGGCTGCAGGGTGGCTGCCTCCATGAAGTCAGTGGCTTCCCCATGCAACTCCAGACCACTGGCTTCCTAGTGAAATTCCCTTAATAGGGCCTTTAATTGTATAAATTGGCTCCGTTTGATGAGAAGCCAATCGGCATCCAGGCCTGTTGCTGGGAAGCTTGTGGCGGGACTGTGCCATGGAGCCATCTTGACATGGCTCCCTGTTATTTTCCCAGACCCTTTTCTTCTAGCCCACCACCCCAGAACACTCCCTTTCCTCTCTTTCACCAAGCTTTTGGTCACTTGTCCTAATATCCCTTTATGTGGCTCAGTGTCAAATTTTGTTTGATGATGCTTCTGGACATTTTAATATGTTAAGGGCACTATATAAATGCACGTTGTTGTTGCTGGAAATACTGTGCATATGAGGGTCGTACCAATATGAAAACAATGCTGAGGTAGGAGTTGGGGAGTGTGGCCCAACAAGGCCCCACATGGGAACTGGCAGGGAAGGCTGGACCTGTCATATCTGGAACCCACAAAGCCTTTTCCATCACACTCCTCCCCCACAGGCACAGCCACAAATTTTCAGCCTCACAGATCTTCAAAATATTAGATATGTTTTTATGCATGTAGGACAGAAGATTAGATGGAAGACCTCCCATAGGACCATCCCGCTACAGCCCCCCAACCCGGTATGGGACTTCCCCCACACTCCTATACACTTATCCTCCCATGGGACCCCCCTCCCTGTCTTCCCTCCCCACCCCCACACTACACGCAACCCCCGACTACACCCCCCACTCCCTGACCACCCCCAACAAGTAACCCCCAGCTACTGTCCGCAACCCCTCAACCCCTCCCCACCAACGGGGCCCCCAGGCTGCCCTCCCCTCCCCCCAACTATTCGCCGCAACCCCCCTCTGTTGCCACCCAAAGACCACCAGACCCCCCCACTGACAAACCTCCGACCAGCTGACACCTCCCCCCCCACTGACCACCCAATTTCCTCCCCACTGACTTGGCCTCCCACCACCTGACCTCCAACACCCCACTGACAACCCCCCTTGAACGCCCGACCATCCCCCATTGACCACCTGATTCCCTCCCCACTGACTCCCCCTCTCCACCCCACCAACCCCAGCCCCCCAACCCCTAATCCTAATCACTTACCTTCCTAACCTACCTTCTCCCTGGCTTCTCAAAGTAGCTGTACTTTTAAACCTACCTGCTTTACAGCAGCTAGTGCCGTAAAAAAGGGGGCATGGCTTCCTTACCTCTGACTCTGCTGCCCTCAACACAAGGCCTTGGGAACCTGCTGCACTGTGCCTTTCTCACCCGGCCTGAGTTAGAAGTTTTAATTTTAATTCCAAAAAGACAAATGTATCTTAAAAGTTGACAAAAGTCTGCCAAATATTCTGTGGCTAAAACAAGTTGCTATAAGACACAAATGTAAATACTCCAATGGTGATGGAATTTTGTTGTCTGCAACCCCATCTGTAGTCATGGAAAATAGCTAACTGGGGGGGAAAAGAACATTATTGTTGCACATTTGAAGACGTTGTTTGGCAACAAAGAGAACTGGGTAAGCTTGTATCAAGGATTACTTAGCTAGTCTATCTAACTGCTGTGCCTGCAATCTGGATAGGTATTTCATAGGCAGGATTTTCTGCCTGTGGGAGCGGGCATGGGTGGGTGCAGACCCGATTGGTGCCCCCGATTGGGTCTGCACCGCCATTTTACGTGGGTGGGCCAATTAAGGCCCACCCGGTGTGATGCGCGTCCGGAAGTGCTGTGCACTCCCTGTGTGTGCCTGAGTCGGGAGTGCGCTCTTTCCTGCATGCAAGTCAAAGAGCGCAGAAATCTCCTGAGGCACTGAAGTGCCTCAGGGAGATTAGTTTTAAGTCCAAAAAGTTTAATAAAGTGGTGAGAAAATTTTTATGACATGTTCCCTCAAGTGAAACTGTCACATGAACTGGGACATGTGCATTAATTTCAATAAAAATTTTTGTCAAAATTTAAAATCATTCATGAAACCTCATCCCACCCGTGGATGAGGTTCCATGAAAAATGCAAAGGCCGCCTGGGCTCTTTGCCTGCCCGCCAACCTTAAGGTTGGACAAGCAGCTCCGTTAATTATTTTAATTGACAGTTAAATGGCCTTACTATGTCTTTGACAGTTCAGCGGGCACACAGCCGACTCGGGTGCATGCCCACCGAATTGAAAGTCTAAATGACGCACCTCAGGACACACACCTCGGCAAGCGGGCCCCTTCCCTGTTAGCTGAGCTGAAGATTCAGCTCCATAGGTTAAGAAGAGGACATGCTAATTAAATTGTTCACAAATGTACCTATCCACCTCCCCCTCACCCCAACCCAAAAACTGTAAAAGTCAGAGGTACTGATAGAATTTACTTCAGAACATCCATAATTGCCATCACGAGTTACTAAGTAGCTCTCTGCAAAGCAGCTTCAAGTCATTGTTTCATCAGAATTGCATGCTAGCAAGGAGACTGAAAACAATGCAGCCCTTAAAAAGGAATTGATGCAGAATTACAAACGTGTCTACCAGTTTCTAAATTCCCGGTTTCTGTGTTTCGTAACACGATAAAACACCGGGGCCCTAGGACATAAATAGGAACGCAATAGCTATTTTCATTGGGAGATAATCATAACCTGTTCAGTGTCAGGTTTCGTCAATAAGTATTCAGTTAACAGATACATGGGATTTACTGCAAGATGGGATAGAGCTCAAGTTTATGGAGAATGGTGATATGAAGCCATCCAAGAGAGCATTGGAATAATGGGGTCTGAAGGTGACAAATGTGGCATGGATGAGGTTTGACAGAGGATGGGCTGAGATAGAGGCAGAGATAGACATTGTTACAGAGGTGGACCTAGGCAGTAGGAGAGGTTATAGGGTCATAAGTTAACCACAGAGTCAAATGGGACACCACAATTACAAACAGTCCGGTTCAACCTGAAACAGTTCTGGGTAGGGGAATTACACCAATAGCTGGTCACAGAGTTTGTGATGAGGCCAAAAGCAATGGCAACAGTTTTTCTAGAAACCACCCCCTCCCCTCCTCCTGCTACACACAGCTCCCTTGTTGGCTCAGCTCCATATCCATGACATGCTGCAGCTCAAGAGGGACTGAAACTTTACTCTCCATGAATGAGAGCAAGCTTTCTGATCTGAGATCTTCAATTTCCACTCAGTTCCTTGCAAAGTTCCAGTACCACTCCCTTCTGACTCCAACTTGTGAGAGCTCCTCAAACAATGCAGTACACAGTACATCCACTAATTCTGAAGCATTAAATAAAGTCAGAAACACCTCACCCAAAAGCTTATGTCATGTTTTTAAATATCTCTACTGTGGGGGTCCCTTGTGCAGCTGAACGCATGTCCAGCTGGGAGTGTTTAAGGGAGGGTGCTAACAGGGTTTGTGTGGTCCAAAATGACAGGTCAGGTGCCAAATCAGTGTTAGGCACTGAGTGATGTCATAATCTATCCATCCTGTATGCCTTTAGTGCAACATGGCCTGCCCACATTCCCACCCTTCTAAACTCAATGATCCATGTGGGCTATGCTGGAAGTGGCGGACAGCAAATTAGCTGCCAGTTTAGCTCCTTGGAGCTCTAATTGTGCTGCCAACGAGCAACTCTATGGAACTCCATTTTGAGACTATTGGCTTTTTTATTCCTGATTATAACTGTGAAGCACCTTCAGATATTTTTTTCATGTTGAATGCGCCACATTAATGCAAGATATTGTTGCAGGTGTTGCCATCTAAAGCCTCATACCTCTACTACAAGCTTCATTATTGCAGGAAAACACATGCCCAGATACTTCCTCAGGAGTTTCCTGATTGGGTTTGATGGAGGATCAGTAGAATCTCTTTTTACATATCGAACCAGGGTTTCTGCTGACCTTCCAGCAAAGTTACAGTTGCTGATGGGGAAAATCCTGAGGAAATTTCCAATGGCTGAATCAATGCCAATATTTTCAATAAAGCAATAGATTTAGGTAATGGAGAGAGGAGTTATGGACGTAAGCAAAGTCTGTAGTTGAAAAGTTCATAGGCTAGTGCAGTGTTTGGAAACGCTGCCATGAGACCCCCACCCCAATCCTGCTCAGAAACCTTTGCTGCTGAGCCCACCAAACATTCCAGTATCAGGGAGGGATCCCTCCTCTCAATATCCTGGCCACAATCCTGAGCCACTGGCAGAACATCTCAGATGCTAAGAATAAATTAGATAGATACATGGATGGGAGAGGCCTGGAGGGTTATGGACTAGGTGCAGGTCGATGGGACTAGCGGAATAATATTTAGGCACAGACTAGAAGGGCCGAATGGCCTGATTTCTGTGCTGTAGTGTTCTATGGTTCTATGGTTCTAGATGCCTGTCAGCCTAGGAAGGCCACACAATGCAGCTGGCTGTGTGAGTTAGGGAGTGCTGAGGTACCCCCTCGAAATAAGCCATGGCGTGACCCATTTAGCTGTTATTAGGCAGCTAAAAGAAGACAGCAGACAAAAGAATGTGCTTTTTTAAATTTGTTTATAAGATATGAGCGTCCCTGGCAAGGCTGTCATTTGTTACCCACCCTTCACTCCCCTTGAGAAGGTGGTGGTGAGCCATCTCCTTGAACCACTGCAGTCCATGTGGGATAGGTACACCTACAACGCTGTTTGAGATATTTGTATCCAATTATAAGTGCGAAAGTCTTCATTCTCCAGTGTTGCTGCCCAGTGCCTCAAACTCTGCACGTTTGCTACCCTGTTTGCTAGAGAAACGGATACGAGGCCTTTATAAAAACATAAGAACATAAGAAATAGGAACAGGAATAGGCCATTCGGTCCCTCAATAAGATCATGTCAGACCAGATTGTGGCCTCAACTCTACTTTCCTGTCTGTACCCCTTAACCCATGACTCCCTTGTCGATCAAAAATCGGTCTAATTCAGCCTTGAAATTCAATGACCCAGCTTCCACTGCTCTCTGTAAAAGCGAATTCCAAAGACTATCAACCGTCTGTCAGAAGAAATTCCTCCTCATCTCCATCTTAAATGGGAGACCCTTATTTTGAAACTATGACCCCTCCCCACGAGGGGAAATTGTAAAAGAAGAATTTATCGCTAACCTCAGCATTATTGCTTTTGTTTCTGCCTTTCCATTTTATTTAAACAGTGAATGCTGATGCAATCACCTGGGAAACTGGATTGGATGAGTCACTTATTCCAGACGGGTGAGAGAGCAGTAGAGATAGATATAGGCATTAACCCAGAAAGCTGCTACAATTGTATTATTTCAACTGCATAGGTTAATTCAACTTCAGCTGTCATGCTGTCATTCCCAGGAATTCCTTGAAGCCAATTCCCTAGACAATATCGTCAGCACTGCCACATAAAATGGAAAAAGTATATTCTTAAATAATGTATAATCCCTAATAAGTGATGTTCAAGAGTTGTGGAAATCCCTAACGCCCCTATACATTGCAAACTCCAATTTGTCCTGGTCAGCTGTAGGGGACTGATATCACTATTTGATGAGCTAGTGTCACAAATCTCTGTGCACCAGGCAATCTAAGTTTATGTATGACCATTGCAGAATTGGTAGTCTTTCCCTAAGAATTTTGGAAGGCTTGTTTGCTGGAACTGATGTGTATTTGGTGTATTTTTATTAAAATTTGCTCCCAAAAGCCATTATGGAGTATTCAAGTTTTCTAATGAGGTTGATGCATCATTTGTTGTTCTTCTCTCAGAACCTTGCATCTCAATATCATCCTGCACACCCCCCAATCCCCCACAACCACCGTGCTCCCCAGGACAGGTGGAATAGAGTCATGGGGGTTAAAAAGTGAAAGGCATGGTATGCGACCCAAACCCATTGTGCATGCGACCACCGCCTTTTTACAGCAGTAGATATCAGGGTGTGCAACTGACCAGGCCAGAGGCAGGGGGTGGAGGCAGGGGGTTGAACAACTAATTAACTTGAAGATTAACTTAATTTAACAATTAATTGAAATTGGGCTCCCACAGTTCAATTGGGAGCCCAATTTGAAGTTTGCTGGTGCACAGATTTCCAAGGGATCAGGAAACTTGGCAGCTGAACTAGTGGAGAGGGGCCCAGCTCTCTCAGTGTCCCAGGAGGAGCAGGAGTGTTACCCCAGGCATTTCATGGAAGCCTTCAGCCTTTACCCAGCCCTGATCACCAGCCTTTCCCCTTCTCCTGATTGTAGATCTTCCCCCAAGCCCTCCAGTCATGATTGGCAACATACCCCCACTTCGCCCACTTCCAAACACTGTCGAACATCCCCTGTAGTCTCCCATTGCTGGTGTTTCCTCACGCCCATTTGGCTGGCCGCCATTTGGGAGAGAGAACTAGAAACGGTTAATGAGGTCCTGCCATTACAATCGTCAGGCCCTCCAGGGCTCCTTGTTGGGCCCTTTAGCTGTTTTCAGCCTTATCTTCCTGCCTCCCTGTAACTATCAGGACATGCCATTTTCATCTGAGTTTTATTCCAATTACATTTCAGAGGACGTTCTGATTTGTATATAGCAGAAAGTACCACCCTCTATAGTAGAAAGAACAACTTGCATTCATTAACTACCTCACCTGACATCCTAAATCAGACATTGCTTCACATCCTAATTAAATACTTTTCAACTTACAATCACTGTCATTAGGTAGGCAAATGCCATGAAAGCACGCGTCACCAGAATGTAAGTTAATTATGGATGAGGAAGGCCAGTTGGTCTATTTGAGCTTCCATCCTAAATGACCCCAAAGTTCATCCATTATGCTATCCAATTGATTCTTAAATGATGCAAGGGTTTACATCTTCACTGCTGTATCTTAAAGTGCGTTCCATGTATTGATCATTATTTATGTGAAGAAAACTTACTTTCAGTCTTAAATTTGCCTTTTGCTAGTTTGAACCTGTCCTGCTTTTGTGATTTGATTTAAAGTAATTCTCCAGAATTACCTTCTGCAATCCTGTATATTTCTATAAAATCACCCTCAGATGTCTGCTTTTAATATTGAAAAGCCAATGTTTCTCCTTGCTGACTCTTCTGAGTTTGAGAATTATCCTTGTGGCTCTTTTTTTTTTTGCACCAGTTCCAGGGCTTGAGTATATTTTTGGTGTCTCAGTGACCAAAATGACAAATCTAAATAATAACAATCATAATAATGTCACAATGACAGGAAACTGGGATTGAGTGAAAGCTACCGACAACTTCACCAGATAATCACGGGAATATTGAATTGGTTAAAAAAGATCTGTTATTAAAAAAAAATACAAGAAAAGACACTGAACTAAAAATGGCTACCACGAGTCACCTGATCTGATATTGTAAAGTTGACCACTTCTATGGAAAGTTTCTGTATGAATTGCACTGCAGACCTGCCATATGGAATTTCAAACTAGGGGTGACAAGGTCTACTTCAAACAGGGACTCTCTTGAAAGGGAGGTATTAAAATGCAAAGTGCTGAACTTTGATAAGCTGTAGTTCTATCAAGACAATGGGAACTGCTAAGCTGCCAGGTACCCATCAGACATTCAAAACACCCTGTGGAGGGCAAAATAACCCTATCTCTATCTTGAAATGTGTCAAAGGTTTCAGAGATGAAAAGATCAAAAAATAGGATTACTTGGTCTGCAACAATGACTGCAAGACATGCTAATCAAATGCCTTTCTGGGAATATACAGACAGGAGTTTAAAAAACGGGGTCTAACAAGCAGAATCAGGAAAAAGGAGAAAGAAACATGATAGTCATCTGAAAGCAAAAAAATCTCTCTCTCAAGCTAAAGGAGTGTCAACAAAGTACAGACCTGAATCAAGGCAACTGAGAATTATACAGGAAACCAACTAACTTCAGATGCCCACAATGTTCTACAATCTATGACAAGCAAATACTTTAATCCTATATTCTTTTGACTTTCTATTGGACTCTAGCTTTCTTACTTCTGGTCTATGTGTGTGTGTGTGTGTGTGTGTGTGTGTTTGATCACGTCTTTATTATTTTTCTCTCGGGTTTAGTAACTAATAAACTCGCTCTTTTTTTGACTCAAGAAAACTTGATTTGATTGGCTCCTTATTAACACATAAAATACATTTGAATTGGAAAAGGCATTTATGTAGAAAATAAATTTTTAAGCCTTTGTTGCGACCAGCCGAGGGGACTGAATAGAAGGGAAGCCAATTCACTGCTCCTCACCCAGCTGTAACAAAATCAACAATGTACTATTAGCATGGAAAAATATCCCAAGGAGCTTCACAGAGGTATAGAGAAGAGGGACCAAGAGCTTGTTATGAAATGTGACTTTTAAGGAGGGTCTTAAAAAAGGAGAAAATGAACAACCAAAGGGAATTAAAGAGGGAACTCTAGAGAGTGGGGCCTAGGTGGCTGATGGCACAACAGCCATTCATCGGCAAAGAGAGGGGCAGGATGTACTAGAGGCCAGCCAGAGAAATGGAAAGTCTGTTCATTCGTATGGTTGGTGATACTGCTTAAGGAAGGAATGTTGCCCGAACACCAGGATAACCTCCTGTTTTTCTTCAAATTGTGCCACAGCATCTATTGTGTTCAGCTGCACCCTGGAATAAAGCACTTTCAGGGTCATTTTGACTCCATGGAATTAAAATTCCCGAGAGATGTAGAACAGGTGGCCACATTGTTATCAGCCATTTTATGCTATTGCACAAAGTCAAAATGACTGCCTGTCTGATGACTACTTAGGCAGGGGAAAAGATCCCGTGGGCCTCCTCCTGATCCTACACCACCCACTTTCGCTTGTCACTCCAAAGAAAAGTTCATTTTTAGATTACAAACATTAATACAACAAAAAAAAACATATTTATTTTGAAATATTTTATTCTGTGTTCCGAAAGCATCACAATAATTTTCTTCTGAGGAGCTAAGATTTATCTTATGACTACTTTAATCAAAGAAAATCAACAATAATATAAATATTGCCTTTAAAACTACCTTGTTGTAGTTTGTGCCTTTGTCAACTCGTGCTGCACATTCTGGAGCCCGTCTGGTTGCGTGACATCACGCGAGTGGTGAGGATGACGGTTCTGGCTTCAGCAGTGGTTTCCTCTCAAGTGACTGGCATTTTGGAGCAGCCTGTGGACCATCTGGGGGAACCTTGCTGACCACAGTTTGAGAACCCCTGCCCTACGAGTGTATAGCTCTTTCTGCCAAGCACCTTCTCCATAGTTTGCCCGGGCAGTTTTTTATACCCCAGCAGTAAAGATGAAAATGTACCCAAAATCATCTCTGACTGAAACCCAGCTTTTTTGTGTCAACATCCTTACCAATGTGTTTTCTACAAAGAAATATAAGAGGGATTCAGTCGAGCTAAATTTCAGTGACTATTCCTGCTTTAGTTCATCTATTTGGCACACATTAAGGTGATCCATGACTCTGCACTCCTTGCTGCCCCACAGCATGCCCACTATCTCACGGCAACTATTTCATTTCCACATAGTGTGTCATTATCCCTCTGAGTAATGGTGCTGAATTATAGCAGCTCTATTAGATCTACAGAAAGATTATTAAGACAATTCAGCAAATATTCAATAATTCTGCCTTTAACTTTGATGGAACATAATTATCTCTTTTATGCTTTGTAATAGTGGGCCGTAAGTACTTATACTGACAGCTTCACATACTTAAATCAAGTTACATCAAGCTGTCGGACCTTTGAACTGTGTTACCATAGTTACCATCTTATTTTCACATTACTGCTGCACGATGATTTACTATTTCTTTGAAGTTTTGCATCTTCAGTGTTTGAAAGTCAATTGCTGAATAAAATAAAACAATTTGCAATATTGTATAGGAAGGAAGAAAATTACTTGATGGTCTGTATTTGGTCATCTGGAGCTGCAAAATTGTGGTTTACCAGCACGCTGTGTCACTAACTGGAGGGGCACTAGCATGCATTATGCTTTCCAGTCTTGGCCAAGCAATTTTGAGCAATTTCAACAATGGCAAAGTGCTTCTGCAGCAGAAAAAAATGCCTAGTAATGGACTCTATAAGTGAATAAATCAGGAAATTGGAAGAAGTAATAGATTTGTTTGTGTTGGATGTTGTAGATGAGTGAGAATTGGGAAAGAGCTGGCAAAGTGTCTAATTTTGGACTCTGTACATGATTCACCATGAACCAGTGAGGCAGGGAACAGCACAGTGGCCTGTACTGGATAGAGTTGCCACAGGCAGTAAATTCTGCCCCTTACTGCAAGTGCAGAACAGGATGTGGAAAAATAGGTGGAATTTAATCAGTGGCACGCCCGACAGCAGAACTGGAAGAAAGCGCCTCTTCTGCTTTCATATCAGAAGCCAGCACCCACGCGATTCATATGAAAACTTAAAGGGCCAGCGGTGGGCATGAGAAACACGGAGGGTTTCCAGTGGAGGGTCCTGCTGTCAGGTGATAGTTCAGCAGGTATTAAAGGATCACCTGGACAAGCAGGGAGGCTCCATGTCCACCTCTGCTCGTTCTGCAATTTGGTCAATTTGGTTTTGCAACCCATCATATCCCTCAGCACCCCCTTAAACTTATCCTATCACAACCCCCCCTTAATAAAATCTATTGTCCTTTGATCTGCCCAGGTAAGTGGCATGCGATTATCTGTCGTGTGGGCATTAGGCTTTGTATTCGTGCAAGTGTGCAGCTAGGCTAGACAGGTGAATGCGTGGTCAGCCTTAGGACTGCTTGGCACCTGAGGCCAAAACATGTGACAGTTTTGGTTGAGTGAGTGATTGGATAATAACTAATACATCGATGGGCCAGTATGAGTGATGGGGATGGTGCAGACAAAGGGCTGAGTTGGCATTTGTCAAGTCACCAAATCTCCACTTTCTCCTGCAGGACCAGCAGACCCATAATCAAAAGGAAAGGCTGAAGATGGGTCATATGCAATTTGAAATGTTAACTCTGTTTCTCTTTCCACAGATGCTGCCAGACCTGTTAAGTATTTCTAGTGCTTTCAGTCTTTATTTAATGTTAAAGTGTGTGCCCATTTAAATGGTTGCAATTCTGTGGGACATAGAGGAAGATGGGGGTTCTGCAGACACTCCACTCTATGCGGTGTCGAGGTCATTGCCTGAGATTGTATTGCACAGGGACAGGGACTGCCTATTGTAAAGTCAATGGTCTGAGATTTTGGTTATTATAAGCTGCTTGGTGTATATCCACTGGAGCATCAGTACTTCTGGGTAACGGTCTTCTGTAGGTGGTGTGCAGGATAGACACCCACACTCCTTGCAATTCTAGGTGGTAGAGGATGCAGGTTTAGAGGTGGCCCCTGGGAGGAGGGGCTGGCAGGGGTTGAGAAGGCAAATCTGTCCCAGCGATGGGACATTGGTAATGTATGTGCCTCAATCTTGGTCAAATCTCATGTAAATGAGATTGTCCCTGCAATCCCTGGCATATCTCTCCGTGGTCCTGACATCATTAGAGGCTCATCCACATTCCCCTTTCTGAGACTCATCCCATTCTTCCTCATCTGAGAAGGAGTGTTGCTCTTTCCCGTCACCTTGATGCAAGGGTTCGCCACATTGCATGGCCACATTGTGCAGGGGTCTCTAGCATTTACTCTTAGGCATCTGTAGGCAGTTTGTCCACGTCCTGAAGACGCACTGCCGGGTCAGTGATCTTCTTCTCTGATGCCTTCCCTGGATGGCCCTCTGCTTACTACCCTCCTACTCTGGTGCTGCCTGCTACTGGCCTTGTGGCCTCAGTTGTTGATCAGCGGAAGCCCTCCTTTGTTGCATTCTCCTGCTCCTGAGGATAGGAAGGTTGGATGTAGGAGACTATAAATAGTGTGCCAAGTGACCTGTGTGAAAAGGGCAGACAGCTATGTGAGAACCTAAAGGTCCATGTGTTTCAACCATACGACTGCTGAGCAGCGAGATTTTCTACTCGTCCTATTGTCCACACCCAAAACTCCACCCATCCTCCCAATTGGATCTGTACTCCTGGCTGCTACAAGTGAGCTTTTGAAAATGGCTAGCTACAGTGTGCAAGTGACCCTCGCTTTGCAATCCATGACCCTCCACCCTGTCATCTTCGACTTTGTCCCCATCCCCCTTGATCCTCCCAATATCAATGTGTGCCTTCCCTTTGTAACCCTAGAAACTCCACCCGTCACCCTGGACCCTGTCATCGTTCAAAGGGGCATGCCAATCTCCCCCGCCTTATCCTACCCCCATCCCGGTTGAGATTCCTCCTCTTTTCCTAGACCCTCCCCACATCATTCTTAGAGCTTCTGTTAGATCACATGACCCACCCTACGAGACATTTGAATATCCCTACCTCAAGCTGGACCTGCACCCCTACCAAGTCAAAATTCCCTCTGTGACTGTAAACATTCTCTCTGCCAGCCAGCACCTTGGCTTTGACCCACAGGGCCCACATGTGAACAGTACTGGTCCTGCCCTTTAGGCCCCTCATTTTGTTTCCCTACACTGACTGCAACCTCCCACCACACCCAAGATGTCAGGCCATTCTCACTGAACACTCCCAAGCTCAGATCCCACCAACTTTCCTCCCTTGGTGTCCTCTTACACTCCTCCTTGCCCTGACCCCATCCTCTATCTTCCTTTGCTGCCCTATCCCACTCTCCATGCCCCCGCCTGACCACCTCCCCCACAACAATCCTGACTTGCCCTTGCCAGCCTCCATCCACGAGGCGAGCTGCCATTCTCCTTTGTGCTGCAGAGTGTTCAACAAGGACAACCTCTCACCTCAGACACAACTGCACAAAGTTGGCCAAAGCATGCTTTAAATGGACTTGAACCGGTGCCACGAGGTTCCCCAGCGCCACTGACTTAACCTTGAATGTAAAACAAAATTTCAAAAGGTTTTAATGTCATAAGTATTCATGGCATGCAAAGGGAGGAACCTGACATGGGATGGCGTGAGGCTTGACCCGCCACTGCCAAGCCGCTGACTTAATTTCTCTTTCTGAAGCCCTCCCTTGTGATTTTGACATTCTGGCTCCTACCTGATGAACCCAGTCCACTAGACCCGCTTCCCGCTCCCAGAGTCCTCGTTAAATTCCGTCCATAGAGATTTGTCTATTTTACGGCACATGACTTTTGAGCGAAAGGATGAATTCATTTGTTTAAGAATGACTCCAGCCAGTTACATCTCTAAGAGAGTTAACTGACCAAACCTGCCAGTGTATTGAGTGAGGAATGGCTGTTTTCCTTTGTTTGTGTGCACACCTTTGTGCAAAAATCAAAGAGCAGAGCAACTTAAATGAAATGTTTGTGCCTGAAAATTGACAGATTGTAGACAATACAAATTCAATATCTGAGACTTCTGAATGATGAAAGGGAGATGTTTACAGAAAAATAGTAATACCTAGACATTAGTACTCCACCTCACAAGGTAACTGTAAAGGTCTGGCTCAAACATGGAATAATTTCCATGATACTAATCAAAACACAGATAGTAATCTGAAATCCATGAGAATATCATAAAACCCACATGTAATGTTACATTATGAATGCCTTTAAAAGATTGTTTTATTCAAAGTTCTACCAGTCACCAAGCTGAGTCATCAATATATTCTAAGATATTTTAACTTCATGTGGACTAATCCTATGGGGGAACTTCAGCTTACTTGACCTGCTGAGAGCTGGAAAGCTGGTAGAGTGCGGATAACCTTGATGTCAAGGATTTCCCACACACTGTGGAGTTTGGGCTGGATTCAATAAAGGTGACAGGAGGATTTTACTCTAGGGAAGGCCAGTCGAATTAAGTGTCACTCAGGCACTTGACAGGTCAGCGGTGGGCCTCCCCCAGGATCAAGGACCCCAGCGGCAGAAGTCATGCCCATGGAGAATTGCTAGCCAATCAGAGGCCAGCCAGCAGCTCTTCTGTACGCAGCAGCACCACTGGGGAGGCAGAGCCTGCTGCCAGTATTACACCCACCGGAGGCTTCGGTTTGAGGAGGGACTCAGGCACAGGTGAGTGATGGTGGAGATTATGCCACGGGGGTGGTAGAGGGTTTGGCAGCAAGGGCAGGGGGACGGCTTTCAGTGGGCACCCCGTCCCCTTCCAGATGGCAGGACCCCCGATCAGGCGCTGAGTGCCTTTGAACGAGGGACTTCTCCTGGGAGTCCACAAGCAAACACCCCAGAGTTTGCTTCTCCTGCTTCCCACATGGCAAGTGCCACAGGTGGGTTAATCCCAGCAGTGGCAGGATGAGGCCCTCAAGCGGAAATTAATTGCCCACTTAAGGGCCTCAGTTGACAGTGGAGCAGGAAGGACATCCACAGGTCTCCCTGCCATGGACTTAATTAGGGTGAAGGCAGGAATGTGGCAGGGATCTGGCTGATCAAATGCCCCACCACCACCAAATGCGCCGTGGGGCAAGGCACAAGATTCCATCCAACATTTTAAACTCCAACCTCACCCAAATCTTCCTATTTTCTGGTGTTAAAATTCCACACGTTACTTTCTAAGTAACGGATTTGAAATGGATTGCTCTTCGAAAGAGCTAGTGCAAACTTGAAGGGCCAAAAATCAACACTTCTGTGTTGTACTATTCCGTGATTCTATCATTTTATGTATCTAGCTGGGATTCACTGCTTTTACATATTACATTACTTGTAAATAACTCCATTAACTTTAGCCCACACACACACTAATTTGCCATGTGGCATTTTCTGCATTTCAAAGAATGCAGAAGCTCAAGTTGGACATCCCATCAGAATTTCTTTGTATCAAATACCATAGATAGGTAGCAATCATTACTGTAATACTAACTCACACTAAGCATGAAGGCATCGTTTCTGGGACATAGGAGACTTCTAATAAATTGTACAAGTTTATTAAATAATTGAATAAATATCAAGGTACCATATGGTATGGTTTATAAATATAAAGGCTTTAAGCACTAGTCTTATGGGGAGTAATATGGTTTTTGCATTGCATTAACGCAAGGGAATGCTAACTGCTGTATGACAGCACCAGACTCCTGTTTATTTAATATTTTTCTAGCCATATCAATCCACATGAAAGAGGTGGTCTTGCACTGCTAAAAAAAATTTTTAAGTTTTATAAAGTTTGAAAAAAACTGTTGTGATTGTCAGTCTCTTCCTAAAATACAGTAAAATCACCAGTGTCCAGAGGCCAATAAGCATGTGTTTGAATTTATACAAACAGGACTCTACCTTACTTGATCACCCCCCTACTGAACCCCTGCACCACACCACTGCCCCTCCCCTGACCCCCGCATATTACCCACTTACCTTACAAATTTACCTTCTCCCTGGCTTCTCAATGTAGCTGGACTTTTAAACTACTTGCTTTTCAGCAGCTAGTGCTGTGAAAAAGGGGACGTGCCTTCCTTACCTCCAAATCAGCCGCTCTCGACACAAGGTCTCAGGAACCCACTGCACTGCACTGCACCTTTCTCACACAGTCTGAGTTGGCCTCACCCGGCAGCTTCATTTTAGGTTAAGTAACTAGGAACGGAGTGGCAATTTGACTCTGATTACCACTCCATGGAAGTTATGGCCCAGCAAACAATATTGTTAAAAAGTTTTTTTTTTAAAATTACACTTTAAAACAATTCCCAATTGAGTAATGGTAGATTTTACATTCAGCAATATGCGGATATGTTTGCGTAGAAACTCAAGAAAAATAAATTTTCTCAAATTGGGCACAATACCACCCAATTGCCAACTGCATTTGAAGCCGAAAATCTACTTCTTATGTTCAGGAAGGTGCCTGTACTTTCCAATACCCAAATATAAATAGCATAATTCAGGGAGGCAGCAAAATTGCCGTCTTGTGAGCTGAGTTTGGATATTCATGTCTTTCACTGTGCTCCCTAGTGCACCTAGCCAATCTTTTCAAAAACGCTTGATAAAATGGCACCAAGTATCAATCTTTAAGCAACTTCATTTCACAGCAAATAAACATACAAATCAACAATTCTAATCAAACTCAATTAATTCAACAAGTATAACTTGTATTTGTGGAACAATTCAAAATAACAACAATATTACACTACCTCACATCAGTGGGCCACCTTGCCTGACTGAAATAACACGGCCATGAAATTTAGTTCCGTAACACCTGGGGCTGAATTTTGCGCTCCCCGCCGATGGGTTTGAAGGCACGGGGGTTGTTAAATACAGCTGGTTCCTGACCACCACCTACCCGTTCGCCCCTGCCCCCACCGCAATTATACCAGCAGCGGCGGTGGCATTGGGCCACCTGTCAGCCCACTCAAGCCCTTAAGTGGGTAATTAATGCCCAAGAACAAGAAGGACTCCTGCAGCCATTGGTATGTAAAATGGATCATTAGCTACATTCAAGTTAGTTTCTGATTGATTTCTACAGACTGTTTCTGGGATTGTAAAACTGTTTGGTGATTTTCAGATTTCTTTAAAGTTGCCAAAGTCTATTGGGGGGTGTGGCATGTATTGCTGCATGTTGTCTTGACTTTAAGGATTCTGCACAAACCACTTACTTCCAGACATGGGTGCATTAGCTTACACCCACCTTGGATTCATCATGACAGACAGGCTGGGTAGAGGTGACACAGATCAGGACAAGCTGCTGGAAGAGGGAGAGGAAGAAAGGGAGAAAGGCTCTGAGCAGGTAGTCATGTCCACGCAGGGCATTCATGTAGAAATTGTCCTACTTGAATCTCAGTGAGGAATAGTGCCTCAGATATCCTCCATTCACTAAGGAGGCCCTCACTGAAACCTGCAACAGCTACAACTGCAGCCTCAGAGCAGCGTAAGGATGACATTGCCAATAGCAATGAAGGAGACCATGTTTATATACTTAGTCTGGAGATTTGTACATCATGTCCCTGCAGACATGGTTCATTTTTGATCTCCAGATAAAGGGGAAAATGGCTCAGATGACTGCATTGGAGCAGGAGTGAGGTATGGGTCAAACTACACCATGTACAGCAACATTGAAAGCACCTAGCACCTCATGAGCAGGTTCTTACCTGTAATGGAGAGGGAGCATTGCTCCCACATGTCACCTTGCCTATATGCTTCTCAACAGAATTTGATTAGGATTCTCTTTAAAAAGAAGATGCAGTCCACTGACTTGCCGCCTTCCCACTTCTTCATGGTTACACACCCCTTGGCTTGGAGCTCCGGTGTTGATATTGACCATACTGAAAACAAGTCTTCACTCTATTGGCATTAGGAGTGAGCCAGTGTAAAGGTTCACCAATCATAATGAAGTTCGCTGGGGCATTGGGAACATTAACTGAAGCCAGCTTTGAGATCCAGCCAAAATCAAACAAAACTAGAAGACTCGAAACTCTGATCAAATAGATACCACTCTTGACCTTAGCCTAATGGCCGAGAAGCCCTGTTGCACCAGGGTTGTGTTCTTCTTGCCCACTCTCTCTTCTGTAACCAGTTCCAGCACCAACTAGAATGCACCTCTCCTTTAAAAGGGGCTTTAAGTAGTGCAGGCTAATTTTAAGTGTTGCACAAACATGGGCCTCCTGCTGAGGCATACAGTCACTCAGTAGTGTGTTTTGCACCCATCGTGCAAATCAGCAGGTAGCATGAAATTTGTATGTTGCCTGAATCAGAAGCAATGGTAGTGGGTTAATTATACTAGTTTTCAGGCCCTGTCCAATTCCGAGGCCAATATCTTTTAATGACCCTCTTGTATTTTAGCCTTCTGAGATTGGTAAAAACATTCCCATCAACGTTTTGTTTAAAAACCTGACAGTTAGTGTTTTTGTCTTAACTTTAATCTCTTTCAGTTCAAAACTAGAGGGGCTTATGCAAGACAATTCCTGCTGAATACCCAGGACAACGCTCTCCCAAAATAGTTGGTGTGAGATGTATGTTGATTACCCAAGACTGGCTGATAAATTGCTTAGTGTTTTGATCTTTAGAGAAACAACTTCAATGCCTTGCCTATTAGCATTTGAACCACCTTTCATGTCAGTGTTTTATTAAAAAACTTGGGTTAAACCACCTTAAAAACCCAACATTTGAACGTTTCTGTAGAAAAAAATAATCAAAGAAATCCTGAAAGCTGACATTAATTCTGTACAACACAATTTAAATTCATATGCACAAAAAGAAAACAACACAAGGGGTTTTCCTCATTATGTAGTGGGTATGTAATACAGTACATCAATATCATGATTATTAGGTGATTAAGTGACACAATGGATTAAAGAAACTGGCTCAGAAATTCCACTGTTGGATACTAGTGTAGAAATGTTTATACAAAAAGGAAAATGCTGCGGATGCTGGAAATCTGAAATAAGAACAAAAAATACTGGAAATTCTCAGCTGATCTGATGGAGAGAGAAACAGAGTTAATGGTCTGGATTTTCAACCTCGAGGCAGGTAGGGGGAGTTGGGAAAATTCCCGGCTAGGTCCGCCTGCTTCAGGAGAAAGGCAGGATCTTCATTGCTGGGGGCAGGGTGTAGGCTGGAGTTGGGCCAGCCAACCTGGGATGAAGTGTGGAAGCAGCCACAGGGACAGCCAGGTGCTGAGAAGGGTTGTTTAAAAGGCCTGCCTCGGTGCCGTGGGACTTTGAACCAGTAAAAAAGAACACAAAGGCCCCCCCGCTGCCCTCTCCGATCACACCCACTTCATCATCCAAATACTCCCTATCCCCCATCCATGCCACTTCATGCCCCCACCCACTCCTGTGCCCCCATACCCCCTTTGCCAAGCTCTGTCCTTCCACCCACCCCCTCAGCTTCTTATGCCCTCTATGTCCCTCTACCCACTCCCATGGCCCCTCATGGCCCTTATGCCAAGCTAGGTCACTTCCATGCACATTGATCCACAGTACACTTTCTAGAACCAATGAACCCCACAGTGTATAGTGGCATGTGTAAAAAAAAACTTTGAAAAACAGTAATCCCTTGATAGTTTTCTCCTATGCTTAAAAAAAGCCTGGACTGCAAGCTGATAAAAGTGTCAATCATCCAGGTCCTTTGAAGTTTTAAAAACCAGAAACCCTTGAAACCACTTGACTTATGTCAACAAACAATATGAAATTGATCACAAGTTCAGAGAGCCCAAAGTGTCAATCAAACAATGCTTCCTCTGGGATATAGGTGTTCTTGTGTTCTAACAGCTGTCTCTGCTCTCAGCCAAGCCTTATTACATATGGTTGGCTGAGCACCCAGGCAACTATTCTAATATAAGAATACTTGCACCCCAGAGGAATCTTTGTTTGATTAACAGCTCAGGCATTCTGATCTCTGCAGCCAGTTTTGTAATGTTTGTTGACACAAATTAAGTGGTTTCAAGGGTTTGTGCTTTTTGAAACTTCAAAAGGCCTGGATGATTGACATCTTTATTAGCTTGCAGTGCAGACTTTTTTTCAAGCGCAGGGGAAAGTTATCAAAGGATTACTTTTTTCAAAGCTTTTTTTCACACATACCACTTTACACTATGGGTTAATTGGTTCTAGAAAGTGTGCTGTATGTCAGTGGCCATGGGAGTATCCTAGCTTGGCATTGGGGGCATGAGTGGCCTGAGGGGATGGGTTGATAGGCATGGGAGCATGAGGGGCTTGAGAGAGTGGGTGGGAGGGCAGAGCTTGCACAGGGGGTATAAGGGGGACCTTTTGAATTTACCTCTTAAAAGGTCCCCTCATGCGCACTAGGGTTCAAGACTCTTCTACGCGGCCATGAACCACGGCTCTTTAAAACCCTGGCCTGACTCCATGAAAATTGTGGAGTAGGACATGCCTATCTCCACAAAGGAGCCAGCCAGATCAAGAATGTGGGATGTGAACTTTTGACAGGAACCAGTCCTCACCCTTTAAAGGCACTCCCAAAAATTAGACAGCCCAGGAATAGAGCCTGGAATCCCAAAATCGGGACCTACCCACCATTTTAAAAGAGCTTCCAAGTCAACCAAACTTGGTGGAAATTCAGGCCAACATTTCAGGTTGAGATGACCTACAGCAAGAAAGAAAGTCATGCACTGTATAGTGCCATTCAGGATCTCAGGACATCCTAAAGTGCTTTACATCCAATATTGAAGTATTGTCACTTTGTACTGTAGATAAAACAAATGTTCGAGAAATATGAAGTATTAAGAAATATAAATACTTGGAGGTTTTGTGAACTATGAGAATAGTAATAGACTTCAAGATGACTTAGACTGGTTAAATGGGCAGACATGTGGCACATGAAATTTAATGCAGAGAAGTCTGAAGTGACATATTTTGGTAGGAAGAATGAAGAGGGGCAATGTAAACTAAAGGATACATTTCTAAAGGTGGTGCAGGAGCAGAGAGATCTGGGAGTTAATGTGCACAAATCATTGAAGGTGGCAGGGCGGATTGAGAGGGTGGTTAATAAGGCATTCAGGATCCTGAGATTTATAAATAGAGGCATAGGATTGGATTTTACAGTCTGCCACCAGCATGTTTGAAGGTGGGGGGCCTTGAAAAATGCAGCATGTATCCTGCTCGCCACCTTCACGCTCGCCAACCCCCAACCTGCCTCCCATTTTACGAGCAGCGGTGGAGGCTTTGGGCGACCCGCTCGCCCTTGGGCCTACTGAGGCCCTGAAGTGACCAATTAATGGTCACTTTAGTGCCTCATCCCGCCCCCACTGCTGTTTCACCCACGGCATGGGGGAGGCCCATGCCAAGAAGATAGTCCAGCAGCTTTTATTGGGCGAGCTGGTGTTGGGCAAGAAGGGGTGGCTCTCCTTTGGGGGCTCCCTGTGCCCTATGGAGGTCATAACCCCCCCCTTTAACCCTTCCCCACTAGCTTCTCAAACCTGGACCCCACCTCCCTCACTTCCTCACTGGGGCCTCCTCTGCTTTGGGTTCTGGCTATAGTCCTAGAAATGGCCACTGCTCAAAACTGGAGTTGCTGGGACTGCAGAGCTGCCATCCAATTGGATTGGCCAGCAGCTTTCTAAGGCAGGTCTTCCTCCCTAGATCCCTAGGAAGTGTCACCCTGAGCCAATTAACACCCCACAGAGAGTAAAGTGATTGTAGGGCTGCCGGCTTTTTGTGGGCCGTTCCCGACCGACTTTTTATGTTAGGGGTGGGTTGGGGTTGGGGGGTGGGGGGGGGCTGTGGATGGGGTTACTGGGAGTAAGATCCAGCCCGTAGAGTACAAAAGCAAGAAAATGATGATAAACCTGTTTATTGCACTGGTTCGACCTTAACTGAAGTATTGTGTCCAATTCTGGGCACCATACTTTAGGAAGGGTGTGAAGGCATTAGAGGGAGTGCAGAAAAGATTCACAGATATGGTTCGAGGGATGAGGGACTTCAGTTATGTAGGGATAGATTGGGGGAACTGGGGCTGTTTTCCTTAGAAAGTGGGGAAGTGATTTGAAGGGGGTGTTCAAAATCATGAGGGGTCTGGACAGGATAGACAGAGTGAAACTGTTCCCTTTGGCAGAAGGGTTAAAAACCAGAGAACACTGATTAAAGGCAAAAGAAACAAAGGCAATAAAGGAAAAAAAGTTTCATGCAGCAAGTGGTTAGGCTCTGGAATGCAATATCAGAGAGTGTTGTGGAGGCAGCTTCCACCATGGCTTTCAAAATGGAATTGGATCACTGTATAAATGGAAAAAAGATTGCATGGCTACAGGGAAAGGTCAAGGAACTGGGTCCTGCTGGGTGCTTTTGCAGAGAGTCGATACAGATACAATGGGCCAAATGGCCTCCTTGGGGGCTATAGCCATTCTCTGGGCAGAATTTCTGGGTCATCGGGCGGGCGTGGTGGGTGGGCCTGGGAGCAGCTGGGAAACGGCCCGCTGCCCGTGATTGGCCCCTGACCGTGATTTCATGCTAGCTGGCCAATTAACGGCCAGCCAGCGTGAAACACGTGCTGAAAGGCTCAGCGCTGCCGAGGTGGGGGCATGAGGAGGGCGAATGCTGGAGTCAGTGCAGGCACGGGGGAGTGTGCAATGAAAGCTCCATGAAGGCAGAGAGCTGCCTCAGGGAGCTAAAGAATTTTCAAATCAAAAATAAAGATGTGGAAATTCTGAAAAAAATGTCCCCACATAAGACTCATGCACATGAACATATACATAATGAAAATCATGTCAATATTTTTAATGTTTTTTAAATTATTGTTGGAAACCTCATTCCGCCCATGGATGAGGTTTCCTCAAAAATGCAAAGGCCTCCTGGCTGATACACCTGCCCGCCAACCGAAAGGTTGGATGAACAGCGAAAAATCCATCCTAATTAATATTTTTTATGGCTTTAATAGGACTCTTAATTGTCGCGAGAGTCGACAGCACGCCCGCTGACCGGAATATCGCGTGAGAGCACGATAACGTTGGGGCGCTCGCCCAACCTCCTCATGTGCTATTTGACGCCCGATTGGGTAATGCACACGCCCACCCGCGGGACGTAAAATTCTGCCCTATGATTCTACATAAGCTACAAATGTGATTTTTGGGAGGATTGTAGCAAAAGCTTAATGTAATAGATTCCCGGACATTCTGAAAAGATTCAACGTACTCACAACTAAAAGGCACAGTAGCCACAAATGTCACAAAAATTGTCTCCTTGCTAGGCTTGAAGTTTAGCGAACCTATTTGTTAAAATACTGCTCTTTCTATGGAAAAAAAAGTTATAAATTCAAAAACTTAAGAACATAGGAACAGAAACAGCTCATTGTACAATTTGTAGAATCTGCTCAAGCATTAGAAGTCTGTGTCCTGCCTTGGCATAAAGCCCATTTTCCTCTACTTCCTATTGAATCAAAAATCTGCCCATTGTTTATTGAATGTTTGAATATGTTCACATTCACTATACCCAATAATTGCCTGTTCACAAGATACCTATGAATGAGGAGGGCTGTTCAGTTCATCTTATTTAATTCATCCAGGAAAAATCTGAAATACCCCCCTCTACTGCTTTTTCTTAAATTAGTTCAGTTTTTATGCCACAAAGAACCAGAAGACGGCCGCAGCACTTGACTGTCTCTCCTGTGTCTCAATAAGCAGAACTGAACAGAGTATTCAAGGTGTGGTCTGACCCAAGCACTATAGACTTTCCCTGACTTGTGTTTTACTGCCCTGATCATACAGTTCAATATTCTATTTACTTTGTCAATCCGCTCTGGTTGGATATATTGAATCTTGAATCTACTAATATTCATAATTTGTCCCTCAAGACCCGAAAGCCAGTGATCAAAACATCCATATTGAATACACTCGCTGATCTGAAGGTCCCCATGTCAGTGACACAGATGCAAAGATTTCTGGTGCTGTCGCTGGCTCCAGATAACATTGTATTGTGTTGAATCTTTCTTGGATATTGGCATTAAAAGCAGCATTGGACCCTGCTGCAATGTCTACCATCTGTCTCAGGACCTCAGGGATGGTTCTCAGGGCTTTCAGTTGAGTGTGATGCTTATTCTGCATACTTGCTTTTAGAGGAAACCTCAAAAACTGAGTTCACAAACTCTGGAACCAGGGATTGACTTCAATGGAGCATTGGCTTCCCATGTTACCTCAGATTCCTCCCAGTGCAAAGCCCTCTGGCAGCGCGCATCAGGTAAGCAGATTACTACAAAATGTATAATTGCTGATCTATCGTGTATATACCACTGTGAGGAAGTAGTATAGAGAAGGCACAGCTTGTCGATTGTAGGGGCCACAGTCACTTACAAGGGCTGCTATTAGGCTATTCATGGAGAAAACATTAAAAAAACACTAAGTTGTAACATTAACACATATCAGGATAAGATGTCCTATGGCAAATAAAAACTTGTGATAGGCCCTGAATATGATTTCCGTTAGAAGATCCATATACGATTACTAATCATTCATTGAAGGTTTCCAGTCTCTCTGTAGCTGCTTTCAAATACTAAGATCATTTGGCATGTGATAATGTATCTAACCTCATATAAATTACAAATGAGGCCATCTTTAAAATATTTATGTAATTTCCAGTACCCTACTTTTAAAAGGATATTGGTGCTTTGAAGTAGGTTCAGAGAAGAATGATGAGGATCCTCTGGGAGAAAGGCTATTTTGAAGTTAGGGCCCCTAAACAAATGAAGAGAGCTGAGGTTCAGTCAAGTAATTCTTTCTGAAAGGAGCTGCATAAATATTGGCCTGATAACAGCCCTGAAGCTCATGGAATTGAAGTTGTTATCACTGGAGAAAAGATTGAGAGGAAACTTGATCCAAGTTATTAAAATGGCGTACTGTATGTGATGTAGATGGAAGCAGGCCATTTGACATTAGTAGACTAGAGTATATAAAGCTAGAGACTATGAATTAGAAGAAACATTTTCCTCCACAGGTCTGTGTGTGTATTTAGCAAAAACAGTTGAGGCTTGATCATTAGCTCCTTCAAGGAGGAACTAGATAAATATTTATTTGGGAACAACATTGAAAGTCATAATCATAGCTTTAAATTGAGACCATCAAACACCCAATGATCCTCTGTTGTTGGAGTTAGGGAAAAGGGGGCCTGTCTGTGGAGGACAGCATGGCAAGATTGAATTGTAGTGACCTGACAAGGCCTGAATGTTTTAGGTTATTTTACAATACCCAATTCATTTAGATATTATACATGTATCAGAACTTAAAAAAGAAATGACTCAAAGCAGTTGGAATTATTCTTCCCATTCAAATTGACTGCAGTTTTGAAGGAGAGGTCAGTTTCAGAGAGAAGCTATTTATGTTGTCATGCTGGTCACCTTCAGTTTTCACTGCCGAGTTACTGTGTCTTTGGATTTGGGGAGTATTTGCTTAAGGGATTATATAAGTGGGTAGAGTTTTTGGACCATGGAAGGAATGGGTTTGATGGCCTGAATGATCATTTCAAGTTCAATGCTTTGGCATTTTTCCACTTTGTCCTGCCAATCTACGACTGAGTGCCAGAACTCGGCAGTGAAAACTGAAGCTGACCAGCATGACAACATAAATAGCATCTCTCTGAAACTGACCTCTCCTTCAAAACTGCAGTCAATTCGAATGGGAAGAATAATTCCAACTGCTTTGAGTCATTTCTTTTAAGTTCTCATACAGGAATAATATCTAAATGAATTGGGTACTGTAGAATAACCTTTGGAAGTAAATGTTGTATGTTGAAGTTGGATGCTATATGGATCAGAGATGCTTGGGCCCAGATTTTCACCATGACGGAGAGGCTTGGTCTGCAACAACAACATGAATTTATGTTAGCCTGATGTATAATGCATGGGGGGATATTGCTCTTCACTATGTCTGTGCATCACTATGCTCAATCACATGTGTTCTGTGCTCACCTACATGAGCTGTGCACACATACAAGCCACATACAAGCTGCAGCGTGCAGATATGACCCTTCCCTTGGAGCTCCGTGTGGATGTGCCAAGCTACTCACCTTACCGGAATGCAATAGGTCATTGAACCTTTTCTTGAACAAAATCCATGAGCGCTGATGGTCTCCTGCTGCGTTCATTGTAGCCGCTCTTTGAATCCAGGCCTTTTTGGTTGCTGCAGGTTGATTATAGCAGCCAGTAGGATAGAGAACTGGTCTCCTCTTCTGGACATTTACCTTGAAGCCCTGGTCAGAAAATACAGATGTAGTGAAGAGCAATATCACCCCATGCATTATATATCAGGCTAACATAAATTCATGTTATTGTTGCGGACCAAAAGGGCAGAAAACACCACAGAGATGGCCCAGACTGGGTGTGGGTCAGCCTGACTGAGACACATCTGTCCCTTGGAACAAATGGCCATGGAGATTGCCAGGGCGCCTAAACAGATGAACCCATCCCTTCCTCCATGTCTCCTCTGTGTGACAGTCTAACAATACAAATGTAAATCGAAAAGGGTCGCGAGCCATTCACATTACAATGCTCTCATTCACATTTGTGTGCTTATAAGCACGAACCATTTTCATCAAATCAGCAGTGATTACAGTAAGGTTTAGTGGAGAAAATGGCTCTGTGCAAATGTTTGGTGTCGTGTATGTTGCGACTGTCACTCCAGGGTTGCATGCTGTGCTCCGCCCGCGAGCATTGGCAGCCCTGCTGGTTTTCCCCCTCTTAGTCCCATGGTTATGCCGTGACAGTGTGCCAATGTGAGGAATATGGTTAAGGGCAAACAGTGTGGGTGTATCCTGATAGACGGGTGGCGAGAGGGCAAGTGGATGGGGTAATGACCGTGGCACTGTTCTTCATTCATCCACCCAATGGGCTGGATTTTATGTGCCCCCTGCAGGTATGTTTTCAGCAGTGGGGGGTGGGGGCATTTAAAATAGGATGGGTGCCAACCCCACCACCTCCTGTCCACCCCTGAGCTCCCCCATAACACAACAGGTGAGCGGGCACCGAAATCAGCAGCCTGCCTGCCATACCTAAATAAGTAATATAGGGGCAATTGACTTGTTAACAAGCCAATTGACCTCAATAATGCAAAATAAAAGCAAAATCTCTGAAGAGGAGTCATATGGACTTGAAACTTAAACTCTGTTTCTCTCTCCACAGATGCTGCCAGACCTGTCGAGTTTTTCCAATATTTCCTGTTTTTATTTGACTCCAGTAATACATTGCCCATGCCATAACAGGGCTGGCATGGGCAGTCAGGCAGGAATGGGCAGACCGATTTTTTTCAAAAGACTTTTTAAAGAGCAGGAAGGAAGGGGGTACTATCTTCAGTGGGTGCCCTTTGCACGTCGGGGGGGTGGGGGGGGTGGGGTTATCCCTCCTTACCACCCACACCCGCCTGCCCTCTCCCTGAATTGACTTAACCCTCCCTACTCAATACCCCAGACTTACCATGCTCCAGGATCCAATGGGCCTCCTTCTTGGGACTGGTTGCAGTCCTGGCAGCGCCCACTAATGCATTCTTGGCACTGCTGGGACTGCTGGAGATGCCAGCCAATCCAGTTGGCCACAGCTTCAGAGGGCAGCAGTTCCTCCCCATTGACTTTGCTTCAGAGTTGGGGGGGGTGCGGGAGGGGTCAGGCTATCCGCCACCCTCATAATATGCTGCGCGCTGCATAATATCTGTAACAGGCAGTGGTGGCAAGATAATGCCATCTCCATGGCTGTGTCTTGAGAATCCACTCCATGTTTTCAATGGTTCAGTAGAGTACACTTTGATTAGGCAGCAAGAATAATGATTCTACCATAGAAAACCCATCCGCTGCGGGGTCAGATAACAGTTGGACAACATTTACAGCATGAACAGTCGCCTGACAAGAGAAATGACGTCTCCTCCGAGGCACAGGACTACACCATTGGCCTCTCAAATGGGCCTTTCTGAGGGCCTGCTTTTTAACTACGCCCGGGTTGCCCAACCCACACCAGGCCCACCTCTGTTCCCTCATTACTTCCGGAATCGCCCACTCCGACTCCTATTCTAGCCTGTGACACTCTACACCAAAAATTGGAAGTTTGGGCATCCATTTTTAAAGGTTGGGTTCATGGAGCCGGGAACTGTCCCATTTCCATGCACTTGACCTGGGAGTGAAAATCTGGGCCTTGGTTGCTCTCGAATGTGCTTATGGCTTTGTTCAAAAAAACCCTCAGTCTGTCCTGAGTAAGGCGCACAATCATAATGGCTGCAATTTCATTATTAAATTATTGGTCTCTCACTCAGATAGTTTATAATTTTCCCATCTGTGCCTTTGGCAGCCCAGTCAGCAAATTTGTCTTTTAATAAATCCTTCTAAGACATATCTTTAGGTTGTAAAGCAGTTGTTCAAAAATAAAATTGAAAGCAGGCAAAACAAAGCTGCAACCTGTCAGATGTCTTAGTATGATAAAATTGGAAGAGATTAGGATAAGTCCTTTTTAATTTCTTCTTCTTCCTCCACATTGTGCACGAGTATAACCCAATTGCCAGTACAGTGATAAACTGAGCCATTACCACAATCCAGCTTCATTTTGAAGGGATGCCAGCTTCATTCTAGCTTAAAGCTATGTTGACTAATGTTTATTTAACACTGGTCTTAATTGCTCACAATTCTCAACTCTTATGCAACGGAGTCATTTTAGGGAGCCAGATCAGCCAATGCACTGTATACTCCTTGACAGGAGGGCTAAGACGTATAACTAAGGAAATAGGAGTAGGCTCAAAGGGCCAAATGGTCTATTCCTGTTCCTATTTCTTGTGTTCTTGTGCCATACATTATCGTTGTACAATTTTCTGCTGAAGAAACTGGATTTTAAAGTTAGCTTGACAACTACAGACACATGGGCAGCTAACTACAGAGAAAGGAACACTTGGAACAAGTGTTTCTCAGAGTGATGGGGTGTTTTAACTACATCCATGTGGCTTTGGGGATTAAGTGAATGGGCAAAACTGTGGCAGATGTAATTTAATGGGAGAAGCGAGATCATCCACTTTGGATTCAAAATTGACAAATTGGAACATTTTCTTAATGGCGAGCGTTGGCTACAGGAAGAAGGAAGTAGTTGACACATAGTAGCCGTTGAATGTTTTCTTAATGGAGAGAGACTAGGAACTGTGATGGAACAAAGGGATTTAGATCTCCAAGTGTACAAATCACTAAAAGCTAGTGCACAGGTACCAAAAGCAATTAACAAGGCTTTAAAGGGCTGTAATACAAAGGGAAGGAAGTTATGCTTCAGCTGCATAGAGACATTGGCAGACCCCACCTGGAACACTGTGTTCAGTTTTACTTGTGGGCTCCAGAAGAACGGGGTAATACTTCCACAAAAATAATTTGGGCCACTGCCACCTCGGGAGCCCACCCAAGAGGACGGGGAGGGATTTGCATATTTGATGCTCTTTTGGGACTGGCAGCCCCACTTATTTTTCTGGATTTTCTGTTATATATTTCAGAAATGATCTGTGGGTTTTCTGTATTTTCAGTTTCTTTGGTTGGCCCGTTAATTCCCTTAGCACATTAGCACATCCTTATTTCTTTGATGGCCAGAATTTCGAGGCCCATCGAGCGTGAATGGTGGCTCCCCAATGGTTGGGAAGGGGCGAGCGGGGATGGGGGCTTGTCGGCCGCCGGGTCCAATGGTGACCCAGCGGCTGGTTTAAAACCGGCAGAGTCAGGCCCTGGAAGGCTGCCAGCGACAAAGACATCTTCGGGGTTGTCAGCAGGAGAGTAAAAATTAGGGATTGCAATGTGGCTGCAGACGCCAGGTGGGAGGGAAAGCTGGGTGGGCATTCGGACTCCCGGTTTTCCCATGAGTGCCTCGTGGTCCTCCTGGAGTGCCGCAAGAGGCTTAGCGACATGCTGAGTTCAGGAAGGGTGAGTACCGCGTTGGCATGGATCAGTGTGTTGAAAGGCTAAGGGCTGGTCACCCCTCCCATGGAGCTCATGCGTGTTAGAGTCTGAGTGCCAATTGTCAATGATGCCATGGCTGCTTGGCCTTAGTGCCTTGCAGCTCAAGGGCCATGACTTGGATGTGCTCTGCAAGGTGCTCCTCAGCTGGGGTTGGCCAGGCTGCAATGGCGCTGCAGGTAGAGAGTGGACTAATCAATCTTTGTCTGCCCTTTCAGGGGAGGATGGCCCATAATAGCACTGAAAGGTCATGGACAGGCAGAGACCGCCCAAAACTCCTAATCCTAACCAGATACGAGCAGGATGCCCTTGAGCTGGAGAGCTGGCAGGCACCTCGGTCAACCGGCTGGAGAGAGGCTGGGGTGTCAGGTGAAGGTAAGAGTGCAGTGCATGGAGGTAAGACTTCTCGAAGGTGCAAACATCCTTGTGCCTCATCATTGATGGAATCCTCAAAACTGGATTCCCCATTGATCATTGAAAGACGATGGCACCACGATGCAGATCTGCTTGGTCTCACCAGGGTGCTTGGCATGCACAGTGTCAGCCTGATGACTTAAACTAATGAAATGTCATTGTTCTCCCTTAGGTTTGCCACCACGCACCCAATTGCAGGGCCCCAAAGACCCACCCCTGATGCCAGAGGAGTGCCAGGCTCCAGATACACCTGCCTCACACCCGCTCTCTGAACCAGGCACCAGCGCAGATGCCAGCACCTCAGTGGGCGTTAGATCGTCGGCTAGAATGTTGGTGCACAATGGTGAGGGCATTTCACACTCGCTTGAGGTGCAAGCAGAGGCAGAGAGCGCCCAGGGAGCTAGCAGCCAGGGAACTGCTGGGGACCAGGACGATGCTAAGCTGAAGGCAGATGATGAGCCTCTGGAGTCGCCTATTAGGCAGCAGATGCTGGATGTCCAGCGAGATGTGCGGGAGGATCAAGCAGTGATCCATGCGTGCCATGGTCACCGTTATGGAGAAGTCTATGTGGAGCGCGAGCACTGTGTTGACCCTCATGGCCGATTGCACTGCCTCCTCCATTGAGAGAGTGGCGAGTCTCATGGAGAGGCAACTCCAGGAACAGAATCAGTGGTTCCTTGGGTTGTGCTCGGACATGCAAGCCCTCACACAGGCAATGGCCTCAAGTGGTCAGTGTCAGTGTGGGAGATGGATGAGGCACCCAGTATCCCAGCTAGGTGCCCGTCCATCAATGGTGAACAAGGAGGTCCCAAGTGACCTCACATTGGTGCATGAGTTGCCTGCCTTCTATGTTAGCTCCTCTCAGGGCGCTCTGGATGACGGCAGCAGCTCCTCCGCCCCTCTGCCAGTGACTGTGGCATCTGATGCGACAACTGGGGAAATGCCAACCATGGAACTGACTGCTCCCTCCCAGGCGGGCCCAGCACTGGCTCCACTGGCCAGAGGGCAACCGCCAAGGTCATCAAGGCCAACAGGACTGCAGAGTGAGCAGGCTGTCTCCAATGCTGCTGCCAGTGAGGGGGGAGCACCCAGACGCAGCCCTCGCAAATGTAAGTTTAAAGCACCATGAGCACAAAAGGGACTGGTCACGGGTGATCTTCTGTTGTACAATGTTTTGTTTAACAGGTCTGGGATTGAAGACCAGAAAAGGTTCTGTTAATTTGTTTGGACTGTCAACATGAGATAAATTTTCTTCTGTTGTAATGGCCTGAGCATGTTTCATCTTTTTTATTTGATGTGGTGCAGGGTACGCCAGTATGTAACATTGGACATGGGTGGCTCGAAATTTAATTGCACAGGCACTGAGTGGACTTTGGGGTCAAAGGAAAGGGATATTTCAGGCACCCGGGATGGAGGCGGCAACCCTAGCATGAGGTGGTACTGCTTATTCAGCAGCCTAGCTGAAGGAGCGTTGGATCAAGGCATCCCTGGTGTCCCTGTCTCCCTGAAGGATACGGAGGTCTGCCTTCACGCTCTCAGCGTTCTCCTCACTGTGCTCCTCTTCTGACTTACTACTGGATTCATCATCTGTGGCCTGTGCAGCTGCGTCAACATCTTCTTCCTCCAGTGGGTCCTCCCTTACCATTGCTAGATTGTGGAGAGCAGAGCATGTGACCAGTGAAACCCGCTCTGGGGGGTATTGTAGTGCACCCCTGAAGGGTCCTGGCATCAGAAGCAAGTCTTCAGAAGACCGATATTTTTCTCTATCACTGCCCTTGTGGAGGCATGTAGCGCTGCTCAGCCTCTGTTCTTGGGTGGCGGGGAGGCATCATAAGCCACCTTTTCACGGATAGCCCTTGTCACCCAGCAGCCATCCATCCAGTCGGTCTGAAGCACTGAAGAGCCTCGGCACCTGGGAATGTCTCAGGATGTACACATCATGGGTGTTGCCTGGGTATCTTGCACAGACTTGCAGAATCTGCATCCTGTGATCACACACTATCTGCACGTTTGTGGAGTGGAAGCCCTTCCTGTTGACGAAGGCACCCGGCTGACCCGCTGGTGCCTTGATGGCCACATGTGTGCAGTCTATTGCACCCTGGATGCAGGGGAACCCAGCAGTTGCTGCAAACCCTCTGGCTCTCTCAGCCTGGCTGGCCTTGTCCATACGGAAATGAATGAAAGTCAATACCAGCCTGAACAGAGCTTCTATCACCAGCTTGACGAAACTGTGGACAGCTGATTGGGAAACTCCACACAGATCCCCCACTGACCCCTGGAAAGAGCCGGAGGCATAATAGCTGAGGGCCACTGTGACCTTCAGAGCCACTGGCATGGGGTGTCCACCCACACAGTCAGAGGTGATCTCAGGCCAATCATCTGACAGATGGAGATCACTGTCTCCCTTAAGAGGCGGAGCCTCCTTCAGCATTGCATCTCAGACATATTGAGGTAGCTGCATCGCCACCCATAGCTCTGGCAGCAGGATAGTGGCGTCTTCTGCAGTCTCTTCCGCCTTGGACTGCCAGCTGGCCCTACCCCCCTCCTTGTGCCTGCACCTTTCCTCCCACAGGTCCCTCCCCTAGAAGCTGCATTGGGACACCTGGCCTCCTCTACCTCCTGCTCCTCTCTTACTCTCAGAGGAGGTGCCAGCAGCGAAGACCACAATCCCCATTACCAGGGTAACAGAAGGCTGTCTGATACCTGGAAGGGTCCACAGGGTCTGAATTCTCCGGGGTCCTTGGAGACACCAAGGAGTCCTTAAATGAAGACTGGAAATGCTAACAATGAAACCTTGAACAGAGATGAAGTTGCCATACACCAATAAGTCACCAGCAGCAAACTATCTACCAAACTCCTCATTACTCCCACTGGCAATGCTGCTGACTCTTTTTATCGCGCCCATGGATAAGGTTTTCAAAATTGTCGGCTGGCTGCCTGCCCATTTTGCCCATGCGATGTATGTGAAATCGCACGGGCAATGAAAAATTGGCGTCAATTTACATTTTAATGGCCTTAACTGGCCTCTTAATTAATGGTGGGCGTGCATCCGGCACCCACGGATTGCTGACTGAAACACTCACCTGATGTCATTGTGCACTAGTTTACACTCGAGGGCATGTTGGGCGCACACCCGCACGCTGAGCGAAAAGTTCTGCCCTATATCTTTATATTTCTATTGCCTAACTAAGCTGCTCTTTTACATCATCAAAACAATCTCCTGCTTTTCTTTGAACAGCTTCATTCCATTAATGTCCTCTGTTCTACGTATTTTGTTACCCCCTTATTCCTCACTTGATGAAAAAGCTTCCATTTTTCATATATCAGTCCTGAAGAAGGGCACTTGTCTTTTCTTTCCATTGTTACAGACAGGAGGAGGGGGAGCCCTAATTTCTCCTTTCACCACTTGTCCCTAAACAGAAAGGTGTTTTTGATTTGCTTCCCCCGTTATAAGTGGTGGCATATTTCCCAACCTCTAGGTTTTGGTGTGATCCAATTTCTATTAATAACCCCTCCACCCTCAGCAAACACGAGGCAGGATCGGCTCATTTGCACACGCTCAAACGTAGAAGGACAGGGTGGGGGGGGTTGTAATGTTGCCCACTTTACACTCATACAGTAAAAGAGGGATAGAGAAAAGAAAGATTTAAAGTGCAAAGACCACAGAGAAAAGAAATGGTGTCTCATGTGGGTTCCAGAGTCCAGAATCAAAGTCCAATGAGGTATTCTTTCGTGGAGGTCGGAATGTTGAAAACCGATGCTGTATAATTCACTTTTCCGGTGGAGTTGACTTCACACGATGAGATAGGCACCCAGAGGTAAATCAGTCTTGTAGGGGATGGTACAGATGTTCCAGCAGAAACAGTGTAGATGGAGTCAGGTATTCAGCTTGGGCAGAGCTCCTTTTCTGTGGTGCTCCTAGTTAGATGGTAAAACGGCAGACTGACGTTTTTCAGTACAGCAATGCAATATTACCGGTTACAAAAGCTAGGGGCCCATGTCACATGACTGCCACCTCTTCACAGTGTCTTTGACAAAGAATATATATCCCTCATTTGGGTCCCCAAGATAGCTAAATGTCTCAACCATTAAGAATTGAAAGGAAGAATGTTGGGGACTTTGTCCTAGCAGACGGGTAGACTCCAGTTGGCCAGCCTGGTTTATGAAATGCAGAAGGCCTTTGTATAGTTCCCTTTGAACTTGGTGCTTCATTAGTGTCTCTTCAGAGATAACAAGGTGCAAATTTCTTCGAAACTGCCAGGTAGCTCCTTTTGTTCAGAGGTCACAGCCAGACATAAATTCAGCAATTTTAAAATGTCTTTATCCGTTTTTAAATTTTTAGAAATAGCCATGATATATATCTATATATATTTTATAAAAATATACAATATGAGGTCTTAGTCCCATCACATTGTAGAGACTGACAGACCTACTCTGTTTTTCCAGGATATCTTTGTCTTTCTGATTTCTAGCATTTATGTTATTGTTTTGCTTTTTACTTCACTTTTTGGAATGTTATGAACAGGAGGGAGGAGGAGCCCCAGAAATATCCGCATCCACAGTGATGGGGGAGCCTAGCACATCAGTGCAAAGGATAAGGCTGATGCATTCGCAACAACCTTCAACCAGAAGTGCTGAGTAGATGACCCATCTTGGCCCCCTCCGGAGGTCCCCAGCATCACAGATGCCAGACTTCAGCCAATCTGATTCACTCCATGTGATATCAAGAAATGGTTGAAGGCAATGGATGCTGCAAAGGTTATGGGCCCTGACAACATTCCAGCAATAGTATTGAAGACTTGTGCTCCAGAACTTGCCACGTCCCTAGCCAAGCTGTTCCAGTACAGCTACAACACTAGCATCTACCCGGCAATGTTGAAAATTGCCCAGGTATGTCCTGTACACAAAAAGCAGGACAAATCCAACCCAGCCAATTACTGCCCCATCAGTCTAACCTGCATCATCAATAAAGTGATGGAAGTGGTCATCAACATTGCTATCAAGTGGCACTTTCTTAGCAATAACCTGCTCATTGATGCTCAGTTTGAGTCAGGAGTGTGATGGAATACTCTCCAATTGCCTGGATGACTGCAGCTCCAACAACACTCAAGAAGCTTGACACCATCCAGGACAAAGCAGCCCACTTGATTGGCACCCCATCCACAAACATTCACTCCCCCACCACCACACAAAGTAACAGCAGCGTGTACCATTTACAAGATGCACTGCAGGAACTCACCAAGCCTCCTTAGACAGGACCTTCCAAACTGACGACCACTACCATCTAGAAGCACATGGGGAGCAGACACATGGGAACACCACCGCCTGGAAGTTCCCCTCCAAGCCACTCACCATGCTGAATTGGAAATATATCACCATTCCTTCACTGTCACTGGGTCAAAATCCTGGAACTCCCTCCCTAACAGCACTGAGGGTGTACTGACAGCACGAGGATTGTGGTGGTTCAAGAAGGCAGCTCACCACCACCTTCTCAAGGACAATTAGAGATGGGCAATAAATGCTGGCCTACCCAGCGATGCCCACAACCCATGAATGGATAAAAATTTTACATTTTTACATGAACAGCAGCAAGTATAACTTGCAGATTGGAAAACATTTTTCTCTTTGTTTTCTTTTGGAATGCATTTGTTTTTCTAATCAAGCTGTGGGCAATGGAGATTTTTTTAAAAATAATTATTGCACCTACATCAAATATTCCAAGATCAAATATATCAACATGGATTAGATGCCAAATAATGTTCCTTGTGTTCTTAATTACATCCTCAAGAGAACACCCATATTTCATCAGAATAATATTTCTGTCACTAACATGAGCCGCATTGTGTCCCTTCTGATTGAGACCACAGATTTACTAGGAACTGGTGCTAATTATGGAAAAATTTGCACTTTGGACCCTATTAAGAACAGGGTCAAAGCTAGCCATTCTCATTTCACTTAGGCATCTCACAGCAAACAGCATGAAAAGACTTTAATGGATTTGAATTCAAATCCCAGCAGTGCCTACAATCCCACAACAACAAACTGCCCATAATTTGGTATTCAGAGTAAATTGACAGTCTGACTCAGAGTGGCCAAGAATGGTTGGTGAAGGGGATGGAATTATCCAATGTGATCTGGTAGGTGCTATCGTCTGAATTTATGGGAAAGGCACATCATTGGCAGATTAAGAGGCTTGTACTGCGTTTGGATATGTTGCCCACAAGTACTTGATTCAGGGAAGCCAAAAGTATAACGTGCTTCATCCCAGCCATCGTTTATTTTGAAGGGAAAAAAATGTAATTAAAGCATCTGCTGATTAGAAATTTCCGTTGAAATATTAGTTTGAGTTTTTTGTTCTTGTAAAGTTTTTGAAAGTCATGACCTCATTTCTAACATGTAAAGTGGTTCACATTTTGATCTTCATGTTTGCTGATCTGTTGAAGTAATAGCAGGAAAAGGTGAAGAAATGAAATTTGCATGAAATATAACAAAATCTACAACTTTCTATATATGTTGCAAATGTAGAAAAAAAATCATTCTACTTATCCAGAAATGAGAAAAACATATTTTAAAAGCTCTCATGGCTCAACAGACAAGAAGGGCGGATTCCACCACTGCCCTAATTAAGTCTGGGCAAGAAGACTCATGGATGGCCTTCCCCACCCCTCACCCCCAAAACTGCCAACTGAGGCCTTTAAGTGGGCAATAAATGCCCATTTAAGGGCCTCACCCTGCCCAATGGTGGGCGGGGCAGTCATGATACAGAAAGCCTGCTCCCTGTGGGAATCCCTCGTTGACAGGCACTCAGTGCCTGATCAAGGGACCAGGCATTGGAAAGAGTGGATCCCACAGAGAGTCATCCTCTTACCGTTGCTGCTGCACCTCCTCCCCCGCCATCTCCTGCAACCCACACCCCATTACCCACATCCCAGCCTCACCCATCTGTGGTCGGGGGCCCTCAGTGATCCTAGTCCTCTCCCAGGATGCCTGCAATGGACAGCTGCCAGCCTCTGATTGGTTGGCAGCTCTCAGGGAGCTGGATTCCAGGGTTCTTGATCCCGGGAAAGGCCGCCGCTGGCCACTTAGGTGCTTGAGAGGCATTAAATTCCGACGATACTCTTGCCAGCTCTCCGGCCTCCATCACCTGCATTAAATGCCACCCCCATTGTGCAAAACTACTGTATTTTAGCGAAACACTGATTATGTCTTTGTTAAGGATCTGAGCTTCCGCCAAAAAGTGAGGCAAAAATGGAATTTTAACAGCTAAAAAAATGTAATTAACATGAGCGAGTGCAATGTATAATGTGCAATTTCTGGTCATATAGCAGAAACATTCATTTACTAGCTTCGGTAAGATCAAAGTATGAAACACTTGACATGCTAGAAAAGGGAGCATTATAGCCAAAAATAGTCAATTTACAGATTAAGAAATTGGCTCAAAATTGAATTGAAACAAAGCTCAAGTTAAACAATGTTCACAGTGCAGGATATGAGTCAGCCACTTTTTAGAAATTGCTTAGTTTCAGGCTTGTTTGATTTGCCAGATCCTTTTAGGAGTCCATTTGCATTTTACGACATGCTTCTGTTGGAGAATTGCCTCTTGTGGAAGCCATTACTAGCTGGGAAAACAATGAAAACACACTATTCAATAGATGCCAAAAATATTTGGGGACTAGAGATGGAACACAAATAATTTTCTTTACAACTATGACTAGGAGCTGAGGAAAAATACCTGGTCAGCTGCAGGCAGAGTAGCATTTAAGGTATGATTTCAAGAACAAAAGAAGTGGGGAATGAGTATAGACCTTATATTGCACGTTACTATTAGCTCAGGTCTTGTACACTGCACAGAATCTAACCCAATCATTTTCATCTGCTGCAGAAGTCGGATGCTGGAAATCTGAAATATAAACAGAAAATGCTGGAAATGTTGAATAGGTTTGGCAGCATCTGTAGAAAGAGAAACAGTTAAAGTTTCATGTCTGTGACTTCATCAAGACTGGAAACTGTTACTGATGTAAGCAAGCACAGTAGGTATTGGGAGCAGCACAGCAAAGAACAAAAGGGAAGGTCTGTGATAGTGTGCAAGGTGGGATAGATTATTAACAAAAAGGGATGATAATCCAAAGCAAAGGGGTGATGGGACAAATAAACAAACAAAAGATAAGTTTAGAAGAACAGTAAATGGCAATAGCAGAATCATTACCAACAGCAACAACTTATATTTATATAGCCCCTTTAATGTAATGAACAATCCTAAGGTGCTTCACAGGAGCATTATAAAGCAAAGTATGACTCCATGCTGCATAAGAAGATGTTAGGTTAGATGACCAAAAGCTTGGTAGGTAGGGTTTAAGGGGTGTCTTGAAGGAAGAAAGTGAAGTAGAGAGGTAGAGAGGTGTAGTGAGGGAATTCCAGAGCTTGGGGCCTAGGCAACTGAAGGCATGGCCACCAATGGTGGAGCAGTTAAAATTGGGATGCTTAAGAATCCAGAATTAGAGGAGTGAAGATATCTCAGAGGTTTGTGGAGTTGGAGGAGAAATAGGGAGTGGCAAGGCCATGGAGAGATTTGAAAACAAAGATAAGAAAATAAAGACCCAATGTAGCTCAGTGGGCACAGGGGTGATAGGGGAATGGGACTTGTGAAGAGTTAAGGCGCAGACAGCAGAGTTTTCGATGATCTCAAGTTTACCAAAGGTAGAATATGGTAGACCAGCCAGGAGTGCGTTGGAATAAAAGAGTCTAGAGGTAGCAAAGGCATGAATGATGGTTTCAGCAGAAGATGAGCTAATACTGGGGTGAAGTTGGACAATGTTATGGAGGTGGAAATAGGTGGTCTTTGATGGCACGAATACGTTGGAAGCTCATCTTGGGATCAAATGTGTGACCAAGGTTGTGAACAGAGCTAGGAATTTATATTTCTTTTAATAACTTTGTTAATGGCCTTAACAGGCCTTCTAATTGTCAGTGAGCACGCTGCCGACTCTGGCATGCGCCCGCCGACTGAAATGTCACACAACTGCGTGTTGACGTCGGGACGTTAGCCCGACATCAATACGCGTCATTTTACGCTCGAGTGGGTTGGGCGCATGCATGCGCGCCGAGCTAAAACTTTTGCCCCAGGTCTCTCTGTTCCTGCACCCCTTTTAAAATTGTACCAGTCAGCTTTTATTGCCTCTGTAAAAAAATGTGTATTTTGTATTATGTAAAGAAACACATTTCTTTGTCCGTTGGCTGGAGCTTTGGTTATGTGATGACGTATGGTGGTTAATTCGAGACGGGTGCATGCACATGTTTACATCGGGCCATTCCATTAAGTCTCAGAATAGAGAGAATTAATTTGATGGATTTCAATTGTGAAATATAAGCGACAGACCTAGCGGTGTGTGTCATGCTGTTTGGGGAGAAGAGGATGGAAGTCATCGGAGCCACATTTATGGATAACATTTTTCTTTATGAACCATTTCTATTTGTTAAGCGATAGGTTATAGTTTAGAAATACATAGTCAGGTGGGTGGTGAATTCTGGTGACGGCTATTCCTGGGATTTTATTTTCATGGAATATGATTATTTTGGTAGAATCAGATTGGGAAGAAAATTTTAATTTGGGAGGAAGATGATATTAATGATGAATAAGAAAAATGGAAAATAACAAATTAGAAACTAAAAAAATTCAGAGATTTAAGTAATGTTGACGAGGAAGACATTTTAAGCATTGAGGAGGAACAAAACTGACAGACAGGCAATGTACGCACAACAATCAGAATATACACAGGCATGCACAAAATAGATATTTTATATATATATATATATATATATATATTCCTAGCTCTGTTTTATTCTATTTGGGTCAACTGTGGCTTAGTTGCCTCTGAGTCAAACAATTCTGGGTTCAAGTCCCGCTCCATGAATTGAGCACAACAATCAGGCTGGCATTCCAGTGCAGTACAGAGGAAGTGCTGTAGTGTCAGCGGTGTCATCTTTTGGATGAAACATTAAACCGAGGCTATATTTGTCCTTGCAGGTGGATATAAAACTCCCATGGCACTACTTTGAAGAAGAACAGGGAAGATATCCCTTGTGCCCTGGCCAATTATTTATTCCTCAAATCAACACTACAAACAACTGATCGATCATTATCACATTGCCATTTGTGGGAGCTTACTCTGTGCAAATTGGTTGCTATGTTTCCTACATTTTGCAATAGAGATTGCACTTCAAAAGTACTTCATTGGTTGTAAAACATTTTGGGATATCCAGTGGTCATGAAATGTGCTATGTAAATGCAAGTTATTTTTTTGTTTCTTATCAATTTAGTCCAGATCCTATAGCAAATATCATGTTCAGTATTCATTCAGGCTGGTGTGGGAGTAAGAAAGGGTTTTGTTGAGGCCAAAATGCTACTAGGAGTGAGTCAGGATTAAACCTCTACTAAACCCCAGACAACTAGGGCCAATTCCACACATAGAACCATAGAAAGGTTATGGCACAGAAAGAGGTCGTTCAGCCCATTGTGTCTGTGCGGACTGAAAAATCTAGCCTTCCATTCTAATCCCACCTTCCAGCACTTGATCCGTAACCTTGCAGGTTACAGCACTTCAGGTGCAGATCCAGGTACTTTTTAAATGAGTTGAGGTTTCTGCTGAAACCACCAATCCAACAGCAAATTCTAGACACCTACCAACCTCTGGGTGAAATTTTTTCCTAATATCCCCTCACCTTAAATCTGTGACCACTGGTAATTAACCTCTCCGCTAGCAGAAACAAGTCTTCCCTGTCTACTGTATCTAGGTCCCTCATAATTTTGTACACCTCAATCAAGTCACCCCTCAGTCTCCTCTGTTCTAAGGAAAACCTAATCTTTCCTCATGGTTGCAATTTTCCAGCCATTCTTGTAAATCTCTTCTGTACTCTCTAGAACAATTATGTCCTTTCTATGATGTGGTGACCAGAATTATACGCAAAACTCCAGCTATGGCCTAACCAGCATTTTATACAGTTCCATCATTACATCTCTGCTTTTGTATTCAATACCTCATGCAATAAAGGAAAGCGTTCCATATGCTTTCTTTACTACCTTATTCACCTGTCCTGCCATCTTGACGGACCTGCGGATATGCACTCCAAGATCTCTCACTTCCTCTACCCCTCTCAATATCCTCCTATTTATTAAGTATTCCCTTGCTTTGGTTGTTCTCTCAAAATGCATTACCTCAAACTTCTCTGGATTGAATTCCATTTGCCACTTTTCCGCCAACTCAATCAAACCATTGATATCATTCTGGATTCCACAGCTATCCTCTTCACTATCAGCTACATGGCCGATTTTTGTGTCACCCGCAAATTTCCAAATCACACTTTCCACGTTTAAGTCCAAATCATTAATATATACCACAAACAGCAAGGGCCCCAACATTGAGCCCTGTGGAATGCCACTGGAAACCGTTTTCTATTCGCTAAAACATCCATTGATCATTACTCTTTGTTTCCTGTCACTGACCCAATTTTGGATCCAACTTGGATCCCCTGTACTCCATGGGCATATTTGACTAGTCTTTCTGTGGGACCTTGTCAAATGCCTTACTAAAATCCATGTAGACCACATCCACTGCACTACCCTCATCAATCCTCATTGTTACTTCCTCAAAAAATTCTATTAAGTTAGTAAAACACAACTTTTCCTTAACAAAGCCATGCTGACTATCCCAGATCAATCTGTGCCTTTCTAAGTGACAGTCGATCCTGTCTCTCAGAATTGATTCTGGTAATTTATCAACCACCGAAGTCAGACTGACCAGCCTATAATTATTTGGCCTATCCCTTGCCCCCTTTTTAAACAATGGTACAACGTTTGCAGACCTCCAATCCTCTGGTACCTCGCCTGTATCTAGTGAGGATTGAAAAATGACCCTTAGGGCATCTGCTATTTCCTCCCTGGCTTCCATTAACAGCCTGGGATAAGATCCATCCGGCCCTGGTGACTTTCAATCTTCAAAGATGCCAGTCCCTCCAGTACTTCATCTCCGATTACGCTTATTTTATTTAATGTTTCATACACCTTCTCATTAACTAGAATGTCTGCATCATGCCTCTCCTTTGTGAAGACAGAAACAAAGTACTCATTAAGAACCTTGCCCACATCTTCTGCATCAACGTGTAAGTTACCTTCTACAACCCTAACAGGCCCTCCCCTTTCCTTACTAATCGTTTTGCTCTCAATGTACTAATGAAACATCTTTGGGTTTTCTTTGATTTTACCTGCCAATATTTTTTCATATCCTTCCATTGCTTTCCAATTTCATTTTTTACTTCACCCATGTATTTTCTATACTCTTCTGGGCTTTCTAACATGTTAATTTCTTTTGTGACTGTCATAAACTTCCTTCTTCTGCTTTATCTTACCCTTTATGCTTCTAGATAAACAGAGGGCTCTAGATTTGACAATACCACTCTTTTTCTTTCTGGGGACATGTCTACACTGTGCCTGTAGAATCTTGCTTTTGAATGCCTCCCATTGGTCTGTCACTGATTTCCCTTCAAGAAACACTTTCACCAGTTCACCTCTCAGGTTCGTAAAATTTGTCTTTCCTCAATTTAGAACTTTTTCTCCTGTTCTATCTTTATCCTTTTCCATAATTATGTTATTATGGCCACCATCTCCAAAATGGTCCCCCACTACTACTTCACCCACTTACCCAGCTTCATTTCCTAGGACTAAATCTGGAATTGCACTCCCTCTCATTGGGCTTGTTACATGCTGGCTAAAAAAATTCTCTTGAATGTAGTTTAAGAATTTTGTGCCCTTCACACTGTTGATATTAGGGTAGTTGAAGTCCCCAACTATTACTGCCCTATTGCTTTTGCACTTAGAAACTTGCCTACATATTTTCTCTTCTATCTCCCTCTCACTATTAAGGGGTCTATAGTACACTCCTAGCAGTGTGGCTGCCCCTTTTTTATTCCTGAGTTCAACGCATACGGCCTCAATTGATGATTCATTTAGTATATCATCCCTCCCCACAACTGTAATTGATTCTTTAACCAATAATGTTACACTCCCACCTTTTTTATCACCCTCCCTATCCTGTTTGAGAACTCTATATCCAGGGATGTTGAGCTGCCAATTTTGTCCCTCTTTAAGCCAAGTTTCTGTTAGAGCAGTGATATCATGCTGCCATTTGTCTATGTGTCTCCAGTTCATCGGCTTTGTTTGCTACACTCCTTGTATTTAAATATATGCCTTTTAACACTGCCAAATTCCTGTGCTGTACACTTTTTAACCTTTGCCTCTTCTGCCTTGCAGAGTCACTTGTTAATTTTCTGCCTCTTACTCTGGATTTGCCCTCTCTGAATCTGCCCTCGGTTCCCCATTCCCCTGCCAATCTAGTTAAACCCTCCCCAACTACACTAGCAAATCTCCCTGCAAGGACGTTTGGCCTGGTCCTATTCAGGTGTAGACCGTCCGGCTTGTACAGATCCCATCTTCCCCAGATCTGGTCCCAATGCCCCAGAAATCTGAAGCCCTCCCTCCTGCACCATTTCTCCAGCTGTGCATTAACCTGGTATATTCCCCTAATTCTATACTCAATAGTACGTGGTGTTGGGAGTAATCCGGAGAATACTACCTTTGAGATTCTGCTAACTAATCTTTTTCCTAACTCCCTAAACTTAGCCTGCAGAACCTCATCCCTTTTTCTACCTATACCATTGATACCAATGTGGACCATGACCTCTGGCTGTGCACCCTCACCCTCCAGAATTCTCTGTAGCCGATCGGTAATATCTATGACCCTTGCACCAGGGAGGCAACATGCCATCCTGGAATCACGTCTGCGACCACAGAAGTGCCTATCTTTTCCCCTGACCATAGAATCCCCTGCCACTATTGCTCTTCTCTCTTTTCTCCTCCCTCCCTGCACAGCTGAGCCACCCATGGTGCTCTGGTCATGACTCTAGCTGCTCTCTCCAAAGGAACCCTCTCCCCCATTGGTGCTCAGAACTGAGTACCTGTTAGAAAGTGGGATGTCCTCAGGGGACTGCTGCACTGCCTTGTCGCTCTTGTCTGTTTGCCTGTCACCCAGTCCCTCTCTGCCTGCACTTTGTTAAGGTGCAGTGTGACCACCTCCTGAAACGTGCTATCCACAAAGCTTTCATCATCGCAAATGAAGCTCAGTGACACCAGCAGCTCTGCGAGTTCCAAGATACAGCACTCGAGTTTTTCCATTTGGTGACACTTTCTGCGCATGTGGTTGTCCAGAGCATGGGTAGTGTGCTGGAGTCCCCTCATGGCACAGGATGTGCACTCAGTGGGTGTGAGCAGCCCTGCCGAGCCTCAAATTATTTACTTACTGCACTAAAATTGGAAGTTAAGTAAACACAATAAAATGCTAATGAATTGTTTTTTTAACTTAGTTAATTTATAACCTATAACCCCTACAACTCCCAATAAGCTTTATTACCACCAATAAACATTACCAATAATAAAACAATACAATTACCAATAAATTACCTGAGTTCTGAAGTTTAAAGTTTTACCTTTTCTTTCTTATCCAGATATTTATAAACTTTTCCTCAAAATAGTGAACTAACCAAGCTATTTATACACAGTCCCTTGCGCTAAGAACTTTCTGGCCAATCAGCTTATGAGTTTCCTGTAATGTCACAATTTATTGTTTTTTCACTGGCTGGAATTTTTCAGCCCCTCACGCCAATGGGATCTTCCGGTCTCGCCAATGTGAATGTTTGCTATATTTAAATCTGCAGCTGCATGTAATAATTTTCTTATATGTCTTAATGGACTCCATCCTGTGTTCAAATTCACCTTAGAAATGGAGGAGTCAAATGCACTCCCATTCCCTGATGTACCAGTTGAGAAATCTCCCAGGAGGTTCTTTACCATGATCTACCACAAACCTACCTTCGCTGGTTAATATACGCGTTGGGATTCTTACAGTTCCACACGCTATAACATTGGTCTTATTGGCAACCTTGTAAATAGGGCCTGAGCCATTTGCTCACCTTGCAAGCTTGATGCTGAAATAGTACGCATCAAAGGCGTCCTGCAGGATAATGGCTACCCTGATCAGATCATTTTGTGCTGTGAATCAGGCAAATTCATGAATGGGCCTAAGGCCATCACTTTCGACCCTTAAAAGTGCCCAGTCTACCGCAGATTACCATGGAAGGGCAAAGGATCTCAAAAATTTGAACAATAGGTGAAGCTAGATTTTTCACGCTGCTACTATGCAGTAGCAATACAAGTGGTATTCACCACTAACAGGATGTGGCCGTCAAGCCAAAAGGACCTTCTGCCTATCACAGAAATGAGTAACGTAGTATATGAATTTTAGTGCCAGTGTGAAGCTAGGTATGTAGGCTGTACGTCCCAAAGACTGGTGGATCATATCAAACATCATGTCCCAGCTGCTGTTCACAATGGGTAAGGTACAGATTGTATCCAACCAGCCTGTGTTTGCAAAACTCAAAACCCAGTGTCCAACATTAGATGTGATTCTGCGATTGGGCAACATTTGCTAAATAATCTTCAGTATGTAAAGAATTACGCTGACAACCAATTTAAGATTGTCAGTGCGGCTCACGGTGTGGCACATTTGCATGCACTGGAAGCTACATATATTAATACACAGGTCCTGTTCTTTGCAGACAGAAAAAACATGTACATACATTGTGCCAGTTTCAGCTAAACAAAATAAGTGACAGCCACTCGCTGACTCATTCCTCAGGGCAATGCCTTGGCCAATCACGGTCAAACTTCCTGATTTAAATTTCAAACAACGTTTGGCAGTTAACTGTTACCATTACTGGTGCATTCTCCATGGCAATGCCTCTACCAATCAGAGTCTACTTGCCAACCAATCAGCACAGTCTTCATATACAGCATAAATTGCTGTTTTCCACTTATGTTGAAATCTGGCAAAATGTCCCAATGAGTGCAAGATGAAAAGCTTTGACATCCCTTTTCTCAGCAATACTCAAGTTTTGTACTATCAAATGAATATTTATTCTTAAACTGTCTTAATTATTTCAATTCTTAAATTAATTACGAAACATAGCATAACCATTCCATTATCAGACTCATGACTTGAGCAAGAGGGAAGGGGGAGGCAAAAGACAGTTTGAAACTAACATTGCCTATCTTGTCTCACTGACTCCTATAAGCCTGTCACAGCGTATTACTGCTGACAGCTGTGGAGAAGTATTCACTCAAACTGTCCTGTCGTCTTGTCTAGAGGAGGATGAATGGTGCTTACATTAACATCAGCTTTTGCAGGACAGAACACGCATTTATATTGCACTCAAGGTTGGACTCTTGTTTCTTTTGACAGCAACTGCAGATTAGTACTAGGCACATGACTCCCACACCACCAGCACTAGTTTATCCAAGGCCATGTCAAGATTGACAAAACTACCGGTTTTGCTCTAACTCTCTGTAACAAAGCTTACAGATGTTTCCTGCTTTGTACAAGGTTTGCAGGAAATGTTTTGATACAGTTTATATGCTATACCTTAGGTTACACAATATTTGCAGGTATATACAGGTATGTATAATTACCAGACAAGACAACATTTGATTTGCTGATGTACAATGAATTATTTTTAATTCTAGTGGTTTATTTCCATTTGTAATGGAAACATTTGATTTGATTGAAGAACTTAATTTTTAAATCTTAATTATTAAACATATTCTGTATGTTTTTAAAAGGTAAATTAGGAAAGCCATCATCACCTGTGTCAGTTTTATGGAATACATATAGCATTTGCAACTAATACAGAGTGTTTTATTAAAATGCTAACTCCCACTGCAGACCAGAAACAAATGGTACCTGACATTATAAGGATTTGCAGGTTGATAATCAAGTAATGATAAGCTTGGCCACATTATGAAAACACCTTCTATGACCATCAAGCCCCAGTGTGAGACTTGAACCCAGAGCTCCTAGCTCAGAGGCAGGGAAACTACCCATTGCACCACAAGACCTCCCCTAGTTTACAGAGGATAATTTCGCCAGTGAATTTCTTTCTCTGCAAAACTGACAATAATGCTTGAAATAAATAGTTCTCCTGTTAGAAACAGATAGTTCTGTGCATTTTATTTTCTACTTGATCTGCAAGCATTTCTGCACGTTAATGTCGAGTACTTCCCATTGACTCTCCTCCCAATTTCACAATAAACCAATTAGTTTAAATAATAAATTTGGACATTTTAGGGAAGGATGCCTCTCCTGCAATTGGGTTTCAGACATTAAGCAGAAATGTTTTGAAAGCAAAGTTCTCCTTCACCTATCAGTGTGCATGTTCTAGTCCCATTCATTGATAAGAGATTTTCCAGAAGGAAAAAGGAAGATTTATTTAATCATAAATTCGTGGTAATCCTTATTAAACTGCAAAATACCTTTGAAGTCTGCACTCTATTCTGCACGCAGTAATGATCTCTTCACTACACTAAGATAACATTGGTCACCACAGAAACCAGAGCAGGGCTAATAAATAAAAATTGGAAAGATGCCACACAAAGCAATCAGTTTAGATCAGTCTCCTGCCTGAGATACAGTTTAAACATAATTTGCTTTCGAAATTCCAAAAAGTAAATATTTTACAAGCTTATATTCACAAAATTTATAGAAACAAGAGAATATTATGCAATTGAAAAAGTGTTAGCATGAATGTACTTATTAACAAGACTAACAAACCATGCTCCTACACTCAAGATTATACTGATGAGGCACAGATTGGATTGCTTCTGGTGTTTGCTTGGTGAATTATCGTTAGCTTATGTGTGCCATTTCAGCATTTTCTGCCTTCCTATGTGCAAAGCAGCTGACCTTTACATCACTTTGCAGCTGCATATGAAAGTCCCTGCAGTTGTGCACTGAAAGTAAGTTCCACTGATTAACTATTAGTAACATCATGGCACATACAGTACCCTCTTAAAGGCCAGTCCAATTGGCTGTGGAAGTTTGTTGATTCCCTGGCATGCTTTTGCCATAACTCTCTTTGAAGAGTGGCAGAAGTCCCATGAATAAGTTTAAGACATGGCCTGTATTGCCTGTTTTCTGGTGGTGTTCCTGTTGGCTGTCAGCCATATTCATAGAGGTGGCCTGGAGTCTCCTGAGTCCTAGCCTCAGGTAGGCCTGTTAACATTGTGGCAATCAGTACACTGATAAGGAAGAGGCATGCAAAGCTCAAGAACAACGTATGTAGCTCAATGCGAGGTCCAGTTCTGGGTTACGACCTGAACCTACAGAGAATTAATAGAGGTATGAGTTGATTTTGAAGCAGTTCTTTGGGGTTGTACCAAAGCCAATTTAGCCAATCTCAAATGGAGTGATGTTAGGCAAAAAAAAAGATTTACATTTATGTAGTACCTCATTACATCACACAAATTGGGTTTAAAGTGTTGTAACTATTGTTATGTATGCAAATGTGAAAAATAGTAAGATTCCTTCTAATATTAATGAGTGAACGATGAATTAATTGTTGGTGGTGCTGGCTGAGTGAAAAATGTTGACCTGGAGACGAGCAGCTCACTGCTTTTCTTCAAATAGTGCCGTGGAGTCCATGTAAGCATGCAAACAATTTTACTATCTCAACTTCTGATAGTGCAACACTCTCTCTTAGTACTGCACTAAAATGTTAGCTTATATTATATGCTCACATTGTGGAATGGATTTCAACTCACAACCTTCTGACTCTGAGGTGAGAGTGTTGGAAGTAAGTCCCAAGATTGTGGAAAATAAATAAACCAGTGACAATTTTTGGAATATCTGTGGGCATTGGCTGAGGACAGTGCCAGGCTCAGCTGTGATACTCCAATGATCATAAAGCTTACTGACACTTGCTGTCAAAGCTCGCAGATAAAGAACGGATACCTATTAGCAGAGGGTGGCCAGACTCAATGGCAGTGACTTCCAGCAAATAATGAACATCGTCTGCAGCAAAGCAAAGGAAAAAGGCTCCATGTGCTACAGGCAGTTCAATTTGCAATTAAGAATGATGAAGTAAAGTAGGAGGTACTGTACTTTTACTGTATTCGTAAGTTTGCAATACTCTAATGGTGTTTGTGGTATAAACACTATCCAAAGCAGACATTACAGAGACAGACTGAAAAGACAAGGGTACAGTATCATTTGGAAACCTGTGATTATCAGGCGGAATTATTGAAGACCTTTATAGTCTTGACTCTAAAAAGTTGATCCTAGAAGGCTCATTATATTCTTCAATGGGACTTCATCTGCTCTGTAGAATGTAAATATCCAACTGAAGAACACAGCTGTTTGCCAAGTCAAAAACAGTGACCTGCATCCTGGTTTCCATTTGTGTAAAATGGATAGAAAGCAGATACTAATGCTAAAATGGCAGCTTTATGTCTCAATAAAATGTGGTGCACGCACATTTAAAAAAGACACATTTTAGCTTTGACAATGGCCGGTGTTTTCCATGCCTGCCCCATCGGATGTGTTCGTGGCATGAGCGGACAATATGGCGAGAAGGCCAAAAATCGGTTTCACGACGTCGTGAAACCGGTTTGCAATCGTCCGCTCCCTCCACCAATGACAGGCTGCGTTTCCCACCATCGGGCATCGGGAACCTAATTGTAATACATCAGCATTTCATTATAAGGCCAGCCTGCCAGACTCGACTCATCACAGGCCACCGCACCACCCCTCCCCACCACCCCCACCACCGCCCACAGGATCGTCCACCCACATCGGCAAGAAAGCATGCCGACGTGTTTCACAACAGCACATAAGCAACATGCACCTGGCCAGCTGCACTTCACTTGGGACTTCAAGGTTTGTTTGCCTACCTTGCTTCGGTCAGCACTCACAGTCATCAGCGCCAGGCTTCACAGACAGCACTATGTCACTTTTAGGGGCTCACGGGTAGGTCTCTACCTACCAGGTCAGCCACATGTGGATGGCTTTTCAATGGTTGCAGGGCTAGGGCTTGCTTGAGGAAGGGGGAGAAGTGGCTCCAGGCAAGGGACGAGGCTGCAGGACGGGAGCTGTACTGGGGCAGGAAGGAAACCCAGGGTGTGTGTGGGGGCACATATTGATCTGTGCAAGTGGCCTCAAGATGGTGAGGGCTGAGGAGGCAGTCTCCACAGGAGATGAGGAGATGGATATGTGAGGGTATGTGTGTGAGAATGGGTGGTAATGTCCCTTGAGCTGCCTGTGAGTGAGATGCCAGTGAATGTGTGACGGGCTTGAGTGTATGAATTTAGAGTGATGAGATAGTTGCCATACCCTGGCTACATGGATGAGATCATTCATTCTCTATCTGCATTGGGTGGCCAACCTCTTCTGTGTAACTTTGGCACTGACCACTGCTGCCAGCGCCTGCCATGCTGGATTGGTGACTCCTCTGCCCATCCTGCGACCAGAGCAGGTGTAGAGGACACTATGGTGGGCCTTCACGGTGTCCAAATGGAATTCCAGGCTTTAAAACTGGGGGCTGCAGTCTTCTTGCCTTTCGTGGACAAATTCCCTGCTGTAGTTGTGGGCTGGAAACACTGAGATGTATACGTGCGGCTGGACTTTAAATACGGTGTCCGATGTGGTGAAATGGCGAGGTGATGGCGTGGCAGGTGAATGAGAGCCTGCCGGCCATGGAAGTGGCGTGTTTCCTGGGAATGCATAAGTAATGTGGCGGGTTTGGGACGATACAGCAAGAAAATCCACCATTGCAGCTGGTGCGTAAAACTTAGTGGAAATCTGAGATGGGGAACCCACTGGGCGGAACGCCCAATGTTTCTCGTTTTTGTCTTTTGAATTTGCAGTTTCAACTCAAAATATTTCATAATGCCAGTTGTATTGTTGAAATTGTTTTGCACATTACAATCTCAACACTATCTCCTTTCCTCCTTAGTCCACACTGCTCTTTATTTATGAGGTTTTTGTTTATACTGCTTTAAATGCGAATTATAAACAGAGTTCCTGAGGGCTGGGATAAGCCTGAAGTTACGTTGAAACTGATGTAAAAATCTAGAAATGGATCAGAGCCAGAAACTCTTCTACCAAAATATTGAACAGGCTGGGGTCCTGTGAGGACTTTTTAATCTTATGCATGAGTCCTTTTGTAATAAAGGCAAATAACTTTCTGTGACTCATACACAAGAAGACTGAAGTCCCTCTGAATACCAACACTTCCTATTTTATCACCTTTTAATAAATATTCTGCTTTTTATTTTTCCTACCAAGGTGGGGAACGTCATGTTTTTCCACATTATATTACATCTGCCATGCTCTTGCCCACTCATTTAACCTGCCCATAACCCTTTGCAGCCTCCTCACAGTTCACTTTCCTACCTAATTTTGTATCATCAGCAAACTTGGATACATTACACTTAAACCAATCCAAGTTATTGAGATGTTTTGTAAATAGCTGAGGCCCAAGAAATAATCTTTGCTGTACCTAAGTGGGCCCAGTCTGCCAACCAGAAAATTGCCAGTTTATCCCTATTCCGTTATCCAATCCTCAATCCATTCTAATATATTACCTCCAATTCCATTGGTCCTAATTTTGTGGAATGATCTCTTGTGTGGCACCTTACTGAATCTTTTCCAAAATCCAAATACAGTACATCCACCCTGCTTGAAACAACTTCAGAAGAACTCTAACAGGCCAGTTCCATATTCTAGATCAACTCTGATTTGCATGCTCTGGTGAGCTGCCAGTACAAAACATGCTTCCCATAGGTAAATTTCCAATTGGAAGTAGGGAAATTCAGAACTACAGTAGGTTCTCAAAGGTCTGTGCAGTTTAAGGGAATGGTATTCTTTGTTGCCATTACTAAATCAATGGAGCAACACTGTGAAACTGCAGGGAGAGTTCCAGGGGGGCCCTAGGTATTCGTATGTAGCTGTAAGATGCCAGTGGATCAGGTTTATGAGAGGAGCAAAGTTCCCTTTCCCTTGGATGGACAATGGGTGCCAAGGTGTGTTAGTGGAAGGGCATGGTGTGAAGTAGCACAACACGTGAATGCAAGCATTGCTTTCTTCAGGGCCAGGCTACAACACAGAAAGTAATTTAATGATCTGACCAGGTATGCCAAGGTGAGAATCCTATTCACATCTCTCATACTTTATGCACAGCCTTACAGAATCCCTTCACCTCTGCACAATCAGTGCTTCCCTTCCTTGCTTCATGGTTGTCCATAAGTCAGTGGGAAAGGTATCACCGCATCTCCTTTTTGCGTTCACTCATGCCCTCAATGGCCATTACTGCTCTCAAAACCATTTCTCACTCTTGGCCTTAGTTGCAGCTTCAACATGTCTTCATCCTCACTGTGATAAGCTGACCCATACATGGTGAGGGATGAAAGCTACAGCACATATTAACCCATTTCTATTCTTCTTGCAAGCAAGCTTGCATGCAATAGGCATCAATGGAAGAGGAGGCCCTGTAGTTTACAAAAACTCTCCGCTCAATAGGAGGCCATTATTGAGATAATGGAAAGACACACAGCAGTCAGCATCTCAGATGGTAAAGTTGGAGGTCTGTAACAGTAGGATTTGCCAGCACCTTCCCAACCACTTCTTTTTCTGCTTAATGATTTCAGTTACATGCTCACTGGCCTCCAGAACACAACAACCTGGCATGGCTCACTGCTGCCAGTAATCTGTCAAGTACTTGTCATTTAAATAATTTCCTTACATTTGCAGTCTCGTCTTTTCTAGGTCCAACAGAGAACTTGGGCAATAATGTCATACAGAAAATGAAACTCATGACAATAATGTACCTTCACTTGGTTTTACTATATCAAATAGCAACTGAAAGCTCTCAGATGTGGCTTTGACATCCTGCAGCCAGCCTTCCTAATGGCCATTGCTGCTCACCAGTTTTGACTGCAACGAAGGTGCAAACCTGGGCCCAGATATAGTTAATAGGCAGATTCTCCAGGGCCCGAAGCCAGGGCCTAGCAAGCCTCCACCAGCAGGGGAAAAAGCACAGGACAGAGAGAGCATGATGACTCCTCCCTGACAGACCATAAGACGTAGGAGCAGAAGTAGGCCATTCGGCCCATCAAGACTGCCCCACCATTCAGTGAGATCATGGCTGATCTGATAATCCTCAACTCCACTTTCCTGCCTTTTCCTGGTAACCCTTGATTCCCTTACTGATTAAAAATCTAACTATCTCAGCCTTGAATATACTTAATGGCCCAGCCTCTACAGTCCACTGTGGTAAAGAATTCCACAGATTCACTACCCTCTGAAATTCCTCCTCATCTCTTTTTTAAACGGGTGCCCCCTTACTATGAGATTATGCCCTTTGATCCTAGACTCTCCCACAAGGGTAAACAACCTCTCAACATCTACCCTGTCAGGTCCTCTAAGAATCTTATATGTTTCAATAAGGTCGCCTCTCATTCTTCTAAACTCCAATGAGTGCAGGCCCAACCTACTCAACCTCTCCTCAAGAAAATCCCTCCTTACCTGGGATCAACCTAGTGAACCTTTTCTGGACTGCCTCCAATGCCAGTATACCTTTCCTTAGATAAGGGGACCAAAATTGTTCACAGTGTTCCAGCTGTGGCCTAACTAGTACCTTGTATAGTTTTAGCAAGGCTTCCCTATTTTTATATTCCATTCCCTTTGAAAGAGAGGCCAACATTCCATCTGCCTTCCCTAATACCTGTTGAACTTGTATGTTAACTTTTTGGGATTAATGCACAAGGACTCCCAAATCCCTCTGTGCTGCAGCATTCTGCAGTCTTTCTCCATTTAAATAATATTCAGTTCCTCTATTCTTCCTGGCAAAGTGCATAACCTCACATTTTCCCACATTATATTTCATCTGCCAAGTTTTTACCAATCACTTAACCTGTCTAAATGCCTCTGTAGACTCCTTGTGTCATCCTCACCACTTGCCTTCTCACCTACTTTTGTGTCATCCACAAACTTGGCGATAGTACATTCACCTCCCTCATCCAAGTCATTAATATATTGTAAATAATTGAGGCCCCAGCACTGACCCCTGTGGCACTCCACTAGTTACAGGTTGCCACCCCAAAAATGCCCCCTTATCCCAACTCTCTGTCTTCTATTAGTTAGCCAATCCTCTATCCATGCTAATATACTACTCCCAACACCATGGGCACTTATCTTATTAATTAGCTTTATGTGCAGTACCTTATCGAATGCCTTTTGGAAATCCAAATATATTAGGTCTACTGGTTCCCCTTTATCTATCCTGCTTGTTACCTCCTCAAAGAATTCTAATAAATTTGCTAGGCATGATTTCCCCTTCATGAAGCCATGTTGACTCTGCTTGATTAGATTATGCATTTCTAAATGTTCTGCTATTATGTCCTTTATAATAGACTCCAACATTTTCCCAATGACAGATGTTAAGCTAACTGGCCTATAGTTACCTGTTTTTGTCTCCCTTCCTTTTTGAATAAGGGTGTTACATTGGCCATTCTCTAACCCTTTGGGACTTTTCCAGAATCTAAGGATTTTTGGAAGATTATTACCAGCGCATCCATTATCTCTGTGGCTACTTCCTTTAATATCCTAGGATGCAACCTATCAGGTCCGGGGGACTTATCGGCCTTTAGCCCCATTAGTTTCCCTGGTACTTTTTCTCTAGTGATAGTGATTGTATTTATTTCCTCCCCCTCTTTTGCCCCTTGATCATTTAGTATTTTTGGAATGCCATTTGTATCTTCTACCATGAAGACTGAAGCAAAGTATTTATTCAATTCCTCTGCCATTTCTTGGTTCTCCATTATTATTTCCCCAGCTTTATTCTCTAAGGGGCCTTTGTTCACTTTGGCCTCCCTCTTCCTTTTTATATATTTAAAGAAGCTCTTACTGTCCATTTGTATATTACTTGCTAGTTTACCCTCAAAGTTTATTTTCTCCCTCTATTATTTTTTTGGTCATCTTTTGTTGGTTTTTAAAACTTTCCCAATCCTCCGGCTTACCACTAATCTTTGCCACATTGTATGTTTTTTCTTTCAATTTGATACTGTCCTTAACTTCTTTGGTTAACCATGGTTGGTTTATCCTCTTCCTTGAATTCTTCTTCCTCACTGGGATATATCTTTGTTGAGAGTCATGAACTATTTCTTAAATGTCTGCCATTGTTCATCAACCGCCTTTTCTGCTAAACTCCTTTCCCAGTCCACTCCAGCCAACTCTGCCCTCATTCCTTTGTAATTACCTTTATTTAAGTTTAGCACAGTTGTTTCTGACCCAAATTTCTCACTCTCAAACTGAATGCTAAATTCTACCATTTTATGGTAACTGTTTCCTAAGGGATCCTTTACTCTGAGATTGTTTATTAAACCTGCCTCATTACACATTACCCATTCCAAAATAGCCTGATCTCTGGTTGGATTCACAACATACTATTCTAAGAAACTGTCCCGAATACACTCTGTGAATTGTTGCTCGTGTCTACCTCTGCCAATTTGATTTTCCCAATCTACATGAAAATTAAAGTCACCCATGATTAATGTACTGCCTTTTTAACATGCTCTCATTATCTCCTGATTTATTCTCTGTCCTACAGTATAGCTACAGACAGGTAGACAACTCCTACCAGTGTCTTCTTCCCCTTGTTATTTCTTACCTCCACCCATATGGATTCTACATCTTCCAATCCAAGATCATATCTTGCTATTGTACTTGCTCCATCTCATACTAACAAAGCTACCCCACCACCCTTTCCTTCCTGCCTGTCCTTTCAAAAAGTCAACCTGGGCTGGTACCTCCTCAGGCCAAAGCCAAGACCTGCGCCTCCAGAGCCAGTCTTCAGTTTCCCATTGGCCGCATCCACCAGCCGCTGCACAATCCACAAGGATCACGGTGTTGAGCATGTCGAAGCTGGAACCTCCACTGACCTGACTGCCGTTGGGATCCTGGAGCTGGCCGGCAATGCAATCCAGGACAAGAAAACCCGCATCATCCCCTGCCACCTCCAGCTCACTGTTCACAATAACGAGGAACTCAACCAGCTACTGGTTGGACTCACACCATTAGTCCAGGGTGGGATCCTACCTGACATCCAATCCGTGCTGCTGCCAAAGAAAACCGGACATGCCAGCAAGATAAAAAGACAACACTAGAAAAAAAAAATGAGCGGGAGTGAGGGGAGCTGTGATTGGAGGAGCTGGAGCAGCAACATGGCAGAGACAGAATCTTCGATTGGAGGAGCAGCTCTTCACAGATTCTGCCTCCTGCACTTGCTGCTCCTCCAATCAAAGTACATTGGTGCGTGCTTTCTTGAATTTTTCGCCCATTCATTAAGTTTTCACAGGCTATTTGTGAGGTTTCCAGGGCAAATTCACTTGCTGCCCCCGTGTATTTTGAACCCTGTTGTGAATGAATAAAAACAATCTTCCTTTGCATAGTTTAGATGTTTGGTAAAATACAATCCCCTTGAAGGAACGTTACACATACAAATAGGGTCAATTTTAACCCACAGCAGGTTTCAGGTGAGCAGGTGGGCAAGGATGGGGTAGGTGTGAAACTCATTGTAATTCCTGGACTTCAACTGATTGCCACTGACCAACTGCCCTCTCAAATTGGATGGGAGGAGGGAGCAGGAGTCTGGGCAGCTGCTGGCTGGCGCTTGGCGCTAAAGGAAGTCTCACCAGAAAGCAGGTAAATTACAGGGAGGGGTCTCCGGAGGGTCTATTAGGAGGAGGGGGTGGGGTTCTGGGCAGGGGATGCTCCAAATTTCTTCGTGGCCCCACAAAGGAAATAATTCCACTTACCTTGTATTAATTGTATCAATTGAGATTCAGTACATAAGATGGTGGGCATTGAGTGGATTGTTACTTGAGCACATATAAAGAGACAATAATTGACACAACAGTTGAATGGAGTCAGGAGATATATCCCTGTAACATTTCACTCTGTGAATAAATTCGCTATCCCAAGTAAAGACTGGCTCTGGTTTCTTCCTTCACCAACTAGCTATCAGGGGTACAATACCTTGGAGGGACTGTCCATTCTTCCAACAACTGCTAATCTGCTTTCACCTGAGCAGCTTTCCTGCTTAGACTCTGGTTAAAATGTAGTGGAACATAATGGCACTCCAATGTGCACAAGGAATAAGGCTCCTGCCTGTTCCTGCCGACACCTCAGACACCTTACTCCAGTGACCGTCAAAATGGCAACCAGCAGGAATCCAGTGGTAACAGTGGTAAGAATGAATGCTCCATTTTACCCTTTTTCTGCTGGGTAGGTTGGGTTGATGAGCTGAATGACCAGGGCACTGTGGTGCAGGAAGGCATTCAAATGGGGGGAGCAAAATGGCATGTAGTGGTTGTAGGGGACAGTATAGTGAGAGGGATTGACACTGTTCTCTGTGGTAAAGAGCGAGAGTCCAGAAGTCTGTGTTGCCTCCCTGGTGCCAGGGTTCGGAACATTTGCTCAGGGCTGTAAAAGAACTTGCAGTTGGAGGATCCAGTTGTCATGGTGCATGTAGGTACCAACCTCATAGTCAACTCAGTTTCATTCCTTTTTAAGAGTCAACCACATTGTTGTGGGTCTGGAGTCATGTGTAAGCCAGACCAGGTAAGGATGACAGATTTCCTTCCCCAAAGGACACTAGTGAACCAGTTGAGATTTTACAACAATTGACAATGGTTTCATGGTCATCATTAGGCTTTTAATTCCAGAAGTTTATTGAATTCAAGTTCCACCATCTGCAGAGATGCTCTCTGCAGGAATATGGCCATGTTCCTCCATGGCGGAACACCAATCCTGCTGGGGACTGGCATGAACCTACTTGGCATCCCGTTAATGGGTTGCAAAGTAATGCCTGACTGGAATTGTCCCCCACGCCAGATTTACCATTATGCTGGCAGGAAAACACACTGGCCCAGAACACATCTGAACAAGTGTGACATGCAGAAGCCAGGGCTTACTGTTATGGCCTTGCTCAGACCGCGGACATCCGAAGAGAAGCTGCTGGAGCCCCAGAGCCACCGGACCCTGGAGGAACGCGTGCATCTCATGCTGGGTGGATTCTGATGGACATGATTCTGTCACGAAGCAGCTCTTGGAAGCTGGAAGATCTCTGTTGATCTCGGGTCTGCTTCGGAACGTCACGGTCTTGGCCATGGGTTGCTACGGATGATCGGCAGGGTGGGGAGAGGAAGGTTGAGCTCTGAGTGGGAGAGGAAGGTGAACTGGGGGGCTGGTGGGAGAGGAAGGTCTAGGCTTGACTGGGAGAGAAAGATGTACGGGGTTGGGGGCTGAGTTTGAGAGGCAGGGGGAATTAAGGTGTCGTGTTCGGGGATGTACGAAGGTTTTGGGGGGGGGTGAGGTTGGAAGGAGGAAGGAGGGAATATGGGGGTAGGAGGATGTAATGGGGGAGAATGTGGCAAGTGGGGAGATAGGTGTAAGGGGACAGGAAGGTGTCAGGGAAGGAGTTCGGGGGGAAAGGAGTAAGGGTGGAGGAGGGAGTAAGGGGGGACAATATCCAGGCGAATGTGCAAGAGAAGTCAACGGCTGCCTCCTGGGGAGTGAACTGAGGGTGGATCTGGTAAGAGGGAATGGTGAGTATGAGCGGGGCCACAGTGAGCTGGAGGGGTGGGAGGGTGAGGGCGCAACAGTGGTGGTAAAAAGGACGGGTGAGGGTGGTTGGGTTGTTGGGGACTCGGAGGCAGACATGCACCTTGGGGTGGGAATGAGGAGGTCGGGGAGGTCAATGGGGGTGGTATTCTCAGGAAGGTAGGGAATGTGCACTTTCACCTGGAAAGAAAAGTGTTCGGGTTGGTAGGCGATAGTGGGGAGGTGGAAGGTGATGTCAGGGGGTCAACAGTGGTGGGGGAATAGACATAGGTGACTGAGGGAAGGGAAAGAACGGGGGAGCTGAGCAGAAACATGACAACTACCATTTTTCTCAAATCAAAAGTGAGCAGAGCCTCGTGTTGGACAGGCTCAGGTACTGCATGGGAGTGTGGTCAGTGGGTGGGCAGAGATGCAGGTCAGCTCAGATAGACAACTGAAAGTGAACCCCAGCAGGCAGCATTGAAAATGCTCGGGTCAGTGAGATGAGTTGATGGAGGGAGGCTCCATGTGCATGGGAGAATGCTTACACGAGGCTCCAAAAGGCCCTGCCACAAACACACACACTCCTCCCTCCAGAATCACTCGTGGTCCAGCTGCGCGCAGCTGCACTGCTAATGGTGGGGTGGGATGGAGGAGGGGGGGATGCAGTGGTAGGACTCGCAGAACCTGTCAATGAAGCTCAAGGACAACATTACACATTATTCAATGAAAGTGAATATATTTTCGGATTATAAAGGGACAAAATGTGTTCACGCGTGCAACCTACTGTGATCAGATTTTCTTAACATTTCTAGGTCATTTAGGTGCTGCCCTGACATCCGCAGGAGGGGTGGAGACAGCCTGTGCAATGGTTGGTCCTGTTGTCTCTGATGACTTTGGCATGTGTCCTCTGGAAAGCCAAGGCCATGAGGGCCCCAGCTTGCTTTGGCTGTCCTCCTGTGGGCCCATTGTTCCCCTGAGGTGACAGAAGTTGAGGGGTCACAGGAAAAGGAGACTCAGATGGAGAGGATAGCCCCTGAGATTCCTGCATGGGTGACCCAGGGGTGTCCAGCTGCTGCTCCTCCTCCCTTTGGGTGCCCGTGGGCCCCGGTCTGACTCTGCGAGGGGAAGGAGCAAATGGAGGGACATTGAGTTGCCCCATTTCCCTCTTGCATTGCCACTGCAGGAACTCATCCATGGCTACCGCGATGGAGTGCAGGTCTGCACGCATCTCCGCATTCTGCTGGACCAAAGTCTCCATGCCGTCTGCCATCTTTCCCATGGAGACCTCCATGTGCACACATGTAGGCACCACTTCATTAGGGAGCAGGCGGACGCACTCCTCCAACTCACGTGCCACTCTGTTGAGGACGTCTAACAGATCTGCGTTATGTTCCCCTGTCTTTTGCTGAGAGGATGAGTTGGAAGGTTGAATCCAGAGGCGTGCCATCTGACCCAGACCTCACAGATACCTCTTCCCCAGCAGTCCTCCGAGTGCTGGGGAGCTCGGCTGAACCTGATCTTCCTGCTGTGGATACATGTCCGTGCGGTGACCACCACATTGTGAAGCCAAGCCTGCTCTAGATCTAGGTTCCACCGAGGTGTGTGTCTCTGCGTTGGTGGAGGGTGTAGGTAAGCGCTGTGACAGGTCTTCCAGGCTACTTATTTCCAGCTCTTCAAGGGGAGAGGTGTCCTCTTGGCTGGAGATGAGGACATGGATGGAGCTGAGGGACTGGCTGGCTGAGGGTGTCGGTTGCTTGGTAGAGCTCCCCGTGAACCAAAGTAGAGATAATTAGTGCATGGCAGCAGAGTCAAAAGCAGGAGAGAGAGCACTCACAGCTGCGTTGAGAAAGGATGCTGTGGCGCAGTATCCTCACGTGGGTGTTCACCACCGACCTCATTGTTGCCGCAGGACATGTTTATCAAATGTTTAAAAAATATTTAATAATTTAATACACCCTTCATGAAACCTCATCCCACCCATAGATGAGGTTTCATGAAAAATGCGAAGGCCGCCTGGGCTCTTTGCTTGCCCGCCAACCTTAAAGTTGGATGAGCAGCCCTGACAATTAGGTTAATTAGTGTATTAATGGCCTTAACTGGCCTTTAACAGTTCGGCGGGTGCGCAACCAGCTCTGACATGCCCCCGCCAAACGAAAGATCGGAATGATGCGCGGTGACTTTGGGACGCACGCCCGACATCACTGCGTGTCATTTTACACTTTGGCGTGCAGGGCCCACCCCCACACGCTGAACAGAAGATTCTTCCCCATGTTTTAATCACTTTTTCATCCATAGGAGGGATAAAGGCCCCCAGAGCAGCAGCATTTTCTCTGTCATTGCCTGTCCTTTCTGTGTGAGTACAGAGTTGTCCCAGAGTTTCTTAGCATATCGTTTGATTGTCAAGCCTGCCTTGCAGCATCTCAGGTCCTCATCTTCCCTGGAAGGCTCCTCTGAGTATTACAGCACAGTGCTCCTTCATTTTCAAGGCACTGGTCCTCTGCATCCCATCTAATGGGGATAGTGTATTCCACTGGTGGAACCTCCTCTGAAGAGGATGAGAGGGGCAGGAGGGGAGGAGGCCAGGTGGGCACGGGCAGCATCCCAGGGGCAGACCTTTAAGAGGAGGGGCACGGGCTCAGTTGGTGCAGAGCCAGCAGGGAGGCCAAGGCGGAAAGGCGCGCCGAAGACACCACTTCCCAGTGTCTAGAGTGATCAGCAGCATTCGAACTACCTCCAGATGTCCGAGGTCCAGTGCCGCAGCAGATCTGCCTCTCCAGGGACACAGTGACAGCAATATGTCACATGATAGGTCCGGAGATCATTCCAACTGCGTGGGTGGACACCCCATGCTGGTGGTTTTGAAGGTCACAGTGGCCCTCAACTTCTATGCCTCTGGTTCTTTTCAGGGCTCAGTGGGGGGATCTGTGCGGTATTTCTCAATCAGCTGCACATAATGGCATCAAGTTCGTGACTGATGCTACGTTTAGGCATGCTCACATGTTCATCCGCTTTTGCACAGACAAGATGAGCCAGGCAGAGAGGGCACGAGGCTTCACTGTGATGGTTGGGTTCCCCCGCGTCCAGGCTATAATAGATTGTACTCACGTGGCCATCAAGGTCCAGTGGGTGAGCCTGGAGCTTTCGTAAACAGAAAGATGTTCCATTCAATGAATGTTCAGATCGTCTGTGACCACAGGGCACAGATTCTCCAAGTTTGTGCCCGTTACCCTGGGAGCTTACATGATGCTTACATGTTGGAGCACTCACAGGTACTAAGGCTGTTCATGGCCCCTGCAGGAGTGGATGGATGGCTCCTGGGTGACAAGGGCTATCCTTTGAAGAGGTGGCTGATGGCCCCACTCCGTCACCCAAGAACTGAGGCCGAGGAGAGATGCAACATGAGTCATGCCTCCACAAGGGCGGTGGTGGAGAGGACCATCGGGCTGCTGAAGATGCGCTTCAGATACCTGGACCAGTCAAGGGGAGCATTGCAGTATCCTCCAGAGCGTGTCTCCCTCATTGTCATCGTATGCTGCACCCTGCACAACCCGGCTCTGGCAAGGGGGGGATCCACTGGAGGCTGAGGAAAGCGAGGCAGCTCCACAGGCCACAGAGGATGCCTCAAGTGATGGCTCAGAGGACGACCCTGGGGAGGCACAGGGTGAGGATCTCGAGGCAGAGGACAGGAACCTACATGGAGGCAGGGACAGCAGGGATGCTTTAATGCAATGAACCTTCAGCTAGGCATCCAAGGCATCAAGGCCTTGTCAAGCCAATGGCACTGTCTCCTTTTCTAACAATCAATAAATGAGAACCCAACCCAGTAGGCCAGCACCACACAACGCCACACTTTTACCAGCCCGTGCTGCACCTGGCACCTAATCAAACCATCCAGCCGACTCACCCCATTTAAGACATGTAAATATTTATGTTACTTCACATGAACAAATAAAGAACAAACAAAGTGTCTATCTCTAAAACAAGTGTCAAAATGTTTAATGCAAAAAATGTCAGCTTGTGCTCGAGGTGCCCTCAGCTTACATCTGCGGGTGCTGTGTCTTGGTGCCCCCCCCATCGCTGACAGTGGTGTTGGAGGCAGCTGCTGACTCTGCTGTCCTGGTGGCCCTGATGACCTTGGCGGCCATCCTTTGGCTACCGGAGCCTGAGCAGGCTCCGCCTGGGAGGGTGCATCCAGTCCCATGTCTGGGCACTGCTCAGTCCTCGCAGCATCACCAGATATAGTGGCACTGGCAGAGGAGCAGAGGAACTGATGCCCTCATCCAGAGCACCCTGGGAGAAGCCCACAGAGACGACAGGCAGCTCGTCTGCCAGCATGAGGTCCATTTGCACCTCCCTGCTCACCATTGGTGGATGGGGACCTAGCAAGGAGGCTAGGTGCCTCATCCATCTTTCACACTGGCAGTGACCTCCTGAGGAACCTCAGGAAGCCCTGAGTCTGTTCCTGAAGCTGCCTCTCCATGAGAGTCGCTGCTCCTTCAATGAAGAGACTGTGGTCTCAGTGTTAATGGTCAAAGCAGAACTCATGCACCGCATGGACTCCTCCATGATAGAAACCATGGCACACAGACCCTCATGGATCTCTGCCAGTTCTCCCTGCATGTCCCTCTGGACATCCAGCATCTGCCACCTGATGGACGACTCAGAAGCTCTGAGCTGTGCCTCAGACACAGCAAGGTCCTGGTTTCTAGCTGTATCCCCACTGTCAGCTCCCTGGGAGCTCTCTGCCTCTGTCAGCTCCTCATGCAAGTGTGATCTGCCCTCACTACTGTGCATTACCTGCGAAACCAAATAACTAATGGCCACCGACGTGTGAGTATCTGCGCTGGTGCTTGATGCAGAGAGATGGTGTGATGCTGGTGCAGGTGGACTGTCTTCCTCAGAGCTCAATGGGGGGTCCTCACGGTCGACGGTGGCTCCTGTGGGTGACGTATCTACAAAAGATACATCAGCCACTGGAGCAAAAGACCAGTACATTCAATCATCATAGCCACTATGCATGCTAGGTGGGCTGAGGAGACAGTGGAGACCTGCTGTATGGTGCCATCTGCATTGAAGCTTCAATGGGGTCTCTGGCTACAACAGTTCAGTTTCTGATGAGAGGAGCCCATTGTGTTTCCAGTACCCGCCGCATACTCATCTGTCACCTGCTCTCTTACCTTCATCCAAGACCCCCTCCTCACTGCGACTGGAGGAGCAAGCTGGCCAGTGGCATTCCAGCTCCAGTGCATCGCTTTCATACTTCGTGAGGATGCACAGATTTGGCACTCCTCCACCCGTTCTGCAGCGCTCTGCAGCGATATCCTGACGGGAAAATAGCCTCATTATTGCTCCATCTCCCTGAATGTCCTTTCCTGGTTCCCCCAGTCTGCCCTCCCACCCAGGCATTAGGTGGCTGTGTCACCGTCTCACCCTGCAATGCACTGAGGCCAGTCGTGCTGACATCCCAGCCTTGGCAGGGCAGCTTTCAGTGCCAGTTGGCATACACACTCTTAGACCCCGAACCTTCTGAGCAACGGGCACCTGACTAAAGTTCTGCGCACAGGTCCAGGCCATTTCTGCACTTAGCCTTGTTGAACCTTTTTGCAGAACTGAAGCCACATGCGGCGCACCACATCGTGCTCACTGACCTGGGCGGCAACCTCTGTCCAAGCCTTCTTGGTTAGGTGGGGCGGCCTTCTCTTGCCATCCCTGGGCATTAGGATATGCCACCTGGCACTGACCTCCTCCACCAGTGCTCCCACGCACTCATCTGAGAAACAGGGGAGGGGGGGGTGCAGAGTGCCCACCTGACTTACCTTCCCACCTTCCATAACCACCAGTTGCTGAGGCCATGACTGGACACCAGGACACTTCTTGGATTGCTTCCAAACAGCTCTCTCAGCCTCCCCCACAACCCCTGGCAGCCTTCAGGGAGCTGCCTCTTCAATTTTTTGAACACCCTGCCTGGTCCCCATTGGACCCATCACCCAACACGTTCCCACCCCCGCTGGAACACATCCAGCGGTCGCATTTCACGCTGGGCGGGGCCTTAATTGGCCACCCAGCGCAAGATGGCGTTCATAGAGCAAACTCAGCCGGGAGCAGGTTTTACATCTGCTTCCGGCCACACCGACTTCAGGCGCGCCCAGGGGGTAGAATTCAGGCCATGAATGCATAATTAATGAGGCTGGATGTGCCAGGGATGGGACGATATGTCGCGAAAAGCTGTCATTGTAGCTGGCGGGTAAAACATCCTTTTACCCGCCTGCTACCGCGCTTTGTGCAAATCTGGGACAATTCTGCCCTTGATCTCCTTATTTAAGGAAAGGTGTACATATGTTAGAAGCAGTTTAGAGAAGACTTTTCCTAGACTAATACCAGGAATGGGTGGGTTACCTTATGAGGAAAGGTTGGACAGGTTAGGCATGTATCCACTGTAGTTTAGAAGAGTAAGAGGCGACTTGATTGTAAACTTTAAGATTCTGAGGGGTCTTGACAGGATGGATGTGGAAAGGATGTCTCCTCTTGTGTGAGAATCTAGAACTAGGGGTCACGGTTTAAAAATAAGGGGTCATAATTTAAGATAGAGATAAGGAGAAATTTTTTCTCTCAGAGGGTTGTGAGTCTTTGGTACTCTCTTCCTCAAAAATCAGTGGAAGCATTTTTAAGGCACAGCTGGATAGATTCTTGATAAACAAGCAGGTGAAAGGTGATCGGGGGTAGGCAGGTCTGTGGAGTGGAGGTTACAATCAGATCAGTCATGATCTTATTGGATGGTGGAGCAGGCTTGAAGGGCCGAGTGGCCTACTCCTGCTCCTAATTCATATGTTTGTTTGCCTGTATGTTCTCCCTAGTATTACTTTAATGGCGTATGATATGCATTGACTCTCATGCTCTTTCTTAACAAAGTTGTTTCTGTTGGTCTAACATGCATTGTTGGGACCATTTTTACTGAGATCATTTTTGTCACATTGAAGTCAGAAGCCAAACACAATTTCATTGTTCACTGCAGTGTTATGAGGCTGTATCTCATCACAACATCACAAGCGCTTGATCAAAATATTTATTGGCAGATATGTTTGTTAGAAAATGTTTGGATTCTGTTGTTTTTTAATAGACGAAAGGAGGTTTCTGAGGAAGTTTGTCTCTTTTTGGTCATGAGAAAACTCATATTTTCTTCAATACCCTTGTTTCAGCTTTGGTTAGTATACAATAAGTAGATTGGTGTCACCAACAGACTGCTGAGTTAACCAAACTGTTATATGAAGATTTATATTAAGATTGGTAGTGCTGTGAGTTGGAACACTGCCCTTTGGGTCTTGGCTCCAGTTGGTGGGATTAAAATCTCTGCACTCTTGATTGGTGGCCCATCCACCATCTTAAACATTCACTCCCTCCACCACCGATGCATAGTAGCAACAATGTGTACCATCTACAAGATGTACTGCAGCAATTCACTAAAGCTTCTTCAACAGCACCTTCCAAACCATGACCTCTACCACCTGGAAGGACAAGGGCAGCAGATGCATGGGAACACCACCACTTACAAGTTCCCCTCCAAGTCACACACTATCCTGACTTGGACTTATATCGCCGTTCCTTCACTGTTGCTGCGTCAAAATCCTGGAACTCCCTCCCTAACAGCACTGTGAGTGTTCCTACAGCAGATGGACTACAGCAGTTCAAGAAAGCAGCTCACCTTCACCATCTCAAGGGCAATTGGGATGGGCAATAAATGCTGGTTTAGCCAGTGATGTCCACATCTCATGAACAAATAAAGAAAAAAGAAACTTTTGTGTAAGTGTCCTAAATGAAATGAGTTTGGGCAGGTTCAATTCAACTCTCCTGACCGCTGCTCCACAGAACTGAGTTGCTCATAATTTGCAAATAATTAGCACAAAATTCTTCCTCTCCATGGTATGGGAAAAGGAAAGTCATTTGGTGAAACATTGGGTATTTTTTAAAATTTGGGCCAGTGTAGAAACAGTTTTACATCATTATAACCAATTTTGGCCTGATTTCAAAGTAATTGATACTGGCACTGATTGAAGAAGTGGAAAAATGATCAATTCTCTTGACATTGAGAAGTACAAATTTTCAACCTTTTCCACTTTTAATTGGAGCTGTCTGAAAAGATGAATGTGATATCATAATTTGGTACATGACATTAAAATATTAATGGTTTCACAAACAAAGAGATCTTTGTTAATAAAATGAATACCTAACAGTCAATACAATTTATGTACTTTTAATGAAATAATTGTTTTACAAAGATTTGTACTATTATATTGTATGTTCCAAAAATCATGTCGGTAACTCTTATAGAGCCAAAAGCTCCAGAGAATTTCAATGAATTGGGCCAGTAATTATTTAAACACATTTTCAGCTCAGACACTGACCTCAAAATAAGCACCAATCCTCTTTATCAACCATTATCTTGTCTATTTTCTCTCCATGTTCTTAATCATTTATATCTGTTTACTTTACCTCATCTAATTCCTATTTTAGTTTTAAAAGTATTTTAAATATTTTCACCTATTGGCAAGGTTTGTAAGTGCCTTTGATGAGCTAGCAAGAGTGGGACTTGAGTGAATGGGTGCACAAGAGGAGGATCTGTTGCTGTTTGCAGCCAGATATTGTACTCAAGAGAAAACCTTCCCTCCTGTCTCTTCGTAGGCCTGAAATTAATTCTGGTGAGGGTAACCTTGTCTTTTATCCAACAGAGTTATTGAGTAGCACATATTTGGATGCTGAGGTGCCTGTTTCAATTGGGGGTGGGTGATAGAATCTGTGTCGGGTCACAAGATCATGCTTGTGGGCTCACTGTCACACAAATTTGCTTTACAAATGATGAACCCATCAGAGGAGGAAGGCACCCCACCCCAAGGGCAACTAAGAAACAACACCATCAGAGCACTGCGTGGCCGCTAGTGCTGGGTGTGGGTTTTGACTGGCTATCGATCAATGATATCAGTTTTCTAAGAGAATTTTCCGGATTCTAGCCATAATGGATTGGGAGTTATAATCCTCTCTCATCTTGTGCCCAAGGTCTCAATGTCATTTGTGATGTGGGCAACTCAATTAGTACATTCTTAAGAGTTAGACTGCTGAGTTGATAATAAGCTAAGGCATTGCATTCCAATCTGGCCCTATACAACTACTAGATATTGTCCTGCTTTCTACCCTTAATTAGCACATTCCTTAGATAATATCACCACCTTCAACACCTCTTTGTTCTTTTGTCTGTGACATCTTTTGGTTATCTCCACCTATCACTGACCCTCTATCCAGCTCTACTTGTCACCCCCCTCCCCCCCGCCACACCCCCCCCCCCCCCCCCCACCCCCACCTTAAACCAGCTTATATTTCACTTCTCGTCTATTTTTACTTAGTTCTGTTGAAGGGTCATTCGGACTCGAAACGTTAATTGTGTTCCTCTCCGCAGATGCTGCCAGACCTGCTGAGTTTTTCCAGGTATTTTTGTTTTTGTACTAGATATCAAATTTTGTTTTACAATCTAAGGTTACAAATTTTCTCAAGCTTCTCCCAGGTTCACCTGTCACAAAATTCAGTTCCATCGTGCCCGAATATGGCTGGAGCTGCAGACTGCACCAGGGTGGAGACGTCGTGGCTACTGCCAGAATAGTGGACATTCACCGACATAATGCACTGGACATGGCCATACACCAACTGCACATCAATCGGGTGAAACACTTTGTGGCTCCTGTACATTTCACTGTTTACAAGTGGAACCTGTAGAGACACTAGTGCAGTCAATGTCCCCCTGTACCATTGGGAATCTCACTAACCTGGCAAAGCCACATGCCCGTTCATTCACCATCTCTCTGGTTAGTGAGAAGCCAATGAACTCGCATCTCCTGGGGTACAGGGGCTCCGCCACAGGGATGGACATTGAACTGAGAAATGTTTCAAATGTGCCTTTGTCTGGTTCAGGAGGATCCAGTCATGTAAACATTGAGAGCAACAGTGACCTCGACGGTCACTGGCAGCATCATCCTCACCCTGCTCTGAGGCTGCAGGTCCTGTTGGAACAGTAACACAGTTATGTGATTAACCACTTGGTGAATTGCAGGTATCTCCGGCATTGCATCTGGCGAGGTGCATGTAGAGGAATTGCCCCTGAAGACCTTTGCTGGGTAGGGCCTTCTGTGGAAAGCTGTCTTCCTCTTCCCTCTGTGCAGATCTCCTCCTCTCTCCAGGCTGAATTCCATTGCCTTCAGAGCGTTGCATACTCTGAGGCACTGGAAATATGACCCCATAACTGTAGTAGCTTTAAGTTGTGTGTCTTCCAGCTCCACTGGCCACAAAATTCAGTTCTGTCAGAGCTGGTGCAATGAAAGTTGGAGGCCTCAAAATAGTAGGTGTAGCTGAAGGGATATGGAAGCAGTGAGAGGTGGATATGAGGTTGCATCTTTGGAAGGTATGTGAGATAGGGTATCTGAATGTTAGTTCTGAATCCTGTGTGCCAGGGACTGTTGATGGGTGAGTGCAGGGTGTGGTGCATTGAGTAGGTTGGTGGTATGGTGGGAAGAGGAATCATGTGAAGACAAATTCAATGACCTTGACCACTCATGTGAGACCATTGATCTTCTTGCAGCCTGGCTGCCAGGTCCTAGCAGACAGACTCAGGACATTGTCTGCCTGGTCACCTGTTCCCATACCCTCCCTTGAGGCCTCCTAGTAACATGTGGAAACATGGCCTTTCTCCACTCTTCGAATTCCTGGACTGAGGCCTCCAGCACCACATCCGAGAACCTGGAGGATCTCACTCTTGGGCGTTGCTCCTTTTGGTGCCCTCCTCCTTGCAGCTACTTGCACTATATGCAGTCAGCAGCAGTAGCTTCCTTATAATAAGTGCAACTCCCCTTTAAGAAGGGTAGGCTGTCTTGAAGAGGTGCAAGCTAGTTGGAGCACATGCCAGCCATGCTAGACCCCCTGTTGAGCATTCAGCCAGCCAACAGCATAGGCTCCACTCAGCTGAACAGTACAATCATTCAAATAAACAGGCAGCATGATGTTTAACCTGAGGCAGTTTGGCAGACTCCTGCTGTATCTTTTAAAGTGAAGCTGTGATGGAGCCACAGCAAGGGAAAGCTCGATGATTCACATAATGAAAACTGGAACTATTGCTTCATATATATTAGATTTAGATGAGAGAACTAAATGTAATATCTCCAAATTTGCTGATGACACAATATGAGTGGGAGGGTGAGCTGTGAGGAGGATGCAGAGATGCTTCAGTGTGATTTGGACAGTGTGAGTGAGTGGGCAAATGCATGGCAGATGCAGTATAATGTGGATAAATGTGAGGTTGTCCACTTTGGTAGCAAAAACAGGAAGGCTGATTATTATCTGAATAGCTATAAATCGATGGAGGGGAATGTGCAAAGAGATCTGGGTGTCCTCGTACACCAGTTGCTGAAGGTAAGCATGCAGGTGCAGCAGGTGGTAAAGAAGGCAAATGATATGTTGGCCTTCATAGCCAGAGGATTCGAGTACAGGAGGAGGGATGTCTTGCTGCAATTATACAGGGCCTTGGTGAGACCACACCTGGAATATTGTGTGCAGTTTTGGTCTCCTTATCTGAGGAAGGATGTTCTTGCTATAGAGGGAGTGCAGACTGATTCCTGGGATGGCGGGACTGACAAATGAGGAGAGATTGAGTCGGTTAGGATTATATTTGCTGTAGCTCAGAAGAATGAGGGGGGGATCTCATAGAAACCTATAAAATTCTAACAGGACTAGACAGGATAGAAGCAGGATGGATGTTCCCGATGATGGAGGAGTCCAGAACCAGGGGTCACAGTGTGAGGATACGGGGTAGACCATTTAGGACTGAGATGAGGAGAAATTTCTTCACCCAGTGAGTGGTAAGCCTGCAGGATTCGCTACCACAGAAAGTAGTTGAGGCCAAAACATTGTATGTTTTCAAGAAGGAGTTAGATATAGCTCTTGGGGCAAAAGGGATCAAAGGGTATGGGGAGAAAGCGGGAGCAGGCTACTGTGTTGGATGATCAGCCATGATCATAATGAATGGCAGAGCAGGCTCGAAGGGCCGAATGGCCTACTCCTGCTCCTATTTTCTATGGGAAGAATTTTATGGCTCCATTTCGGTGGGGACGGGACCGTAAAATGCGACGAGACATTCTAAACCTCATTGGCTTCGGCAGGACTGTAAAATCCCACTGCCGTAAAATTCCGCCCTATGTTTCTATGTTTCATGAGGTGAGTTAAAGGAAGGTTACAGAATTCAACATTTCAGGACAATTTCAGTGCCTGAAAGAGGATGACGGTCATCATGGATGCTGACAACATTACACCTGAAAGCATTTTTAAAAATTCAGTCATGCGATGTGGGCATCGTTGGCTAGGCAACATTTATTGTCCATCCCTAATTGTCCTTGAGAGGGTTGTGGTGAGCTGCCTTCTTGAACCGCTGCAGTCCATGTGGTGTAGGTACACCCACAGTGCTGTTAGGGAGGGAGTCCCAGGATTTTGACCCAGCGACAATGAAGGAACAGCGATATATTTCCAAGTCAGGATGGTGAGTGACTTGGAGGGCAACATCCGGGTGGTGGTGTTCCCATGTATCTGCTGCCCTTGTCCTTCTAGATGGTAGTGGGTTTGGAAGATGCTGACTAAGGAGGCTTGGTGAGTTCCTGCAGTGCGTCTTGTAGATGATACATACTGCTGCCACAGTGCATCAGTGGTAGAGGGAGTGAATGTTTGTGGATAGGATGCACACAAGCCAGATGATTTGTCCTGGATGGCGTCGAGCTTCTTGACTGTTGTTGGAGCTGCACTCATCCAAACAAATGGACAGTGTTCCGTCACGCTCCTGACTTGTGGCTTTTAAATGGTGGACAGGCTTTGGGGAGTCAGGGGGCGAGTTACTTGCCACAGAATTCCTCACCACTGACCTGCTCTTGTAGCCACAGTATTTATATGGCTAGTCACGTTCAGTTTCTAGTCAATGGTAACCCCCAGTTTGTTGATAGTGGGGGATTCAGTGATAAAAATGCCATTGAATGTCAAGGAGCGACTGTTAGATTCTTTCTTTGTTGGATATGGTCATTACTTGGCACATGTGTGGAGTGAATGTTATTTGCCACTTGTCAGCCCAAACCTAGATATTGTCCAGGTCTTACTGCATTTGGACATGGACTGCTTCAGTACCTGAGGAGTTATGAATGGTACTGAACATTGTGCAATCATCAGTGAACATCCCCACTTCTGACCCTATGATGGAGGGAAGGTCATTGATGAAGCAGCTGAAGACGTTTGGGCCTAGGACACTACCCTGAGGAACTCCTGCAGTAATGTCCTGGAATTGAAATTATTGACCTCCAACAGCCACAACCATCTTCCTCTGTGCTAGGTATGACTCCAAGCAGTGGAAACTTTTCCTCCTGATTCCCATTAACTCCAGTTTTGCTAGGGCTCCTTGATGCCACACTCAGTCAAATGCTGCCTTGATGTCAAGGGCAGTCACCTTCACCTCACCTCTGGAGTTCAGCACTTTTGTCCATATTTGAAACAAGGCTGTAATGAGGTCAGGAGCTGAGTCACCCTGGTGGAAGCCAAACTGGATGTTATTGAGCAGGATATTTCTAACCCGGTGCCGCTTGACAGCACTGTTGATGACCCCTTCCATCATTTTACTGATAATTGAGAGTAGGCTAATAGGGTTGTAATTGGCTGGGTTGGATTTGTCCTGCTTTTTGTGTACATGGTATACTTGGGCAATACTCCACTTTGCCGGGTAGATGCCAGTGTTGTAGCTGTACTGGAACAGCTTGTCTAGGGGTGCGGCAAGTTCTGGAGCATAAGTCTTCAGTACTATTGTCGGAATATTGTCAGAGCCCATAGCCTTTGCAGTATCCATTGCCTTCAGCCATTTCTTGACATCATGTGAAGTGAATTGAATTGGCTGAAGGCTGGCAGCTGTGATGCTGGGGAACTCAGGAGGAAGCCAAAATATGCAAAATTGTTTCAGGCATCAAAAAAAATCTGCTGAGTTAGAGGTATTTAATATTTCCATATACTAAGTAGTTGGGCAAAGTACGCACCTCACAAAAAGTTTCTTCACATACTGTTGTGCATGGACTGCAGTTTCATGGAAGCAAATGGCTCTTCCATTGATCTACATGTTTACTCATTCTGCAACAAAGCACACTTTTCAGCAGGAATTTACAACTGGAAATCATGCCACATTTACATTTTTAAAGATGTTTTCTGAAAAACCTAGCTGTGTGATGGGTGTTCATTTTCTTCCAATCACACCAAGTGCAGGATTGGGTGAGGTGGTCAGGAGTACAGCACGAGATTTGAACAGTAGTCAACAACACCTAGCAGGCAAAATGTACTAGCTACCTATGAGAGGAAGGATGAAGACAGCCAGAATGCTGACTATGGCACCCTGGAGCAGGAGGCTATCTGAAAGGGGCAGGCGGGGAAGCGTAATATGATACTAGTATTCTATAATTACAGGGACAGGTGGCACCCTTTGTAAGTAGGGTCGAGATTCCCACTTGGTATGATGCCTACCTGGTTCCAGGATGAGGCATTGATAGGACTTTGGGGAGAGAGGAGGTGGATCCAGTCATTGCAGTCCATGTTGGAACAAATGGCATAAAAGAACGTACTTAATATTTTGGACTATTACCCAAACCACATGCAGATTGACATAGATATAAGCAGATTAGGAAGGTGACCATGTGGCTGAAGGTGGGGCATGGCAAAGAGAGGTCCCATTTTATGAGACCCTGATGCCAGTATAGGGACAGGAAGGAACTGTATCATTGGGATGAGCTTCACCTGAAATGAGCTGGGGCCAGGGTCCTAGTGGAAAGGATAAACAGGTAGGCCGCAAGGCCTCTATACTCGTAAATGGTGAGAGAGGGCTTAGGTGGAAAAGATAGCACAGACAATAATTCTAAAATAAATTAAGAGAGTAGTGCAACAATCAGAAATTGTGTGTTAAGCACTACAGGTAAATGGAAAACAAAAACAACATTAAGTAATTAAATGAAGGGACAGAACTAAGGAATGTGGAGAAAAACAGCATTAATGCCAAAAGAAAGGTGTGTGGGCGGCCGTCTGGTAGAAACTGTGAAGTAGCTGAATGTATTAATGCAGAGATTAGGCAAGCATGTTGCAAAAATCAGAATAGTTTTAACAGAGGATTTTAAGTTTCATATAGTTGGGATATGTAGATAAACTCATGTGAGAAAGGTAGCAAAATTTCCTGAGTGTGTTTAGAACTGTTTTCTATAACTATATGCCCCAGAACCAACAGTGGGGCAACCAATAATAGATTTCATAATGAGTAATGAGCCATATTTACTTAAGAACCTAATGGTCCATGAACATTTAATTAGCAATGACCATAATATGATTGAATTTGATGTAGTGTTGCAAAGGGAGAAATACAAAACAGCTACTAAGAGTATAGATTTAAGTAAGGTCAATTTCAATGGGATGAGACAGGGACAGTCCACAGTAAACTGGACAAATCTGCTTTTGGATTAAATGGCAAAAGATCAGTGGATGTGTTCAAAAGAGAATTTAACTTGATACAGGACCAGTTTATATCCCTAAGGGACAAGAATTCTACTTGCCAAAAAAGCAGTTATGGACAACTAAAGAGGTAAGAGACAAAATGGAAAAACATACAAAAATGCAAAAAAGTAGTGCTGATCCTGGCAAATGTGCAAGATATGAAGGGCAGTAAAAGGTGACAAAACAGATAGCAAGAACAATAAAAGGAGAGCAGGAAAAAAATTTGCAAAGGGTATTGTCATAGGCAGAACATTTGTGCTCTTTTACTGCCTGCAATCAGTATGTTTTGTATGGAAAGACGTGAGTCTTTTCTTACCCTTGGAGCATGGAGTCCAATTTTTTAAAAAATAATCAGCAGCAAGCTTTTGTGAGTTTAAAATATAGAAGGTTATTTATTCCCACACATTAACTATGAATTAATGCAAGGCCACACACTCTCTCTCACACACACACACACACAGATTGGATACAGGTAAAGATAGCACATTTTTATAGATTACAGTTAATTCTGTCTCTGATTTACGATTTTTAGTCACCCGTGTGGCAAGCCTGTGGTTTCTTGAATGGCTGCAATGATTTAACGTTGGAGTAAGGGTCTTATAATGCGAAGGGTTTCCAGCAGGTTGCGAGGTTCCTTGGAGTCAAATATCTAGGCGGTTGGTTCTCAGGTGAACTTTGAAACTGGAACAGGTTAAGTATTTTGGCTGCTTGATGACTTATAGCTAGCTTCAGAGTCTGGTTCTCAGACTGGCTGATGGTTCTTTGCATATCCATAGCGTGACTTCTACCCCCTTGAATTCTAGTCCTCTGGATATAATGGCAAGCATTCTATCAGCCTTTTTGATTATTTTTTGCACATGTCCATCAGATTTTGATGACTTACATACAAGGACTCATTGCTTCCAGCTTTTCACTATTTAGAACATACCCTGATCTATTCTTTTTAAGTCCAAAGCAGATGAACTCATGCTTGCCTATATTGAAATCCCTTTACCACAGCATTGTCCATTCACTTAATCGATTCTAATTTTATGCTTCTATCTACACTTTTTACAATGTCACCTATCCTGGTATCATCAGCAAACTTGGATATGTGGATCTCTGTCCCATCGTTTAAGTTGTGAATAGATATGATGAATAGTTGAGACCCCAACACAGATTGATATGGGATACCACAAGTCACATGCTGCCAATTAGAGTATCTTTGCTCTTTGTCTCCTGCTGTTCATCCAATCTCTTAACCAAGACAATATTTTGCCCTTAATTCCATGACTTTCAACTTTAGTGATCAATCGCTTATGAAGGGGATAAAAAAAACCATTGATGCAGAGACAGAGAGAGAGAGCAAGCATGTGTGTGTGTGTCCTGCAGGGAGAGAGAGAGAGAGAGAGAGAGAGGAACAGCAGCTGTTGCGGACAGCAGGGGGAAATTGCCACTAAACAAATATCGGTGGGGTGATGTTCTCTGATTGAAGCGACAGAACCCTTGGAAATTTAAGGACACTGGAAGATTCATTCTGGCATTGCCAGGGGAAGGAATCACCGGAGTGAGCCATGTCGCTGGAGGTTTATTTGGAACTTCTCAGAAGACTAAGGAAAAAGACCATCAATGGTAACTGGATGTTACAACTCAGCAAAACGGGGTGAGGTGAGCCTGTTGGAAGCTGGGAGTAAATCCAAACTGTTTCCTGTAAAGAATATAATTCTGTGGAGAGTGTGCAGTAAAGTATAAATGCAGCATGGGTTTTTAAAATGTGTTAAAATGCTAATAAAGGATGTTTAGTATATTAGCTGCCTCCTAAGTAAGCAGAGATTGCACAATCTAGGATTGTAGTCCCTGGAATTTAGGTGTGCTTTGATTGAAGTTTTCAAAATATTGAGGGGAATAGGTAGATGGAGAGAAACTATTTATGCTGTTTGGAAAATTTTGAACTGGGGGATGTAGCTTAAAAATTAGAGCCAGACTGTTCAAGAGTGACTTTAGGAAACACTCTTACATGCAAAGCATGGTAAAAAATCACTTCTGCAAATGATGTTGGTTCAAATGTTAGTTTTAAAACGGAGATTGATAGGTTTCTGTTAATCAAGGGTATTACGGGATATAAGGCAAGGCATGCATGTGGTATTAGGTCGCACATCGGCCATAATTACATTACATGGCAGAACAAGCTCAAGAGGCTAAACGGTCTACTCCTGTTCCTATGGACACGGGTGTTATTGTATGTGCTTATGAGACTTCTAAAATTTTTAATGCTACTTCTTAATTTCAGGAGAAGTGAGCAAAGAACGGGTAGGGAGCAATGGTACACTCTTTTAAATCCATGACTGCTTTTGAAGAGGCAGCTGTGGGAATATTTGATGATGAGAGCAAAGAGAATGGTGAAGGATGAGGCTGTATTGCCTCCCACACACTGAGGGCATGAACCAGTTTTTGCTGATATTTCTTTTCCCCATATTCACTCACCCAATGGGGATCATTTTGAGATTGTGCGATAAGTTAAAATGGATAATAAATTGACAGCCGGTGAGAGAATTCCCAAGCTAATTGTAGCCTCAGAATTTTCAGACCACTGCTCTAAAGGGTTTTGGCTTAAAATATAAGGGGTATTCTTGTCTGATTTCAATACAATGGAGGATCAGATTGAGAATGCAATTATGCAGAGCTTCAGTGTGCTCATTGTTACCCAGAGCTTTGCTCCCAAGTAGCCCATTGAACATTGTGAAGGAGTGGCAGAAGCATGACTGGATGAGGTGCAAATGGGGTTGCTGTCTCTCAAAGTAAGACCACGCACACAAAGGCCATTCAGTGCCACACTCAAATGACAGAAGATGGGCCAGAAAGCCACTACTGTATCAAACATTGCAGGGCCACCTTTTGATCATGAAGAGGTACAAGGCCATTTCAGTCCCCAAGAAGCTCACACTGATAAGCAGCAACTAGCCATTTCACATATTCTACCCATTGGAGAAGGATTCAGCACTAAGGTATATTCTAGAAAACATATCATACACTGTTGCCAAGAGGAAGCACTCTGGAAAGTAGTTGAGCCACGTACAGATTATTTAAAAGGCAATAATGATTTCACTTTATTTCAACCTTGACTAGACAGTTTACTTCTGAAGGTGCAAAGTATTATATCTGCAGTTTATAGCTGTAGATCAAATGTTGACCATCTATGGTAGTTAAAGTATTGCAGAGGACAAAGATATGATTGAGTATTGGGCCGCTGTGTTGTTCACAAATTGAGACATCTCTTATACAATATAATATAATAAAAATACAATATAATATAATATAATACAATATAATATAATAAGTTGAGGCCTCTCTTTTTTACCAGAGAGATTCAGGAATTTAGGCAAAAGTCATCTGGCACAGGGTTGTAGCAGTGAAATGTCTGGGTCATTATCAATGCCCTTATCTGTTAAAAGGCATTCTCATGTACCTCCTCCATTGTTAAATCTCTTTAGTTGGCAAAGCTGTGTGGCACGTAGCAAACAAAGATGATTTAGGTATCCATTGTAGAGCTCTACTCCTCCTGGTATGTCCAGGAACCTGAAGCACTGCTTCAAAAAACTATATAACTTGCCAGGGGATAAAGGGCCGTTCTGATCTCCTAGAAGCCATTTTCAAGCCTTTCCTCTTTCAAATAAACCAAACACAGGATATTATCTCAAAATAAAAGAATGAACATCTCTTTTTATGGGAAACAAGGATTGAGCTACCTCAATGGAGCTCAAGCCTGTGCATTTGATGAATGGCGCCGTTGACAAGTTGGCATTGCCTCTCAGGGATTCCATAGCAAAATACACTTTGGACTTTGGAGAAATTGTGTAAGCTGGAAGGATTGCAGTGCCTTCTAATCTTGCTGTTGTTTTTATATTTGGAAAGCATTGAAGGTGTTTGCTGTGGTGAACAAAGAATCATGGTCTCCTTGATGGATCTGTCCACGGTATATTGATTGAAGTTGCAAACTGATCTTGACAAAAAGGCTCAGATTGCTGGGGACTTTGACTGTTGCTGGCAATGTCAGCACCGTGGTAGAGATTGTGTACAACTCAGATTGATGAATTCTGTATGTTTTCAATGAATTAACCATCAGATTTTATGCTGGAATCAAGGTCAGAAAGCTAATTAAAACATGAGGTAGGAGCCAAGGACTTTAATTAATCAACCGCATTGTTCTCTTCACTATTCAGCTCCGGTTGAAACCTGTTAACATTTATATTTCATGTAAAAAAATGTTTTGCTGTTGGCACCAAACTGTTAAGGCTTTTCCAAAAAATAAACTTGTTTTCCTACTTTCTGTTGTGACTTAGAAATGTAGAATCAATACTGGACTACTTTTGTTTGTTTTTTGCTCTTTGTAGTTGACCAGTTAAACTTATAGGGTTGAATTTTGCGTTTGTCAGGCGGGTGGGCCCGACCCAATTGGCGATGGGCGTGGAGCCGATTGCCTCCGGCGAAACAGGCCATGCCGCCATTTTGCGCGGCCCGCCCAGCGCATTTCAGGCTCCCGAGTTCAGTGGGAAGTTCAAATCAGCGCCGGGCGTACTCAGACCACCGGTTCCAATGGGGAACCAGCATTCTGTATAAAGAATGTCCAGGCAGCCTCCTTTAGGCTGTTCACCATGGCCAGCGGCCAGGCTCCAGAAGAGGTGAGGGCAGAGGAGGAGGAGGGGGGCAGGCTGCAGGGTAGGCCAGTGGGGGGCCTATGTGCCCCTTGGTTCTCTGATGCCTGCCTTACTGCCCTCCTGGAAGAGGTGTTAAATCATCAGGAGGTGTTGTTTCCCGAGGATGGGAGGAGGGCCCCCCATGTGACCAGGCAGGCATGGCAGGAGGTGATGGAGATGGTCAACTCTCAAGATGCTGTGCGGCGCACAGGAACTCAGTGCCGCAAGTGCTTCAATGATTTGTTGTGCTCTGGAAGGGTGAGTACCATGTCGGCCTTGGCCATTTTACTCAGCAGGTATCCTTAGCCTTAGAGGCCCCCTACCACCTCACGTCTTAGTGTTGTTACTGCATTGGGCATTTGGCACATGCTGGGTGGGCAAACAGATAGTGATCATGCTTACATCAGTCTTAGTGGTTGAGGAGAAGATGAGTTCTCCCCACAGCATATGTTGGTGTTTGTCGCGTTTGAGTAGTGTGGGGGCAACCTGCAGGGGAGGCAGCTAGACACATACTCAGAACTCCAACACATGTCTTGTTGATGGTGATGAGATGGTGGAAGGGGAGCCTCAAGGTGTCATGGCCAAGAGCCATCTGCTGGCCTTGGCGCCGCACCTAGTTGCGCCTTCTTGCCATGGGCGATAAGACCCGTGTGTTATTCATAGTGATGGACGCCGAATGTGTCCAAGGTGGCCATTGGGGGAGGGGGTTGGGAGCAGCCGTACTATCTTCTGGGGACTGATCACCAGTGGTGTGGACAGGAGCCGCTGGAGGCCTCAGATGGGCCACTGTGGTTGGGGTGCGGCGTGCACGTGCAGAGTACATGAGCGATCAGCCCCAATAAATGCTCTTCTTTGTTCTACAGGCAAAATCAGAGAACAATAGCCGGAGCATCTGCGGACTGGTGGTGGGCACACTGTGCTGTAGCACCTCACCACTTATGAGGAGCAGGCCATGGAGCTGGGGAGGAGGCAGGTGGCCAGGGCGGCAGGTGTCGGCGAGGCTGGGGTGCAGTGGCCAGGTATTTGAGGGCCATAGTCCCATCCACTCTGTCTCTCCACCATCAAAAGCACTGATGGTTGCTGCAATCATTAATGCAGCAACACTGCTCATTCACAGACACAGTCAGACGTGTGGGTCATACACAAAGGTCCCTCGGCCCCTTGAGGATGCGCGTCTCTAGCACCTTCCAAAGTCGCCTTATCCCATTTGTGACCACTATCCCCATGGCCTAACATGCCATGGCATCGCTGCTGCACATCCAAAGACTTATTGCAACTTAGGAGGGTTTGTACCTCCACCACCCTTTCAGCCAGTGCGTCCCACATTACTCTGTCCAAAAGGTCCTCAGCACCTCACCTGTCAACCTCATGGCACTCAACTTAAATAAATGCCACCATGTTAGTCATCCCTGCGCCAAGGGGAAATGTTGCCTTCTGTCCACCCGTTCAATGCCCCTCATAACGGTATCAAGGTCAATAATGTGACCAGTCAATCTCCTGTGCTCCACGGCAAATATCGCAAGTGTTTGCAATGTTTCCTCATCACCGCAACTCTCCAGGCCAGCATGCATGCAGGTCAGGAACCTCTGCACTCTCCCCACTCCAATGCCATCCCTCCCATGAAGTGCAGGTCACAAGTGAACGCAAAAGTGTAGATGTGGCCTCGACAGCGTTTTCTGCACTTGCAACATGACCTCCCTTTTCCTACATTCTATTCCTCGGTTAATAAAGGCAAGTCTGGCTTCAACCTTGTTAAACGCCTTTTGTTCCTGTTCTGCTACCTTAACGTATCTACCCAGCAAGGCCCCTGTAATCGTCGTGACTTCCCACGGTCCTACCATTACTCCTGTATTCCCGTACCTTGCTTGTCTTGCTCAAGGGCTTAACCGCACACTTATCCACATAACATTCCATGTGGCATTCCTTAAGCCATCTGACCAGCCTGTCTGTATGCACGTGTAATGTTTGGACCTCCTCTTGACTATTTACCACCCCACCAATGTTCGTCTCCTTAGGTTCTTGAAGGGTGAGCGCATTATGAGGCTGGGGGTGAGAGGGATGTAAGGTGATAGTGACTGAACGCTAACTGATGCACTGTCCTTTTTGTTAATTTCAGCATCACCACCGCATGGCCGCCACCAACACGCCCAGAGCCCCCCCTCCACACCTGAGGGCCAAGACTTGCAACTTGCGCCACATCCTTTCAGCGAGTCAGGCACCAGCGCAGTGACAAATGCTTCAGTGGGGATTGTGACGCTGGCTAGTATCCTGGGGCACAGTGGAGAGGGCACTTCATAATCGCTGGAGGAGATGGCACAGACAGAGAGTGCCGATGGCGCCACCAGCCGGAGGACTGCAGGGGACCAGGCACGTGCTGAGTCGGGCAGTGATGATGTGCCTCTGGAGATGTCAGCCATGCAGCAGCTGCAGGACAAGCGGCAGGGTGCGCGGGAGTATCTGGCAGGGTTGCATGAGGGTGTGCTTCAGTTGGTCTCTGTGGTGGAGGGATCCAGGCAGAGTGTCAGTGATGGCATGAACCTCAGGACAGAGCTTCAGGCTTCCTCGAGAGATTGGCGACTCTCATGGAGAGGGGCTTCTAGCAAAAGAGAATCTTCCGATTGGGTTACGCTCTGACCTGCAAGCCCTCACAGTGGTAATGGCCACAGGTGGTCATTCGCAATATGGGAGATGTTCTGGGCACCAAGTGTCGCCACTCGGTGCCCATCCATCTGCGGTGAGCAGGGAGGTCCAATGTGACCTCACGTCGGCGCAGCAGCTGCCTGTCATCGCTGCGAGCTCCTCTCAGGGCACTCTGGATGAGGGCAGCAGCTCCTCTGCCCCTCTGCCAGTGACCGTTGCATCCATTGAGGCTGCGTCAACTGGGGAGGTGCCAGTTCTGGAACTGGCCACTCCCTCCCAGGTGGGGCCATCATAGGCTCCATGAGCCAGAGGAAGGCTGCTAAGGTCATCGAGGCTAATAGGACAGCAGAGTCAGCAGGCTGTCTCACAAGCCACTCCGAGCGATGGGGCGGCACCTCGACGTAGCACCCGCAAACGTAAGCATAAGGCACGTTAGGCACGCCATGGGTTTGTCACTGGTGATTTTGTGTTGGTCCTAGATTAGGGAATATATCATTATGTACGTCAGAGCGACGTTTGTTGTTTATTTTGGTGGCAATAAAGTCCACATTTCTGACCATGGTTGAGGGTGTTTCCTTTGTGTTGCATTTGTATGTTTCACAGGCATCTCATGAGTGTTTGAGTGGACATTGATGTTTCTGTACTAAGCCCTTAGTTGCAGCTGATGAAGTGGAAGATGTAGCACCTAAGTGCCACGTGTGGAAGCACCAGGCAATGCTGGTCCTGCTGATCCATGTGTGTGGAGCTAGCTGACAGTTCGTTGGATTAAAGTGTCCCGGATATCCCTGCCTCCTTGGTGTAGTTGCGGGTCGGCGTGCTGCCCCTCATCATTGCCCTGTGCTTCCTCATCCTCTGAGCCACTGCTGGATTCATCATGTGCAGCCTCATCCACTGCGTCAAGGTCTTCATTGTCAACTGCATCTCCCCTTTCCAGCGCAGGATTGTGCAGGACGTAGCAGACTACCACGATCAGAGAGACGCGATCTGCGGGGTACTGGAGTGCGCCCCCTGAGCGGTCCAGGCAACGGAAGCGCATCTTGAGAAGACCGATGGCTCTCTCCACCACAGTCCTTGTGGAGGTATGGCTCCTATTATAGCGTACCTCAGCTTCTGTTCTTGGATGGCGGAGAGGCGTCATGAGCCACCTTCTAAGGGGATAGCCCTTGTCACCCAGCAGCCAACCATCCAGCCGAGCTGGAGCACTGAAGAGCCCCGGCACCTGGGAGTGTCTGAGGATATAGGCATCATGGGAGCTGCCTGGGTACCTTGCACAAAGTTGCAGAATCTGCATCTTATGATCGCACACTATCTGCATGTTCATGGAGTGGAAGCCCTTCCTGTTGACTAAGGCACCGGGCTCACCTGCTGGCGCCTTGATGGCCACATGTGTACAGTCTATAGCACCCTGGACGCAGGGGACCCCAGCAATGGCCGCGAAGCCTCTGGCTCGCTGTGCCTGACTTGCCTGGTCGCAGTGGAAGTCGATAAATGTCAATGCCCGTCTGAACAGA